>NC_141535.1:155257500-155857500 GCF_021556685.1 Rattus norvegicus
TGTTATGTAGCCAAGGCAGGTCTTGAATCTCTGATCCTCCTGCCTCTACCTTCTGAGTGCTGGGATTATTGCTACACCTGGCTCCTGGTCCTTCTCTCTTCTCTCTGTCTCTCTCTGTCTCTCTGTCTGTCTCTCTGTCTCTGTCTCTTTCCTTCTTTTTTCTTCCTTCTTTTCTCTTTCTTTCTAACATTCTCTTCTTCTCTTTCTCCTTCTTCTATTCTTTTATTTCTTTCACTTTTATTTCTTTTTTCCTGTATGAGACAGGAGCTTACTACGTATAGGCAGGTTTGGAACCATGACTCTTCTTGCTTCGTCTTGCCAAGTAGTGGAATTACAGTATCACAGTATGTAGTAACATGTTCAGCATGGGGAAGTGTGTGTGTGTGTGTGTGTGTGTGTGTGCACGCGCATGCGCGTGAACGCGCGTGCACACGTGTGATTTATAGAGACAAAAACAGGGTGTCCTAGTTAGGGTTACTATTTCTGTGATGAAATACTATGACCAAAAGCAACTTGGGGAGGAAAAGGTCTATTTGGCTTACACTTTCACACTATAGTCTATTTGAAGGAAGTCAGGGCAAAAACTTAAACAGGGCAGGAATTTTAAACAGGGGAGCAGAACCCAGGGGAGAGTGCTGCTTACTGGCTTGCTTTTTGTTTTATTTTGGTTTTCGGTTTTTTGGGACAGGATTTCCCTGTGTAACAGCCCTGGCTGTCCTAGAACTCACTTTGTAGACCAGGTTGGCCTAGAACTCACAGAGATGCGCGTGCCTCTGTCTCCCAAGTGCTGGGATTAAGGCATGCACCATCACCCCTGGCCAGCCTGCTTTTTTTTATAGAATCCAGGACTACCAGCTCAGGGCTGATTAATTAATCATTAATTATGTGATTAATTATGTAATTAATTGTCCCCATCATTAGTTTAAAAGTGCTCTACAGGCTCGTCTACAGCCCAGTCTTATGGAGACATTTTCTCAACTGTGGATCTCTCTTCTCTGATGACTCTAGCTTGTGTCAAGTTGACATAAACCCAGCCAGCACATGGGATCTCACTATGTAGTCCTGGCTGGTTTAGAACTCACTATGTAGACCAAGCTGACCTCAAACTCACAGCCATCTGCCTGTCTCCTCCTCCTGATTGCTGGGTCTAAAGTTGCCACCACACACGTCCTTACTCAGATTTTGGCTTTACTTTCTTTTTTTTTCCTCTGCAGCAAAGAATGGGAAACACTGTCCTCAAATTTATCAGCAATTCTGGATTGAACATATTCTTAAACCCTGTAATTTCAGGCAAAGCTACATTTAAAAGATCAAAGGAAAGAATGCCAGAGACGTTTTATAATGGAGACATCCCTACGGAAGTGAGATAGGCACTCAGTGTAGCCCAGGTTGGGCTTGAACTTGAGAGCCTCCTGCCTCTTGAATGCCTCTGGGTAACAGACATGAAATATAAGAACAGGATGAGGACAAAGGGCGGGACCAGAAAGAGGCCTACAATTGCCTTGGTGCACACTGATTTGCAGTGGGGCCACCTGCTAGTGGTTACCTGTTCAGAATCTTCCAGGCTTTCCTGAGCTCCTGAGGGGGAACTTGAATCCATGTAACACCTACCATCTTCCGGGGACCATATTAAAACATTCATATTAAACTACTTGTGCTTTGCAAGAGTTGATGTCAAAGACTCAAAAGGTCAAAGACATGACTCATCTATAAAAATAGAACGAACAGTGTCAAAAAACGCTCTGGGCTCAGTGAATGAAGGACATAGTAAGACTGCAAAGTTAGCATCCAGAAGCACTTGAAAATCAAGAGCTTACATACCTTACCAGGAAAGAAACAATGAATGTGTCCTTCAGATGATACAATTAATTATACAGTTATAACTTGTTTTTTTCTCTACTGGACAGAGGTCTACAAATTAACATGTAGCTTCAAAACGAGGCCCTGATCTAATATCAAGAAGCAGAATTACGGCCAGATGTGGTGCCTTAATCTCAGCAGTGGTGAGGCAAAAGCAGTTAAGTCATGAGTTCAAGGCCAGCCAGATAGTGAGACCTAGCTCAAAAAACAAAAACAAAAACATAAATAAACAAAATAAGGGGTCGGGGATTTAGCTCAGTGGTAGAGCGCTTGCCTAGCAAGTGCAAGGCCCTGGGTTCGGTCCCCAGCTCCAAAAAAAAAAAAAAGGAAAAAACAAAAACAAAATAAAATAAAACAAAACGGACATGACGGTCCTCTCTATTGTAGTTTGTCTCACCCCTTTCTCAGTAGACAGAAACCACTGGGGTCAGTGGCTGTCTATGTCTGTTATTTTGGTCATCACGACAAACACAGAATACAAAACACGCAGTGGCAGGTACTTGGGACACAGAGAAGAAATGCTGCTTTGGCTGAGCTAAGTTTTCAGGAATGTTGGCACTGGGCTAGTGGCAGGCTTCCTAGATCTCTCCACATTCCAAGGGATGTTATATTGTTTCCTAGGAATGACACATTATTACAAGCTAAACGCCATGACAGAAATTCATTTGTGAAGAGCTCTGTAGTCTAGAGATATAAAATCCAGGTGTTGGAAGTGCGTGCTCCTCTGATGGCTCCAGCAAGGCCTTGTCTGGCTTCTTGTCTTTCTGAAGCCTCGCTTCCTCACTGTGGCATCCCATCCCCCACCCCATCCCGTCGCACCCGTGTATCGTCCCTCCTTGTGGTATGTGTTTGTCTCTGTCTCTTCTGAGAAACATTCCCGTGCTAGATGCAGAACCCACATTGCTTTGACTTACATATTAAAGATGCCACGAGGGGCTGGGGATTTAGCTCAGTGGTAGAGCGCTTACCTAGGAAGCGCAAGGCCCTGGGTTCCGTCCCCAGCTCCAAAAAAAAAAAAAAGAACCCCCCCCCCAAAAAAAAAAAGATGCCACGCACTATTTCCAAATAAGGCCACATTTACAGTGCCGGAGCGGACGAGGAAATACCTTTATGGAAAACAGAATTCAGCCTTTGCTCTTGCAGGCTTTGGAGCTGTACTGGCTGGTTTTGTGTGTCAGCTGGAGTTAGCACAGAGAAAGGAGCTTCTTTTGAGGAAATGCCTTCAAGAGACCCAGCTGTAAGGCATTTTCTCAATTAGTGATCAAGGGGAGAGGGCCCAGCCCATTGTGGCTGGTGCTGTTCCCGGGCTGGTAGTCCTGGGTTCTATAAGAAAGCAAGCTGAGCTAGTCAGAGGAAGCAAGCCAGTAAGCAGCATCCTTCCATGGCCGCTGCATCAGCTTCTGCCTTCAAGTTCCTACCTGGTATGAGTTCCAGTCCTGACTCTCTTTGGTGATAAACAGCCAATGTGGAAGTGTAAGCTGAATAAACCCTTTCCTCCCCAACTTGCTTCTTGGCGGTGATGTTTTGTTCAGGAAACCCTGACAAGTCAGGAACCTTAAGGTTTTTGTTGTTTTGTTTTGTTTTACATTGGTGTGTGTGTGTGTGTGTGTGTGTGTGTGTGTGTGTGTGTGTGTGTAAGTCAGAGGACAACTTGCAGTAGTTGATCTCTGTCCACAATGTGAGTTCTGAGGCTCTTGCACAGGATGTCTGGTTTGGTGGTACAATTCTCATCCACTGAGCCATCCCAATGGCTGCTGGCGGAGTCTTGAGCACAGATTCCTTTAAATCATTTAATGAGATGGTTCTCTCTCTCTCTCTCTCTCTCTCTCTCTCTCTCTCTCTCTTTCTCTCTCTCTCTCTGTCTCTCTCTCTCCCTCTCTCTCCCTCTCTCTGTCTCTCTCCCTCTCTCTGTCTCTCTCTCTCCCTCTCTCTCCCTCTCTCTGTCTCTCTCTCTCTCTCTCTCTCTCTCTCTCTCTCTCTCTCTCACACACACACACACACACACACACACACACACACACACACACACACACGGTCATGCTTCATAGCTTCATAGCTTAGACTAGCTTTAAACTCAAACCTCACTCTCCTGCGGGCTAGCAATGCAGGTTCACACACTTGGCTCAAAGATCGATTTCTTTCCTTCACTTTGTTAAGAGTAGGGACCCTGTAGAGTTCTTCCTTCACGCTAGGAAGGCACTGTTGTTGGATGGAGCCCGGTACCAGCCCTCCCTGAGTCTTGCCTGCATGTTCACGGGGTGCCCGGAAATTTCTTCCTAGCAAGACAAGCTTCAGAAGCTGATCTCAGCTATTTTGCCTCCTTTTCTCCTGATATCTCTGGTTCCGATAGGAAATCCCTTTCAAGTTCCCTGAGATACAGTCCCCGACTTTGCCAGGTTCCGGTAAGCAGAACCTTATCTCTTGCAGCTACTTCTAAGGTTTTGGTATCTTTCCAGGAGACCAGTTTTTCTGGGATTCAGGCCAGGATCTGCTTTTGCCAGGGCACCCAGGAGCCGTCAGGGCCAGGTGAGTGATGTGACTGCATTAGTCAGGGATCTAGAGAGTAACAGAATTTATAGGACGAGTCTCTCTATATAGAGGAAGGAAATTTATTAGAACGACTTACAGGCCGTGGTCCAGCTAGTCTAACAAAGGCTTCTATGTATATAAGGTCCATCATTCGATAGTTGTTCAGTCCAAAAGACTGGATGTCTCAGCTGGTCTTTGGTATATGCCAGAATCCTGAAGACGTAGGCTCTAATGCCAGCAAAGGAATGGATGTGCTGGCAAGACAGCAAGCAGGCAGAGCACAGGCTTCCTTCTTTCGTGTCCTTACATAGGCTTCCAGGAGAAGGCGTGGCCCGGATTAGAGGTGGGGTTTCCCACCTCAAAAGATCTAGATTAAAAGGGTGTCTTCCTACTTCAAAGATCCAGGTTAGAAATAAATCTTCCTATTTCAAACTAAGCAAAAAAAAAAAAAAAAAAAAAAAAAAAAAAAAAAAAAAAAAAAAAGAAAGAAAAAAGAAAAAAGAAAAAATATCCCCCATAGGTGCGTAGGTGTGCCCCAGAGTTTTGGGTTTTAGTTAACTCTAGCTGTGGTCAAGTCGACAAGCAAGGATAGTCATCACTGGGAGGTACCAGATAAGAGAGAGGGAACAGACACCCTAGTCTGATGGGAAACGTGGTCCAGGGAGCTGTTCTTTCTCATGGTTGGCCTGGCACTTATGAGCTATGGTAAATGAATTCCTAACACAGGTCAGAGTCAGTGACTTACATCACCCATTAAAGTGTGAGAGGGGGGAGGAGAAAGCAGTTGTCTTTCAGATTCTAAACAAATCCTTCCGTGTAACCTAACACTGCTGACTGTTGGAAACAAGTAAGTTTTGATTTTCTTTTTCTATGACAAATATGTTTCCTTGAAGAGACTTCGAAGAATTATCAAGTGAGCAGATTGTCAAGTGTCTGGTCAACTGTCATCAGCAGCACAGGGTGTGGTGCTCCAAATGCATTTCTAAAAGTTGTGTATCCACTCTCACATTTGAAGACTTAGCATTTAAGCTGCTCGCTGGAAGTTTAGATAATCGTAAAGATACTGTTTTGCTACATTCTATAACACTGCTATATTTTAACTAATAACTCTTTGTATTTTGGACTCTCCTCAAATGCTGAGGCCTTTTCTCTCCTGAAACTCGTATGTCCAGGTAATTCTTCCATATAATTACATTTTAAGTAACTTTTATATTGTTTATTCTGTCCTTCCCTGCAAGAAACAAAATTGGTAGGTTATTTTTCTGCTGCTGAGACGAGCCAATTCAAGCAAGACTAGAATACTCTAAAGGCAGATTTATTAAGAAGCTGCTCTCAGGCAGGTGAGTTCGATGTCCCCAGCACAGAGAGAAGGTGAAGGGAAAGGAAAAAGGAGGGGGAGGAGGAAGAGAGGAAGAAGAGCACACAAAATGTCAGGATTATTTAGAGGGCAGGGTACACCAGGAAGGGACTAAGTGATGCTAATGAACCCTGGGGGCCAGGCCTGCTTTAATATGTAAAATTATGTTCTTCAGTCCCTTGTGCAGAGGTCTGGAAACCAAACAGAAATTAATCGAAATTTTACATTGTCTTTTTAGCCAGGTGGTGGCACACACCTTTAATCCCAGTACTTGGGGAGCAGAGGCGGGCAGATCTCTGAATTCAAGACCAGCCTGGTTCTACAAAGTAAGTTCCAGGGCAGCCAGGTCTACACAGAGAAACCTTGTCTTGAAAACAAACAAAAACAAACAAACAAGGGGCTGGAGGGATGGCTCAGTGGTTAAGAGCACCGACTGCTCTTCCTGAGTTCCTGAGTTCAATTCCCAGCAACCACATGGTGGCTCATAACCATCTGTAATGAGATCTGATGCCGTCTTCTGGTGTGTCTGAAGACAGCTACAGTGTACTTATATATAATAAATAAAAAATAAATCTGAAAAACAACCCAAAACATAAATAAATTTTAAAAGTTGTCTTTCTGACCCTAAAGTATTGAGCTAATAAAATTCTCTCTCTCTCTCTCTCTCTCTCTCTCTCTCTCTCTCTGTGTGTGTGTGTGTGTGTGTGTGTGTGTGTGTGTGTTTGTGTGTAGCTGCTGTTCATGCATGAATGGAGATCAGAATAGGAGTTGGTTCTCTCCTTCAACCATGTGGGTCCCAGGGACAGAATTCAAGTCATTTAGTTTGAAGACAATCACCTTATCCAAGGATCCAGCCCAATTATTTTTGAAATGTTGGATGTGGAAGTCACTGACTTGCTAGACTAGTTGCCCAGGAAGCTCTAGGGGTCATCCTGTCCCCGTGGTCATGAATGCACACCACCTTGAGTGACTGGGATTTGAACTGGGAACCCTATGCTTGCATACCAAGCCTTTTTTTACTGACGGAAACATGAACTTTTTTTTTTTTTGTATGAACATAAAAACACAGAGAAAGGAGACATTACAGTTGATTCTGCAAAAAGTAAAGTCATCAACAGAGACTTGCACACATGCGCTGGTAAGCTAGAAGAAATGAATGGACTCTAGAACACACATAAGACGGAACCATAGAGAAACAGGATCTAAACGAACCAAATTAGTAACAAAACCAAATCGGCAATAAAGTCTCCTAGCAAGAAACCACGGAGGCCAGATGGTTTCACTACTAAATTCTTCCAAACATTTAAAGAAGCAATGCATTTCTCTTCAAAATTTTCATAAAAATTGAAAAGGAGGAAATGCTAAACTCAGATCTCCAAACCAGTCAATACAGAAAAGAAAACATTGCCCAGGACTGCTGATGAACAAACATGCGAACTCTCTCAGCTGAGTATTGGCTCCGATGGCATAAAACATAACCCACCGTCATTATTCTCCACAAGATTCACCCCATCGACACAGAGGCGCTTTTCTGCACAGATCAATACTGTGATGTCACATCGGCACAAGGAGGGGTGAAGCTGTCTGATCATATCCGATTGATACAGGAGAAGCATCTGTCAAGATCCAACAACCTACATTTGAAATGGAATAAATTAGGTATAATATAGTTATGTCAAAATTTTAACCCAGAATTGCTCCTGTCTAAAGGAAATACAGGGACAAAGTGGAGCAGAGACTTAAAGGAAGGCCATCCAGAGACTGCCCTATCTGGGGATCCGTCCCATATGCAGCCACCAAACCCAGACACTATTGCTGATGCCAAGGAATGCATGTTGACAGGAGCCTGATATAGTTGTCTCCTGAGAGGCTCTGCCCGAGCCTGACAAATACAGATTCTCAAAGCCAACCATCGGACTGAGCACTGGGTCCCCAATGGAGAAGTTAGGGGAAGGACTGAAGGAGCTGAAGGGGCCTTATCTGACATCAATGGGAGGTCCTTGGTCTTATGAAGGCTTGATGCCCCAGTGTAGAGGAATGCTAGGGTGATGTGGCAGGCAGGAGGGGGTTGGGTGGGTGGATGGGGGAACACCCTTATAGAAGCAGGGTAAAGGGAATGGGATGGAGGGTTTGCAGAGGAGAAACAGGGAAAGGGGATAACGTTTGAAATGTAAATAAATAAAATATCCATTTTAAAAATATTAATAATAGAATCATAAAATCTGTTTTAAAAAAAAACACATCTAACAAGCCTGCTGCTAACATCATATTGAGGGGAAAAGGTGAAAGATTTCTCTTTAAGAGATGAAATCGGGGGTGAGGAGAGGTGACTAGAAAGTTAAGTGCGCCACAGGCTGCTGGAACTGGAACCCAGAGTGCAGCAAACCAGGGAGCCGACTTCTAGCCTGCACGTCCAGCATGATGGCTGTGGACATAGAATACAGCTCCAGCCCTATGGCTCCTTCTCTACGCAGAGAACACTTCACCTTCAAGATCTCCCCATAACTGAGCAAACCACTGGACCTTGTGTTCAGCTGGGCAGCAAGGATGAAGCCCGCAGAATGGTGGACCCCCACAGTGCAGGAGAAGAAGATGAAGAAGCGAGTGCCCTTGGCCGACAACCGGGGCTGGCCCTGACAATGGTGAAAGTGTTCCCGGAATTCGATGGATGACCCACTGGATATTCCGTTTAACATCACTGAGCTCCTAGACAACGTCGTGAGTCTGAGGACAGTAGAGAGTGAGAGCTTTGTTTTGAATTTTCCGCAGCCTTCTGCAGATTACTTAGATTTTAGAAATCGACTTCAAACCAGCCATGTCTGCCTCAAAAACTGTGCTGAAGGATAGAGCCATCGCGGGCCCGTGAAGGTCCAGAACCTGGCATTCGAGAAGGTTGTGAAGATCAGAGTGACACTTGACCTCTGGAAAAGCTTCACAGACTTCCCTTGTCAGTATGTGAAGGACACTTAGGCTGATTCAGACAGGGATGTGTTTTCTTTTGACATTGGCTTACCCAAGAAAATTCACCCTAGTGAAAGAATGGAGTTGCGGTGTGCTACAGTGTAATGGCCAGGCGTCCTGGGACAGCAACAAAGTCAAAACCTACAGGATCTTCCTGGCTGAACTCCAATCCACTCATAGAATGATTGAGCCGTGCAATGGACCGGATTTTGGAATCTCTTTTGACCAGTTTGGGAGCCCTCGATGTTCCTTTGGCCTGTTTCCAGAGTGGCCTAGTTATCTGGGATATGAAAAGCGGGGGCCCTGTTACTAGTGACTGCAGTCGACAGTCTGTGGCTCTGATCAAGATGGAGGCGAGAACGCAAGGCCAGAGGGAAGCCGATCTGCCATTAGGCGTGGTTTTTGAAAAGACAGGATTCTGTTCACTTTTTTCCTCAAACCGGCAAGTCCAGCGTGTTTTCATCACACCTGGTTTCTTGCTCAGAGGAGAGGAGGCGTGCTGATCCTCTGTGGTATCTGGGTTGGCCACAAGGGAATGCACGGGATGGTGCCAGAGGGGTCTGGAGAGGAGCCATGCTGGCAAGGACAGAGGAAGCTGGCCTCTCTTCCATACTTAGACTTTGAAAGTCACCCAGAAACCAGTCTCCAGCTTTTTCCAGCCTTACCACTGACCTCGAGGTCCTGCCCTGCCCATGGCTTTCCATGTGTCTCCTTCAGTCTACATGTACTCAGAGGGAGTCACCTCAACTCTGTGACATACTGGCCTGATACCCTGCAGCCTCATAAGAGGGATGGAGGAGGGGGCAGCCGTTTTCTGTGCAAGTTCTTTCACTACACCTCCTCCCCCTACACAGTCTATCCAGTGATCTGGACAAGAGAGTCAAAGCAAATTCATAGCTTGTGTCTGAGATAGGCATCCTTCCCCTCTCTTCCTGACCCTCTTTTATATTCCAGCAGAGAACAACATATTAATTACCGGAAGGTTATTAGTTCCTGTGCGGGGTCACAGGGCACAGCACTAGGACGGGGTGGGACAGTCTGAACTTTTAGCTTTTTCTCTTGGACTTTGGGGAGCTTTCGAAGCACTCAGTTTCACCCAGAGTTACCAGAAGACTCAATGACAAGATCCAGTTCCGCTTGCCCAGCCAGTATGTGAGCTGCTTTTGTTTGAGAGAGTCATGGCTCTCATGTTTCCTGGAGGGTCCACTTCAATGCCTTGTCTGAGGCTTTCAAATAGCAAGACTAGCATATTCTCAAACCCTCCAGAACATTCTTAGCTTTGTTTGCAGTATACAGTCATATTCAGGATGCTTTATGGACACCCAAGGACATTGATTGCGTGCATTTATTTATGGTGTGTATTATAAAAGGACGGGGAGAAAAACCTCACCAAGTTTTTCTATGTTATTTTAAATGTTTGTTAGCTCTGAGGGATCAGATGAATTTTTCTTAACCATATTGGATTGCAGTGCGTTATCATACGCTAGTGTGAGACTCCTGGAACTCTTACTGTTGGGTGAACCCCCAAACCCTGAGATTTTTCTCTAGGGTAAATTAAAATTATAGGGGAATTTGGAAACTGCTTTACATGCGTATTTGTAGAAATCTAGGGGTGTTGTTTTGTTCTAGGAGTTTGGTAAAAGATGTCTGTTTAATGTTCTTACTGAACTGATGTTCCCTGAGACAAGAAGGAAAGGAATGCAGAGTCTCGTGGATTCAGAGGGGCTGCTGGCTGAAGCCCCTTGCCCCTTGGCTTCACAGGTTAGCATCAGGCAGATAGCAAATGTTTCTGATCCTATCGAGTGTGGTTTATATTTTTTTAAACTATGATTATCACATATTTATTAGTGTGTATATGAAAGACAGGTTTTCCACATGATTATCTTATTCATAAGGATTACACCATACATTCAGATATTTTCATGGCAAAATCAGAGGTAACAGTGTTTGATAGATTATATGGTTTATAGAATGCCTCAGGTTTTATTATCTTGGTGGAACGGATTTAAATAGATAATATAGTTTATGCCTTATCTTAGGATTCTACGTAAAAGATGGACACTAAGCAAAAGACATATATGATACAAAATAGAAATTGTTGAGGATATACTTGTCTAAGTTAATGATAAAAACATGTGATATGCTTCCTAAACTCAATTTCAATTTGTTACTGAACTGAAAACTAAGATGATATAAATAAGAATTCATATTCCAATATGACAACACTCTATAATATTTCCTTTTTGTTTTTCTGGCTGCTGTATTTTATTTTATTTTTTTCCATCTTTATTAAATTGGGTATGTCTTATTTACATTTCAAATGTTATTCCCTTTCCTGGTTTCCAGGCCAACATCCCCCTAACCCCTCCCTGTCCCCTTCTATATGGGTGTTCCCCTCCCAATCCTCCCCACATTACCACCCTTCCCCCAAGAATCCCGTTCACTGGGGGTCCAGCCTTGGCAGGACCCAGGGCTTCCCCTTCCACTGGTGCTCTTACTAGGATATTCATTGCTACCTATGCAGTTGGAGCTCAGGGTCAGTCCATGTATAGTCTTTGGGTAGTGGCTTAGTCCCTGGAAGCTCTGGTTGCTTGGCATTTTTGTTCATATGGGGTCTCGAGCCCCTTCAAGCTCTTCCAGTTCTTTCTCTGATTCCTTCAACGGGGGTCCTATTCTCAGTTCAGTGGTTTGCTGCTGGCATTCACCTCTGTATTTGCTGTATTCTGGCTGTGTCTCTCAGGAGAGATCTACATCCGGCTCCTGTCAGCCTGCACTTCTTTGCTTCATCCATCTTGTCTAATTGGGTGACTGTATATATATGGGCCACATGTGGGGCAGGCACTGAATGGGTGTTCCTTCTGTGTCTGTTTTAATCTTTGCCTCTCTATTCCCTGCCAAGGGTATTCTTGTTTTCCTTTTAAAGAAGGAGTGAAGCATTCACATTTTGATCATCCGTCTTGAATTTCATGTGTTCTATGCATCTAGGGTAATTCAAGCATTTGAGCTAATAGCCACTTATCAAAGAGTGCATACCATGTGTGTTTTTCTGTGATTGGGTTACCTTGCTCAGGATGATATTTTCCAGTTCCAACCATTTGCCTATGAATTTCATAAAGGCATTGTTTTTGATAGCTGAGTAATATTCCACTGTGTAGATGTACCACATTTTCTGTATCCATTCCTCTGTTGAAGGGCATCTGGGTTCTTTCCAGCTTCTGGCTATTATAAATAAGGCTGCTATGCACATAGTAGAGCACGTGTCTTTTTTATATGTTGGGGCATCTTTTGGTTATATGCCCAAGAGAGGTATAGCTGGGTCCTCAGGTAGTTCAATGTCCAATTTTCTGAGGAACCTCCAGACTGATTTCCAGAATGGTTGTACCAGTCTGCAATCCCACCAACAATGGAGGAGTGTTCCTCTTTCTCCACATCCTCGCCAGCATTTGCTGTCACCTGAGTTTTTGATCTTAGCCATTCTTACTGGTGTGAGGTGAAATCTCAGGGTTGTTTTGATTTGCATTTCCCTTATGACTAAAGATGTTGAACATTTCTTTAGGTGTTTCTCAGCCATTCGGCATTCTCTCAGCTGTGAATTCTTTGTTTAGCTCTGAACCCCATTTTTTAATAGGGTTATTTGTCTCCCTGCAGTCTAACTTCTTGAGTTCTTTGTATATTTTGGATATAAGCCCACTATCTGTTGTAGGATTGGTAAAGATCTTTTCCCAATCTGTTGGTTGCCGTTTTGTCCTAACCACAGTATCCTTTGCCTTACAGAAGCTTTGCAGTTTTATGAGATCCCATTTGTCGATTCTTGATCTTAGAGCATAAGCCATTGGTGTTTTGTTCAGGAAATTTTTTCCAGTGCCCATGTGTTCCAGATGCTTCCCCACTTTTTCTTCTATTAGTTTGAGTGTATCTGGTTTGATGTGGAGGTCCTTGATCCACTTGGACTTAAGCTTTGTACAGGGTGATAAGCATGGATTGATCTGCATTCATCTACATGTTGACCTCCAGTTGAACCAGCACCATTTGCTGAAAATGCTATCTTTTTTCCATTGGATGGTTATGGCTCCTTTGTCAAAAATCAAGTGCCCATAGGTGTGTGGGTTCATTTCTTGGTCTTCAATTCTGTTCCATTGTCTTTCTCTGTACCAATACCATGCAGTTTTTATCACTATTGCTCTGTAATACCGCTTGAGTTCAGGGATAGTGATTCCCCCTGAAGTCCTTTTATTGTTGAGGATAGTTTTAGCTATCCTGGGTTTTTTGTTATTCCAGATGAATTTGCAAATAGTTCTGTCTAACTCTTTGAAGAATTGGATAGGTATTTTGATCGGGATTGCATTGACTCTGTAGATCGCTTTTGGTAAAATGGCTATTTTTACTATATAAATCCTGTCAATCCATGAGCATGGAGATCTTTCCATCTTCTGAGATCTTCTTCACTTTCTTTCTTCAGAGGCTTGAAGTTCTTATCATACAGGTCTTTCACTTACTTGGTTAAAGTCACACCCAGGTATTTTATATTATTTGGGTCTATTATGAAGGGTGTCATTTCCCTAATTTCTTTCTCAGCTTGTTTCTCTTTTGTGAGGAGGAAGGCTACTGATTTATTTGAGTTAATTTTATACCCAGCCACTTTGCTGAAGGTGTTTATCAAGTTTATTAGTTCTCTGGTGGAACTTTTGGGATCACTTAAATATACTATCATATCATCTGCAAATAGTGATATTTTGACTTCTTCCTTTCCAATCTGTATCCCTTTGATCTCCTCTTGCTGTCTGATTGCTCTGCCTAGGACTTCGAGAACTATATTGAATAAGTAGGGAGAGAGTAGGCATCCTTGTCTAGTCCTTGATTTTAGTGGGATTGCTTCAAGTTTCTCTCCATTTAGTTTAATGCTAGCTACTGGTTTGCTGTATATGGCATTTACTATTTTTAGTCTTTCCAGGACTTTTAACTTGGAGGGGTGTTGAATTTTGTCAAATGCTTTCTCAGCATCTAATGAAATGATCATGTGGTTTTTATCTTTCAGTTTGTTTATATAGTGGATTACGTTAATGGTTTTCCGTATATTAAACCATCCCTGCATCCCTGGGATGAAGCCTACTTGATCATGATGGATGATTGTTTTGATGTGTTCTTGGATTCAGTTTGCAAGAATTTTATTAAGTATTTTTGCGTCGATATTCATAAGGGAAATTGGTCTGAAGTTCTCTTTCTTTGTTGGGTCTTTGTGTGGTTTAGGTGTAAGAGTAATTGTGGCTTCATAGAAGGAATTTGTTAGCGCTTTGTCTGTTTCAATTTTGTGGAATAGTTTGGATAGTATTGGTATGAGATCTTCTATGAAGGTCTGATAGAATTCTGCACTGAACCCATCTGAACCTGGGCTCTTTTTGGTTTGGGGGACTTTTAATAACTCCTTCTATTTCTTTAGGAGTTATGGGTTGTTCCTGATTTAACTTCGGTACCTGGTATCTGCCTAATAAATTGTCCATTTCCTGCAGATTTTCAAGTTTTGTTGAATATAGGATTTTGTAGTAGGATCTGATGATTTTTTGAATGTCCTCTGATTCTGTTGTTATGTCTCCCTTTTCATTTCTGATTTTGTTAAGTTGGACACACTCTCTGTGTCCTCCCGTTAGTCTGACTAAGGGTTTGTTTATCTTGTTGATTTTCTCAAAGAACCAGCTTTTGGTTCTGTTGATTCTTTGTATAGTCCTTTTTGTTTTTACTTGGTTGATTTCAGCCCTGAGTTTGATTATTTCCTGCCTTGTACTCCTCCTGGGTGTATTTGCTTCTTTTTGTTCTAGAGCTTTTAGATGTGCTATCAAGCTGCTGACATATGCTCTCTCCTGTTTCTTTCTGCAGGCACTCAGAGCTATGAGTTTTCCTCTTAGCACAGCTTTCATCATGTCCCATAAGTTTGGGTATGTTGTACCTTCATTTTCATTAAATTCTAAGAAGTCTTTAATTTCTTTCTTTATTTCTTCCTTGATCAGGTTATCATTGAGTTGAGCATTTTTCAACTTCCATTTATATGTGGGTGTTCTTTCCTTATTGTTATTGAAGACTAGCATTAGCCTGTGGTGGTCTGATAGGACACATGGGATTATTTCTATCTTTCTGTATCTGTTGAGGCCTGTTTTATGACCGGTTATATGGTCAATTTTGGAGAAAGTACCATGAGATGGTGAGAAGAAGCTATATCCTTTTGTTTTAGGATAGAATATTCTATAAAATATCTGTTAAGTCCATTTGGTTCATAACTTCTGTTAGTCTGTCTATGTCTCTGTTTAATTTCTGTTTCCATGATCTGTCCATTGATGAGAGTGGGGTGTTGAAATCTCCTACTGTTGTGTGAGATGTAATGTGTGCTTTGAGCTTTAGTAAGGTTTCTTTTATGTATATATGTGCCTTTGTATTTGGAGCATAGATATTTAGGATTGAGAATTCATCTTGGTGGATTTTTCCTTTGATGAATATGAAATTATTCCTTATCTTTTTTGAAGACTTTTGGTTGGAAGTTGATTTTATTCGATATTAGAATGGCTACTCCAGCTTGCTTCTTCAGACCATTTATTTGGAAAGTTGTTTTTCAGCCTTTTACTCTGAGGTAATGTCTGTCTTTTTCTCTTAGGTGTGTTTCCTGTAGGCAGCAAAATGCTGGTTCCTCATTACATATCCAGTTTGTTAATCTGTGTCTTTTTATTGGGGGATTGAGTCCATTGATGTTGAGAGATATTAAGGAATAATGTTTGTTGCTTCCTGTTACCTTCATGTATGGAGGTGAGATTATATTTGTGTGCTTGTCTTCTCTTTGTTTTGTTGGAAAACGATTAGTTTCTTGCTTTTTCTAAGGTGTAGCTTGCCTCTTTATGTTGGGCTTTACCATTTATTATCCTTTGTAGGGCTGGATTTGTAGAAAGATATTGTATAAATTTGGTTTTGTCATGGAGTATCTTGGTTTCTCCATCTATGTTAATTGAGTGTTTTACTGGATATAGCAACCTGGGCTGGCATTTGTGTTCTCTTAGGGTCTGTATGACATCTTTCCAGGATCTTCTGGCTTTCATAGTCTCTGGTGAGAAGTCTGGTGTAATTCTGATAGGTCTGCCTTTATATGTTACTTGACCTTTTTCCCTTACTGCTTTTAATATTCTTTCTTTGTTTTGTGCATTTTGTATTTTGACTGTTATGTAACAGGAGGAGTTTCTTTTCTGGTCCAATCTATTTGGAGTTTTGTAGGCTTCTTGTATATTTATGGGCATCTCTTTCTTTAGGTTATGGAAGTTTTCTTCTATGATTTTGTTGAATATATTTACTGGTCCTTTGAGTTGGGAGTTTTCACTCTCTTCTATACCTATTATCCTTAGGCTTGATCTTCTCATTGTGTCCTGGATTTCCTCTATGTTTTGGGCCAGTAGCTTTTTCCATTTTCCATTATCTTTAACAGTTGACTCAATAATTTCTATGGAGTTTTCTGCTCCTGAGATTCTCTCTTCCATCTCTTCTATTCTGTTGGTGATGCTTATATCTATTTCCTCTCCAAGGTCTTCTACTTGTTTACTCGTGTTTTCCTGCATTTCTCTAAAGGAGTTCTTTATCTCTTTCTTAAAGTCCTCATGATCATGATCATCATCATGATCAAATGTGATTTTAAATCTAGATCTTGTTTTCTGGTGTGTTTGAATATTCAATGTTTGCTTTGGTGGGAGAATTGGGCTCCGATGATGCCATGTAGTCTTGATTTCTGTTGCTTGGGTTCCTGTGCTTGCCTCTCACCATCAGGCTGTCTCTGGTGTTACCTTCTTTTGTTATTTCTTTTTTTTTTTTTTTTTTGTTCTTTTTTTTTTTCAGAGCTGGGGACCGAACCCAGGGCCTTGTGCTTCCTAGGCAAGCGCTCTACCACTGAGCTAAATCCCCAACCCTGTTTTGTTATTTCTGACAGTGACTTGACCGTCCTATAGGCCTGTGTGTCAGGAGTGCTATAGACTTGTTTTCCTGTTTTCTTTCATCCAGTTATGGGAACAGAGTATTCTGCTGTCAGACATATAATCATTCCTGTCCACTGGCTTTCAGCTGTCCCTGTGGGCGGGAACTAGAAGGGCCTGCCCCTACTTCTCCTGGGTCCCTGAGGGCAGGGGGCCCAGATGGTGCTAGGCATCAGAAATGTGGGCAGAGAGCAGTCTCCTCTGGTTTCCCAGGCGTGTCTGCCCCTCTGAAGCGTGGTTTATATTTTATCTTAACGTTCTCACTTTTGACGTTTAAAGTGTTTTGACTTTTTAAATGTTATTTTCTATGACATCTTTGAAAAGGATGATGGAATAGGGCAGGATATAGATTTCTATGACTTTTATTTACTATTTCTTGCAGTTAGGCAGGAGAAGGAAATAAAATATCTCTGAATTGGAAAGTCCAATTGTTGCTGTTTGTGAAGGATGTGGTCTCTCTTACCTAGAAAGCTACAAATAATCCACAGAAGAATCCTTAGAACTAGTAAGTTTCACCGAGTCGTGTAAAACTTACACACACACACACACACACACACACACACACACACACGGGTTAGAACTAGTAAGTTTCACCGAGTCGTGTGAAAGCAGCAAGATGGAGCACTGCATGCCTGACACTGCCTCACTCTGGAGATCAAAGTGCGGGATGTAGAGTATAAGGCCAGCTAGACTCCAGAGTGAGATCCGCGTACTTGGGCAACATTAAAATAAAAATCGAAATGAAAAGCAACATACAAAATTCATAACACTGGCTATAGGTAGGCAAAAGTAGACCACCTACAAAAGAAATCAAGAAAGTTATTCTATTTGTAAGAGCTGTGAAGGACCCTCAGAGAAGGCTCAGTGGTTAAGAATGCTTGCTTCTGAATCAGAGAGAGAACTGGAAGAGCTTGAAGGGGGTCGAGACCCCATATGTACAACAATGCCAAGCAACCAGAGCTTCCAGGGACTAAGCCACTACCTAAAGACTATACATGGACTGACCCTGGACTCTGACCTCATAGGTAGCAATGAATATCCTAGTAAGAGCACCAGTGGAAGGGGAAGCCCTGGGTCCTGCCAAGACTGAACCCCCAGTGAACTAGACTGTTGGGGGGAGGGTGGCAATGGGGGGAGGGTGGGGAGGGGAACACCCATAAAGAAGGGGAGGGGGAGGGATTAGGGGGATGTTTGCCCGGAAACCGGGAAAGGGAATAACACTCGAAATGTAAATAAGAAATACTCAAGTTAATAATAATAATAATAATAATAATAATAATAATAATAATAATAATAATAAAAGAATGCTTGCTTCTCTTTCAGAGGATTGGAGTTCAGTTTCTAGGACCTACGTTAGGCAGGTCAAAACACTGTAACTCCAGTGCCAGGGGATCGAGTGCCTCTTCTAGTCCCTGGGGACACACACACACACACACACACACACACACACACAAGTTAACAAACAAAGAACTTAAAAACAAAATTCTCTAATCTGACTTTAAGAATAAAAAGTACATTTAATCAAACATTACTTTAAAAGATACATACATATGGTCAACAAGGGCATGAAAAGTACCTGCAACCACTAAGCACTAGTGAAATGCAGATCAAAACCACAGTGAGACATTGCCTCATCCCAGGTGGAATGACTAGTACCAAAGACCAAGCATAGCAAGTTCTGGCAAGGGTGCAGAGGAGTGAGACACTTACATACTATTTGTGGGTGAAATTAGAGTTGTCATTATGGAAAATGGCACATACATTCCTCAAAAAATTAAAAAGCAGGGCTCCTGCATGATCCAGAGTACCACCATGGCTACCTACTCAAAGAAAAGGAAGCAGCCACACCTGAAGAAACATCTCATTTCTACGATATGGAGCCAATCCAGGTGTGCAAAAGGAGATGAATTGATAAAGAAAATAGGCCACGCCCAGAGTTGATAATTGCCTATAACAAGCATGAAGTGAGGTCTAGGGAGATAATGTCAGAAAAAGTGCTTGCTAGACAATGCTAAAGAGTTTGATTCCCAGAAGCTGCGTAAAGAGATACAGGTCCAATGATGAGTGCATGTTATCTCAGCACCAGGGAGACAGAGACAGAAGGATCTCTAGGGCCACTGGCCAGCCAGCCTAGCCTAATCAGCCAGCTCAGATCAGAGAGAGACTCTGTCTCAAAAAAATATGCACAGTACCTGAGAGATGCACCTGCATATATGTATGCTCACAACTGTACACACACACACACACACACACACACACACACAAGGGTTAAGTACTGTCACTGTGACAAACTGCTAAGTGAAATAAGACAGATATATGTAAGAACTTAAACGTTCACTTCATAGAAATTGAGGGTAGAGTCGTGCCTATCAGATGCTGGCAGTAGCTTTAGGGAAGGAGTGTTGACAAGTACAAAGGAGCAGTTAGAGCAGAGTAAGAAGTTCTAGGGTTTTAATGGCACAGGAGGGTGACTTCATACAATGAAAATGAACGCCTAAAAGAGGCAATGTTTCTCTTAAATGATAAGGTTTGAAACAGTAAATAGGCTGAGGTTTGAATGTTACAGAGTGTATACACAGATTTAACTTAAAACAACCTTTTCGTTATTTCCAATGGTCTGTGTGTGCGTGTGCATGTCTGTACATTTGCAGGTGCCTCTGGAGGACTGATGGGGTCCCTGGGGTTAGAGTCCCAGGCGTTTGTAAGCTGCTCGATGTGGGTGCTGCGAATTGAACCTGGGCCCTCTGCAAAAGTGGTCTGAGTTCTTAACTGCTAAGACAGTCTCCAGCTCCTATATGGGAATCTAAACGCCACAAGTTATCCCGTAAATACATATAATTTTCACATGCCAATTAAAAGAATAGAAAATTAAAATCTCTTTCAGGTTGAAGCACTGTAACCATTCTTAGCCCAGAATAAAAGTCATAGATAGTTAGCCAGGTGTGGTAGTGCACACCTTTAATCCTAGCACTCGGGAGGCAGAGGCAGGTGGATCCCTGAGTTGGGGGAAAACCTGGGCTACAAAATGCATACCAGGACAGGGTTATGCAGAGAAACCCTGTTTCAAAGAATGATTAAACTATTGTAACTAGTAAGTTATAAAATGTAAACTGTTGTTGGGAATTTAGTTTCCAGTGCGGCAGCTGTCTCCCTCTGGTTAGCCCTTCATTTATAATCTGTGACTCTAGTCACACAGATAAGTGTGCTACAGTGTAACCGGCAGCAAACACAGGCGCGATGCTCAGTAGCTTCTGAATTATGTCCTAAGAGATAAATAGAGCAAGTTATCTATTAAGGCAGTAAGTCAAAACACTACTTTCTCATTACTTAATTTGCAGTGATGTACTGTAATTAGCAGCTGAAAATATTACTTATAAGAAAGACTATCACACAAAGTATGCTCAGTTGCTGATATTCAGATGCCAAATGGACTAAATAAGAAGGATCCCCACTTTTTTTCTTTTTAGATATTTTGGTTGTAATTTTTAAAATACTCACCTATCTTTTTTTTTTTTTTTTGAGCTTGCAGAAATTCTTTAATTACACTATAACATGTGAAATCAACAGGTACACGACATTTAGACTTAGGCCAAACAACGTATTCTCTGTGAAGAAAAAAATTAGCTGGTAAAATCTAGGCAAATTAATTCCATCTATGATTTTATCTAAAATTACCAACATAATTTTAATGAATACTCACCTATCTTAAAAAACAAAACAAAATGTTGTTGTAAAAATATAAAAAATAAAAGGGTATCTTCTATCCCCACTAGGTCTACACCGTAGTGCCCCAAGATATCTGCTGGATATCTTAAGTCTCAGTCAGCAAATCCTTTCACCCGCTTTGCTCCATCCCATATCACACTGCAGAAGGCCTCTCTCTGAGCCGTCAGCAATCTCTCTACCTATCTAGTTCCCAAGGCAGGTTTCCATGCCAGAAACACACATCCCAACTCCGTGGTGGCCCAGACCAGCTGCCCCACACTCCATTACACTTAAATCTACACATGAAAGAACACACAACACAATAACCTTTGACCCAATTGATAAGATATAATTGCCCACCTAAACATACAAAGCCCAGTACCATCCATCCCTTAAGAACATTCATAACAGCCTGTAAAGGTACAGCGTGGAATCTTAACGTCACCCGCCATATTGTCCCGCTGCAGCTTCTCCCTCTGTCCGTCTTGTGGCTTCCTCCTTTCTGTTCCAGTCTCCTCCTCTTCCTTCAAACTTTTCTCCTGTCCGTCCTTCCTTCTTGTCCAATGACAGGCCTCCTTTTATCCTGTACCTGCCCCTCACCTGTATTTTACAAATTCAATGGGGAGAAGTTTCTAGTAAAGTCACCTGAGTCCTGAGTACGAGACTAGGCAGCCGTCCTTGGGGGCAGTGGAATTAGCATCAAAATACAGATAACTCCAGGGCAAACCACAGCAACAAAACAAAACAAAAAAATAACCTTACATCTATGATCCTATCACTTGGGAATCTGAGGCAAACGGATCTCCACATGCTTAGCTAGCCTGGAGTTCCAGGTCAGCCTGGGATACAGTTAGACTATGTCTCAAAATAAACCAAATTACTAAAGTGCGTGCATGTGTGTACATGTGTGTAATAAAATACACAGCCCCAGTTAGGCATGATGGCACATGCTTACGATCCCAGAACTCTGTAGTTAAGTCAAGGAGATTACAAGTTTGAGGTCATCTTGGCCTACATAACAAAACTCTCTCTTAAATGTTTTTATTTTATTTATTTATTTATTTATTTATTTATTTATTTATTTATTTATTTATGGAGCTGCGGACTGAACCCAGGGCCTTGAGCATGCTAGACAACCACTGAGCTAAATTCCCAATCCTAATGTTTTTATTTTTAAGCTGTCTTTGCTGGTACACACGTCTGAGCCCAGCAATCAGGGAGATCTCTGTAAGTTTGGAGGCCAACCTGGTCTCCAAAGTTCTAGGTTAGCCTACATAATGGAACCCTGACTTAAAAAAAACAATTGTTTTAAAATTTCATTAATGTACTTATTTAATGTGGGTATATATTCCTGTGTGCATGCATGTATAAGGTACACATTTGAAACTCAGAGGATAAAAGCCAATGGGAGTGTGTCATCTCCTGTCATGAGGTCCCAGAGTTCGGACTGAGGTCATCATGCAGGTGAGCCCTCTTACCAGCCCCCCAAAGCCTTAAAAAGAAAAGCCAGGGGCAGAGAGATGGCTCATCACTTAAGAGCATTGGCTGCTCTGTCAGGAGACCGAGGTTTGATCTCTATCACCTATGTGGTGGCTCAGGACGGTCTGTAACTCCATTTCCCAGGGGATCTGATTCACTCTTCTGGCTTCTGTGGACACGTGGTGCATAGACATGTATGCAGACAAAAAAATTCACACAGATAAAAAAATCAAATACATTTAAAAAAATCAGCCTACCAGCTAGCATGAATCTAAAAACTACCAGATAATACCAAACACTTAGTAGGATGAATTATGATTAAGATTTTTATATTTGCAGTAAATACTTCAGTGTGTGGTTTGAAAATTTAAAACTGCAAACTGGATAATGCACACAAATTCTAAAAATAACTTCATAAAACCATGTCTTTGTCCACCATAAGATAAACTTGATTGCTCAAAAACACATTGCAGAGGTTTAATTGATGGTTCAGGAGTTTGCTGTGCGAGCAGCAAGCCTGAGGATTTGAGTTTGGATCACCCGGACCCAGAGTCAGCAAGGTTTGGGTTCAAATTGAGAGAACGAGCCTCAGTGAATAAGGTGGGGAGAATCCTGATGTGAACTCCAGGCTTCCATGTGTACATGGACACACACACATATACACTTGTGCACACACATATGCTCATGCATACCTGTAAATATGTGTACACACACACAAGCATACACATGCAAGAAAAGGAGGGGAGGGGAGGGAGAGGACAGGGAGGAGAAGAAAGGAGTGGGGAAGAAGAGAAGAAGGTGAAAAGAGGAGGAAGAAGGAAAGGAGGAAGAGGAGGAAGAGGAAAAGGAGAAGGAAGAGGAAGAGGAGGAAGAAGAAGAGAAAAAGGAGGAAGAAGGAAAGGAGGAAGAGGAGGAGGAAGAAAAGGAGAAGGAAGAGGAAGAGGAAGAAAAAAGGAAGAAGAGGAAAAGAAAGAAGGGAGGAGAGGATGAAGAAGAGGAAGAAACATTTCAGTTCCATCAGGGAACTGATGCAGTTTCTGTGGTGACCATCATGATCTCTGTCATTTGCGGTCTATGCCTTTCACGAATCCTCCACTACGGTTTGGATTTGGAATGTCCTCCATGTTAAATGAGATCTTCAACTTGGCACTGTTTGAAAGGTGGTGTCTAAGAAGTGGGGCTTAGTAGAAGGAAGCTGATCACTTTGGCAGATATTAGGACCCTAGGCTCTTCTCTCCATCTCTCCTCTCCCTGTCTCCTTCCTGCCTTGAAGTTAAGAGGCCTTCTCCACCATGATGTTCTTTGCTGTCAGAGTCTTGGAGCAACAAATTGAAGCCAGGGGGACTGAAGCCATGAGCTTTCATAACACTGTGTGTGTGTGTGTGTGTGTGTGTGTGTGTGTGTGTGTGTGTGTGTGTGTGTGTTTTACAGGGAGGGTGGAGACAGGTCTCTCTGTGTAGTTGTGACTGTTTTGGAACATGTAGACCAGGCTGGTTTTGAACTCACAGAGATCTTCTTGCTTCTGCATGTTGAGTGCTGGGATTAAGGAATGCATCACCGTGCCCCACCCAACCTTTGTCCCTTTTAAGTTGATCTTCTCCATTTTTTGTCTATCTGTTTGTTTGGTTATGGTTTTGGTTTTTTGGTTACAGTGTCAGCAAGATAACTAGCACATCTACTGTTTTGTTCTAACCAAGACAACGTAACAAAGGCGATGGGAAGTGATTCTATGATTGGCATTTGCTGCAGAAGACTCTGTCATCCTAGTAAACATAGTCTATTGACTCTTGTTGCTAAAATGTCTTCCCTGGGGGAGACATAAACAATGCCTACCCTTTTCCTAAGGTCAACAACAAACAAGGCCATCGAGTATTTTTGAGACTCCTAACACAGCTTGGGTGAGGTACAGGGGTGTAGATGTTCCCCTCCCAACAGGACTCTCACCTTCCCTGGCTTTTATACTCTAGCCCTTCCCCAAGGACAAGTACAATTAAGGCAGAGTTGTGTACAACAGATCACAGGGAGAAGCTGGATATTCAGGAGAGGGTCTTATGACCCCATGGCTCATTGAGGGTGCGTAAATGCTCAGTAAGCCCAGTTGGGATGATTCTTTTGCACGAGGATGCAGCTGAACTCCTCAAGATGGTAGTTTCTTGGCTGGGAGGACAATGACTCACGCCACCACTCCTTGCTGACTCGGTGAGGTTATAGGCATATTTAGGAAACTTAACATGGCAGAGAGCTGCCTGTGGCTGCTAAGAGCTAATCGTGGTCTCGAGGAGCTACTGAGTGCTGCGGCCAGTGGAATGTCAGCTCCCAGTCATGGCCCACAGCCCCACCACTGCCTGGGGGCGGGGGGGGGGGAGGATTCTGCCAATAACCAGTGAGATGTGCAAGTGGGAACAGCCCAGTCAGTACCTTGATTACAACTGTGAGCCGAAGCAGCACAGCCAGCTAGACACAGCTACCCCCCAAGCCATAGGAATGGAAACAATGTTGTCTTCCGCTGCTGGGTTTGTGGTGATTTTCTGGGCAGCAAGATAAGGGATATAACTAATCTACTTAGATGGAACTTTTGAACTGCTTTTATTTTTAAGTAATTGAAAATTCTAGAAATGAATCCTAGGAAAAGTTAAAGAAGGCTGGAGAAATGGCTCAGTGTATAAATGCACTTGCCACCAAGATTGATGTCCTCAGTTTAAACTCCAGGATCTATGTCCCTATGTGTCACATACACACACACACACACACACACACACACACACACACACACACACATACATGAGTGACAGCAGAAACACACAGCACACACAGAGACACAGACACAAACACATACACAGAGACACACAACACATGCAGAGACACACAGAACCACACAGAGAGACACACAGACACAGACACACACAGAGACACATAGAAACACACAGACACACACAGAGACACAAAGGCACACACAGACGCACACACAGAGACACATAGGCACTCACAGACACACACACAGAGACACACAGACACATACACACAGGGATAGGCACACAGACATAGACACACAGACACACAAATAGAGACACACACACAGACACACACAACATATACAGAGAAACACACAGACACACATAGAGACACACAGACACACACAGACACACAGAGGTACACACACAGACACACAGAGACAACACACAGAGAGACACATACACATGAGTTAAGCAGGAAGGAGGCTAAATTTGAGTAAAGATTTGAAGTGAGTGAGGACAGAAGCTAACATCCCAGGGAAAAGCCCAGGCACAGTGAGTCGACTCTGATTATCTTGAGCTTCTCCTTTGTAACACACCAGAAAACACTGACTGGATGTTTGCATAAGGTTGTGAGTGGAGTGGCTATGTATGGAGCAACACACTCAGTTTAACCTTAACATATATAGAAACCATGCCCATTTTGAGAAAAATGTATTTGCACAAGTTAAAAATGATCAATGATCTACAAGAAACAGGGGCCAGAGATAGAACCAGTGAGGACTATTCTAAAATCTATGCAGTTAAAGTGTAGTCGTTAAGCGTGGGAAAGGGAAAATTTAAATGACAATTATAACTTCAGATTCAGAATTTTTTTTGTGTGTGGGAGAGTCTTGCTACGTGACCCAGGATAGCCTTGAGTATCTAATCGCCTGTCCCGGCCTCTGGCGTGACAACACCACGCCCTGCTGGATTCAGAGTTTTAAAAGGGAAATCTAGGAAATGACAGAACAGAAGCTACATGTCAGGAGAGTGACAGATAAACACATTATATTAAATATATAAAAATCTTACCTTTTTAAAACTTATTTTTATTGATTATTTGGGAATTTCACTAAATGCACCCCAATTACCCTTACTCTTCAGACCTCTCAGGTCTGCCCCATTCCCATCCTTGTGGCCAACTGACCCTGGAAAAAACAAGTCCAAATTTTATGCCCCATATAGTCACTGGCGCATGGCCAAACTCTTAGTGGCCTGCCCCTTAAAAAAAAGTGAGTCCTTCCCCACCCCGACCCCTAGCCCTCTATTGTGGAGAGCCAGCATCCTTTTCACAATTATTAAGAATTCTCTTTAATGACTTCCTGTCTAGTTGTTAATTTTTTTTTTGAGGGGAAGGGGTGTAGGGGGAGGTTATCACAGAAGCCTTCTATGTCTTTCTCAACCGTGAGTCTGCCATCATCGATACCATTGCTAGAGTTTCCTTGTGCTTTCCGGCCAGCAGAAGCATGCATCATGGACTTCCACAAGGTATCTGGTGACAGCACAGACCACAGACATCCATAAGCAAGCATAAGCTTGCGCCATGAACCTCAGCATGGCCTCCAGTGGTAGCATAGGCCGCGGATGCCAACGAGATCGTCGGTAGCAGCCTTTGCAGTCAGAGTAGGCATGAAATCTAAAGCTTTGCCTTTCGGCTGAAAGGCGCCAATAAAGATTTTTGCCTGTTCTTAAAGTTTTGTTTCACCGTGGTGATGACCAGGAGAAACATGAAAAATAACTCTGAAAGGAAGAGGTGAGAAAGAGAAAACGTGTACAGCACACCTTCTGCCAGAATCCTGTACGCTGCACAGACTCCTGTGGGGAGCGGAGCCTCCGTTGAGTCCTGTGAGTCCGTCTCTTTTAGCCTTGTACTAGGTGAAAGATCACATTTCAGTGAAAGATCCAAGGACCCTGGCAACTTAACTTACAAGGCAAAAGCAGGCCAGCCGTAGGAAAAGCAGGCCAGCAGACCTCATCGTTGGCCTTCATCTCAGGAGGAGGTATGAAGTCAGCTACTGACTAGTGATGCCCCAGCACTCAGAAGCAGAAGTCCTGATAGTCCCCATTTAAAGTAAGCCCGGGATCTTTGGCCAAGTTAGAGAATAAAGAAGAAGCCACTTTGGGAGGGAGACATGGGCTTCTTTCTGCTGGAAGCATCATGGGGCATGTGATGGTTAAGGGATAACAAAAGGGCTATTTCTGTGGTGCCTCAGCCTGAGGAGACAGACAGCAAACTCATTTCCGATTAGCTGACTCAATCCCCTACATGTGTGTGCGCGCCCGCGTGTGCCTGCAGCATATGTGAGGTGTATGTACCTATGAGTGCACAGAAGTCAAAGAGGACATCAGGTGTTCTGCTATATCATTCTCCACATGACTCCTTTGAGACAGGGTATCTCTAGCCTGGAGATGGGCTGGACACGAGTAAGTCCCAGTAGAACCTTCCTGCTCTGCCTCCCACAGAGCTGGGGTTACCGTCGTGAGTGTGGCCATGCCTTGCTTCTTACATGGGTGCTGGAGATTTGGGTCATGTCCTCATGTTAGTACAGCCAACACTTTTACCCAGTGAGCCATCTCCCATCAACTCCACTTTTACAGTGATTATGTATATAACCTTTATGACAGAAAATAGAAGAGTTCACAGGACTCACCTTCTAATTCATTAATGATCGTGTCACACAAAGCTCTCCTGTGTTGAAACTCCTCGGCCTCTTGTAAACATGGAAAGTGAGCCAAGATTAGCAGACTCTGGGTTACCTAGGTCCAGGAGACATCTGTTGAAGAACAAGGACAGCCAGGCATGGTGATACTTGCTTTTCCTTCCAGTACCTGGGAAGCAGAGGCAGGTAGAGCTCTGTGAGTTTGAGACTAGCCTGGTTTATATCGTGAGTTCCAGGCCAACCAAGGCTACATAGTGAGAAGGGAAGGAGGGAAGAATGAAAGGAAATTATAAGGACCATGGCAATCTGTAAATTCTTATGCTTCATACATAGTCTCCTGCCTTAAGTAACCGTGAGCTTTTAGTTACTTCTTGGGGTGCACAATGTTCAGGACACTGCTGAGTTGAGTTACCAGCAAGAATCACATGTGCTAGAGATAGATAGCCCAAGTGTGCCACCTCAAACTTCAGCAGCCTGCAAAGCTCCTCTGGGAACTTTAGGAAGGGGTTGCCACGGAAATGGCGCACAGTGGCCCCCTTAATTTTACATTTGTACTTTCATTCATCCTTTGAACCAAATATGGATTGGAGCTAAACTAAGTTTGAAATCAATGGTTCCAAGACCTGTTGCTCCTAAGAGAACTAGTTTAGAGTTGGAAGATGGGAGTGTTAGGACGCCATTCAGTTTAGCAAACGTACCCTTGTGGGCTTTGTGTCAACTGAAAGTCTGTGATGTAGGGCCAGCTAGGACCTTTCCAAGTGTCAGGATTATACGTTCATCACTGCAAATGCAGAAACCACGGGCAAGCCTATTACAAAAAACCTCTGCTGGGGAGAAGACTAGGTGGCTGGAAAGCATTCACACATTTATTCATTAAATATTTACTGAGAGCTTTCTGGATGCTTGCTGTCATTCTGGGTTCTGGCATGATGAGTGGGTAGAAAGTCAAAGCCCCGCTGTCATGGAGAATGCTCCTGGGGGGGGGGGACAGTGGCAACAAATGATAAGTGTATAAAATAGCAGTGGCAGGGGCTACGGAGACTGCTAACGCAGGGCAATGGGAGAAGAGACAGGCATTCATTGCTCTCTTTCTGACTGTGGATGTAATGAGACCAGAGCTTCAAGCTCCCGCGGGTGTGACTCCCTGCCATGATGAACTCTACCTTCAACGTGAGCTAAGATTAAACCTTTTCTCCCCTCAGTTGCTTTTGTCAGAGCATGTTGTCAGTCAGACCAACAGGAAAGGAAACTAAGATTCCTTCCATCTTTATTGTCCTCTTCTTCCTCTTCTTTTGTTTTGTTTTGTTGTGCTTTTCAAGACAATGTTTCTCCATGTAATCCTGGAACTCCCTCTGTAGACCAGACTGGCCTTGAACTCACAGAGATCCTGCCTCTGCCTCCCAAGTGCTGGGATTAAAGGTGCGCACCACTGCCCAGCAACAAGCTTTCTTTTCTATGTGTGCCTAATGTTTATGGTTTTTATATATAACTATAAATATTAATGAATTTAATGATGGACTTTTTTGACACTTACCACCTATATACTGTATTTTGATCATATTTACCCCAGATAACCCTTTCTTATCCCCTATGCCCACCTATCCCCTTTCTCTTTCCAACCAATCACTCTCCCATTGTTATGTCTAGCCACTCTAAAGTCACCCAAACAACTGTTTTCAAAGATATTGTTATCCATGTAATACTTATTTGGTTTTAGTTTATTACTATCACCTGGGTTTCTGTACTGAAATTGTATTTGTTACGTATTGTTTATTTCATATTGAACTGCTCTAGCAATAACTGAAAACACAACTATGCCTATCGGTGAAGATTGTAGTATATAATTTTTTCCCAGACTTATTATTTTGTTTGGTATGGGAGATTTGGTATGGGAGACTCCAGAATAAATTCCAGTAATGGAGAATTTGGCTTTGGCTTTAATATTTACAACTTTGGCTTTTCTAATAACTTGCTCTTAGGTTACGCTTGTTTTAACATACATTTTCTGCCTTCCCGCTGTTTTATTCTTTATAATATCAATTTACGAATTACAAAACCTGCATGGGAGAAATAGATCTAATATAGAGATATTCTTCTTGCAATTATTTCAGTAGATGGTGTAGACAATTGTATTTATTTTAAAATTCTATTTATTTTTGCTCTTACTTGTGTACATATGCCTGTGCCTGTCTCTCAGAGCTACCATACACACATGATAACATCAATAATAATTTTCTCCTCTGGTAGCATGCCTAGCGCCTTCCAGCACTATGAAAACTCTCCAGTAGGGATAGCGTTTCCAAGTGAATACCAGCTTGATTTCTCTGCATTCTCTGATTCATATGCACCTATGCATTCTATGATACATATGTGGTGTCTTCAGCAATAGGGTCTTAGCATCAAGCTGTAGAGAGAGGGTAGCCAGGAGCACTGACAAGAGCCTATAATGTTCCTAGGTCTGTAGGACCTCACTGGCCAACCATTTCAGAGAGGAAACACATTCCCATTAGAATAGAAAAGTACGCCAATGTTACCCAGCCGTGAACACTAGGAGCTAGAATAATGGCCGTTCTGGAAAGACTATCACACATTTGTATAATAGTGGTGTGAATGTCATGGGAATAACCAACCAGCTTATGACTGAATTTAAAGGTTACTCCACAGCAAGGTGCTCCATACCTTGCATTGAAATCAGTGCCAAGAACCAGGTAGGTAATAGGTGCTGGGGGAGAAGTTATTACTCTGCTAAATAGGTACAGGGTCAGGCCAACTCCTGATGACTTAGATCCATACTGAGGTTCGATTTCTGAAATTCTTTGTCTTCTAGATATGAATCCCCTGACAGACATATAGCTGATACTGATTTTATCTGATTCTGTAGGCTGCCTTCTGACTTGACTGACAGCTCCTAATTTGTACAAGACCCCGTGAAATTGTCGGTTATTACCATATCCCCTTAGTTATTAGAGTCCTATTCAGAAAGTCCTTACCAATGCCTATAATATTTTTAAAGGTTTATTTATTTTTATTTTGTGTGTGAGTGTTTCGCCTGAATATCTGTAAGTGTACCATACATATGCAGTGCCTACAAAGATCAGAAGAGAGACATCAGATGGATGTAAGTGGATTTATGCTTATGAGCCACCATGTGGGTGTTGGGGATTGAACCCAGGTCCTCAAACAAGAACAACGAGTGCTCTTAGCTCTTGAGTGATCCCTCTAGTCCCTTGGCCTGTATGTGTGGGGATGGGTAATGAGGCAGGATTTGCTCTTCCTAGCCCTATCCTAGAACTCACGACATAGACCAAGCTGGCTTTGAACTCACAAAGAACTGCTTATCTCTGCTTCCCAAGTGCTGGGCTGAAGTAAGCCTGTGTCTTGAAGTGTATTCCATACACTTTCCTCCGGTAGTTTTAGAGTTTCAAGTTTTGTGTTGAGACTTTTGATGCATTTGGAGCTTCTGCGTGGCAAGAGATAAGGATATCTTTTAATTCTCCCATGTAGATATCCAGTTTCCCAGCATAATTTGATGAAAATGTTATCTCTTCTTTGATGTGCCCTTTGGCATCCTTCGGGAAAGTCATGTGGCTGGTGTATAAGCCTCTCTTCTACTGCACTGACCTGTGTGTCTGTTTCAGTGCCATGACTGTGCTGCTTTTATTATTATGGGCTGCCGTAGCCATAGAAACCACGTCTGGGATGTCTCCAGCAGCATTCTTTTTGCTTAGGATTATTTTGGGTAGTCACAATAATCAGGGTCTTTTGTGATTCTTTATAAGTTTTAAGTCTTTCCCCCCTGTTTCTGTGAAGAATGGCACTGTCTGGATCTCAACTTTTTCTTATATTTTTGGTTGTGAACCAGCCCTTTAATGGCTGACCCATCTCTCCAGCCCTCAACTTTTTCTTTAAGAAGGTATGGAGGAAATGCTGATACGCAGGAGTGGGAGAGATAATGGGAGTGAATATGATTAAAATGAATTACGCGCACACACACACACACACACACACACACATTTTCATGGACGTGCCACAGTGAAACACGTTATACATAGTGATTACATACAAACTTTAAAAAGAAGGAAGAGAAGAGGCAGAAAGAGGAGGAGGGAAAAGAAAACACACTTTCAAAAACCTTTGAACATTAATGAGATTGGCTGGGGGTTACTTATAAATATACATAATCTCAAAATTATTAAATGTTTGGCTGAGCCCTCAACAATAGTCTGAATACTTTAACAGTAATATCAAAGTGAATTTGACGTTTAACAACTTAAGTGCAAAAACTTGAATTTTAGCATCTTTATTTTCATTTTAAGATGGCACTTTTGATAGAAAAATGCTTAGGGAGGAATGGAAACAGATTTATAAAAGGTATTTTGATTACCCTTGGTGGTTATGGCAAATACTTAGCTGTTAAGACGTTATTGTTAAGAACTCCAATTTTGTTCAGATGATCATTTAGCAATCTACACAGAAAAGGTAGCATCTCTCCTGAGACCTCAAATACATATTTTGATTTATTCAGTGTGATGGTTTGAATATGCATGGCCCAGGGAACTTGGTACGATTAGGAGGTGTGGCCTGTTGGAGGAAGTGTGTCACTGTGAGGGTGGGCTTTGAGGTCTTATATGTTCAAGCTCTGTCTAGTATGGGATACTGAGGATGCAGAGTGCTAAGATGAACAAATACAGATCTTCAATGATCTTGTTGAGCTCATTAATTCAACCAATGCCAGGTCAGGATTATCTTTTAACTTCCTGTTACTTCCTGTTATAAAAGTCTTGGGGTTGGGGATTTAGCTCAGTGGTAGAGCACTTGCCTAGGAAGCGCAAGGCCCTGGGTTCGGTCCCCAGCTCCGAACAAAAGAACCAAAAAAAAAAAAAAAAAGTCTTATCAAAGCCACATGGCAGATCAAGTCCTGAGCAAACCAACTGTGCACCACAGTGTTCTTGATCTTATTGTTAAAGCTAGGTTACAAAGATCATGGAAGACCCTTCCTTCCTTCCTTCCTTCCTTCCTCCCTTCCTTCCTCCCTTCCTTCCTTCCTCCCTTCTTCTCTTCCTTCCTCCCTTCCTTCCTACATTCCTGCATTCCTTAAAAACAAAACAAACCACAAATAATAACACACAGAGACAGGATCTCACAGGATCTCAGGGCTAGCTATGTAGCCCAGGTAGCTATTACTTGTGATCCTACTGCCTCAGACTCCCGAGTGCTGGGATTATAGGCATGTGCCGCCATACCTTGCTTAGCTAGCTACAATATAGTCTATATTCAGAAATGTTTTACTTCATAAAATGGGGCAACCAAGATTCCGGTGTTAAGAGAACTCCTCGTGGTGCCAGTCTGGATCCTGCAGGTGATTATCTGCCACTTCCTGTGTGGCTTGGTCCTAGAAACCCAACAAAGATGAACGGGGACTAAAGAAACAATAGATGTGCATACGGAAAAGCTGCAAATGTGTGGGCTATGCTCACTCTGCCGGAGGGCACCTGCAGCGGCCCAGAAACGTCATCAAGTTTACTTTATACATCTGAATTGAGGAGGCAGCTGGACGAGGAGGCAGGCTTGGCTAGCCTTGATAGGCCTCCGTAGAGAGCAGTCTCCAGTTGCAGTCATCCCAGAGGGAGAAGGTACTATTGCTAGCTATTGCACACACTGTTAGCATCTGTGTATAGATCAGAGGAAGGCTCTGCCAAGTCCCATGGGAGGCACCATGGTCCTTGGATAGTTGTGTCCCTGTAGCAAGTTCAGCCACTCAGGACTTCATCCACTCCTCACAACTATCATTAGAAAGTTATTAATGACAAGGACCGAAACTCAGACCTAGATTACAAAGAATCCACTGGCTCTCACAAATGAGAAGAATAATTAGTTTATTATTATACTGTGTCAAGGGTTTGTCATGGTGCATGAGTAAAGGTCAGAGAGCAACAGTATGGATTGGTCATCTTCTTTTTACACCTTTTCATGGGTTCCGGGGACTGAACTCAGATCTTCTGGCTTTGGCTGCAAGTGCTTTACTGGCCAAGCTACGTTAGTGACCCCTGAGTGTTTGTAATATTATAAAACTTGGACTTTCCCGCTGTGCTTTTCTCAGCTGTTTCCTCCATGTGTTAGCTTCTTCACGGTAACAATGCCGTCCACTGTGGCTTTGGGCTCCCATCTCCGAATCTCAACCCTTCAAAATGCCAGGGACTTGAACTGTGCTCATTGGCTTAGCCTGAGTCATATGTGCAGCCTCAAGATCAGATAGTATCAGATCCCAGAGGCGTTCAGAAGTAGAAAGGAGAAATACAAATACCAGAGGGTAACTAGACAGTGTTCACTCTGTGTCCTGGTGGTTATTATGAAGAATAACTATTTTTTTTTTTTGGTTCTTTTTTTCGGAGCTGGGGACCGAACCCAGGACCTTGCGCTTCCTAGGTAAGCGCTCTACCACTGAGCTAAATCCCCAGCCCCAAGATTTTGTTTTTTTGTTTTTTTGTTTTTTTTTTGGTTCTTTTTTTTTTTTTTTTTTTCGGAGCTGGGGACCGAACCCAGGACCTTGCGCTTCCTAGGCAAGCGCTCTACCACTGAGCTAAATCCCCAACCCCTATTTTTTTTTTAAGGCAGAGTCTTACTCCATAGTCCTGGCTGGTCTGGAACTTGCTAGGTAGACTAGACTGGCCTCAAACTCACAGAGATACACTTGCCTCTGTTTCCCAAGGGATTAAGGCATGTGCTAAAATTTTTTCTTCTTTCTTTGTGTATGTGTGAGTGCCTGCATGTAAGTCTATGCATGACGTACATGCAATGCTCTCAGAGGACAAAAGCGAGTGTGAGGTCTCCTGGAACTCCAACTGCAGACAAAAAGTGAGTGGCCTGCAGTGCCGGGAATATGGGAACCACAGTGTCGCTCGTGGAAGAGCTGCCAGTGCTCTTAAACGTTGAACCATCTCTTCGCCCGATTGAAAGTGACTTTTAAAGCTGGGCTTGGATTTATACTATACACTTTAAGAAGAATGTAAAATGAGATAACCAATGTTATTCGGTCCATAGATGGCCATTAAAACACAGGGTTCGGTGAACCGTGTGGGAAGCAAAGACAGACATGGTTGTCAGAGAGCCTTTGCTCAATCATAGCAGGAACATTTGTGAGACAAGACTTCTGTTTATTTCTAGAGCTACACATTGAGACAATCAATAGTGATTTAGAGCAGCTGCTTCAAGAGAAATGTCAAACTCTTTGCTCTTTAAAAAATGTTAATGGGAAATTCTGAAATCTGTGAACTCTTTTCAACACCTTCACTCTTCTGAAATCCAAAATTGCTAGGATAAAAAAAGAACGCAAGGCAATTCAGTCAAATTCGTAGACACTTACTGGCACATCTGCTATTCGCATCAGAAAATGAAGAATTGGCAGGAAACACAGCCAGCTGTCTGCAAAGGCACTGAAGATCCACAGCCGGTGTTTGCACAGATTCCTAGCACACGGTGCCTGGTAGCAAACAATGGTCATCTGAGAGCCTGGCGTTCTTACTCGTCGCCCTGCAAGTCTGAAGTTTATTTCACACCTGCATCTGACACTTGGAAAACCTGTCAAGTTGTTTCCCCAGATGGACTGGGCAAAAACTCCAGGGTGCTGTGCAGCACCGTAATCAGAAGAAACCCGTCTCAAACTCACCAGCTCTCCGGAATCAGTTAAAAAAAAGAACAAATTTAAAGTGATGTTTACTTTAAAAGGGCGTCTGGTGCCCACAGAGGTCATTGTCAGTTTGACTAGAGCAGCACAAACTTAAGAATGTAGCTGGGCAGAGGTAGGGGAGCGTTCCTTTCATCTCAGCACTCAGGAGGCAGAGGCAGGTGGATCTCTGAGTCTGAGGTCAACCTAGTCTACAGAGGGAGTTGCAGGACAGCCAGGGCTACATAGAGAAACCCTGCCTCCAAAAATGAAACAAAACAAAACAAAAAGATATGCAAAGAAAAAAAAAGCCAACAAAACCATACTAAGAATGAAAACTCTGTAGTAACAGGGTGTGGTCACTCCGGGGTCGGCCTCCGTTGGGAACATTCCCAGACAGGTGAGGCCGTGCTTGTCCCAAGCTACAGACTTAGCTGCTTTCCCCAGGAAACATTTACAAGCTAATTGCTTGATTACGGAAATGCATCCCTGAACTGCTAGGGTGATGCTGCAAATTCAGTGAGGTGCAACTTGTCTGTGAAGAAGCTGCTTAGTTAGGGGGAGAGGAGCAGCAACCGGTGATAACTCCTTGCTGATGCTTTAAGATTGTCTGTGGCTTCAGCAATTAACCTTCCCTAGAAACTTTAGAAAGGGCAATTTGGATGTTTTAAATAGGCAGACAAGTGCAATATGCCTACCTTAAGTAGAATGTACAAGAAGTGGAGAACATCGCTACTTCCCCGACTTTAAACAGCAGTTTTCCTTTGCTGTGGGTGAAAGGCTCTGTAGAAGGCAGTCGGAAGTGTGCATGGAGCTGCCAGCCTCCTGGGGCTGAGTACTGGCTCTGCCTTTTGTTAACTGCGTAACCTTGGGCAGATGACAAACTTTCTCTGCATTGGCGTTTTTATCTGGAAGACTGGGTAATGACTGTGCTGTCAGGCTATTAGAGGCTGGGGTGAATTAGCACAGAGGGATCACTTAGAGCAGTGAGCACAGATTAGGCATTAGTGTAATTATTTATGGCACTTCAAATACATTTACTGAAGGAAATTCTACACAAAGATAACAAAATCAATATGACTTCCAAACTATATGCCTGTAGACAAAGTATGTGTTGAAAGTTCATTTAGGGGCTGGCAAGATGGCCCAGGCATAAAAGCACTTTGTGACCAAGCCTGATGACTTGAATTGGATCCCCAGAAATCCTGTGGAAGAAAGAGGGAGCTGATTCCCTGGAGTTGTTCTCTGAAGTCCCTGTATGTGCTGCAGCACGCTTTTATATGCCCCTTATACTTATGAAATAAAATAAATAGGTGAAAAAAAAAGGAAAGAAAAGAAAATCTTCCTTCTGGGCATAGTGTTACATTTGTTTAACCTCAGCACCCAAGAGGCTAATGCAAGGGGATAAAGAGTTTGAGACCAGTCTGTCCGATTAGATGCTGTTCTATTGCTGTGAAGAGACACAAGGCAACTCTTATATCACAAAACATTTAACTGGGGCTGGCTCGTAGTTTCAGAGGCTTGGTCCCTTATCATCACGGCTGGGAGGCAGACACAGTGCTGGAGAAGTAGCTGAGAATTCTACATCCTGATTCCCAGGCAGCAAGAGAGAGCCCACCCCCCAGTGACACACTTCCTCCAACGAGGCCACGCCTCCTAATCCTCCTAATCCTCTCAAAGAGTTCCACTCCCTGGTCATTCTTATCCAAACCACCACACTGGCCTAGATGGTGAGACCTTGTAGGAGAAAGAGGAATAAGCACACTATTGAAGTAATTTACAATGCCACATAAGATGTAGTTTAATTCTATACGAACATTCCAAAATGCATATTGCTTGAAGGTTCTGCAAATTGTTTAGCGAATAGTTACTGAATGCCTATCTTGTGTAGGGCACTGTTCTAGCATGGGCTTTGTGTGTATTTGTGTGTATGCATGTGTGTACATGCAGCTAATACTTCTTAGGAGGACACAGAAAGTAAACTGAATAATAAATGATGTATCAAATAAGCTTTATGAAGAAATGCAGTGGAGAATTGGGGTGGATATAGTAGAATATATCTTTAGAGACTCTGACAAGATCATGCTTGAGAATGGCCTAAAGGAGAAGCCAGGGAGGGCTATTTACAAAAGGGGAGTGTACGTCCTTAGGCTCCAGGATGTGATGATGTTTGAGGAATAGCCATCTCTGCAGAGCTTGCATTCCATATTCGCACACTGCCATCTGCACGTTCCTATATAAACTCACTTCTGGAAATAGGAAAATTATATGAAAACATGATAATCACAGTTAAATATAAATTACACAGGCTCTGTGTTATGTTGGCTTGCATATGGATTCCGAAGAATCTGTGGACAACAAATTTGACATTCTCTTTTTAAAAGCAGCTCAGAGTAGGGAGCAAAATTTAGCAAATTAAGAGCAGCAACTGGGAAGTCCTCAAACAGACTAGAAAGACCATTAGGGGCAGGGTAGATAGGTCAGTGGTTAGGGGCACTGGCTGTTCTTACAGAGGATACAGGGTCAATTCCCAGCCCCCACATGGTGGCTCACAGCTGCCTGTAACTCCAGTTACAGACACTTTCTCATCTCCATCTCAGCTGCATTCACACACACACACACACATACAAGACAAATACTTTTTGTCTTTTTTTAAAGAAAGGCCATTAGCTTGAGGTTTTTGTATAAAATGATGTGTAAGAGTTTTGCATGCCATTGCCTTTTTGTGGTTGGTAGCTGGGTCCTACCTGACCCACTGTGGCAGTGAGCACAGCTGTAGAACCTAGAAATAACTCCAGTCTTGTTTAAAAATAAGCAAATCTGGAAAAATAAAGTGAACTGTGGCTGTGAGCACCTTCAGAGGAACTCTGAGAAGTCTGAGAGACCCATGGAGGCTCCCAACGGTGACAGGGCAGAGCCCAAAGTAGCTCCTGAACACCCCAGCCCCACCCTGATCCCCCCCAAAAAGAAGTCCATGGGAAGATGCTATTAAAGTGAATTTGGAAAAGAGATGGTGGAGCAGAGCTGTGCTCAGCAGAAAATGAGGAATTTATACCTTTCTCTGCCATGTCTCAGACAGCAGGCTGCAAACGAAAAGTTGGAACCCTTGGGTGAGCCTTGGGCAGCAGATATTGAGGGCTGGGAGGTGTGTGGCAGCCAGGAGCTCCCACAGAACCTATCTCCAGATGCCCTGCCCAGCGACAACATCCGCTTGACTCTGGGCAACAGCGAGATATCTGAGACTAGTCTTAGTGATGGTCCCGTATTTGTGGTGCTTCAGAATCCAGAAACCTTGAACCAGACCGACCTGGCAATGAATATTTTCATGTAAAGCTGTTTGGGCAAAAATATACTGTGTGACACAGTGCAGTTTCCAATGCCACCATGATGAACAAATTAGCAGTGTAGAGGCAAGAAAGATGGAGGAACAGATTGGTGAGTGCTCGGTGGAGATGGAACTAGAGACACGACAGTAACAGCGATGCAGGTATGAGGGAAGCTGCGGCGGATGGGGAGACATGTCTTTGCTGAGTAGGACCGACGGGATGGTGTGCTGCAGTGTGGTGCTTACACAAGACTCAGCCCGGAAACAAGCTGCGCATGCGCGATCGCTCTGGTTCTGATTTGATTTTCTGGATTGGACCTCTTCAGAAGACCTCTGTGGTCTTTGCTGTCCTTGGAGGCCATGTTGGTACCCCATGATCCACTGCTCCAGACCATATTGAAACCTGACTTCATGCGGATGTCTGCCATTGGAGATTCTTGTTACTGCCTGAGGCCAGTAGATGTCTGTGGTCTGTGCCACCACCTAAAGCTTTGTGGATGTTGGTGGGCTGTGCTGCTGCTGAGGCCAAGTCTGGGTCTGTGGTCCTGCTGCAGTCTGGAGACTTGTTGATGTCCATGGCCAATGTTGCCATCGAAGGCCATGTGGATGCTTGTGGTCTGTGCTGTCACCTGAAGCCATGGTAATGTCTGTGGGCTGTACTGCCGGGGAGACCATGTTGATGTCCTATACTGCCACAGAGGGATGTGATGGGTGGCCCATACTGCAGCAGAGGACTGTGTTGATGTCAGTGCTCTGTACTATAACCGGAGACCATGCAGCGGTCTTTGGCAGAAGTCCAGGATCTGCGTTCCCGCTGACCTTAAAGGGCAAGGAAGATACATTCACACTGATATTAGTGACTGCAGATTTACAGCTGAGAAAGAGGCACAGAAAAGGCAAACCCTACCCCCATCCCCACCCAGACAACCTAACAGCCTAAATAGGAAAGCATTGAAGAGAACTCTAAGGAATTGTGGTAAGGATGCTGAAGTGTTGTAGCTCTCAACAATTTCGAGCGGGAGGTGGCCACTGGGAGCTTGACTCTGCTCTAGTGAACGTACGGACAACAGAAATTGGACTTGTGGTTTCTCCTTCTCCCTCTCCCTCTCCCCTCCCCACCTCTTCTTTTGAGGGGGAAGTCACGATGGTGAGAGGGAGACCTGGGAAGACTGGGAAGTGAGTGTGATTGGTGTACATGATGTGAAAGTCTCAAAAAAAAATCAATAAAAATATTACACTGAAAAAAATAAAAATGAGCAAACCTCTCTATTGGGCAGAAATGCAACAGAAAAACAAGTTGCTTCCAGTCCTCACTGGAAAGGGGGGAAGTACAGAAGAAACCAATTGCTCTATTTTTAAAAGATGTTGTGAGCGCTGTAGAGAGCAATTACTGGTTAGCCAAATCAGGCTGGAGAGCCTAACGCGGCAGAGCGTATTTGAGGTTGACGGTAAAGAGGAGCTGGCACGTCATTGAAAAGCAGCCGTCTGGCTGGGGACTTTTCCAAAGATCACACACAACTGCTTCAGACTTTCTATTTCTGGGGCAGGGCCCAGCAATCTGAGAGTTGGTGGTTCTTAACTTAGTGTCTTATTCTGGGCCTCAGAAAGTCAGCTGCTCAATGTGGAAGGATTTTTATTAGGGAAAACACCTGCGTGAGAGAAACCCGGAAGGCAGGCAGACAGGCAGACTGGCAGAACTGTCAAACTGCCACCCTGCCTAACTCAGAATGGGGAGGGTGGGAAGGAAGGAGAGTCACAAACCACCCAGATCACCCAGGGTCTAAGGACCGCTGTCAGAAAGTCCCCCAGCCATAGTCATGTGTCTGGGGCGGGGCCTGTGTTGATACTTAGTGTCCCTGCAGAACTTGGCTAATGGCACAGAGTAGCAAGCCTGACCTCAGTGCAAATGTGGAGATGGATTGCAGTGTGGGCCCTCTGCCAACTGTGCCATAGAACAGTGTCAGAATTACTGAAGGGGCTGTCTCTCTACATCCCCCAGGGCCAGCTCCTCCTCCCTGACACAGATGCCATCAGATGTCTTCAACAGCCTGCTGCTTAGAGAAGCTTGGCCAAGCAGCCAGAGCCTGGTGGGAATGTGTCATGGTGCTGACCGTGGCAAAAGGGCTTCAGGCTTGAGAAAGCAGAAACATCTCTTATGCCTTAATGTTTATCAATGAGTCTCATAAATGGCTTACGGATGTACTCGGCAGCTGGGTCTGTATTTTTGATTTCTTCTAAAAATAAAAGGGGGATAAAAGTTGTTTCATGGTTCCGTGGACACAGCTAGGTCAGAAAAAGACAGGTTTGAAGGCCTGCTGGTGAATGAAGAATAGCTCAGCAAAGGTCTCACGGACTACCATCCAAAGCCCCCACCCCACCCCAACCCCATACTTTCTACCACTCGGTACTCATTATGTGTGTTTTCCTGTGGCAGGGGGGCGCTGACCTCACCACAGCACAGGAGCACATGGCGTCCATCTGAACTCGAGTGGTCTGGTACTAGAGTGATATCACACACACTGGCTGGATCCCATTTGCCATCATTTAAAGTGGAAAACAAATCTGTGATGGTTATTGGCAAATGCCGAAATGTGTGGTCAAACAGTGAAGTTTAAGTACAGTAAACAACATGTACATGTTAGAATGTGAAGTTGGTTCCTTGGGAGAGGAATAGCTGGGTCCTCAGGTGGTTCAATGTCCAATTTTCTGAGGAACCTCCAGACTGATATCCAGAATGGTTGTACCAGTCTGCAATCCCACCAACAATGGAGGAGTGTTCCTCTTTCTCCGCATCCTCGCCAGCATCTGCTGTCACCTGAGTTTTTGATCTTAGCCATTCTGACTGGTGTGAGGTGGAATCTCGGGGTTGTTTTGATTTGCATTTTCCTCATGACTAAAGATGTTGAACATTTCTTTAGGTGTTTCTCAGTCATTCGATATTCCTCAGTTGAGAATTCTTGGTTTAGCTCTGTACCCCATTTTTTAATAGGATTATTTGGTTCTCTGGAGTCTAACTTCTTGAGTTCTTTGCATATATTAGATATTAGCCCTCTATCAGATATAGGATTGGTAAAGACTTTTTCCCAATTTGTTGGTTGCCGTTTTGTCCTAATGACAGTGTCCTTTGCCTTACAATCCTGGGCATACACCCAAAAGATGCTCCAACATATAACAAGGACACGTGCTCCACTATGCTAATAGCAGCTTTATTTATAATACCTAGAAGCTAGAAAGAACCCAGATGCCCCTCAACAGAGGAATGGATACAGAAAATGTGATAAATTTACACAATGAAGAGTCAGCTATTAAAAACAATGACTATGAAATTCTTAGGCAAATGGATGGAACTAGAAAATATCATCCTGAGTGAGGTAACCCAGTCACAAAAGAACACACATTGGTATGTACTTACTGATAAGTGGATGTTAGCCCAAAAGCTTGGAATGTGCAAGAAACAATTCACAGATGATATGAAACTCAAGAAGAAGGAAAGTCAAAGTGTGCATGCTTCAGTCTTTCCTAGGTGGGGGGACACAATACAGAAGGAAATACAGAGACAGAGTGTGGACTGAAGAAAAGGCCATCAGAGACTCTAGGATAATATCATGGTGTTGAGGTGGGAGTGGGAGCATCTTCATAGAAGCAGGGGATGGGGGGAGGGACAATGTCAGAGGAGGGAAAGGGGATAACATTTGAAATGTAAATGCATAAAACATCCAATAAAAATGTAAGTTGGTTAAACCATCACTTTCTGATCATCAGAACAGTTAGTGTGATTCTCATTGTTTGTGTTAAGGTGAACAGTTTGCATATCCTTTGAACTAGACAAAAAATTTAGTAGTAAAAATAGTCTACAAACAGGGCACATGGGTGTGCACCATTCATCCCAGCATTTGGGAAGCAGAGAGAAGTGGATCTGAGTCTGAGGACTGTGTGGTCTTCATAGTGAGTGTCAGGCAAATCTGAGCTACACAGTGAGATTCCATCTCAACAACAACAACAACCAACTCCATCCCATTTGAAAGCGGTGAGTTCAAAATGATGTTTATAATATACCCGTTTCCCACAGAGCTTAGAACCAAACATAAAAGTTAAGTGAATTATGCATAGAAAACATCACAAGGGGCTGGAGAGACAGCTCAGCTGTTAAGAGCACTTTCTGCCCAGGCAGTGACTATGATCGGATCATAGCACACATGTGGCTAATCACAGCCATCTATGATTCCAGTCCCAGGGGTTCTGGAGCCCCCTTCAGCCTCCAAGGCACTGCATGGATGCAGGCAAAGTACACGTACACATAAACAAAATCTTGAGGCCAGAGAGACGGTGCAGTGTCTGCTCTTTCAGAGAACCTGGGCCCAGTTCCCAGTAATAACTCACAACTGTCTGTAGCTACAGTTACTGGGAACCAGATGGCCTATTCTGGCCTCCCTGGGCACCAGGCACAGACATAAATGTTCAGGTAAAGCATCCGCACATAAAAGTTTTAAAAAATAAATGAATAAATCTTTAAGCAAGGTATGGTGGCACATGCTTTTAATCCCAGCACTCAGGAGTAGATGAAGAGGGAGCTCGGTGAGTTTGAGGCTAGCCTGTTTTACATAGCGAACATATAGGAGTATCCCATCTCATAAAAACTCACAAGTAAAATCATACAAACACACTCTTATGTGGTATAAGGCAGGATTCCTAAGGGAATCCTTGGGAGGTTTAAACAGCAATGTTGACCGGGACACAGGGAACCCTCTCCTTGAAGCCATGCCTGTGAGAAACAAGTGTATGTGTGCTTTGTTCCTTGACTCTTCTTAGATGTATTGAACAAACAATGAGTTTGGACACTAGAGTCTGACCTGGGTTCCTAAGGTCATGACTGGGGTGGTGGGTCTTCATGAAGTCACCTATCCCTTCATTGCCACTTGGTCTTTCTACCCTAGAAACCTTTCTTCCCCCAACAGACCTTCCATAGCAAAGGAGGGTGATCTCCTGGTAAGACTCAATACCACTGAACAAGCTCTCAGTGCCCTCCTCAGAAAAGGGATCCTACCTATCCAATGTGGGGAAACCCTGCTAGTAGGTCATAGTCTACCTTGAAAATACAGCTCCTCAGAGCTTGGTGCAAAATGAAGGGCTCCCTTTTCCAGCAGGACTTCCCCTTCTCTGACATTGCCTGGGGAACTCAATTCCCCACACTCTCTACCTGGAGAAGGTCGAGTAGTCCTTGGCAGATCTAAAGTTCTACTTCCTCTCCCACTTCATAAGAACTTCCCTTCCCCCGCAGCAAGTACCTGGGCTTCCTGGACTGCCTCTCCATACAAACGAGGCATTCACAGAACTTAAACTCTAGCCAATGATTTTCATTTACTGGGATCCTGCAGAAAACCATCCATTCTGGACTCTGCTTCATCCTGCCAGCTCAGTGTCCAGTGGTTTCTGGACACCCTGAGAGGGAGGAAGTAGAGGACTCAGAGCTGCAACTGGACCCCCAAAGTGCAAACCGCAACGCAGAGCCCAATTTAGAGGCAATCACTGTCAGAGGCAAACACGGTTATAGTGTGTGTGTGTGTGTGTGTGTGTGTGTGTGTGTGTGTGATGTGTGTGTGTGTGTGTGTTTCAAAACTACAAGATTAAAAGACTAAAAATTAAAAATAAAAACAAAACCATACAGATGGATCTCTCTTTTACACAACACCCTACATTTCTAAAAAGAAAAGAGTTAGAAACATGCTTTATTAAATCACATTTCTGATCCAATTTTCAGAGATGCACTTCTTTTTCCTCCCTTGAGGACTGTCTGTGGTGGTCAGGAAACTTTATTATCTACTGACTGCTAATCTTTGGGATGGATGCCGAGTAAGAATGTCCTCCTCCTCTCCTAAGCCCCCAAGGCACAACGTGGAATTCTGTTGTACAGGTGAGGATTTTAAAAGCCGAAGCAGACACACTGCAGAAGTTGGGCCTTCTTCAGCTTCTGGCTGGGTCCTAGGCACCAGCCCTAGGTTCCTTTCCAGAGTTGCTTTGTTAGAGAAGTGAGCATGTGCAGTCACATCAGAGTGGTGCTCTTCCGTGTTCACTTACAAATCTCTCTTTCCCAGGAGCAGACACCAAGACGTCCGCATCTGCTTCGGACGTACTATTTCATGGTGTTGTCGATGCTCTGGTGCTAAATTTGCATTGATCTGAGCTTTAGTTTTTCTGTTATTGTAACTCTGCTGCCTGGAATTACAGATGGAATCAGCCAGTTCTGAGGAAAGACTGTATCAAAAAAAAAAAAAAAAAAAAAAAAAGAATGTGATGCTGTCAGGATGTGAATGAACATCGATAAGGCTGACACGTCTTTCAGAAAGAACCCCAAATTAGTTAATTAGTGTGAAATATACTGAAGCCTCTGAGAGCCTAGTGTAATTTATTTTAATCAATTATTAACACTATTACTTTGCCCGAGTGCTACTACATTTGTGGCACAGCACACAGGTGGAGGTCGCACTTGCTGGTCTGTTCTTTTTCTGTTATGTGGTGTCTGGAGACGGAACTCAGTCAGGTCAGCCAGCTTGGAGACAGGCGCTCTTACCTGAGCCACATCACTGGTCCCAGAAGTCTGTCCTTTTGACCTCAAGTTATTTTAACGGTGCTTCAAGATCTTCCCATGCCCCAAGCCTGACATAAAAATTCTCTGATCCGTTCGACCACATGATTTCTTCTTTTAAAAATCTCCATAGCACTCATGTGTGTACTTCTGCACAAATATTTTAGGCCACTCTTCACCGTTTAATAAAACAGAAAGTAGAGAATTTCCTTATATATGCCTCCACCCTGTACACACAGCATCCTGTTTTGTTTTAAGCAAAGAACTCATGTTGACACTTGTTCTTAAAGATTGCTTACATTAGGCTCACGTTCGGGGCTGTGTTCTATGGGTTTCCACATAGACACATTCATAGCGGCGTGCATCTGTCACGATTGTACTGCACAATAGTTTTCCTGGCTTGGAAACCTGTGGTCAACTGTTCATCCCTCCCTCATTGCGCATGCCTGCTTGCTGGGGATCTTCTGTTTCTGCTTTGCCGTCCCCAGAGTTATATTCCAGAACCACGCAGGGTGTGGCGTGCTCCGGCTGGCTTCTTTCACTTAGCAATGTGTACTTTAGTTCCCTCTGTGTCTTCTCATGATTCACAGCTCATTTCTTTTCAGGGCTGAGAAACACTACATCTTTTCTGGAGGTACCAGCTTATCCATCCACTAAGGAACATCTTGCGGAGCTAGAGGGATGGCTCAGTGGTTAAGAGCACTGGCTGTTCTTCTAGGGGATCTGAGTTCAATTCCCAATGCACACATGGCAGTTCACAACCCTCTGTCATTCCAGTTCCAGGAACCTCCACGGGCCCCAGACACGCTCATGATGTGCACACATGCACGAAGGCAAAAAATATGCATACACATAAAATAAAAATAACTAAATCTAAAAAAGGGATGTCTTGGTCACTTCCAAGATTTGAAAATTATGACACTGGGGTTTTTATTCGTTTGTTTGTCTGTTTCAGGTAGGGTATTGCTCTGTAGCCCAGCGTGCCCTCAATCCCGCAATTTCCCTGAGCAGGATTATGGATATATTTTCAACTAACTTGGGCAAATGCCAGTGTGTGCAAATGCTGGCAGTGTGCCGAATGGACGCTCGGCCTTGTCAGAAACTTCCAAACTCTTCTAGGTTGCTGCTCGCTGCGCTCCTCAGCTGTCCACCAGAATGAATGTGCTCATCATTCTGCAACCCCTCCCGCATCCGGTCTTGTTTTCATCTGATAGGCATGTCGATTGCATTGAGTCGGGAGACAGATGCAAGTTGGGATTCTGGGATGGAAGGACAAGAGAACAGGGTGGGGACAGTGATGCGCACTCAAAGGACAAGGCCAAGTACGGCAGCCTCTGTCACCGAAGGACTGCTGACTCCTTAGCAGATTCCACAACAGGGTAAGCTGGAAACAGTCACTATACAATTTGTAGTCTGCATGCTGGCAGGTTAACAGCATTGGTCAGCGTGCAGTTGGATATTCAGAAGTGACTATGCATCAAAGGCCTGCCATCTTCACTACAAACTCTGTACAGATAAGGCAGTGGGCCCAGTTTGTTTAGTTCTTAGCACAGTGCCTGCCTGACATTTTTATACAAAATGGCCAGTGAATTTGCTAACAGCTGAGGTAATGATACAGCCTATAACTACAGTATCTTCAGGAGGAGTATACCACTCTAAAACGAAATGAAATCATCATATTTCAGAGTATCACGAACAACACAAAAGTAAGTGATAACACAGAAAAAAGCATTTACTCGTGAGTGATATTCTTAATACAAAATAAGTGTTGCATGATATAAAAGTCTGGAGAGAAAAAAGACATAAAGTAAGTAGGGCAGAAGAGCCCAGGCCCCAATAACTATTGTGTTTTCTCAGTGTTTGGTCACAGAGTGTTCTCTCTCACTTTACATCGTCACCCTGGACATTTCCACTCCTAACCAACTAAGACATGGATGGTGGACACACACTTGTAAAGTCCTTTGTTCTTGTAAATCACTTGTCTAAGTCTCAAGTGATGTTTGAAACTGAATTGAACACCAACGTAAGAAGTTTTCTTCTGGAGACAGGGTCTCAGTATGTAGCTCTGGCTGTTCTGGAATTTGCTATATAGATAGCCATAAATTCTCAGAGATCTGCCTGCTTTTGCCTCCAAGTACTGTGACTGAAGGTATGTGTCACCATGTCTGGAAAATGTAAGAAAATTAAAGCTAATGACTTGGGATGCCTTGATTTCTGTCAGCTACCAATTGTCAAATACCCATGATGCCTTCCTCTTTGTTTTCTTTTCATTGCTGTGACAAAAACAAGCACTCATTACTCTTTTTTTTTATTTTATTTTATTTTATTTTATTTTATTTTATTTTTTTTATTATCTTGAGTATTTCTTATATACATTTCAAGTGTTATTCCCTTTCCCGGTTTCCGGACAGACATCACCCTCCCCCCTCCCCTTCCTTGTGGGTGTTCCCCTCCCAAACCTCCCCCCATTGCCACCCTCCCCGCATAGTCTAGTTCACTGGGGGTTCAGTCTTAGCAGGACCCAGGGCTTCCCCTTCCACTGGTGCTCTTACTAGGATATTCATTGCTACCTATGGGGTCAGAGTCCAGGGTCAGTCCATATATAGTCTTTAGGTAGTGGCTTAGTCCCTGGAAGCTCTGGTTGCTTGGCATTGTTGTACTTTTGGGGTCTCGAGCACCTTCAAGCTCTTCCAGTTCTTTCTCTGACTCCTTCAACGGGGGACCTATTCTCAGTTCAGTGGTTTGCTGCTGGCATTCGCCTCTGTATTTGCTGTATTCTGGCTGTGTCTCTCAGGAGCGATCTACATCCGGCTCCTGTCGGTCTGCACTTCTTTGCTTCATCCATCTTGTCTAATTGGGTGGCTGTATATGTATGGGCCACATGTGGGGCAGGCTCTGAATGGGTGTTCCTTCAGTCTCTGTTTTAATCTTTGCCTCTCCCTTCCCTGCCAAGGGTATTCTTTTTCCTCATTTAAAGAAGGAGTGAAGCATTCACATTTTGATCATCCGTCTTGAGTTTCCTTTGTTCTAGGGATCTAGGGTAATTCAAGCATTTGGGCTAATAGCCACTTATCAATGAGTGCATACCATGTATGTCTTTCTGTGATTGGGTTAGCTCACTCAGGATGATATTTTCCAGTTCCAACCATTTGCCTACGAATTTCATAAACTCGTTGTTTTTGATAGCTGAGTAATATTCCATTGTGTAGATGTACCACATTTTCTGTATCCATTCCTCTGTTGAAGGGCATCTGGGTTCTTTCCAGTTTCTGGCTATTATAAATAAGGCTGCGATGAACATAGTGGAGCACGTGTCTCTTTTATATGTTGAGGCATCTTTTGGGTATATGCCCAAGAGAGGTATGGCTGGATCCTCAGGCAGTTCAATGTCCAATTTTCTGAGGAACCTCCAGACTGATTTCCAGAATGGTTTTACCAGTCTGCAATCCCACCAACAATGGAGGAGTGTTCCTCTTTCTCCACATCCTCGCCAGCATCTGCTGTCACCTGAGTTTTTGATCTTAGCCATTCTCACTGGTGTGAGGTGAAATCTCAGGGTTGTTTTGATTTGCATTTCCCTTATGACTAAAGATGTTGAACATTTCTTTAGGTGTTTCTCAGCCATTCGGCATTCCTCAGCTGTGAATTCTTTGTTCAGCTCTGAACCCCATTTTTTAATAGGGTTATTTGTTTCCCTGCGGTCTAACTTCTTGAGTTCTTTGTATATTTTGGATATAAGGCCTCTATCTGTTATAGGATTGGTAAAGATCTTTTCCCAATCTGTTGGTTGTCGTTTTGTCCTAACCACAGTGTCCTTTGCCTTACAGAAGCTTTGCAGTTTTATGAGATCCCATTTGTCGATTCTTGATCTTAGAGCATAAGCCATTGGTGTTTTGTTCAGGAAATTTTTTCCAGTGCCCATGTGTTCCAGATGCTTCCCTAGTTTTTCTTCTATTAGTTTGAGTGTGTCTGGTTTGATGTGGAGATCCTTGATCCACTTGGACTTAAGCTTTGTACAGGGTGATAAGCATGGATCGATCTGCATTCTTCTACATGTTGCCCTCCAGTTGAACCAGCACCATTTGCTGAAAATGCTATCTTTTTTCCATTGGATGGTTTTGGCTCCTTTGTCAAAAATCAAGTGACCATAGGTGTGTGGGTGCATTTCTGGGTCTTCAATTCTATTCCATTGGTCTATCTGTCTGTCTCTGTACCAATACCATGCAGTTTTTATCACTATTGCTCTGTAATACTGCTTGAGTTCAGGGATAGTGATTCCCCCTGAAGTCCTCTTATTGTTGAGGATAGCTTTAGCTATCCTGGGTTTTTTGTTATTCCAGATGAATTTGCAAATTGTTCTGTCTAACTCTTTGAAGAATTGGATTGGTATTTTGATGGGGATTGCATTGAATCTGTAGATTGCTTTTGGTAAAATGGCCATTTTTACTATATTAATCCTGCCAATCCATGAGCATGGGAGATCTTTCCATCTTCTGAGGTCTTCTTCAATTTCTTTCCTCAGTGTCTTGAAGTTCTTATTGTACAGATCTTTTACTTGCTTGGTTAAAGTCACACCGAGGTACTTTATATTATTTGGGTCTATTATGAAGGGTGTCGTTTCCCTAATTTCATTCTCGGCTTGTTTCTCTTTTGTATAGAGGAAGGCAACTGATTTATTTGAGTTAATTTTATACCCAGCCACTTTGCTGAAGTTGTTTATCAGCTTTAGTAGTTCTCTGGTGGAACTTTTGGGATCACTTAAATATACTATCATGTCGTCTGCAAATAGTGATATTTTGACCTCTTCTTTTCCGATCTGTATCCCCTTGATCTCCTTTTGTTGTCTGATTGCTCTGGCTAGAACTTCAAGAACTATATTGAATAAGTAGGGAGAGAGTGGGCAGCCTTGTCTAGTCCCTGATTTTAGTGGGATTGCTTCAAGTTTCTCTCCATTTAGTTTAATGTTAGCAACTGGTTTGCTGTATATGGCTTTTACTATGTTTAGGTATGGGCCTTGAATACCTATTCTTTCCAGGACTTTTATCATGAAGGGGTGTTGAATTTTGTCAAATGCTTTCTCAGCATCTAATGAAATGATCATGTGGTTCTGTTCTTTCAGTTTGTTTATATGATGGATCACGTTGATGGTTTTCCTTATATTAAACCATCCCTGCATGCCTGGGATGAAGCCTACTTGATCATGGTGGATGATTGTTTTGATGTGCTCTTGAATTCGGTTTGCCAGAATTTTATTGAGTATTTTTGCGTCAATATTCATAAGGGAAATTGGTCTGAAGTTCTCTTTCTTTGTTGGGTCTTTGTGTGGTTTAGGTATAAGAGTAATTGTGGCTTCATAGAAGGAATTCGGTAGGGCTCCATCTGTTTCAATTTTGTGGAATAGTTTGGATAATATTGGTATAAGGTCTTCTATGAAGGTTTGATAGAATTCTGCACTAAACCCGTCTGGACCTGGGCTCTTTTTGGTTGGGAGACCTTTAATTACTGCTTCTATTTCCTTAGGAGTTATGGGGTTGTTTAACTGGTTTATCTGTTCCTGATTTAACTTCGATACCTGGTATCTGTCTAGGAAATTGTCCATTTCCTGAAGATTTTCAAGTTTTGTTGAATATAGGTTTTTATAGTAAGATCTGATGATTTTTTGAATTTCCTCTGAATCTGTAGTTATGTCTCCCTTTTCATTTCTGATTTTGTTAATTTGGACACACTCTCTGTGTCCTCTCGTTAGTCTGGCTAAGGGTTTATCTATCTTGTTGATTTTCTCAAAGAACCAACTTTTGGTTCTGTTGATTCTTTCTATGGTCCTTTTTGTTTCTACTTGGTTGATTTCAGCTCTGAGTTTGATTATTTCCTGCCTTCTACTCCTCCTGGGTGTATTTGCTTCTTTTTGTTCTAGAGCTTTTAGGTGTGCTGTCAAGCTGTTGACATATGCTCTTTCCTGTTTCTTTCTGCAGGCACTCAGCGCTATGAGTTTTCCTCTTAGCACAGCTTTCATTGTGTCCCATAAGTTTGGGTATGTTGTACCTTCATTTTCATTAAATTCTAAAAAGTTTTTAATTTCTTTCTTTATTTCTTCCTTGACTAGGTTATCATTGAGTAGAGCATTGTTCAATTTCCACGTATATGTGGGCATTCTTCCCTTATTGTTATTGAAGACCAGTTTTAGGCCGTGGTGGTCCGATAGCACGCATGGGATTATTTCTATCTTTCTGTACCTGTTGAGGCCCGTTTTTTGACCAATTATATGGTCAATTTTGGAGAAAGTACCATGAGGAGCTGAGAAGAAGGTATATCCTTTTGCTTTAGGATAGAATGTTCTATAAATATCCGTTAAGTCCATTTGGCTCATGACTTCTCTTAGTCTGTCTACATCTCTGTTTAATTTCTGTTTCCATGATCTGTCCATTGATGAGAGTGGGGTGTTGAAATCTCCCACTATTATTGTGTGAGGTGCAATGTGTGTTTTGAGCTTTAGTAAGGTTTCTTTTACATATGTAGGTGCCCTTGTATTTGGGGCATAGATATTTAGGATTGAGAGTTCATCTTGGTGGATTTTTCCTTTGATGAATATGAAGTGTCCTTCCTTATCTTTTTTGATGACTTTTAGTTGAAAATTGATTTTATTTGATATTAGAATGGCTACTCCAGCTTGCTTCTTCTGACCATTTGCTTGGAAAATTGTTTTCCAGCCTTTCACTCTGAGGTAATGTCTGTCTTTGTCTCTGAGGTGTGTTTCCTGTAGGCAGCAGAATGCAGGGTCCTCGTTGCGTATCCAGTTTGTTAATCTATGTCTTTTTATTGGGGAGTTGAGGCCATTGATATTGAGAGATATTAAGGAATAGTGATTATTGCTTCCCGTTATATTCATATTTGGAAGTGAGGTTATGTTTGTGTGCTTTCATTCTCTTTGTTTTGTTGCCAAGATGATTAGTTTCTTGCTTCTAGGGTATAGCTTGCCTCCTTATGTTGGGCTTTACCCTTTATTATCCTTTGTAGTGCTGGACTTGTAGAAAGATATTGTGTAAATTTGGTTTTGTCATGGAATATCTTGGTTTCTCCATCTATGTTAATTGAGAGTTTTGCAGGATACAGTAACCTGGGCTGGCATTTGTGTTCTCTTAGGGTCTGTATGACATCTGTCCAGGATCTTCTGGCCTTCATAGTTTCTGGCGAAAAGTCTGGTGTGATTCTGATAGGTCTGCCTTTATATGTTACTTGACCTTTTTCCCTTACTGCTTTTAATATTCTTTCTTTATTTTGTGCGTTTGGTGTTTTGACAATTATGTGACGGGAGGTGTTTCTTTTCTGGTCCAATCTATTTGGAGTTCTGTAGGCTTCTTGTATGCCTATGGGTATCTCTTTTTTTAGGTTAGGGAAGTTTTCTTCTATGATTTTGTTGAAGATATTTACTGGTCCTTTGAGCTGGGAGTCTTCACTCTCTTCTATACCTATTATCCTTAGGTTTGATCTTCTCATTGAGTCCTGGATTTCCTGAATGTTTTGGACCAGTAGCTTTTTCCGCTTTACATTATCTTTGACAGTTGAGTCAATGATTTCTAGGGAATCTTCTGCTCCCGAGATTCTCTCTTCCATCTCTTGAATTCTGTTGGTGAATCTTGTATCTACAGCTCCTTGTCTTTTCTTTTGATTTTCTATGTCCAGGGTTGTTTCCATGTGTTCTTTCTTGATTGCTTCTATTTCCATTTTTAATTCCTTCAACTGTTTGATTGTGTTTTCCTGGAATTCTTTCAGGGATTTTTGCGATTCCTCTCTGTAGGCTTCTACTTGTTCTCTAAGGGAGTTCTTTATGTCTTTCTTGAAGTCCTCCAGCATCATGATCAAATATGATTTTGAAACTAGGTCTTGCTTTTCTGGTGTGTTTGGATATTCCGTGTTTGCTTTGGTGGGAGAATTGGGCTCCGATGACGCCATGTAGTCTTGGATTCTGTTGCTTGGGTTCCTGCGCTTGCCTCTCGCCATCAGATTATCTCTAGTGTTACTTTGTTCTGCTATTTCTGACAGTGGCTAGACTGTCCTATAACCTGTGTGTCAGGAGTGCTGTAGACCTGTTTTCCTGTTTTCTTTCAGCCAGTTATGGGGACAGAGTGTTCTGCTTTCGGGCGTGTAGTTTTTCCTCTCTACAGGTCTTCAGCTCTTCCTGTGGGCCTGTGTCTTGAGTTCACCAGACAGGTTTCTTGCAGGGGAAAAGTTGGTCCTACCTGTGGTTCCAAGGCTCAAGTTTGCTTGTGGGGTACTGCCTAAGTCCTCTCTGCTGTGGCAGCAACCGGGAAAATCTGTGCCGCTCCTTCCGGGAGCCTCCGTGCACCAGGGTTTCAGATGACGTTTGGTTTTTTCCTCTGGCGCCTGGATGTGCACAGAGTGCAGTCTCTTCTGGTTTCCCAGGCGTGTCTGCCTCTCTGAAGGTTCAGCTCTCCCTCCCACGGGATTTGGGTGCAGAGAACTGTTTATCCGGTCTGTTTCCTTCAGGTTCCGGCAGTGTTTCAGGCGCAGGGGTCCTGCCGCTCCCGGGCCCTCCCCTATGGGAACCCAGAGGCCTTATACAGTTGCCTCTTGGGCCAGGGATGTGGGCAGGGGTGGGCAGTGTTGGTGGTCTCCTCCGCTCTGCAGCCTCAGGAGTGCCCACCTGATCAGGCGGTGAGGTCTCTCTCCCACGGGGTTTGGGAGCAGGGAGCTGCTGCGGTCCGGGATCCGCCGGTGTGGGACTTCCGGTAAACACAGGAAGTGCCCGGCCTTAGAGGAATTTTGCCTCTGTGTGTCCTGGGTTCACCAGGCAGGTTTCTTGCAGGGGAAAAGTTGGTCCTACCTGCAGTTCCAAGGCTCAAGTTTGCTCGTGGGGTACTGCCTAAGTCCTCTCCGCTGTGGCAGCAACCGGGAAGATCTGCGCCGCTCTTACCAGGAGCCTCCGTGCACCAGGGTTCCAGATGGCGTTTGGTGTTTTCCTCTGGCGCCTGGATGTGCACAGAGTGCAGTCTCTTCTGGTTTCCCAGGTGTGTCCGCCTCTCTGAAGGTTCAGCTCTCCCTCCCACGGGATTTGGGTGCAGAGAACTGTTTATCCGGTCTGTTTCCTTCAGGTTCCGGCAGTGTCTCAGGCGCAGGGGTCCTGCCGCTCCCGGGCCCTCCCCTACGGGAACCCAGAGGCCTTATACAGTTGCCTCTTGGGCCAGGGATGTGGGCAGGGGTGGGCAGTGTTGGTGGTCTCTTCCGCTCTGCAGCCTCAGGAGTGCCCACTTGATCAGGCGGTGAGGTCTCTCTCCCACGGGGTTTGGGAGCACTCATTACTCTTACCTACCATTCACAGCTGTAGACTTTGAGTGGACTCAAAAAGTGTTTCCAGAATAGCCGTGTTCATTCACTTGTGAATGTGTATTTATAGTACACCTAGGATGTGCCAGGATTCTGCCCGTGTTGACTTACAGAGGAGAAAGGAACAAACATAATCCTTGACCTCACAGCAAATAGACAGGTAGAGTAGGGAGACAGACATTCATTTTAAAATCAGAGCTGGGTACAGTGTTCCACACCTGTAATCGCAGCACTTGCAGACAGAGGCTGTCAATCGTCACTGACAAGCTTGGGCTATACAGTCAGGCCTTGTATCAAGTAAAATAAGATGAACCAGATTCAACCATATAAATGCCATATATAACAGATATGATGGGTTTTCCACCTCTGGTGAGCACTGTGAAACACAGGCTGTCTGACAGGTTATTCGAGATCTTCAATCAAGGTGGTAATAGAATGAATTCACAGTCTTAGGAACAGCCAGATGTTTCTCTTCATTTTACAATTATACTCCCGTGTTTCCCCTCCACCAGTTATCTTCTCCGGGTGCTAAAATTAGAGTGGAGTGGACAAGGAAGAGGCTGACAATGGAGAGTTGGAAGGCCACAGCTGTGGTCTGGGGTGCAATGATGGTTGACTGCAAGAGTTACCATGGAAGAGTGCAAAGCAATGTACATGTTGGTACTAGGGGAGATAAGGCCAACAGGCTTTCATAGCTTGGATATGTGGGTGGATTGGGGATGAGAAAGAGTGGAGCAAAGGGACTATGAGCCAATACTGAATATGCTGAGTTGAAGGGAGGGGATTTTAGTGAAATGCTTAGTTAAGTGGTTGGGTCCGACACTTAAGAATAGAGCTGTGTAGGCCCGGTGTTTCACATGGGCAGCACAGCAGAACTGGCCCCACTGATGTGGCTGTAGGAAAGCTGACAGCTTGACCAACTCAGCTTCCACCCAGGCCCAGATCTCCAGGGTTCTGAGTGGGTGCACCCCAACATCCACAGCATCTGTGAACTGCTGGAGCATGTGAAGGGGTCAGACCTGCAGATCCAAAGTTGCAGGATTTCTATGACACAAGGCGACAACAGGGTATCTGGGAGGAGTCCTTGTGAGGATCCAGTACTGCAGTACCTTGATCTAGAACGATGACTTGCTGCAGTGAGCATTGTAGTAAAGACGTGTGGATGTGATACATCATGACACAGCACAGTTTCCCCTGTAAGATGCTTTTGTTTGTTTGTTCATTTTCATTTGGGAGGGAGATTAAAGGATATGAAGGAACAGGGAGATGAATAGGGTTGGGATACATGATGTGAAATTACAAAGAATCAATAAAAAACTTTTTAGAAAAGATAAAAAAGAAAAAGCTGAGCCAGGTGTGGTGGTTATGCTTGCAATGCTAACACTTGGAAAGTAGAAGCAACACCAGGCTGGCCCACATAGCAAGTTCCAGAACAGCCAGGGCTACACAGTGAGACCTATCTTAAAAACAAAAAAGTAAAAGAAAATGTTAAATTTTGTTTTCACAGTTCACTTAATTTCTCTATTTTTTTCCTGGTTTTCTCTTATTTCTAGAAGTTCCTATGCCCCCCGCCCCCATCTCTCTGGAGAGAGGTATTTTCATCTCTGAGGTGAATTACACCTAAAAGTCAAGTCATTCCTTTTTGGGCTTTGATAGTGAAATAAATTCTCTTTGGCTCTTAATCATTTGCTTGGATTTGATTCCAGCATCTGAAATAAAAATAATCTGTGCAGTAATCTGCAGGGGAGGGAAGAGGAGGCAGTGGCTGCTCATCCATGGGCTTCCTCATGTACTGCTTCCCTTCAGCGACTCCACAGCTCTCTGAATAGACATTGTGAGAGACAGTGAAGCACGATGAGGAAGACACAGACAGTAACAACTCACTGTGAACAAGTGGATCGACAGCCACAGAGAACTGAGAAGTGACATGGGAAAACGTAGGGACAAAAATAGAACGATTTTGCCCACAAGATGAGGACTTTGTTTTTGGAACAGACACTTTTCTTCAGGAGAAAAACCTGTTTGTCTTAGTCACTGTTCTACTGCTGTGGAGAGATACCATGACCAAAGCAATTCTTAAGAAAGAAGGCAGTTAACTTGGGACTTGCCTACAATTTCCCTGGGTTCGTTGTCCATTGTCATCATGGCCGAAAGCATGGCAACAGCATGGTTGAGAGCTACATCAAGAAGGAATGTGGCTGCCTTTTTCCATGATCCTGAATATCTGCCCAAGGCCAAATTGAAAAGTTTTGGAATAACTGGTAGAGGAGACTTCAAGACAGCCTAGCATTGAGTGCTAATAATATGGTTATTAGTGGTCACTCTTATGCAGATCTAGAGTGAAGAGGAACAAGCTGAATGGGAAAATTACAAAACGTACAGTTTTAGGGAAAAAGGAGCTCCAGGAAATGTGATGTTGGAGCTAAGGTCAGTGTTCACAGAGATTAAAAAGTTAAAAGAAGGGACTGGAGAGATGGCTCAGCGGTTAAGAGCACTGATTGTTCTTCCAGAGGTCCTGAGTTCAATTCCCAGCAACCACATGGTGGCTCACAACCATCTGTAATGAGATCTGATGCCCTTTTCTGGTGTGTATGAAGACAGCTACAGTGTACTCATATAAATAAAAATTAATTAAAAAAAAGTTAAAAGAAAGTTAAATGGAATAAAACCTAGGAGTGGGGGATGTTCACACCACAAAGCCTGGGAGTGGGGGGGGGGTCTTCACACCATAAAGCCTGGGAGTGGGGGCTGCTCACACCATAAAAAGCCACTGGGCAATATGAGGAAACTAGTTGGGGTGGCTGGGGTTTCGTGTTTCAGATTGTCCGAATGGTCACCTGATTCCAAAAGAGGGCTAGTGGATTTCACAGAAGCCACTGAGCTTTTCTGTGTGAGAAACAGATATCTGTCCTTCTCCACAAAACTCTGCTTTGGGTCATGGTGGACCTTGCCCACCATCGCCGTCAGCACTGTCAAAAATGAGGAGAAGTGAGAGTAGATGATGCTCAATTGACTTAGGGTTCCCACGGCTGTGATGAAACACCACGACCAAAGCAGCTTTGGGGAGGAAATGGTTGACTTTACTCACAGTTCCCTATAACAGTTCATCATCAAAAGCAGTGAGAGCAGGAACTCTAGCAAGGCAGGAATCTGGAGACAGGAGCTGATGCAGCGGCCATGGAGGAGTGCTGCTTACTGGTTTGCTTTCCATGACTTACTCAGCCTGTTTCTTATACACTCTAGGGCCACTAGTCCAGGGGTGGCCCCTCCCTCCCCCCCCCCCCCCCCCGTCAATTACTAATTAAGAAAATGCCTACAGCCAAAACTTTTGGAGGTATTAGCTCCCTCTTCTTTGATGACTCTAGCTTGTGTCAAGTTGACAAAACTAGCCAGCACACCAACATACATGTACATGCACACACACACACACACACACACACACACACACACGTACCACAGATTAAAGTATATACACTTACAATTAAGTAGACACTATTAAAAACAAAATACTCAAAGCATCATTTCTTAAATTGACTGTTTTGGTAGTATGTATATTCTTGAAGATATTTATGTGTGTTTGGTGAAAATACCATAAGGCTGGTTACTGAGCAACTCCCAACTTAATGTGAAGACATGAAGCTTGAGATGAGCTCACTGGTTGAATATATTAGAAGGTCTGTGTAACAAAGAAAAAATAAGATAGGGCTTTCAGGTAGCTAGAAATAGGTGATTGGCATTAGTAAGGACGTCTCATTATTCCAAATATTCCTGAGTTTAACTTTCAGTTATGAGTGTCATTTGGAATCTTAGAAATTCTAGTATAAACTTGGGCCAGTGAAACAGAAAGTCTAGTTGTAGATCATCATCTCTCCCTCTTTCCCTCCAAACCCAATTCCCCAATCTCATCCCTGTCCCTGTAGCAGACCACCTGTTGCGGTCTCCTTCCTCTTTGCCACCACCTCCAGTCCATCACACAGATCTTTCCTTCCAAACTTTTCTCCCCCAGGGTCATTGCTTTATCCAGCCCCAGAGTCCAATATCCTTTCCTAGGAACCCTCAGGCCACTCTGACCAGGGAAGTAGCTGGGCTAACTGCAGATTGTCACCTCTCCCTTCAATCCTCTAAGTTTCTAATTCTCTGTTCCCATTCCAAGGGACTAAGCAGATCCTGTTTTCTTCCTTCTTGTGAACCACCTCAGTGAGACTCCAACCAATCCCCACTCCTGTGTGTCAGCTCCCAATACCTAGAAACACTTTACTTGGAAACACCACCACTACCACCACTACCACCACCACCACCACCACCACCACCACCACCACCACCACCACCACTACCACCACCACCACCACCACCACCACCACCACCACAACAACAACAACCATCTCTTATTGACATCTCCATTGTGTCAATTCCCCGATAAAAAGTCAGACTAACAGAATGCATGTGAAAACATTCTCCTCCATCCAAGAAATACTCCTTAACATCAATGATAGAAACCACCCCAGGGTAAAAGGATGGAAAAAGATATTTCAAGCAAATGGACCTAAGAAGTAAGCTGGTGTGGCCATTTCAATATCTGATCAAACAGACGTCAAACCAGAACTAATCAGAAAAGACAGGAAAGGATACTACATACTCAACAAAGGAAAAATCCACCAAGGGGACATTGCAATTCTTAACATCTGGGCACCAAATAATCTGTTTAGGGGCTGGAGAGAAGACTCAGCCATTAAAGCACTTACTGTGCAAGCAGGCAGTCTTAAGAACTGGAGTTATGAGCCTCAGGTTCCACAAAATCTCCCACAAAAATCTCAAGTGGGCGTGATGGCTTTCCATAATTCCAGTGCTCACAAGGTAGAGACAGAGAATCCCTAGATCAAACTGGTTAGCCAGGCTAGGTATGTCAGGGAGCTCTGTGTTCAATCAAACTTGGTCTCAGTGACTAAAGTGGAGAGTAACTGAACACTCCTAGCATCAACCTGGGGCATGCACATGAGAAAAAAACATCCTTATATTTAAATAAATCAGGTGCTCCAATTTCATCTACCAGTGACCCCAACATAAAAAAATGTTTCAATAGAAACTGTCTGTGGAATACCTTAAGGCAATCCAGTTTTTCTCAGGTTATATAGAGAGGCCTTCACAAGACTTGGGTGTGAATTCTTCATAAGAATAGAATATTGCTGGGTGCACCTCCCCCCAGAGGGGCACATTAATCATAATCTATTATGATACAAGTAGATATCCATCTTGAATTAATTTCTGACAATATTTTGTGGTGCTCTATGTTCCTCCAAATATTCGTTAATTTAACTTTCATTTTTTTCATTTCATTTTTCTTTTATTATATTTTAATTTTTTTAAAATTTTTTTTTAATTTATTTAATACGAATAATAATTCTTTGGTTTCCCGGTAAACATCCCCCTCCCCCCTCCCCTTCCTTATGGGTGTTCTCCTCCCAACCATCCCCCCATTGCCGCCCTCCCCCCAACAGTCTAGTTCACTGGGGGTTCAGTCTTAGCAGGACCCAGGGCTTCCCCTTCCACTGGTGCTCTTACTAGGATATTCATTGCTACCTATGAGGTCAGAGTCCAGGATCAGTCCATGCATAGTCTTTAGGTAGTGGCTTAGTCCCTGGAAGCTCTGGTTGCTTGGCATTGTTGTACATATGGGGTCTCGAGCCCCTTCAAGCTCTTCCAGTTCTTTCTCTGATTCCTTCAACAGGGGTCCTATTCTCAGTTTAGTGGTTTGCTGCTGGCATTCGCCTCTGTATTTGCTGTATTCTGGCTGTGTCTCTCAGGAGAGATCTACATCCGTCTCCTGTCGGTCTGCACTTCTTTGCTTCATCCATCTTGTCTAATTGGGTGGCTGTATATGTATGGGCCACATGTGGGGCAGGCTCTGAATGGGAGTTCCTTCAGTCTCTGTTTTAATCTTTGCCTCTCTCTTCCCTGCCAAGGGTATTCTTGTTCCCCTTTTAGAGAAGGAGTGAAGCATTCACATTTTGATCATCCGTCTCGAGTTTCATTTGTTCTAGGCATCTAGGGTAATTCAAGCATTTGGGCTAATAGCCACTTATCAGTGAGTGCATACCATGTATGTCTTTCTGTGTTTGGGTTAGCTCACTCAGGATGATATTTTCCAGTTCCAACCATTTGCCTATGAATTTCATAAAGCCGTTGTTTTTGATAGCTGAGTAATATTCCATTGTGTAGATGTACCATATTTTCTGTATCCATTCCTCTGTTGAAGGGCATCTGGGTTCTTTCCAGCTTCTGGCTATTATGAATAAGGCTGCGATGAACATAGTGGAGCACGTGCCTTTTGTATATGTTGGGGCATCTTTTGGGTATATGCCCAAGAGAGGTATAGCTGGATCCTCAGGCAGTTCAATGTCCAATTTTCTGAGGAACCTCCAGACTGATTTCCAGAATGGTTGTACCAGTCTGCAATCCCACCAACAATGGAGGAGTGTTCCTCTTTCTCCGCATCCTCGCCAGCATCTGCTGTCACCTGAGTTTTTGATCTTAGCCATTCTCACTGGTGTGAGGTGAAATCTCAGGGTTGTTTTGATTTGCATTTCCCTTATGACTAAAGATGTTGAACATTTCTTTAGGTGTTTCTCAGCCATTCGGCATTCCTCAGCTGTGAATTCTTTGTTTAGCTCTGAACCCCATTTTTTAATAGGGTTATTTGTCTCCCTGCGGTCTAACTTCTTGAGTTCTTTGTATATTTTGGATATAAGGCCTCTATCTGTTGTAGGATTGGTAAAGATCTTTTCCCAATCTGTTGGTTGCCGATTTGTCCTAACCACGGTGTCCTTTGCCTTACAGAAGCTTTGCAGTTTTATGAGATCCCATTTGTCGATTCTTGATCTTAGAGCATAAGCCATTGGTGTTTTGTTCAGGAAATTTTTTCCAGTGCCCATGTGTTCCAGATGCTTCCCTAGTTTTTCTTCTATAAGTTTGAGTGTATCAGGTTTGATGTGGAGGTCCTTGATCCACTTGGACTTAAGCTTTGTACAGGGTGATAAGCATGGATCGATCTGCATTCTTCTACATGTTGCCCTCCAGTTGAACCAGCACCATTTGCTGAAAATGCTATCTTTTTTCCATTGGATGGTTTTGGCTCCTTTGTCAAAAATCAAGTGCCCATAGGTGTGTGGGTTCATTTCTGGGTCTTCAATTCTATTCCATTGGTCTATCTGTCTGTCTCTGTACCAATACCATGCAGTTTTTATCACTATTGCTCTGTAATACTGCTTGAGTTCAGGGATAGTGATTCCCCCTGAAGTCCTTTTATTGTTGAGGATAGTTTTAGCTATCCTGGGTTTTTTGTTATTCCAGATGAATTTGCAAATTGTTCTGTCTAACTCTTTGAAGAATTGGATTGGTATTTTGATGGGGATTGCATTGAATCTGTAGATCGCTTTTGGTAAAATGGCCATTTTTACTATATTAATCCTGCCAATCCATGAGCATGGGAGATCTTTCCATCTTCTGAGGTCTTCTTCAATTTCTTTCTTCAGTGTCTTGAAGTTCTTATTGTACAGATCTTTTACTTGCTTGGTTAAAGTCACACCGAGGTACTTTATATTATTTGGGTCTATTATGAAGGGTGTCGTTTCCCTAATTTCTTTCTCGGCTTGTTTCTCTTTTGTGTAGAGGAAGGCTACTGATTTATTTGAGTTAATTTTATACCCAGCCACTTTGCTGAAGTTGTTTATCAGCTTTAGTAGTTCTCTGGTGGAACTTTTGGGATCACTTAAATAAACTATCATATCATCTGCAAATAGTGATATTTTGACTTCTTCTTTTCCGATCTGTATCCCCTTGACCTCCTTTTGTTGTCTGATTGCTCTGGCTAGAACTTCAAGAACTATATTGAATAAGTAGGGAGAGAGTGGGCAGCCTTGTCTAGTCCCTGATTTTAGTGGGATTGCTTCAAGTTTCTCTCCATTTAGTTTAATGTTAGCTACTGGTTTGCTGTATATGGCTTTTACTATGTTTAGGTATGGGCCTTGAATTCCTATTCTTTCCAGGACTTTTATCATGAAGGGGTGTTGAATTTTGTCAAATGCTTTCTCAGCATCTAATGAAATGATCATGTGGTTTTGTTCTTTCAGTTTGTTTATATAATGGATCACGTTGATGGTTTTCCGTATATTAAACCATCCCTGCATGCCTGGGATGAAGCCTACTTGATTATGGTGGATGATTGTTTTGATGTGCTCTTGGATTCGGTTTGCCAGAATTTTATTGAGTATTTTTGCATCGATATTCATAAGGGAAATTGGTCTGAAGTTCTCTTTCTTTGTTGGGTCTTTGTGTGGTTTAGGTATAAGAGTAATCGTGGCTTCATAGAAGGAATTCGGGAGTGATCCATCTGTTTCAATTTTGTGGAATAGTTTGGATAATATTGGTATGAGGTCTTCTATGAAGGTTTGATAGAATTCTGCACTAAACCCGTCTGGACCTGGGCTCTTTTTGGTTGGGAGACCTTTAATGACTGCTTCTATTTCCTTAGGAGTTATGGGGTTGTTTAACTGGTTTATCTGTTCCTGATTTAACTTCGGTACCTGGTATCTGTCTAGGAAATTGTCCATTTCCTGAAGATTTTCAAGTTTTGTTGAATATAGGTTTTTATAGTAAGATCTGATGATTTTTTGAATTTCCTCTGAATCTGTTGTTATGTCTCCCTTTTCATTTCTGATTTTGTTAATTTGGACACACTCTCTGTGTCCTCTCGTTAGTCTGGCTAAGGGTTTATCTATCTTGTTGATTTTCTCAAAGAACCAACTTTTGGTTCTGTTGATTCTTTCTATGGTCCTTTTTGTTTCTACTTGGTTGATTTCAGCTCTGAGTTTGATTATTTCCTGCCTTCTACTCCTCCTGGGTGTATTTGCTTCTTTTTGTTCTAGAGCTTTTAGGTGTGCTGTCAAGCTGTTGACATATGCTCTTTCCTGTTTCTTTCTGCAGGCACTCAGCGCTATGAGTTTTCCTCTTAGCACAGCTTTCATTGTGTCCCATAAGTTTGGGTATGTTGTACCTTCATTTTCATTAAATTCTAAAAAGTTTTTAATTTCTTTCTTTATTTCTTCCTTGACTAGGTTATCATTGAGTAGAGCATTGTTCAATTTCCACGTATATGTGGGCATTCTTCCCTTATTGTTATTGAAGACCAGTTTTAGGCCGTGGTGGTCTGATAGCACGCATGGGATTATTTCTATCTTTCTGTACCTGTCGAGGCCCGTTTTTTGACCAACTATATGGTCAATTTTGGAGAAAGTACCATGAGGAGCTGAGAAGAAGGTATATCCTTTTGCTTTAGGATAGAATGTTCTATAAATATCTGTTAAGTCCATTTGGCTCATGACTTCTCTTAGTCTGTCTACGTCTCTGTGTAATTTCTGTTTCCATGATCTGTCCATTGATGAGAGTGGGGTGTTGAAATCTCCCACTATTATTGTGTGAGGTGCAATGTGTGTTTTGAGCTTTAGTAAGGTTTCTTTTACGTATGTAGGTGCCCTTGTATTTGGGGCATAGATATTTAGGATTGAGAGTTCATCTTGGTTGATTTTTCCTTTGATGAATATGAAATGTCCTTCCTTATCTTTTTTGATGACTTTTAGTTGGAAATTGATTTTATTTGATATTAGAATGGCTACTCCAGCTTGCTTCTTCTGACCATTTGCTTGGAAAGTTGTTTTCCAGCCTTTCACCCTGAGGTAGTGTCTGTCTTTGTCTCTGAGGTGTGTTTCCTGTAGGCAGCAGAATGCAGGGTCCTCGTTGCGTATCCAGTTTGTTAATCTATGTCTTTTTATTGGGGAGTTGAGGCCATTGATGTTGAGAGATATTAAGGAATAGTGATTATTGCTTCCTGTTATATTCATATTTGGATGTGAGGTTATGTTTGTGTGCTTTTCTTCTCTTTGTTTTGTTGCCAAGACGATTAGTTTCTTGCTTCTTCTAGGGTATAGCTTGCCTCCTTATGTTGGGCTTTACCCTTTATTATCCTTTGTAGTGCTGGATTTGTAGAAAGATATTGTGTAAATTTGGTTTTGTCATGGAATATCTTGGTTTCTCCATCTATGTTAATTGAGAGTTTTGCAGGATACAGTAACCTGGGCTGGCACTTGTGTTCTCTTAGGGTCTGTATGACATCTGTCCAGGATCTTCTGGCCTTCATAGTTTCTGGCGAGAAGTCTGGTGTGATTCTGATAGGTCTGCCTTTATATGTTACTTGACCTTTTTTCCTTACTGCTTTTAATATTCTTTCTTTATTTTGTGCGTTTGGTGTTTTGACTATTATGTGACGGGAGGTGTTTCTTTTCTGGTCCAATCTATTTGGAGTTCTGTAGGCTTCTTGTATGCCTATGGGTATCTCTTTTTTTAGGTTAGGGAAGTTTTCTTCTATGATTTTGTTGAAGATATTTACTGGTCCTTTGAGCTGGGAGTCTTCACTCTCTTCTATACCTATTATCCTTAGGTTTGATCTTCTCATTGAGTCCTGGATTTCCTGTATGTTTTGGACCAGTAGCTTTTTCCGCTTTACATTATCTTTGACAGTTGAGTCAATGATTTCTAGGGAATCTTCTGCTCCCGAGATTCTCTCTTCCATCTCTTGTATTCTGTTGGTGAGGCTTCTATCTACAGCTCCTTGTCTCTTCTTTTGATTTTCTATATCCAGGGTTGTTTCCATGTGTTCTTTCTTGATTGCTTCTATTTCCATTTTTAATTCCTTCAACTGTTTGATTGTGTTTTCCTGGAATTCTTTCAGGCATTTTTGCGATTCTTCTCTGTAGGCTTCTACTTGTTCTCTAAGGGAGTTCTTCACATCTTTCTTGAAGGCCTCTAGCATCATGATCAAATATGATTTTGAAACTAGATCTTGCTTTTCTGGTGTGTTTGGATATTCCATGTTTATTTTGGTGGGAGAATTGGGCTCCGATGGTGCCATGTAGTCTTGGTTTCTGTTGCTTGGGTTCCTGCGCTTGCCTCCTGCCATCAGATTATCTCTAGTGTTACTTTGTTCTGCTATTTCTGACAGTAGCTAGACTGTCCTATAAGCCTGTGTGTCAGGAGTGCTGTAGACCTGTTTTCCTGTTTTCTTTCAGCCAGTTATGGGGACAGAGTGTTCTGCTTTCGGGCTTGTAGTTTTTCCTCTCTACAGGTCTTTAGCTGTTCCTGTGGGCCTGTGTCTTGAGTTCACCAGGCAGGTCACTTGCAGGGGAAAAGTTGGTCCTACCTGAGGTTCCGAGGCTCAAGTGTGCTCGTGGGGTACTGCCTAAGTCCTCTCCGCAGCGGCAGCAACCGGGAAGATCTGCGCCACTCTTTCCGGGAGCCTCCGTGCACCAGGGTTCCAGATGGCGTTTGGTGTTTTCCTCTGGCGTCTGGATGTGCGCAGAATGCAGTCTCTTCTGGTTTCCCAGACGTGTCTGCCTCTCTGTAGGTTTAGCTCTCCCTCCCACGGGATTTGGGTGCAGAGAACTGTTTATCCAGTCTGTTTCCTTCAGGTTCCGGCGGTGTCTCAGGCGCAGGGGTCCTGCCGCTCCTGGGCCCTCCCCTACGGGAACCCAGAGGCCTTATACAGTTTCCTCTTGGGCCAGGGATGTGGGCAGGGGTGGGCAGTGTTGGTGGTCTCCTCCGCTCTGCAGCCTCAGGAGTGCCCACCTGACCAGGCGGTGAGGTCTCTCTCCCACGGGGCTTGGGAGCAGAGAGCTGCTGTGGGCCGGGATCCGCGGGTGTGGGTTTAACTTTCATTTAGACTAAGCAAGTTAATACATTTCCAGTTTCAGTCTGTAAACGTATATGGTGTGTGGTGTGTGTGTGTGTGTGTGTGTGTGTGTGTGTGTGTGTGTGTGTGTGTGTTTGTATGTATGGTACATGTGAAGGTCAAAAGACAACTTTCAGGACTCAGTTCTCTCCTTGTACCATGTCGGGGTTCTGGGGATCAAACTCAGGCTGGGTGGCAAGTGTCTTTACCCACTGAGTTATCTCAAAAGGTAAATAATGTACTGTGGTGGTTTGAATAAAAATGGCCCCCATACACCCATAGAGAGTGGTATCATTAGGGGGTGTGGCCTTGTTTGAATGGGTATGGCCTTGTTAGAGGAAGTGTGTCACCTAGAGGGTAGGAGTGGGGAAACTTTGAGTCTCAGAAACTTAATCCAGGCCTAGTGTTTCTTCCCGCTGCCTGTGAATCCAGATATAGAACTCTTGGCTTCCTACCTAGCACCATGTTTGTGTGCCGCCATGCTTCCCGCCATGACAAACAGACTAAACCTCAGAACTGTAAGCCAGCTCCAGTTAAATGCTTTCCTTCATAAGAATTGCCGTGGCCACAGTCTCTCTTTAACCTAGTTAAAAAGTGTGATTTGGGCTTCGTGCATGTAAGCAATTGCTCTCTCTACCTTTGAACCACATTTACAAAAAATAGCAAGTTGCTTTAGCTCATTTTATTTTCCATGCATGTGAATGTGTGTTTGTGTATATGTGTGTACATGTGAGTGTCATGCAGATACCAGAAGGTGTAGCATATCCCAGAGCTCAAGTTACAGGCAGTTGTGATCTACCTAATGTGGGTGCTAGGAGCTAAACTGGGGACCTATGGAAGGGCAGCACTGGTCTCTGCTGCACTGAGGTATCTCTCCAGCCCCAGTATCAATAATTCACGAGAGGTATTTTCTTCTCTTTCTGCTAGACTTCCCTACATTTTGCTTTGTTTTTCAAATTAACATTGGTATTTAGCAACATTTTAGAAGATTATTAGAGAGAAGGCTAGGAAAAATGGATGAGGGTTTCTTAGCAAAGGTAGTTCATATGAACAGATTTGGTGCAGCAGTGTAAATTTTATTCTGAAAACAGGTACCCTTGATCTGTTTCTGTAGTTAATATAAAGACTTGAGTTATAGAAAATCGTCTTACGCTTCTTGAGGACAGTAAAATAAAATTATGTTGTGCCTGGACATTAGTGTTTTCACATTGATTCTTCTTTTGACAGAATATGTGGGTACTAAAATAAGCCCAAATTGATATACCATAATGCTTACTTAAAATGGTTAGTTTCTTTTCTTAGCGGTACAACCAAAATATTCATTTCCCCCCCTTAACATCATTTAAAACTAAGATTTATTATCAAATTTTGCATCTGGAAATGTTTTAGAAGATGCGCTGAAGATGAATATGGCTTAACTTTGTCAGCTATCGACTGAAAACCACTTTTACAGTAGAACGTGCATGGTCCCTTGCATTGACAAGCTTTAGTCACACTGTTGGTAGGGTTATAAATAGAAGTAACATTTTCAAAAACATTTTGAATTATGAATTATACTGTTGAACATTTTCATTCCCTACTGTCTAGATATGTCACCCCCCACGTCTATACCCTGGAGAGACTTTTATACATGTGCACCATGAGGTAATACACATATAAATTCATGAGATTTTTCAAAACAAAACAAAACAAAAACCAAAACCACAAAACTTAGCAACTAGATACTTCTGTAAGGAGGATGAGTATCCTAGTTGTGGAATATGTAACAGCAGTAAAATGATATTTTAGCTATATATAGCAACATGCGAGGCTGTGGAAATACAACTGCAGGGTAAAAGGCAAGTGTTAGAAGATTATATACAGCAAGATGACATTCCTAACATCCGTGAAAGGGGATAAAAGCTAACTCTTTTTCTTCTTTCAACTCTCTGTTTCCTCCTGCCTTTTTGTGGTGAATTGCATAAAAATAGGATTGATAGTAAAAGTGTGTAAGCCTCTAAGTGAGCCTCCGGGGCTTCAGAATGGTCAATCTAACTATGTGGAAGGTCACTGAGGTGAATGGAGCTTGAGACTGGGTAAGCATGTGTTCGAGGGAGTTCATAAATCTAGTTGTGTGATGTTTTTATTTGTAAGTTCATTGCGATATAATGACTTTATAGTTATTTTAAGAGAAAGCAAGCAAACCAAAACAACAAAAACAAACCCTGGCAAAAATTCGAGCATAAATAACTCAGGGGTGTAGACTTATTGCTTGGTCTGGTAGCAAGGGAGGACAGATTCACAAGGGAGACAGGAGAAAGCTGCATATGGTGGGTAGAGTCTGCTTCTCATCCAGGTCACTGGTTTATGCTCATAGCGTTTATACAAGTTGTGCTTCATAATAACTCTTTAAGGCACCTTTCATATGTATAGTTGAAAAAGTTACACATATAAAGACATATACTCTAGAATGTCAGAGAAATGTCCTAATTAGAACAAATCACGGATTCGTCCAGAAATGACAGAAATACAAGTGAGAGCATGAGTTGCAGTGATAATTGACAAGCTTAAGGTGTGCATAGAGTTTCTAAATGATTTGAAATTTCCTTCAGAGGTCTTCTTTTAAAAGCTTGCTTTCTCAGCTTGATCTACTTTTATGTGTCTGAGTGTTTTGGCTGCATGCGTGTATGTGCACCATGCACATGCCTGGTGCCCTTGGAGGTCAGAGGTGGGCATCAGGTTTCCTGGAGCTGGAGTTAAGGATGGGTGTGAGTACTATGTGGGTGCTGGGAAGTGAACTTGGGTCCTCTGCAAGAGCAACGAGTGTTCGTAACCACTGATCCATCTGTCAGCCTCTGCTTCAAAGGTTTTATCATGTTCAATCAGCCAACGGCTTAGAAGATAAACCACATTAGATGTTTATAACTTCCTACAAGGTAGTAAACCCAGAAATAGATGCAGACCTATCATACTAGAGAATATATTTGCTGGTTAATTTTTGGACAAGGTCTCACACTAAATTTGGAATGTACCATTTGGCTGGCTTGTCTGCCATTCCCAGGACTTCCCATCCCCCGTTGTTCCCTGACAATAGGATCATAGGTATATGACCAGCTGTTGACACAGGTGCTTGGTGGTTTGAATGAAAATGGCTCCCATGAACTCAGAGAGTGGCATCTTGGGTGTGCGGCCCTGTTGGAGTAAGTGTGTCACTGAGGTCAGGCTTTGAGGTTTCAGAAGCCCACACCAGCCCCAGTGTCACTCTCTCTGCTGCCTCTGGTTATTGACGTAGAACTCTCAGCTACCTCTCCAGCACCATGTCTGCCTGTACGCCGTAATGCTTTCCGCCATGACAATGGACCAAACCTCTGAACTGTAGGCAAGCAACTCCCTGTTAAATTATTTTCTTTCTAAGAGTTGCCGTGGTCATGGTGTCTCTTCACAACGAACCTTACAACAGGATCTGAACTCATGTTCTTATGCTTGAGTGGGCTTGAGTGTCAGGCACATCGCCAATAAAACCATCTTTCCCGTCCGTGCTGAGTAATTGTCAATTTTCTCCTATCTGACATTAGCTCAGTTAGTTTATTGCTGAGTTCTTTGTACTGTGCAGATGAAGTCCTTATACAATATGCATTTTACACTGCCTCTTTCTTTCCTGTGGAATTTAGAAAAAAACATTTTCACTTTTTAGGGTTTTTAGGTAGAGTACACTTTACTTGTATTTGTGTTAGGTACTGATCGAGGTTTGTCCCAAATCTGTGTCATTAGACTCCATTGTTGCTGTTGAGATTTCTGTAACAAAGATTGACCGAAATGTCATTAGATAAATATAAAATTATACTGACCATCTTCGTGTCACTGGAAATTAGTGGATGCTAGAGTACTACATAATCAGAATTGCGTTCAGTTTCTTCTTGGCTACATTTGGTGTCTTTTGGCTTTAACCTTCTCATTTCATAAATACAGATAATAACTTTCTCTCTTCACTAGCAGATTGTTGTATGGATGGGAACAGATACATATAGATCTGTTTAGATCTTTATACATATAAACCCTTTGCAGCCAGGTGTGGTAGGACACACCCTTCATCCCAGCAGTCGGGAGGCAAAGGTTCAGAGATAGCCTGGTCTATACATTGAATTCCAGGCCAGCTAAGGCTATACAGAAAGACCTTCTCTCCAAAAACCAGAAGAAGCAAAAGTGAACTTGGCATCAGTGGAAACGGTTTTATTATTTTCCCAGCATTTTCAGCTTACAGTAAAGAATAACAAATGCTTATTCAGGCATTAAATATTGTAAGTTACATGAAATTTCTCAACAGAAATAAGAAAACGCCTAGAGGGTCTTTTTAAAACCTGTTCTTGATTTTTACACAGATGAGCCCTTTGGAAGTAAATGTCACAGCAGAACATCACAGAATGTAAAAATGTCTAACTTTACTACTTAATTCATGGAATCAAGCCATTGTAGTAACCATGCTTACTTTGCTTTGGGGAAACAAATCACATACCTAGTTGTGTCTTCTCTAATCCTAGTACTTGGAATGCCGAGTTCAGGCAGAGGACCCAGAGGACCTTTGGGCTTGGAATTTTACCACTAGTGACTTCTTGGGAGGCCAGACTCATCCTTATCAGTTTATCTACAAAGTGTGTTTGTTGGAGGAAACACAGTTGTATGGAAAACTAAGAATGCACCTCGGATGTGCTGTTATTATCCTCTCAAATTACAGTTCTTAAAGAATTTTTCGTTTCTTATCTAATTTTGGAACCTCTTGAATGTTGAATGAAATGACCCAGTTTGTTTAAACTAATAGTTTCTCAATCAGGTGGACAATATTGAAAGCCATAGCCATAATCATATATTGAAGACCATATCCTAGTTAACAGTTCCTCATGTTCCTTTCCTATTGGGGTCAGATTATTTAAATACTTAAGCGTGCTTTTTTGTCGCTGTTGGTAGGGAAGTCTAGGTTGCTAGGAAGAAACGTTAGCCGTTATGGAAAATAGACAAAAATCTGAAGATAATGTAAATTGCCTAGTTACTTTAGTTGCCAACTGTGAACATTTTGCTTTATTTCATTGCAGTAATTATACTTTATATCTCAAAACATAATTGGGATCAAAAGAAGTGTTTGGGGGACGCGTTGGCTGGGAGGGTATCAGGAGGTCCAGTGGATCAGCACCGTTCTTCGTGGACAGGGGTAGAGGGAATGGAAAATTTCCCCTAAAGACCACTTGTTTCATATTCTAGGCGACCAGTCCTCGCCCACATTTCAAGTTATTCTGCTGAGGTCCACCTTTGCTTACTCAAATTCCCACCCCCATCTTCGGCGGGGATTGAGGAGGTGGTTGTCGCTTCCAAGCCTCCAGAGGACTTCTAACCTGAACCATGGGCACAGTCGCTCGCTGAGGGACACTCCATGTCTCCTCGGAAGAGTGGTCACCAGCACAGTCCCTGTCTTCAGAGGCCAGCCCTTCCTGGACCTCCCGCCTTTGTCATTACAAGTCTAGCTTCCGGTTCTGGGATACCCGGTTCTGCAGTCAGAGAGACATAGTTGTTGGGGTCCGGGTCCAAATCCTGCCTCTCGGGAGATCCTGGCGGGTCTCTGTGGGAGTGGAGACTGCCTCGGGTGGCCGAAGTAATCACTCACTTTCGAGTCCCGAGCCGGGAGAAATATGTCCCATCTCGCTAGCCCTACGAAGGGCCTGGCGTGGACCGTACCATTGTGTTACGTGCCGGAGGGGGAGGCGCTCAGGTACAGCTCCCGGCTCCACAGCGAGCAGCCGTGCCGCCCAAGAAACTAACATTCAGTGAACTCACGTCATTGTCTCATTGTTCCCGGAAGCCGGCCTCCAACGCAGAATTGACAATCCGCTAGATCTGGGCCTCTGGATTCGCCGCTCACCCCCGCGGTTCTCCCCGACCCGCCTGCTGCCCACGTGCGCCCGGGAGAGCTCCTTCGGGCTCCTAGCGGGGTGAGAGCCGTACGAGGTCTGGAAGCGCCGCTCTCAGGGCTGGGCGGGGCGGGGCGGGGCGAGCGCGAGCGGAGCCGGGAGCTTCCGAGCGGAGCCGAGCCGAGCCGAGCCGAGCTGCGAGGTGCCGGGGAGAGGCAGGCAGAGCCTGCCGGCGGCTCCGCACCCATCGTGCTGCGTTTCCCGGCTCGGTGTCCCCCTGCCTTTGCCCAGGCACCGGCAAAACTTTTATTGTCTCGGGGACCCCCCTGGATGTGTGACGAAATCGCAGCGTTCCGCTGTCTCGTCCCCAAGCTCGCCTGCAACGGCGATCGAGGGAACGTGCAACCCTCGCTGCCGGGCTCTTGCGCCCTGCGCTTCCTCACCTGCCGATCGCTCCCGGGAACTGCGAGGGGGGGGATCCCCAACGGGACCGCGCGGGCAACGGCACCCCGAAATCCTGTTCACCGTTGCTGAGCGGCTCGGCGCAACTTTAACTTGATTCCTGTCGCCCACCCGCGGTACCCGCGGCGGCCGCCGCCGCCGCCGTCGCTGCGGTCTCACAAAGAGCGCGGGGAGGGAAGGCGGCGCGGGCGGCGGGCACGGGCCTCCGGGCTGCCCAGACAAAAGGGAAACTGCCATCGTTCTGGACGACTGTTGGGGGCCGCCGTGGGTTCATCCTATTGGCCCGGGCTGCCTCTCCGCCTTGGTCCCCGCGGGCTGTGCCCGCAGTACTCGGACCCCGCGAGCTGCGGGGCGCGCGTTGCTGCTGCTGGTCGGGCTCTAGGGATAATAAATGATAGAGGATACAATGACTTTGCTGTCTCTGCTGGGTCGCATCATGCGCTACTTCTTACTGAGACCCGAGACGCTTTTTCTGCTGTGCATCAGCTTGGCTCTGTGGAGTTACTTCTTCCACACGGACGAAGTGAAGACCATCGTCAAGTCCAGCCGGGACGCGGTGAAGATGGTGAAGGGCAAGGTGGCCGAGATTATGCAGAACGATCGTCTTGGAGGACTTGATGTGCTGGAGGCCGAGTTTTCCAAGACCTGGGAATTCAAGAGCCATAATGTTGCGGTGTACTCCATCCAGGGCCGGAGAGACCACATGGAAGATCGCTTCGAAGTTCTAACGGATCTGGCCAACAAGACGCACCCGTCCATCTTCGGAATCTTTGACGGTCACGGCGGCGAGGTAGGAGTTCTCTGGGTTTATGTGTGTGTAAATAACCAGGCGTCTAGTGCGTGGCGCGGGTCGGATCTGGGCGAGAGGGGCGTGGTGATGACAAAGGCGAGTGAAGTTCCCAAGACCCTGCCAAGGAATTCTTGGATACGAGAGCGTTCAGTTTAGCCGAGAGACACACACTGGATATTCCGTGGCATTTTTAATATAAAGTTCCCAAGGTCAGAGGCCAGTTAATAACTGCTAGTTTTCCGGGGAGAATGAGTAATAGATGCAGTGAATTTTATCACCGGGCCTCAGTGTCCCGATTCTAGAGTTCGAGGCGGGTTAAGGAAGATAGTGTCTTCCGTGTACCCCTAAGGGAAGAAGCCTGCACCAGTTGGGTAGATCCTGTGAAGGAAGCTGTGACTTATATTCCCTTGGCGCTAGGGAAGGACTCCCTAGCTGCAACGCTTCTTTTCAACTCTGCCAACTTTGCTAGAGCAATCGGACCGGGGACAGGGTGCCTCGCTGGTGGTGGGATTTGGTTGCCTAGCCTTTGCAGAGGTGGCTGTACGCGCAGAGCCGGCGGTAGCCACACCTGACCTCTGTGCGGTGGCCAGCTTGGGGATACTGATGTCCTCTTCCTTCTATAAGCCTCTGTTTGGGGTTTATCTGGGAGCAGGAAATAGGCTAAAGCCCGCTATAGGTCTTACTGGCTTATTTCTGTGACATTCGACACTCTGGGCGTGTGGAGTCTCAGGTTTCCCAGAGGTCCTGCCCTTGGCCTTCTGCCCAGAGGAAGTGAGTGTTAAAATGTGTCTCCAGAGCAACTCCTGACATCTGCCTCAGTTGGACACTTGTAACTGTTGCATTGCTTCACGCTTCCCTACGTCTTTCTTGGCAGTATTCCTTTCTCCCTTTACCCTCCCTTCCTCTTCCTCTTTCCTTCTCAGTCTTACGGTTCTTCAGCTCCTGGATGGGTTCCAGGGAGCTGTGTTTACTTGTTCTTGGTCTGAGGAAGCTTTCAGTTGGTTGTCTTATCTGTGCTCTCCACTCACCGTTTGCAAATGTTGCCCAGGTACAGTGAGAATACCAAACATTTCAAACATTTGGAAAACTTAGGTGATAAGACTGGAATTAATCTTTAAACAAACAAACAAACAAACAAACAAACAAACAAAGGGGTGCCCTTTGCCCATTTATAATGTGTTCTTCAGAATGAAAGTTGTACTTTTGTAGTCTCAGGATGGTTTGGAGTTCTCCTCCCCTTGGCCACAGGATAGCTCAAAGACAGGAGGCTAATTGAGATAGGAGACACTGCAGAGTGAGCAAAAAGATACCAATTACTAAGGGTGGCTGTTTAATGACGGAGTCATAATGTCATTTTATGTGCCTAGACTCAGTGGGGGGGAAGCAAGCTGTGAGCCTCTCCCCTGTAAATAATTTAATAAACATAGTTATTATAAATCTGCAGTAGAACAGTTGCAGATAATCTGCTTCTGGCTTTTGAAAGCACACCTTTGGAAGTTTCGATGGAATAGCAGTGTTGTAGAACACCGGGCAGTGTAGAACACTAAATGTGACATTGGCACTTGCACTCGATTGAACGATTACATTTGTCTGCAGAGCGAAAAGTTTCAGCTGAAACGTTCCTAGCAGTGTCTGGATAAATACGCTGCCCTGGAAAGGCTGCAATGGACACTTTCCTTTAATTCAAAGTGTTTTCCACTTTCACTGCACACATCTAAACAAGTGTTAAGTGAGAAGGTGACCACTACTAGCCAAACCGTGAAATGCCTTTTATGGTGCCTAACGTTCAAATTCTTGCTGTTTGCAAAATAGTTAACATTATCAATTCTCACAAAAATAGAGTAGCTGTAGTTTCTCCTCCAATCAGGTGCAGTCAGGTAAGTGTCTCTGCATTTGTTTTACCTGAAGAAAGAAAAAAATCGGGAGTTCTATAAATGTGCTATTGGGATGGTGATAGTAACGATACTGCTGAGTGACTTCTCTCTTGCTTTTTTTCTTTTTTTATTCTCTTGTTACATCGTTTTAAGGCAGTCCCAGCATCTAGTTCCTGCCATTTGTGTTCTTGGTTCCTTTAGCATTCACCAGAGGAGGGTGCCACTGCGTGATATATCTATATCTATAGGTTGAGATATATATATATGTATATATATATATATATATGTGTGTGTGTGTGTGTTTATATATATATATATGCATATATATATATATATATATATATATATATATATATATATATATATTGATAGTTACAGCCTCTCAGAAAAGGTGTCTTTTTCTGGATGTAAGTACACATACATGGCCATACACAACACAGAGGTTAAATGAGTTGTATTTTTTTTTTCCCCCCGGAGCTGGGTACCGAACCCAGGGCCTTGGTGCTTGCTAGGCAAGCGCTCTACCACTGAGCTAAATCCCCATCCCCAAATGAGTTGTATTTTATTCGTGATAGTTCATACTGATAAAATAAGCCACACAGATTTAGACTCAGAAGGGAACTTGACTTGTGCTTATATATTTCATCCTTACTTATCAATTCATCCTGTTCTTTAGACGAGGTGCAGATAGCTAGAGAAATTGTGCCCTCCCTCAGGCTACATGGCCAGTCTGAGGCTTTTGGTTTGTTGGTCTTTTCACTGGATAGTAGGCTTGCGTATTTACCTAGATGCATTAGCCCTCTAGGGATACAAAAGTGACCGGACAGAACTTCTGCCCTCCTGAGAAATCCCCGTCTAATAAGAGTGACTGTTAGACCAAAAGTGACTGTGCAGTGTGCTTCCAGTGTTCTGGGAACTTCATTTACACCAGACTGAGAAGTAGAGGAGGTAAAGCGCCAGGAGGTCACCATTGACTATAAGAAGATGAAGAGGGAAGGCTATTTGTGGTTAAACATCGGGTCTAGCTATGGGGCGTAGGCTGGCAGGGGCTGGCCCTTCTCCTGCTTTAATCTGCCCAGTGCCGAGCTCAGAGGCATGTGCCACACGTGCCCTGAAAAAGTGTGTGCTTGACTCAGGTGCTGGCTTTGAATCTCTGTTTCTTCACGTCAGCTGTGACCTTGGGCCACTTGCTTAAGCAGCTTCTGGGAGCAGTTTATCTAAAGAAAACAAAAAACAAAAAAGAGAGGGGGTGATAATGAATTCGAGGTGAATCAGCCCTACTGTGTTGGAAGGACTCAATGGAGAGTTACTGAAGACAGCTCAAACAGCTGGAAGTCTGCCATGCTGTGGCAGCCATAGCCAAGGGAGGGATGGTTTACCTGTGCGAGTTTCAACTTTCGTCATTAGAAAGATGTTTGTGAGGCACCCAGGACTAATTCTCTGTGCCTTCTTTCTAACATCTGGTAAAACCTCTGATTATTAGCTAAGGCTTCCATGAACATTGAGAAAGTAGCATTCTGGTTATCAGGTTTGTGGTTTCTGATGACTGAGAAGGAATATTCTCTGTGGTTAATTAATAAATCGGTAGCTATTCTGATTTATACTTCAGCCTCCTATGAATTGAGTTAGCATGTTCAACAAGTGTTCCCCCCGCCCCCAAACACATCTCTGGACTTGTGCTGAAGATTCGACTGGATGGCGGTGACTTTACTTAGATGTATAAGGTCTAAAAGAGCTTCCTCTCTGTAATCCAGTAGACCAGGTTCTGTTTTTGAATCTCTGGGACCCTTTGAACATCCTATCTATCATATTATGGGCATATGGCTGGCTTCCTGTGTATGTAGCCAACTGAAGCTAAATAATGATTTTCTTATATAACATGAGATCAAGACAATCAAAGGTTATGAACAAAGCTCAGATCATAGCAGTGGAGATAAGAAGTTTGCTCTTCACCAGTGGAAGGGGAAGCCCTGGGTCCTGCTAAGACTGAACCCCCAGTGAACTAGATTGTTGGGGGGAGGGCGGCAATGGGGGGAGGATGGGGAGGGGAACACCAATAAGAAAGGGGAGGGGGGAGGGGGATGTTTGCCCGGAAACCAGGAAAGGGAATAACACTCGAAGTGTATATAAGAAATACTCAAGTTAATAAAAAAAAAAAAAAAAGAAGTTTGCTCTTTTAAAACTTCAGAATATCAGCTAAGAGGCTGGGCTTCGTGGCCCAAGTCTTTAGTCTCAAGCACATAGGAAGCAAAGGCAGCTGGATCTTTGTGAGTTCAAAACCAGTGTGGTCTACATAGTGAGTTTCTGGACAGCCAGAACTATGTAGTGAGACCCTGTCTCGAAAAAACAACAAGCTGAACCAAACAAACAACCCTCCCGCCCCTAGAATGTCATCTAGGAAAATGATTGGCACCTATAATTTACCCTCAGGCAAAAGGCATTTTGTCATTTGTTTGTTTATATAAAGTACTATACAGAAGAAAATCACCAATCCTTTGATGCATGTTTGGCTGATATCTATCTAGGTGATTGGATTTTTTTTTAATGTTCACATGCTAACAGCCACTCCTGTATTAAAGGTCATGTATATTGTAACATATAGTTTTGAAAGTTCGCATTTCATATCAGAGAAGAACATACTTCAGGTGCTGGTTGGGGATTTCAGTCTTGAGGTTCAGACGTGAGACCACGTGGAGGCTTGCCTGGATCCAGGCGCGCAGGTTCCTAACTGAACAATCACACTTGTTTTGAGCCAGGCTTTCCTCTGAGAATGCTACAAAAACACAGACATACACTTCAGCAAAAACAGACAGGAACATGAGATTTGGTTTATTGTCAAAGGTAAGTGGTGTATGAAGCCTCTATTTTAGGTTAGTGTAGACAGAAGGAAATCTAGACACAAAGGAGCTTCATACCCAGGTCTCTTCCTGGACCATGCCTTCTCCTTCAGCGTGTGTGCTTGTCACTGTGCGCTGTCGTTTTGCCTGTGAGGGTTGTTCTGACGAATGATCTTCTGAAGCCCTGACAAACGGACTGCAAAGACATTATTGAGGATTTTGTCAAGTATATAGCATGCATAGCATACATTGCGTACATAGCATATATGGCGTTCATAGCATACATAGAATGCTTTTCATGAAGACCAAGGGAGAGGTAGTTCCCTAATACGTATCTGTTTTCATCTTAAGGCTGTCGAATCATACAACTGAGTCATCCTGTGGGTTTTTTGCTGCTAAAAATGCTAAGAGCTAAACCCCTATAAGTGTGTAATATGTTACAGGATACACTCATTTGGCATGTTAACCCCACTTCCAGGATCGCTTATCTTTTCTACATTCAGTTTCCCTGCCCCATTTTGCTCATTCTCCCTTTATATACGTCTTTTGTCTTGTGGTATAATATATATTTAGATACTTTTCATTGGGTCCCCCTGAAATAAGGTGCAGTTCTAACTAAATAAATTACAAGCAGTACCGTCAATGGTTTGCTTCCCAGACATTACATCTGAGGCTAGTAGATGATTAACTCTTACGTTATAGTGTGCAAGAGACCTAGAGGTCAGCTGAGGAGAAATATCTTATGGCTTAAGAGAAAATAAATTATTTTTGTTTAAAATGGTACATTAGCATTCCTCCGAAAAAGGTCCCCCCCTTTCTTCGAAGTCTTTCTTGTTTTTCCTTCCTCTCTCCTGTTCTTGGGAACATCTTGGCAACTGAATGTAGGAGACTGCCTGTGACCTTGTGCATCTTTTTTTTTTTTTTTTTTTGGTTCTTTTTTTTTTTCCGGAGCTGGGGACCGAACCCAGGGCCTTGCGCTTCCTAGGCAAGCGCTCTACCACTGAGCTAAATCCCCAACCCCCCCTTGTGCTTCTTTTAACAAATTGGTAAGGAAGCCAGCTGAATAGCACCAACAGCTGTTATCTGTGTGGTGTGCCACTTGTGGAAAACAGGGTTAAGCAGTGTGCTGTCCAAAGATGAGTCAGTGCACTCTCTGCCCTGAGGAAGCTTATGCGTGTGTGCGTGTGTGTGTGTGCTTTTGTGTGCATGTGTGCATGTGTGTGTGTGCTTTTGTGTGTGTGTGTGCGTTTGTGTGTGTGTGCTTGTGTGTGTGTGTGTGTGCGCGTGTGTGATGTGCATGTATACTTTCAAGTGTGTATATATACTTGCATGTATGTGTATATGCATCTGGAGGCTAGAAATTGATGCCACGTGGACCATTCTCCACTGAATTACTGAGGTAGGGTCTCTCACTGATCCTGCACCTTGCTTAATATTGCTAGCCAGCTGGCCCCTAGGACTGCCTGTCTCTGCCTCCTAAGTGTGGGGTTCCAAGTGGGCCACCACACCTCCTAGGTGCTGGGGATCTGTGTTTGGTCCACAGGCCTATGTGGCAAGCACTTCAGCCACTGAGCTATTTCCCTGGCTCTTCAGGAAGCTTCTAACTCTGGGGAGGTGGAATGTTGTAGAATCTTAAAACTACTGGGCATCCATCAGCCTTAAGTATGTGGTGGCCTGTCTGAGCCAGCTTATGGAATCTGAGGTACTAATCTAAGAGAAAACTGGCATTCCATGGTATCCTAGCATTTTAGGAGGGAGACGGGGAAGATAACCTTTCTTCCCCTTCAGTAGATTAGAGGGAGCAAAAGGCAGATTTATCTAGGCATGGAGGTGGCCCATTGCTTGGAGCAGACCTTTGTCAAAGCTGTCATTCTGGAAACTCCTTATTTGACTACTATCCATTCTGGCACACATGATGGTTTTAGATGGTCTATTTTATGCTAAGTGCATTTATTTGGAAAGTAAACTTCTCATCAGCACTGGGAACAGATAATCCATCACATAAAATTCTTGGACTTCAACTTTCTAAGGAGCTGTCACTGTCCTGACAGGTTGGGATGATTCTGTGATGGCTCCCCCAGTTTCTGCTTCTGTTAGAGTCCTTTTGTCTTCCGGCCTGCCCACCTTGTTTATTCATTCATTTATTCATTTATTTATTCATTCATTCACTTATTTGTTTGTTTGTTATTTGTACAGGATCTTACTGTATAGTCTAGACTGGCCCCTTGTTAAAATCCCCCTGCTTCAGCCTCTCTTACTTTTTCGAGACAGGATTTCTCTGCATAACCCCAGCTGTCCTGGAACTTGCTCTGCAGACCGGGCTGGTGTTGAATTCAGAGATCCACCTGCCTCCATCTCTCCAGTGCTGGGATTAAGGGTGACACCATCCCCACCCCACCCTCTTTTGCTTTTTAAGATCAGGAAAGTGGCTTAGAATATTTCACTGCAGGGCACACTTTGTTGCAGGGGTGGATCCTGCAGTGACGCTGCTTTCAGAAGGACATGGTGGGGGATGTTAGTTTAGTCACTTTCCTGCCAGGGCGACAAGAATCCCTGGGGAAAACATCTCACATCTCACAGGTCTCAGCCTGGCTTCACTGCCTTCAGTCTGTGACAAACAAGACACAAGACACATAGGACGCATCCTGGCAGGAGGACAGGGCAGAAGACACCCGAGTTTCTCCCGGCAGCTGATGGGTGGAGAATAGGGAGGTCCCTTACTCACCAAGAGCAGGCTATTCAGCTGTGAACTCACTGATGGTTCACTAGGACCTTCATGATCCTCTTCACATCACCACGTGAGGACTGAGCCGCCAGCACATGAGCCTTCAGGGGACATTGGAACTGTCACAGAAATGCCTGCTTTTACTGATTTATTTCAAATATGCACACACACACACACACACACACACACACACACACACACACACACACACACACTTTTTTTTTTCTTCCATGTACTGGGGATCGAATCCAGGACTTTGTGTATAGTAACTGTGTACTTTACCATTAAGCCCCACCTTTAGCCCTCTGTCCAATTTCTAGAAGTCCTTCCTGGGTTTTGTGGTTGCATTATCCATTAGTTCCTTGAGGGTGGATCTCACTGTGTTACCCATGCTTACTCTGACTATGACCTTGACCCTGGAAATTCAAGTGATACTCCTGTCTCAGCCTCTCCAATAACGGAAGTTATAGTCACAAATGACTACACATAGCTAGATCTAGCTAGTTTATCCTTTCTTTCTTAAAAAGATTTGTTTATTTTTATGTGTACACATGTTTTGACTGCATGTATGTGTACCATGTATATGCCTGGTACCCATAGAGGCCAGAAGAGGGCACCAGATCCCCTGCAACTTCAGTGCTTGAGCTGCTGTGTTAGGAATTGAACTCTGATCCTCTGTAGAAGGAGCCAGCACTCTTAACCACTGAGCCTTCTCTCCAGTCCTGCTAGTTTAGTTTTTAAAAGTAAATAGTGCATTTTGATATTTAAGCAATTACTAGTCACAATTGCTTGTGACATACAATGATAAAATGTACCCAGTGTTTTAGGATCCAAGGTGGGTGAGTCCAGGCTTGGGGGTTAGGGCATATATATACAAGCGAGGATCAGGGGAGGCTCTGCTGAAGCATCATTGGCATTGCCTGGGACTCCGGCTGAGGACCCAGGGCTGTCCTCTACGGTATTTGAAGGCACTGGCTGTTGAGCAACACAAACAGTGCTTGCTTTAGCAGTGCTGCTCTTCGTCTGTGTTCAGGAAGATTTGCTTTGGGTGCCGGGAGAGGTGGGAGAGCTAGATGCCACTCCTGGGCCAGTGCAGGGTGGTGTGGGCTATGGCAGTAAGAGGAGCTGGGAGGGAAGGACCACGCGTCAGCTGTCAGGCTTCCCAGAGCGCCTCATCCAGTGGACAGAGGAGCATCACTCAGACAGTGGTGAATCTGGCAAGGCATTTCCTAGCCATTGCTCCTTTAAATGGCAGAGTTTCTGGCATTCATAAAACATGTGCTGACCATGTGCTCTCTGAATTTTCAAAACATTATCCCTGCTATGTTCCTATGCGGATGCATTTTAAAACAACGAAAATATGCATTACTTAACACGTCTGGTTTATTCAAGTGGAAGGCCTTTGTTTCCTGGAGACAGAGTCTCGCTATGAGGCCCAGGCTGAACTGGAAGCCATCTGTCTCCTGCCTCAGCTCTCAGTGCTGTGGGGATCACAGGCAGTGCTCCAGTCCCACTTTTTATCATTTTGTGTCACAGGTGTCTTAGCTTTTGTTACAGAGCATAGCCTTTTCAGGATTCAGGGACTCTATAATGTCTTGATTTTATTTTTGTTTTCTGAGACAGTGTCTAACCTGTGTATTGTTGGCTGGCCTGGAATGCTCTAGGTAGCCCGGACTGGTCTCATACTCAGAGGAGAGTTGCATGCCTCTGCTTCCCAGATGCTGGGATTAGAAGTGGGCACTGCCACACCTAGCTGTCCTAAGTTTTTAAAAAGTGACTTAAATTTTATTGGCCGTGATCATTTGATCTCATACTTAAGTGATCCTGGGTTAGGGACTCAGTTCTGAAGAAAAAAAAAAAAACGTGTTTTTAACTTGAAGTTAATATCTGATTTGTTTTATTCTTAATTTTCATTTTGACCTTTAGCTATTTTAAAGATAAACTTTTGTGGTTTAATTTTAATATTGCCTTACTAAGTGCTGTAACTTATAATATTGCAGTGCTCTTAATATTAAATATTAATATAAATATTAAGTAACATGAAATATTAAAGCTGCAAGAATTATACTTAAAAACAAATTAATTTTGGAATTACGAGAGTACAATAATATAACTGCATGGTAGTGAGAAAAAAAAAGCCACTTCAGGGCTCAGCCTGGCACATTCACTTTTGCCAGGTTGGTGTGGGGCTTGTTGGCCTTGGTGGCCTTTCAAACATGGTTTTGCATAGTTGTGTCAGGTGTGCATACCGTGTCCCGTCTTACATTACTTTATGCTATCTGTAAACACACTATGCACGCTGCTCTTTTGCAGTAGAGTTCTTTTTTTTTTTCTTTCTTTTTTTTTTTTTTTCGGAGCTGGGGACCGAACCCAGGGCCTTGCACTTGCTAGGCAAGCGCTCTACCGCTGAGCTAAATCCCCAACCCCAGAATTCTTTATATTTTTATTTCTTACTTATTTGTCATAATATGTTGCATATGATAGCATCATACATGCAGAAGTCAGAAGACAGCCTGCAGTCAGTGATTCTGTCCTACCACGTGGGTCCTAGGGACTGAACTCAGGTCATGAGGTTTGGCAACAAGCACCTTTACTCGCGTTGTCGCCCCCTATGTTTTTATGTCTAACCGTTTTCAACGATAGAGTAATAATATTTTATTTAATTGATAGCTGTTAAATAACACAGCTATTCCCTGATACATTTAGTTTATTCTAACTTTTCAATATTCTAATTAATGCAATAATACTTTAGTGCTTCGACTATGCTTTGGATTTTTTTTTTGTTTTTTGTTTTTTGTTTTTGCTTTCTGTCATCTTTACTGGTGTTGCTTTGCAGGCTGGAGTGATGACTTGGTTGTTAAAAGTGCTTACTGCTCTTGCAGAGGACCCAGATTCAATTCCCAGCGCTTACGTGGCGGCTCACAGCCATCTGTAACTCCAGTTCTAGGAGTCCTGACTGATTTTTGATCTCTGAGGGCTCCAGCATGCATGTGGTGTACATACATACACATAAAATTAAATAACAAGGTATAATTTCATGTATATCATGGATTTTGACTATACTATCCCTCATATACTTCCTTTTTCTTTCTTACTCTAGTCTCTTTTTGGCTTTCACATGATATTTGTATTTCTCATATGTTTAATATATATCTACATGTGATATTTGATATCTATAGCTATGTATGGTATATATGTGTGTATATGCCTGGTTTTAGGTATGCACACAATCTAGGGTAACAAACAAGTAATGACATACATTATTCGTCTTTCTGAGTTTAGTTCATTTTATTTAAGATGAAGGTCTCTAGATGCACCTATTTTCTAGCCAGTGACGTACTTTCATTTTTATGGCCATATAAAACTCCATTATGCATATATGCTACATTTCCTTTATCTGATCATTCTTGATGGATAACTAAGCCGATTCCAAAGCTTGACTGTTACAAACAGTGCTGCACGTGCTCAGTAGGGCAGGCAAGTGTGGTTGAGATGTTGAGAGCCCCTCAGCTGTAAACCCAGTCCACGGTCGTTCTGTTTTTATTTTTTGGGGGGAGCCTCCACAATGGCTGTACTTAGAACATACTATCCATGGGCAGTATGGAAGGGGTCCCTCACTTTGCATATTGGTAATATTTCTCTGACTTTTTTTCTCTTCATGGTAGCCATTCTTTTAGATAGACTGTGGGTATAGTTTTAATCTTTATTTCCCTGATGGCCATAACTGTCCAACACTTTTTATGTCTTTATTAGACATTGTGCTTTATCTTTTGAAGCTTGGTCATTTCATTAGCTCATCTACTGATTGAATATTTAGCCTTTTACTTTTTGAAGTTCTTCATATATTCTGGATATACCACCAGATGTGTAGCTAGCAAAGATTTTTCTCTCGATCTGTGAGGCGTCTCTCTTTGTAGATGCTTTGGTATGCTTTTCAGAACTATTGAAGTCTTTTGCAGGAGTCTCTGCTTATGTCTTGTAGTGTTTTCTTGTAGCGATTTCAATATTCAGGGCATATATTAAGGTCTTTAGACAATTTCAATGGACTTTGTACAGAGAGGGCACAGGGTCTTGTTTCATTTTTTCTGCATGTAGATATCCAGTCTCCCCAGCACCACTTATTGAAGAGGCGTGAGGAACAGCCGAGTAAGCCAGGGGAAGTGAGGCAGAAGCAGGGCAACTGGGTGGTTTCTGCTCCAAGTTCTTCCTGCCTAGGGTCCCCACCTTGGTTTCCTTCAATGATGGACCGTGATCTATAAGCCAAGTCAATCCTTTCCTACCCCATGTAAGTTGCTTTTGGTCAGTGTTTTATCACAGCAACAGAAAGCAAGCCAGGGTAATGGCGCTCAGAGTACATTTGCATGTTGCCTAAGATTACTTTTCATAAGAGTGTGTCAGGTAGTAAGTTACTCTCATTTTATAGAAGTATACATTAAGGCCATAAGAAGTGAAGTCATTTACTTAGTTCCCCATAGCCCTTAAGTGGTAAAACTAAAGTTTGAAGCTGAGATTCAGACTTCTGTGTCTCTTTGGGCTGGCGAGATGCTCAGTGGTTAGTAAGGGACCTTGCTGCTGAGATGCAGATGTATATGTCCCCAAAGCCGTGTTAATCAGGCTCTCCATAGATGCTCCACGGGCTAGTAAAACACAGACATTGCCTTTGTTTTCTTTGCTCACTAGCACTCCAGACTTCTCCCATGTCTGTGGTGTTCCTGTGTTCCCTTTGCAAACCTCGGTAGATGAATCTTCAGAAGGCAATTGTCTGGGAGACTCTCCTTGTTATGGAAGTAATGGTGTCTGAGGTCAGCAAGTGAGCCTCACATTCAAGCAGGTCCAGAGACACCCCATTTATTGCTAGCACAGTCTCTGTCTCATTATAGAGAACCCCTCCTTGCTGGGCAGCTGTGGGAGCATTGGTGCAGACTGTCACAGCAGTAAAGAAGGTTAGGTTTGGTTTCCTTCGGGTACTACAGGCTTTAGGATGAATATATGGATTGGTAGTGGCTGCGCAGTTTCTCTGGGTACCAGTGTACTGATAGTTTATTATTTTCCTTTTGGGAGACCAAAACAATCTGTATTTTCTTGTTCACTTTAAACAGCAAAATTCCATTTTCCCATCTGTTGTAATACCAGTGGCATGTTTGGTTTGGTAAGATGCTTGCTTTGTGGTTCCATTCCAAAAAGGGTTGAATCCATTCATTAAGCTGTATTCTGGTTTATTTATTATGGACCTTCAAAACCAGTCTCAGTCTTTGAGTAGGGAGAACTGACGTGACAAAGTTGTGCGTTGACCTCTGCATGTGCACTTCCCGTCTCACGCACAAACCATAACGTGAACCGGAACACTTTGTGTACCCTTTCTCCTAGGCAAAGCACAAAACACTTTCTAAATATTCATGGAGATTAAGATTATATATATATATTGATAAACTGAATATATATATATATGTTTTCCAGGAAGTAGAGGTCTGTGTTATGACAGAGTTGGGTTTGAGATATGAAGAGATGATATTCTACTTAAAGTGAATGAATGTCAAAAACTCATTTTCTGATAATATTTTTATATCTGTGCTGACTTTTGTTTCTGTCAACTTGACGCAAGCGAGGGTCATCTGGAAAGAGGAAACTTCCACCAAGGTGATGTTTTCCTTCATCAGATTGGCCAGAGGAGGGCTCTGGGGCGTTTTCTTTATAAATGATTGGTGTGGGAGGGCTCAGCCCACTGTGGGAGGGGCCACCCCTGGGCAGGTGGCCCCAGAGTAGAAAAAGCAAACTGTACAAGTCAAGCAGGTGCACTCCTCCACGGCCTCCGCTGTTTCTGCATTCAGGTTCCTGCCCTGCCCTCCCTCCGTGACTGATCTGTAAGCTGAAATAAACTCATCGATTATAAACTGCACGCCGAACAAACTTCCCCAGCTTGCTTCTGGTCATGGCGTGTTATCACAGCGATAGAGACCTAACCAGAACAATATCTTTCCATTTCTCTGCCTTGGAAATAGAAGCCAATTGAATGAAATCTCAGCAGCCTCTACTGTTTCTAGGATGATAGAGGGACTTTGGTAGTTGAGCATGTTAAGAATGAGACTTAGTTTCTTCCATTCCAAAAGCACAAGGAAGCACAGGGCTCCTGAAGGTCATTTGGGAGCCATTCGCACGGTACCTGCACTGCATTGCAGCACCAGGTGGACAAACCCCATTTCCCAGCGGCAGGAAGACCGTCTGCACCCAGCTAGACTCCACAACTCCACAATAACTCGGAAAGCTCACTGGCTTCTTCAGAGGTTCCGTCCTTTTTAGGCCACATTGTTCACGTTCGTACCCTTCCCTTCCTGTAGGATGTATATGATCCTGTATGATCTATATGTCCCCATCTCTGGATCAGATACTACCTATGCGTTTCTCACCAAGTCAGAGCAACTATGACTTCTCTGGAGGAGAAATCAACACTCGTGTGCGTGTGCTTTTCAATGTTAATATTTCCGATTTTGGCTCTTATAAATGCCAGTGAGCATTTAGTGCTTTGAAGCAATAAATCTTAATAGGTCACTTTACTTTTTAATAATAGGGAGACTATATTCGACATCACTTTTAGACAGCAAAGGTGTTAGTTAATCCGAAACTTGCTATTTAAAAAATTATTCCCTTAGTTATTTGGTTGTGATGGAGCACACCTTTAGTCCTAGCATTTGGCAGGCAGAGGCTGGCAGATCTCTGAGTTTGAAGGCTATATAGTGAGTGAGAGAGACCTTATCCTAAAAATAAAATGGTTTCTCTCGAAAGATTAGTCACATTGCTCATAAAGAACAGCATACGTAATTTGTATAATATATATAGCTTGTATAATATATAGTTATAAATGCATATTATCCAAAGTACTGTCTAGGAAAGAATAAAATCTATGTATGTAAACATAACTTTATGGTCCTTTAGATCTTGAACGTCTGGAGGTTGGCAAACAGTACTTCTTCTCTGTGCCTTCAGTACCATAACTGAGTAATAGTCCAAGGCTTCAGGCACAGATATGTCTTTTGGTATAGCCTTACTTTGAGGAAATTTAGTCTGGAAGTTCCAGAGATTCAAAGCAGAATAAATAGCAGCTTTTGGAGTTTATAGTAAGTTGAATTTACCTGATGACCGGTCTTAAAAGTCAGTTCTGGGAGGACAATGATAACGCCATATTGGAAGCACTGTTTTAACCTAAGCGCCAGGCATCACTTAGGATATATAGAAGAATACAGAGATGGGCACAGCCCGGTAATTTTTACTATAGTACATAGAAGTTTGTATTTGCCTGTGTTTCCTCCCTGTGGCTGGAGGACCCAGGGGGATTTTATTTTCCAGTGTTTTCAGAAGACAGAACAGTAGGCATTCTTCCTGTCTGCCATCCCGGGGACACTGCTGAGCATAGAACGGTACGTTCAGGCCTAACCTGTTTTGGTAAAAGTCTTGTTCTGGGTTTGTTCAAGTGTAAGACTCAGAAGGCAGCTACTAATTCTGGAAAAGGAAACTACTGTTTTTAGCAGAGAGATCCGAAGTAACTCCTGAGGGCGCAGGCCGGAGAGCCTACCAGCTGCCAGAGAGCTGCTCCCTGTGCCCTCCCCTTAGAGTCTCAGGCCCTCCTGTGGTTCAGGGTGCAGCATAGAGACAGAAATTGTTTATTCCCAAGGCTGTTGTAGTGCAAACAGATTTAGACATGAATAATCGCAGGCAAGCATGCATTTTGGAATATTGCTTAAGAGGAAATTCTTTGAAAAGACAAATAGCGTTTTGTTTTGTTGTCCCCTCTGAAAAAAAGGTTCCTTTACACAGAGAAACCCAGTCTCAAAAAAAAAAAAAAAAAGCCATAGTTGGATAAGAGTGTTTGTGCTTTGCCAGAGAGATGTCCTCACTCCTAGTGCAAGCAGGGATAAAGACAATCATCCTCTTCATTAAAAAGAAATCAACATTGATATCGTTTAGTAAGAGTCCACGCTCCAGTCATGTCAGGTTTCACGAGGTGCAGTTGACACACAGTGAGTTCCTTATTTAATTATGCAGTTCTGCCAGCCTTGTATGCAGTCGTGGAGACATGACTGCAACCAGGTAACCTCTGTCGTCCTCTCCTGCCCTTGGCCATGGGATAGCCATCAGTCTGCCTTTCACTACTGTAACCAGTGTGAATTCTACAACATTTTCTGTTCATGTAAGCACACAGTGTGTCTTTTTCCTTTCCCTGTACTCAGCCATTTTGCGATCCCTGTTGTTTCACCCCTCAGTAAACTTGTAAAACAACGCGCTCGTTTGTAGTTCATCCACTAAAATTAAAGAGATTTATTTAATTTTATCTTATGTGTGTGTGTTTTGCCTGTATGTATGTATGTACATTTTTATGTACATATGTATTATATATGTATGTGCACTGTGTGTGTGCCTGAGTCCCTTGGAGGTCAGAAGAAGATGTCATATTCCCTGGAACTGGAGCTATAGATGGTTGTGGACTGCCACATTGGTGCTGGGAATTAAACCTGGGATTTCTGCAAGGGTAGCAAGTGCTCTTAACCATTGGACCAACTCTCTCCAGCTCAGTTTATTCAAGTTTATTCCCGAGTTGTGTTCCAGTATATGGAAACCAGATTTTGTTAAAAATATGGTGGGTGGTGGCGGCTCATGCCTTTAGTCTCAGTGCTCTGGGGCAGAGGAAGGCGGATCTCTGAGTTTGAGGCCATTCTGGTCTATAACGCAAGTTCTAGGGCATTCAGGGCGACAGGGAATCCTTGTCTCGGACAGACAGACTGACTGACTGACAGACGGTGGACAAATAGACGGACAGACAGCAATGTTCACCTGTTAGGCCTTTGAGCTAAGTGTTTTTGTGGGTCTGGATGTACAAAGCTTTGTGTGGGCACATGCTTCCATTTTTCTCTGGTAGCCTGCTTGAGTTGTCTTGTAGTGTGTGTCAGCTTTTTAAGGTACGTAGTGCTAGCCATCGCCTTGCCTGTGGAAAGGAGAGAGACCCAGAGGTACAGAAATGTGCTAGAGAACTGAGCAAGCAGGTGGCAGACGGTGGACAGAAGACAAGATCAGGGCCCGCAAACATTGGCGACTTGGTTTCTTACAACTCTGTTTTCTTGTATTCCAGGTTAAGATTCAAGCGAGGCTGCCCCTGGCAGTGGCCTACTTCTCACACTGGTGTATGGTGCTGCTATCTTCCTACCTAACAAAATGCCTTTTGTCGTATGACGGTTTTTGAACCTGGGGTTTTGAAAGCCCTTTTTTGTTTTTCCCTTGTTATCTTCTGTAATCTTTCTGAAGGATCTGACTTTTTAATTTTTAACTCATACACTTGAGATTTGGAACTCACAGTTTTTTCTTTTTCTTTCTTGATGGAGCCTCACTCTGTTGGCTGGCTGGCAACACTCACTATGCACTTTTACGCCGCCTGGCCTCAGAGGTGGGATACAGTCCTCCTCCTGTTCAGCCTTCCGAGTGCTGTGATTACTGAGGGACGCCTCTGAGGCTGCTTTACAACTTAAACGTTTTTTGAATTATATGCAAAAAAGAGAATCACCAGAGAAGATACCCGATAGGACAGAAAACAATTTATTGATAGTGTGGGAATATCTTATAAAGAGTAAAGTTTGCCTTTACCTAACCCCTCTCTCTTTGTCCCCTCTCAGCCATGTGAATTTTTTAGTTAAAGGAATAGCATTTAGAACTTTTTAAAGTGAGCAGTTTGTATAAAGTACAGGTTAAGAAGTGGCCATGTTCCATTTGGGGAAGGCTTTTGTGAGAGTGAAAACACAGTAACTCTTCTTGGTGTCGCTGCCACCACACCTCACCTCTGCCCATCCTCCACAGGGCGCTCCTGCCTCCTGAGTGCTGGGATTACAGACAGACAGACAGACCGCACCACTATTTGGGATTCGTGCGGTGCTGAACATCAAAGCCATGCCCTCATGCACTGTGCATCTGTGAACACACCCTCAGCCTTACTTTACTTTCTCTTGGAGGCAAGGTCTCATGTAGTCTAGGCTGGTTTCAAACTCTTGATCCCCCTGCCTCCTGCCTCTGAAGTGCCAGGATTAAAGGCATGTGTCCCCATGTCTGACATTCTTTCCCCATTTTTAAGTTGGGGTATTTGTTTCTACAGTTGAGTTTTAAGGGTTCTCTATATTCTTTAGGTTTTAGCCACATATATGATAGCAAAATGCAAACATTTCTCACATTTCTAACATATATTTTATACCCTTAAATTTGAAATTGTTATTTCAAATTCACAGAGAGGTTATATAAGTATTTAGAATGAAAATCCCTCATCTAGAATACTTTAATAGACAGAAGTATTTCCGATTTCTTAGCTTTTGAGATATTGGGACAGGCTCTACCAATGAGGCCGTGCTAACCTGGAAGGCTCAGATGTAAACCGTCTGAGCATCGCGCTACTGCTTTTAGGGCTGTGGATGTTCAGATCGGGCATGACCAGGCTGGACAATCAACTCCCGTGTGCTCCTTGTTCAGAATCAGCCCTCTTCTTTTAGAGTCCATTTTAGGTTGACCTTGTGCTGAGTCAGTCCAATATAGTGTTACCCGAGGCTTGGGGGAGATAAAATAAGAACATGGTGCTTGTTTGATATGCAGAGCAAATACTGCTAATAAAGCAATGAGTACAGTCCAGGACAGCACAGTGGGAGAGGAGGCCGATGGTAAGGAGAGTGGTGTGCTGGGATTGAGGCTCGTTCCAGTGGTCCTGAGTGTGACAGTACATCGCCCCTGCATTCTCTCGGCAGTGCTTGGGAAGGTACTGACTGTCTAAAGTGTGGGAATTGTGGGGGAATGCGGCCATGTTGATTTCTGGTGAATCGAGCCACCTATGCTGCTCAAAATTCTTCATGGCCAGGATAGCCATACAGCCGAGTATCGGGCCCACAGCTGAGAAGTGTGGAGCTTGAGGAATTGGTCCTCTCACCAGGACTAGATGTTGCAAGAAGCATGTCTTGAGCCCCTTAAAGGCCTTAAAGTGTTTGTTCTGCAGGCATGAGGCTCTTCGTCCATTCCCAGACTCACAGTCTAGACTACAGTGAGAGCTCCAGGCTAGCGAGAGACACTGTTTCAAACATGGTGGATGGCATCACTGATATTTGACCCCCCTGGACACACATGCACATGTAGCCACACATGTATGTAGCCTTGGATATCTTTGAATTGCTGATCCTTCTGACTCCATGGGTTGCTGGGAATGGAGCCCAGAGCCTCGTCCATGCTAGGCAAGTGCTCTACTGACTGACTGACTTAAGCTGGCTTTGCGTACTGTGAACCTTCAGCAGTGAGGAGCTTGAATACGCTTCCCTAGTTTTATTCTGTGCTGCGGTCGCTCACAGCTGATGTGTTCCTGTCTGAAGACCCATTCACCTCTGAAACGAGCAGATGTTTATAGGGAAGATCTTGAGGCTTGGTTTGATTCGCACCTTCTCTTTCCCTCTTGACCGAGTAGAGGGTTAGCCTCAGCTCAAGGCAGCAGTGGAGAGCCCGCTCTCCAAGTGTCCTGGCTGGTTGTAACTAGAATATAGACGGACTTTCCTGTTTTGCGATTGAGTCTCTCTGTGTGGCCCAAGCTTCCTCAGTCACTTAAGGGCTGTGATTTGAGAAATGAGTCACCATATTCTACTGTAGACAGACATATTTATCGGGTCCATACACGTGGTCTAGTCCTGTTTGAAGTGTAAGGATACTACGTGATCTTAAGAAATGTATATATAAAGGTTTTCAGTATAGTGCCTGGTACCATAGTGCTTTCTGTCACTGTAGAGTTAGTTGTCATCATCACCATCACCACCACCACCACCATAGTTCTTTAACTGTTGGCTGTCATCACCATCATCATCACCATCACCACCACCACCACCATAGTTCTTTAACTGTTGGCTGTCATCACCATCATCATCACCATCACCACCACCATCATCATCACCATCACCATCATCATCATCACCATCACCATCACCACTATCATCACCATCTCCACCACCATCATCATCACCACCACCACCATCATCATCACTATCACCATACTGCTTTAACTGTTGGCTGTCATCACCATCATCATCACCATCATCATCACTACCACCATAGTTCTTTAACTGTTGGCTGTCATCACCACCATCATCATAATCATCTTATCACCACTACCACCACCTTTTTTTTTAGATTCAAAGAAGATTGATTTCATTTATTTTTATTTTTGTATGCATATGAGTGTTTGCCTACATGGATTTATATGTGTTGTTTTTGAGCCAAATGCCCTCAAAGTCCAGAAGGGTCAGATCCCCCTGGAACTGGAGTTACAGACAGTTGTAAACCACCCTGTGGATGTTGGGAAATGAACCCAGGTCCTCTGCAAGACCAGCAAATGTTCGTAACCATCCATCACAAAAGCTATCATCTTCCTTAAATTTGATTTAGTTTAGTGAAGAAACTAATGAAATCAGTTTTACAGTTAAATTCCATTTATTTATTTACATTTTATTTGTATTTTATGTGTATGAGTGCTGCCTTGCATGTAGATATGTAGACTGTTTGCATGCCTGGTACCTACAGAGGTCAGAAGAGAGCATCAGATACCTGGAACTGGGGTTACAGAGGGTTGTCAGCTGCCTTGTGGTGCTGGGAACTGAACCTGGGTCCCCTGACAGGAGCAGCCAGTGCTCTTAACCGCCCAGCCCTCAATCCACCTTCTGCCCACCACCTTTTTTTTTTTTTTATTCAAAGCCTCAGTGTGTAGCCCAGGCTGGCCCCAGTTCATAGAATTCTGCCTGCCTCAGCCAGCTGAGATTAAAGGCATGGCCATCACCCTCAGCTCGTTACTTTTTATAGCTACTCACACATTTAAAAAGCAATTATGGGACTTCTCCAGGTTGACACACTAAACTCACTCAACAATCAGCTCAGGACGCAGAATATTACCAGAACACAGCACAATGAAGTACAGTAAGATGAGGCAGGGACTCTTCTGAAGGAAAACAGAGGAGGATTGGATCCAGGGGAGTGGGGAGGTGCAAGGCAGAGGGAATGATGGGAGCAGAGGATGGGAGAGAAGGCCGCAGGAAGGATGTAACACATGGGAGAAGAATGAGGAAATGAATGTAAATCCCCATCACCTTTACAAAATGAAAAAAGAAAAGAAACAGCCTATTGCCATGACCCCAACTTCTGTCTTTGTTCTTTGCAAATCATGTTTTGTTTTTCTAGGAGAAAATATTTTCCTTTAATGTCGTGCGGCCTCATGCTTCATGCAAGCCCTTAACAGCTGTGGCAGGCAGGTGGACATTAGGTGTGGCCTTATTAGATGCCCTTTTTTTTCTCTTGCTTTCAAAGCTTGTCTCTTGGGAAGGGATTTTCTGGAGCTGTTAGGTTTGGACGGGGAGAGGCTGAGCGGTCCTGCAGGTCTTCCACACACAGGTGATGTGCTCTCTGCCTTTATTTATCAGAGCTACAGAAGTCCACTGAGCACAGAGTTGTCCATTGTACTAAAAGAAAAGGGAAATAATTGCTCCAGCTGCACGGGCTTCTTAGCTGTTGCCTGTAAAAAGCATTTAACATTAAAAGAGCCGGGCACACAGGGAGAAAGCCGAGGTGGAGGGAGAAAGCCTCGGTGGAGGAGATGGAGGAGGGTGCACAATGCTGGGTGACTCCTCTCCTGCGTGGAAGGAGGTCATTAGGCCGAGCACAGGCTCCTCCCAGAAGCCCGGGACGCCACGTGTTTACCAGTTCCTGTCTGGACATGTTCAGAAAACTGGAGGAAAGTTTTCAAAAGGAGGCTTCTCAGGAGAAGAATAAAGACCGGGAGCTGAATTCAACGCTCTTCATATATTTTCCTTTCCGAGGAGCATACAGATTCTGAAAACCCTGGGAACATGCTTACTTGTGTGTGTCTCTTACCCTTCCGCACCCAGCTTGACTGTGTTAAGTGTCCACGTGTGAATGTCAGAATCCCACTGTTCATTTTTGTGCTGTTATTTTATTTATTAGGGTTTATTTTATTTTCCCTCAGGGCAGGCTCTCATCGTGTGCCCCAAACTCACAAAAATTCTCCCCACTCAGCCTCCTGAGCACCGGATCACCGCTGTGTGCCCTTCGCTGTGGCTTAGTTATTTTTTTTTCAGATACAGATACTGGGAGATGGCAGAGATGGTGAGGTGTTGCTGTGCAAACGTGAGAACCAGGGTTCACATTACCAGCACCCACATAAAATCGGTGTATGGGGGTGTGTGTCTACTACTCTGCTGTTGGAGGCTGGCAGAGGCTCCTGGAGCACACTGGTTAAGCAGCCTAGCAGAATCAGTGATGTGGAGACTGTCTCGGGAAGTGTTCTGTGGCCTGCCATCTCATCACAGAGCCACTGGACAGGACATGTAAAGATGCTATGATAGGTCTTTCCCAGTACAGAAGGCCTGCACGGAGCACTGACCAAGGTCAGAGTGAGCATGCGCGGTAAAAGAGTTTCAGGATTGAGCGGTCGGTTCCCTGGTCTGTAGGAAAAGGTTTACACTTATTTCTCTGTTAAACTAGCTGTTGAAAACATATATAAGCTATGCTTTCATTTAATTGATTTCTAAAGCATTAGAGTTGTTTCTGTACTGAAACTATTGACTTTTAACAAACCATATTTAGATTTTAAAAAGTTTATGAACATGTATTTTTTTTTTTTTTTGGTTGTGAGCCTAGCCTTTAACGGCTGAGCCATCGCTCCAGCCCAGAACATGTATTTTTATTATTTCAAAAGTTAACATATTATTTGAAGAAAATTTCAAACTCATATTGCCTCACTGTCTGCCATTCTGATTCATGAGTGGTTTTAGAATTCATCTTAAATAATCTGTTTAACCTGCACTTAACTTTTAAGTGTACTTCAGAAATGCTTGGCTATTGGTTATTCTGTGATATAACCCTGTTTGTAATTGATGGGAAGTATAAAATAGTTTGCTTTCTAAAACAGCAATTATGGAGAATAAATAGTGCCTTTTCTGAAAGCTCACTGGGGCCTTGCATGGGTCAGTGGAACTTCTGGGCAGTGGTGTAAATGGGATTTGTTCAAGAGCTGGGTGTCTTAGCAGTGAAAGCACGAGTCCAAGGGGTCTCTGCTGTCAGAGCGGTGCTCGTGTGTGCGTGTGTGTGCGTGCGTGTGTGTGTCTGTGTGTGTGCGTGTGTGTGTGTGTGTGTGCGTGCGTGCGTGCGTGTGTGTGTGTGTGTGTGTGTGTGTGTGTGTGTGTGTGTACTGGCTGAGGCCAGAGGAGAATCTCCAGCATCCTTCTCTCTCAGGCCTTGCCTTTACTCCCTTCAGCAGATCCCAGTGATCCTCCTGTCTCTGTCTCCTGCAGCTGGGCCATCCTGGCTTCTTATGTTAATGCTGAGGATCCAAAGGCAGCCAGCACTCCTAGCCACTGGGCTATCTTCCTAACTTTCATAGGGCTCCAGACCAAATGCTTCTAAATTCATGTCTGACTTTCAGAAGTAGGAGAGCTACAGTGTTTATGAGACAGCATGTAGAGAGAAAACAGCAGTGAGAAGGCCACACAGTGTAGACAGAGGCTAGGTCAACATCCTCTGTGTCCCAACCTGGCATATCTATAGTATAAAGTGTAATCTAGACTGTATACCCTTCAAAAAAACCACAAAAGGTTGGACCTCACAACTATTTAATTAAAAATTATTAATTTTATCTTTTCCATATGTTTTCCACAGGGTGAACTAATTTTTTTTTGTATAGAGTCACCTGACCAGCTTATCTAGCAGGACCTTGTTATGGTAAACACCAGCTTGTGTTGCTCTGGGGTCTGGAGACAGGATGAGAGGCTGTCTCCAACGAGGTGGAAGGCAAGAACATGCATTCAAGGTGTCCTCTGACCTCCACAGACATGCCACACATACACACACACACACACACACACACACACACACACACACACACACACACACACACAAGCGTATTTAGGTTACAGTCCTAATGTGTGTTTGCCCTGAGAACCTCACCTGGAGACTGAAAGGGGAGGGTGAAGGGAGGGTGTGCTCACCAACAGGCTGGGAATGGAAAGACAGAACAGAGATTGTTTGAGAAACTCCTCTGACTTGTCTGTCTGGCTCTGGGATTGCTCTGATGCGCACTGGAAGGTTTCTCGGCCTTTGGCGAAATTGTTCCTTGCATCTGAACACCTAGTTCTGGGGAATGTGGTCTGTTGTGCCCATTTCATCTCTTCCTCTTGCCCTCTAACCAGGACTTAGTGTGCTTTGCCTCCCGCAGTCTGGGTGTTTAAAGCCTGTGACTAAACTCCCGTGATGAACGGTTGGATTGTCTGCAGTTTTAGAGGGAAAACACTTAGAAATTTGCTTCCGAGAACACCTTGAAGTTTCTGTAAAATTCGAAGATTTGTATAAGAAATAATTATTTTATGTACTTGTAAAATTGTACTTATTTATATGTATACAAGTATATGCTTATTTATGTGTGTGTATGTGCGCATGTGTGTGTGTGTGGGTCATGGCATTTGCATGCACCATGGCTTGTATGTGGAGGTCAGAGGACACCTTGCCTTCCGCCTTGTTGGAGACAGGCTCTCTTGTTCGCTGCTGGGTACCTCAGGTTAGTTGGCCTGTGAAGTCCTAGTGTCTCCCCTGTCTCTGCTTTCTATCTTGCCTCAGGAGGCTGGTATTCCAGACCTGTGCATCTTACTTACCCTGTGATATTTGGGTCCTGGCAGGCCTTCACACTCGTGTGGCAAGCCCCTGACCCACGGAACCATCTTCCAAGCATAAAAAAACAACCATTTTTAAAGAAGAGTCTGTTATTTCATAACCTTGAAAGTCCGAATTAATGCAAAAGGTATATTCCTTTATATAACACAAACCACTAAAGCTAAAAAAAAAAAATGAGACAGTGTGAAAGTATACTCAATAAAAAAAATTAAGTTTGGGGTTGGGGATTTAGCTCAGTGGTAGAGCGCTTGCCTTGTAAGTGCAAGACCCTGGGTTCGGTTCTCAGCTCCGAAAAAAAGAAAAAAAAATTAAGTTCTTGGTGCTGGAGAGGTGGTTAAGTTGTAAAGAGCATTGGCTGCTCTTCCTGAGGACCCGGGTTCAGTTCCCAGCACCCACGTGTCTGTTACTCTAGTTCCAGGGGATCTGATGCTTTCTTTGACCTCCCTGAAGTGGTGTGTAGATAGGCACACAGGCAGAACACCTGTACCATAAAATAAAAATACTAAAAATGGTTGCATATCACTCCAGATCGCCAACCTCCCTGCCTACGGGGATCATCGTAACCAGTTCCCACTTGTCTCTTGAGTGATATTTTAAGTGTGTGCAAACACGTCTGCTCGATTCTAGATCTCCTTTTAAATAAACAGCAGTATGGAAGCCTCTGTGCCGTGTGTTTCTCACTCGGTGTTTTGAGGATTGATGCAGACAGATCTGTTGGGTTCCTCTCCTCGGCTGTTCTGTGTTTCATTGCACAGATGAACCGTGGTTTAACCACTCATTGTGACGGACATCCACATTTCCCCAGCTTTGCCTCTACAGGCAGTTCTACATACTCTTTACATCAGCCTTTTCCACATGCATCTTGCTCGTAGAAATTCCCAGAAGCTTAATTAATGTGTCAAAGAGTATGTTTGGTTCCAGTTTTGATGCTTCTTGCCAAATGGAGTCCACGGAGGGTGACCAATTTATATTTCATCAATGCTGATCTCAAAAGATGTGTGCACGCAGCTCAGTGATAGAGCACTTTCAAACAAAGAACTTAAAGCCGAACTTCAGAAGCTGATCCACCCTTCTCTTTCCAGAATCAAACAAGCTCATCGCACCCCTGCACTAGCTGGCCCCCATGCCAGGGATGTCCTTCCTCCAGATCTTAATATAGCCGAGCTCTTGTCACTTAAGCCTCAGTAAACGGTGGAAACAAGTCAGGATTCAAGTCTTTAGCATTTGGAGTTGGGGACAGTGTGGGTTATCTATCTTGGTTAGCTGTAAGGCCAGCATAAGGTGTGCCAAACCCTATCTCAAAACCCAGACAAATACACAGACACACATCTGGGGATGGACTACGTTAGCTTTGTGATCGAGTACTGTTCTTGAATGCTCAGTGGCCCAGGTCCAATCACCAGCAGCGGAAAAGGAAGTTCCTAGATGTTCCCTTTTCACTTTCTTGCTAGAGTCTCCATTTTCATTTCTGCTTGTGAGACAAGTCTCACATAGTCAAGGCTGGCTTTGAACTTCCCATAAGGCTGACCTTCCTGCTCCTACCTCCTGTGTATTAGAAATAAACAACTTGGCTTACTTGAGCAGAGCTCGGTACATTTTATCTTTTGATCTTTGCTCATTGGGTAAGTGTAAATGGCCTCATTTTAATTTTTGGCTTTTTGTTTTTTAGTTGTAAGTGAATCTGAGTATCTTCTTATAGGCTAAAAAGTCACTTGCTAGTGTTTCTGTCTTGTGAGCAGCCTGTAGGACCCACACTTATTTCTGTTGCATATTTTTTTCTTTTTTTTTTCTTTGGTTCTTTTTTTCGGAGCTGGGGACCGAACCCAGGGCCTTGCGCTTCCTAGGTAAGCGCTCTACCACTGAGCTAAATCCCCAGCCCCGCATATTTTTTTTCTGATCATGTTATATGAACTCTTTCCATGTAAAGAAACTGCACTCTTTGGTGTGTGTGTGTGTGTGTGTGTGTGTGTGTGTGTGTGTGTGTTTTACTATATTTTGGTGTTTGTTATTCATATTTTGGCTTCAACTTTTGTTTTTGTTTTGCTTTGTAGCTAAAACTCAAGTTATCAGATTTAACTATTATTTTCAGGTTTATTTAGAAAGCAGTTTCACTTTTAAAAATAATAATGACCTATTACTTTTCTAGTATTTTAATGCATTAATTATTTTTACGCTTGATCTGTCAGAAATATGAGCGTGCAATAGTTCACTCTTATTTCCCTAGTTTACCAAAAGAGCTCAATTCCGCACCTCTGAAGTGTGGCAGCATTGGCCGGTGCCAGATGTCTTCTGGTACTGCTTTTCATGCACCCAGCATAAGCAATCTATTTTAAATTTCCATACTTCCAGGCATTTAAAAATCAGTGGAACTGCCCATTTCCCTAAGGTTGGGGTGGTGTCCCCCTGTGTAGCTTCCTGGCTAAGACCCTTTGTGAGATAGCGCTCTGATGACAGTTTAATTACATCAGCTGTTACTGCTGTATTTTGATGACTGGTGTTCATGGTAGTAATACCTTTTGCCCTCATCCACCACATCAGAGGCCCTCCCTGGTGTCTCCTTGCCTTCTGAAGTCTGTGCTCTCAGTGGTTGTCAACCTGTGGCTCACGACTTGTTATCACTGTGTTTACACTCGTGAGTGATGTGCTGTTTGCGTGTTCGACATTACGTTTGCTTGCATGAATTTAGATGACCAATTTTAGCATTCAAAGTTTTATTAATCTCCTCATCTCATTCAGCACCACAGAAACTAAGCATACTTCCTTAACTGTAACCTGTAAACATGGTAGCTGTGTAGAGATGTAGCACAGTTCTTTGCAAAGGTGTTTAATGTAAATATGTAACAAATGGAAGTAAGTTGGGAAGGCAAATTGGCCTGGTAGAGAAGCAGCCAATGTCTGAGTACTTGAGGAGTCTCAGTTAGATTACAGTAGTGGTTCTCAACCTTCCTAATGCTGCAACCCTTTAATACAGTCTCCCGTATTGTGGTGACCCCCAACTATACAATTATTCTCATTGCTACTTCATAACTGTCATTTTGCTACTGTTATGAATCATGATGTAAATATATGATGTGTAAGCTTTCTGATATGGGGTCCCCACTGGGGTTGTGAGCCACTGGGAGCACAGACTTCGGAAAGCAAGAAGACATGAGGGAGGGCCTGTGATGTGGTGGTTGAGGGCGAGAGGTATTACTACCAGGAAAACTTGCTGAGGTCTTGTTACTGGTGATTGTTCTCTAAAATACTGGTTCTATACTTTAGAGCGGCAGAGTCAAGATGGGGGGAGGACACAGAGGGATAGCGGATGCTATTCTTGGGAGACCAGCTGTATCTGGATCACTCGAGGGTCAGTATTTAGGTTTCTATATATAACAACTTGCATATTTTCTCATCCATGTTGGAAAGGAAATTGTGTAGGATAATGTTACTCAGGTTGAAGCCACTTTGTTGAGTTATTTTTAAGCAGTCTTTGCAGAATGTTCAGAGAGGGCCCTAGGCAGTTTCTTTGAAGTCCTTTCATTTTCGTTAGAAGTAAATGATTTGGCCACTACAGAGGCTTAAGGGCCCTGAACTTGCAAACATTTTCATCAGATGACAGTGTCACTGCCAGTAGGAAATACCAACAGAGCAGCCTGAGGTATCTTAAGAGCCTGCAGACCATAGAAAAGAGTTTCCTCAGCTCAGAGGAAGCAGGATTAGTAAGTTTCTTGAGTGAATAGGGAGACAGCTGGAGAGCCTAGTGCTGTGTTAAGAGCAGTAAGTGTAGCTTGTTTCCAGGCTTGAAAGCTACAAATGCAACAAAGTTTATATATTAAGAAGGTTTGTGATGCTACACTTATTTTTCTTATTTAAGGAACTTTTCCTTGAAGAGAAGCCCTTTTAAAGGCTTGTGTAGGCTTGCTGTTAGAAAGGGAGTGCTAGAAGACATTAAAAACACCAATGAAAGGGATTCTTTCTTAAACATAGGTCACAGTTCACAGCCATTTTTATAATCTCACTTGTGATGTTTCTTAGAAATGAGGGGAACAGTCATTCTGCAGGTGACCTTGATGGTTATGTGTAAATTTTTGAACGTCAGCCACTGACAGGTGGCCATCAGAATGAGAAAACTGAGGGGAGCCCTTTTTTCTGTGTCTTCCATGTTTCCTAGACATCCTGCACTAGTACCATTTTATCTATTATCTCCAGCACAGCTAGCTTTAGGATTCTTTATTATTTGATTTAGGCTATAGTCACATCAAAGTCACAGCTTTGGCCTTTTACTAGACTTCCAATTGTCCTGAGATCATTTAATGACAGCCATAAATTAATAAATGGGAGCTGCATGTGTAGCTCAGTGTAGAGCAGCTGCCTAGCACGAGCACTGTTTCCCATTTGATCCCAGCACAGCAAAAACCCACACCAAAACAACACGGCTATACAGCCCAAAGCAAGACATAAGCAAAACCCCAGTTACTGAAGAGGGATTCTGTGAACACGTGACTGCTGGAGAACAGCTCAGTGGTAGAGTGCTTGCCTAGCATGGACAGAAGAGGCTCTGGGTTCAAGCCACAGTACCACCAGAACAGCAGTACCAACAACAGATTAAAATGAAGCCACCACCTCTGTACCTCTCTCTCTCTCTCTCTCTCTCTCTCTCTCTCTCTCTCTCTCTCTCTCTCTCTGTGTGTGTGTGTGTGTGGTTTGTAATAAATAATTTATTTTATGTATGAAAGGAGTGGAAAAAGAATGGTCGTATCGGAGGGATGTAAGCCATGTAATTTTTGCCATTGAACTAATTATAAGATCTCTCCCAATCTCATCTGAGAATAATAAAAAGATATAATAAGTACATAGAGTTTTGTGACATTTTAAATGAGATTATGTATTTGAATTACCTGGAACATAGTTAGGACTTGCCAGATTTCTTTTTTGAATGAATTATTTTATTTATTTACATTCCAAATGTTGTCCCCCTGTGCCCCTTCCCAGAGTTCATCACATTTACTAATGATGGTTCACTCCCTCACATCCCAGTTTCTTTTTCTAAAATTTCCTTTAGTAGCTTGCATTTCAGTCTTACTATACAATTTTAAGTTTTGTTTCATCATCAGTCCATTAATCCCTCCCATTGATCCATCCATCCATCCATCCATCCATCCATCCATCCATCCATCCATCCATTTGTCCATTCATCATTCATCTATCCATCCATCCATCCATGCATTCATCCATCTACCAACCATCTATCAATCCATGCATCCATGCATGTATCTCTCCATACATCCATCCACCATCATCCATCCTTCCATCCATCCATCTACCCATTCATCTGTCCATTCATCATTCATTCTTTCAGTCACTCATTCCAGACCCCTTAAGCACTACTTGATGGGAAACACAGTTCAAGGGGCTGGCATTACAGTAGCCCCCCCCCCCCCCGCAGGGTAGACATGACCTGATTTTCGGGTTTTGTTTCTTTTGAGACACAGTCTCATCATTTAACCTAGGTCAGTCTGAAACCAGCTATCCTCCTGCCTCAGTCTTTTGAGTGCTGGCATTATAGGTGTTCACACACCGTACCCAGACCATGAAATTTGCGTTCCAAAAGAAAAAATAGATAATTTTTTTTAAAAATTGGAAAATATCAAGTGATGATTAGTGATGCAATTAAACGTATAAATAGGAGGCGCAGGACAGTGAGTATGCTTCTTTTAGTTGCATAGACAGGAAGGGGTTCTTGATACAAGAGCTCAGTTATATTAAGATCTGGAGGAAGAACATTCCTGGCTTAGGGGCCAGTTAGTTCCGGGGGTGCAATGAGCGTGTTTTATTCTAGACAGAGAAGGATGGGTCAGCTTCTGGAGTTTGGCATTAAGTTACTGTGCTTGGAACTTCTCATGCTGGGATAGAGGTGTGGGTACATGCTATTCCACAGCTATGACTGTGAACTGTTGTATAATATTCTCGTGTCAGCGTGCACTCAACAACACTCATTATACTATCCTTTGGAGAGGATGAAAGTAAAAGCCTTATTTTAATATTTAGTGAAGTAAATGACTTAAAATCCAAAGTTTAGGTGGCCTACTGCACATAACTAATTTTTGTGTTAGCTAATGAGAGTTAATTAGAATAATATGCTTATATAATTAACTTTTAATTATTTTTCTTAGTAACATTTAGTTTATGATAATTCTTCAAATACTGTAGTCTAACACAAGAAGCCAAGTCTAGCAGGTTTTTACCAAACGTCACTCATTTGATGCATCTTAGAATTAAGGTAAAAGTATATTTTGTAAAAAAGTAGTTCTTTAATTTTATAATTTTGTTTATTTATTTTATGTGTGTGGATGTTTTGTTCACATGTATCTCTGTGCACTATATGTGTGTCTAGTGCCTTCAGAGATCAGAGGTATTGAATCCCTGGGACTGGAGTTACAGATGGATGTGAGCTGTCTTGTGGGCTATGGTAATGAAACTCTCCTTTGGAAGAATAGTCAGCTCTTAACCTCTGAGCTCTCTTTCCAGCTCTCGCTTCTAATTTTAGAATAGCATTGGATTTGAAGATGAGTTAGAAACATGGTAGAGTTCTGATAGTAGTATATACCCAGATTTCCCTATTAATAGCTTATGTATTTGTATAATACATATTTGTATATGTATTATGTATGTGTATACAAATATATATAATATATAATAAAACTAATTAACTATTATATATACAATTTTTTAAACAGAAGTCCATACTTGCAGTGTAATTTTGATGTTAACTGCCTGGTGCTAAGAGAGACTTCATAGACTGATGGCACAGTTTTCCAAGAGGTTTTTCTCATTTCAGATACCAGCTGCAAATTCTTGATCAACCCTAGGTGGTGTAGGTCACCTAGATGCTCCTAGGTTATCCGTTTTGAGTAGGGGTTTCTAATAACCATTTGGTTCAGTAATTCACTGGGATAACTCACTGAAAGTGGGAGAGCACTGTACTTAGGCTAGAGCTCTGGGTACAAATCTGTAACAGAAGCTTTGCAGAGCCATTGCATCTGTCATGAGTCCGGAGTGATGACACCAGGGTTGAAGTAACATTTTGTAAATAGTCAGTGATTGTTATCTGAGATTTATGGAGTTGCTCTTGAAGGATTCACAGAGCCTTTTCATAACTTAGTCTCAAGACATACCTGGCAAACCAGGAAGTCTTCTATGGCTAAGAATTGTTTAGGTAATGGTTTCTTCTGACAACTCTTTGATCAGATGAGACGTTTAAGAAATTGACTTGCTAAAGGTGCCTTTTGTGTAACAATAATGAGACTTCTGGGTGCTTTGGAGTTCAGTCCTAAAGAGGCTGATCCATTCTCCTCCCCAGAAGCCTAAATTCACCCTACTGTGTGTCTTTTCTTCTATGGTCTGCTGTAACCCAGAATGCCGGGGACAGAATGCCGGGACAGAATGGTGGGAATTAGGGCCAGCCAATTGGAGGTGTGCAGACTGAGTTAGGGAGGATGTGTAGATCCAGCTCCTATGTCCCAAGGGTGCGTCTCCCTCCCAGCACATGCCTACAAGTCTGCTGACTAGCAAGGGTCATTGTAGATTCATCTCAATTTGGGATTGTTTGATACGATCCCAAGATTGTGTCGGCTTGGCTAAGGTGATTTAGGAACACTGATGATAACCCTGGCATCTGGATGAGCCAGTCCTCTGCAACTTTTTCCACTGTAAAGTTGCCCCCAGCCCCACCCCCACCCCCTTTCACACTGTTAATAATTTTACAGTCACATTTATTTATTTATTTTACTTATTTATGTGTGGGTGTGGGTAGGCAGAGGGGTGCATGGTCTGCCTGTGGGGATCAGAGGGACACCTTTTGGTAATTGGTTCTCTCCTTCCACTTATGGGTCTGGGGAATCGATCTCAGATCTTCAGCCTTGGTGGCAAGCCTTAATCTGCTGAGCCATCTCGCTGGCCCCAGACTTGTTACTTTGAAGGAAGTCACTATGTAGGAACCACATTGGAGGAATGGGGAGGTGCAGCCTACCTTCTGGAGGTGTAGTAACAGAAGGCTTTTTCTTTCTTTCTGCGTTGCTTTTGGGGTGCTGTGGGGTGAGTCCAGGGTGTTCGGCACGCCAAGCAAGCATTTGTAGTCAGCTGCTTCCCTGGGCTAGATAAAGAGATTCGTAATTCAGAGGAACAGGAATGATCCTAAGAACTATTCGAAAAATAAAATCGAATACTTGAAAATTTCACATGTTATAAAAATGGAGCCACAGAGACTGGAGCCCTCTTTTCAGATGTGTGAACCCTGAGGGGCTATGTCCTTAGAGGCAGCAGAGCTTCCTGTTGGGGGAGGGGCTTTGCTAGAGCCCCGTGTGTATACCTTTGTCTCTCAGGTTTTTGTGTGATCTGGAACTGGGAGATGACTGACTTACAGTGATCCATTAAGTTGCAAACGAAGAAGTTTCCTCAGGAGAATGTGTGTCGAGAAGTCATTTGTGTGTGACGGGTGTATGCGTTCTCTTATTCAGCTCAGAAGAATTGTCTTTGTTCATTTGAGCAAAATATCATTCTTCCATGGATTGACAGTAAAAAGCTGAACTTTAGACTCACCCCCCCTCCCCCAAGAATATTCAGCTTTTGGTTTATGTGAAGATTGTTTCAATATATTGTATATGCTGTATATAGCTACATCTTCATATATAATACATGTATATATGACATGTAAATATAGACATACATACGTAGAGGAATGACTTAGAGAAAATGTCATCACTGTATTAAATCTGACAGTTGGTAAGTGGGAGAAAGTGCTCTGTTTTGGTTAGTAGGGATTGAGTCTAGCTGTGCCTCTGAGGGAAGCATTTTGCCAATGAGCTCGAGTCACCCTGGGGATAAGTGCATTCTGAGTTAACTTTGCCCTCCAGTGACTGCTGTCCCAGCGCAAGGGGGACATGATGGCCCTGTGCTGATTCTTTGCAGCCTTGTCTGGATAGTCACCGGACAACAGCTGGCATAAGGGGAAAGGTAGGTTGCGCATGTCCATCTTTTTGCTACAATTCTTCAAGTGCTCCGAGGAGGGAATTTATAATGTAAAAGCACTTAGCCCCATTGTCCTCATCATGAAGTTCTTGCTGGGCTGGTCAGTCCAAGCCACGTGCCCTGGCAGCAGGACTGTCTGCACTGTGTGAAGGGAGATGTGGCGTGTGCCGGGGAACAGTCTGACCTGAGGCACCAGGGACGTGGGAGAAGAGGCTGGGTTAGCTCTGCTGGGTCACAGGAAGGGAACGAAGCCTTGCTGGCTCAGCACTGGCGGGTGAATTCACCCGCTTGTCAGTTAAACAGACTTTTATGGAGGCAGAAATATTACTTGTGGACTTGAAAATCAGATAAAAATGGCAACGTACCACCTACAGGGCAGTTTGGGCAATGCATTTTCTCAGGTTTTTCTTTACAATTCTAATCTGCCAGTAGTCTTTTTTTTTTTTTCTCACTGACTCTTCCAGTGTATGTATTCTCAGAGATATTACTCTCTTTTTCTTATAACCCTAAACTAGGGTTTCCCAACCTTAACACTGTCTCTGTCTCTGTCTTTCATTTTCCTCCCTCCCTCCCTTTCCCCCTTTTCATTTGTCCTTCTTATCTTTTGTGGTACTGGGGACAGAGCCTAGGGCCTGTGCATGCTAGGCAAGGTGTCTCCTGTGGCTGGTCCTTTAGTCCTTTACTGCGTGGTTGTCCTGTGTGCTGCAGAGTTTCAGGCACAACCCTGGCCTTAACTACTAGATTCTAGTGGTGGCCTTCGCCTGCTCCAGACATGGCCAGTTTATGGCACAGCAGGCAGAACCACTGGTTTATCTTGGGTTAGCATAGCATGGAGGTCCCTTGTTGACTGTGACTTGGCATTGACATACATCACCACCCGGGTTGTGGGTTTTTTTTTCTTTCTGGACATAAAATAGGGTAATTATTTAAGTTCCTTTATCATAGTCCTACATCTAGTTTAGAGTAACACACTAACAAATGGCTCTGTAGCAAATCTTTCTTGGCGCAGTATTATACAATTTACAAGTTAAACTGAAGCTAAATAGCTCAACGCTGCCTAATTTTATTCTTGCTTATCTGTTTGGTCTGAGGGGACTGAAAACATTTGCTCACTTACCTCTGCTCTACGCCTCACAGGACTCCCCTCACGGGTTTCATCTGCAGTTCTTGAATCTCAGAGAGGTCTCGCTAAGGCACACTCAGATCTGAGGTAGTTATCACACAGGGAAAGTCTGTGGGATGGCCTAAGTCTCCAGACCTGAACTTCTCTTGGACAAAGGAGATAACTTTTTTTCCAAGCAGGGATCCCCCAGTTCCCAGGAGTGCCTGCTCTTAACCTGCTCTCTCAGCTCCAAGCTGGAAACACAGGAGAGCTCTGGTTTGGGAACACTGAAATGTATGACTGTGTGCTTACTCACCTCGAACAGTTTCTCTGCGTTGTAGGGCAAAGGTATACAGTGTCTCTGCCTTTATTTAAAAAATGATGTGAGGCTAAAGGGGACCTGGGGACATCTCTTGCCTCCACTGATGTCTTTTGAATTCCTCCTGTGTGGAAATATTCTTTTTTTGTAGCTGGCATTTTTGGAGAGGCCGCCTTGAACTTTAGAGTGGGAAGGATGTGCATTTAAATTTGGTGTTGGCCTTTTACTGGCGGGGTGCCTCATCCATAAAGAGTCGGAATGTACGTTGCCCTCCATTTCTTAGGATGGAGTGCAATTAAATTAGATAGTGTTCTTTATTGGGTACTTGGCTGCGAGAAAGGCGGTTTCCATTCCTTCCCTCTCTGCTTTTCTTACCGTTCGCTCACCCTCTAAAGCTAGCCAATTGCAAAAGCACTGACAGTCTACAATTAACCGCCGGGGTCCTCTCCCACGGCTTTGTCCGGCTCTCTCTGAGGACTGCCTTGTGCAGTGCCTCACATGTTTGTGCTCCTGCACTTTGCATGTGCTGGTCTATTAGGCTGGTTCTGGCCAGCTGTCCACACGGCGTGCTTCTTCAGGGACCGCTTTGTATCCTCCAGATAGGCTGCCTGACTGCCGAATAAACAGTAGGGTTTGCCCCTTATTTGCTGGCATTTCTTATCGGTCTGACCAATGACATTGGTTTCCCTATGCCACCTGGCGTGTTGGCCCATTATTTATGTGCGCCATGTTTCTCTGTGTCTGTCGGCATCTGAGCCTGATAAGGACAGGGACTCGGCTAGCCACTATGTCTTCAGTGTCTAGATAGCTTGCGGCTTGTCCTTGGTACTCAGGAAACCCTGGCCATTAATGAATTATTTGCTAGTCACAAAACATATTCCTTGAGTTTTTCAAGAAAAGGATCGATTTTAAAAATAATTATTTAAGTAGCCTCAGATGATATTGGTTGATAGGTGACTGCTTTGGTCTTTAGTGTTTTATGGGAAAATACGATTTCTCCTGAGGCTTTTTCCTTTGTGCAGTTTTAATTTTACAGAGCTTTTAATTGCATGGTTAACACTCCTGCCTGTTGGGTCACTGTTGTGTGGTGGATTGGGAAGACAGACCTGGGCTCTGTCTGTATCAGTTCTCTGTGACCTTCAGCTCATTGTCAATGGGGAAATTGAAACTGCACATTAGTTTTGTTTAATTATCCATTAGGTAACTTTCCTTAATAACCTAATATAGTATCAATATATATTTCAGAGCTGATTGTCGGTTGACTGGCATGGGAAAACCTACTCTTCCCAAGCGTATGTCATTCTCATTTTTAATTAAAATGATTTTTTATTTGAAAAGAATATCATTCGGCATCTAAACAGCTGGAGTTTATTTACTCTGGGGAGAGAGTGTGTGTGTTTCTCCTTCTACCGTGTGGGTTCTGAGGATTGAACTCAGGTTTGTCAGGCTTGGAGGCAGGTACCTTTACTGGCTGACCTTACTGGTCCCTAGTGTTTTTATTTTAGCAGTTGTGATGACGTTACCCTGTGCTAGCCAGGTGGGTTGTGAGGCGTCTTTAAGGCGCTCACCTAAGATGCCCTTCTATCCTGTCTTAGGTTCTTACCTGATTATAGGGCAGCGTTCCCTTGGCTTTATTTAATGCTGATGAAGTCTTAAGAATGAGGAGATAGGGAGACAGCTCAGTAAAAAGCTTTGCAAGCGTGAAGGCCTGAGTTAGATTCCCAGAACCCATACATACCGAGCTCTGTGTGGTGGAATGTGCTTGTAAGCCCATCACTGGGGAGGTGGAGACAAATGCATTCTTGGGGTCCATTGGTCAGACAGAGCCTGGTTTACCTGGTGAATTCCAGGCCACTGAGGCATGCATGACTGGTGCCCAGAGGTTAGAAAAGGGCATCAGATCCTCTGGAACTAGAATTATGTGTGGTTGTGAACTATCATGTGGCTGCTGGGAAATTAACCCCAGGCCTTTGCAAGGGTCTCTGCTGTTTTGTGAACCTCCATACTGTTTGCATAACGGCTGCCCTCCATGTCAGTGGGCAAGGGCTCATTTCCCTCATATCTCTGTTCATCTTCCTTTCTCTAGCCTTTCTGATAGAAACCATTCTTACTGGAAAGGACATGGCTGGCATGGTTCTTTCTAGCTCTGTAGAGAGTGTCATTTGCTGAATACTGTGGGTAACATGGACACTTTAATTATGTTGATTCAATTGTGAACATGAGATATATATATATATATATATATATATATATATATATATATTTAATGTGTTGTACCTTTAGATTTTTCCCCATGAGAATTCTTTAGTTCCATTATCGGGTTTTTTCAGTTTTCTCATTTTATCCTATGCTGTCTATATGTGTTTCTGTAATATGTAGCTTCTGTAAATGAAAATGTGTGGCTGATTTGTAGATAGGACAGTTCACACTTAGTATATGTTTTTACAGTTCCTGATTTTTATGTGCTGCTCCGTGCCTTGCAACTTTGATAATTTTGTCAGCGCAAATAGTCTTCCTGCTGCACATTGAGGTTGACTGTGTCTTTTGCAAAGGGCAACACTGTGTCTTCTTCCCCAGCTTAGACACTTTTCTTGCCCTTTGGCAAGAGGGTCCAAGGCAAAACGGAATCAAATTAAAAGTTAGCAGGGTGTCTTAGTCTAAACTAAAAAGAAAAGCGGTTGGCGACTTCCTTCTATTCAGTGTTTTGTTAGCTGCTGGCTCATATACATCCCCGCCAATGCTTGCTTATATCTATACTCTACACCTAATTTTCAATTTTGTTCTTTTTTTTTTTTTAAAGATTTATTTATTTATTATATATAAGTACACTGTAGCTGTCTTCAGATACACCAGAAGAGGGCATTGGATCTCTTTACAGATGGTTGTGAGCCACCATGTGGTTGCTGGGAATTGAACTCATGACCTCTGGAAGAGCAGTCGGGTGCTCTTAACCGCTGAGCCATCTCTCCAGCCCAATTTTGTTCTTTTTTAAATCAAAAAAAGGATGCTGGATTTTAGAAATACCTGTTCTTTTCTTATTTATTCACTTTATATACCGATAGCTGCCCCTCTTCCAGTCACCCCCTCCCACAATTCTTCCTCTCATTCCCCCCTCTTCTCCTCTGAGAGAGCGGGGCTGCTCTGGGTATCCCTGCATCCTGGCACATCAAGTCTCTGTAAGGCTAGGCAATCCTTTCCCACTGAGACCAGCTAGAAGAACATATCCCATGTATAGGCAACAGACTTTCAGACAGCCCCTGCTCCAGTTGTTCAGGACCCATGTGAAGACCAAGCTGCACATCTGCTACATATGTGTGTGTGTTTGTGGGGTGGGCAGGCTAGGTCCAGCCATGTATGTTCTTTGCTTGGTGGTTCAGTCTCTGAGAGCTCCAAGTGACTCTGTTGGTCTTTCCGTGTTGTTCCTATCCCCTTTGGGACCCGCAATCCTTTCCCCAACTGTTCCATAAGAGTCCCCAGTCTATATCCACTGTTTGGTTGTGTCACTTTTGACCCAAAATTTAAACTGTCTACAAGAAATGCAGGGACTGGAGATGGAGCAGAGACTGAGGGAAGGGCCAATAGATAACCAGGCCAACTAAAGACCCATTCCATGGGCAAGCACCAATCCATGACATTATTAATGACACTGTGTTATGCTTGCAGACAGGAGCCTAGCATGGCTGTCCTCTGAGAGGCTCCACCTAGTAGCTGACTAAAAATACCTTTTCTATATCCATTTGGAAGATCATATGATTTGACCTTTATTCACTTGATATATCTAATTGATTGATTTGTATGTGTTGAGCTGTCAATATTCACCACAGTAAATCATTAGTGGTGAATAAATAATTAATGTTTATTAATTAATAATAAGAATCAATGGATTTTTGGATTATTTCTGTGCTTATCAATAATGCTGACCTTTGGATTTCTTTTTTGTCTTTCCTTCTCTGGTTTTGGTGGTCAAATAAAGCTGGCCTCATTCATTTAGAATTCTTTCCTTGTCTTACTTGAATACTTGAAGGTGAATTGATATCATTAATCCACATGTTCTTCTCTTTCGTCCTTCTGCTTTGAGATGGCCTCTCGCTGTCTAGGCCAAAAGAACCCAAACTTTTGATTCTCCTGCCTCAGCCTCCTGAGCACAGAGATTGCAGGCCTGTGCCACACTTGGCTGATGCTTTTGTTCTTGCTGTCAGAGGCCTGCGGCAGTAACGTGGTCAGCAGCACAGCGGTCAGCAGTACAGCGGTCAGCAGCTATCTTTAAGTAGAACTCAGGAGTGAGTGGGTCTCACGCTGGGCTTCCCCCTTGGGCGGCTGACTGTATGACTGATTCAGTAACTCTCATGTTACTGGTCTTTTCAGGTTGTGTTTCTTCACGGTGGAATCTTGGTCCGTTTCTTCCAGGTTTTCCTACTAGTTGGCATGTGGTAGTGAGTAATGATCTTCTGTACCTTGTCGTGTGGATTGTAACCTCCTCCCCCCCCCCTGATTTCATGGATCCGTGTCTTCCCCCCACCCCTCTCCCTCTCCCCACTCCACCCCCCTAGTCTAATTAAGGGTCTGCCTGCTCTATCTCTTTAAAGAAGGAGCTCATTGTCTCACGCTGTTTGCCTCATCAAAGTCTCTGTTTCCCGTACTCCTGTCCTGATTGCGCTGTTTCTTTACCTTGTAATTTTCCTGGTTCCCTGAGACGCAGCATCAGGTTTTCGCCAGAGCTGATCCTGTTTTTTGGTGCAGGTGTGGGTCGCTGGCCTCTTTCCCTGGGCCTGGATGCCTGCCGGATACAGGCCTTCGCTGATGTCCAAACGGTCTGCTGTGCCCCATCTCCAGTTTTACTTGTTTTAAGGACTTTAGAATCTCCTTAAACATTTCCTCTGAGCTCACTGGTTGTTTAAAAGCAGATCGTTACGGGGCTACTTGCACATTTTATGATCACTGTAGCAACATCCACATCCCTAAGTTGGGAAACTACCCTGGGAGGCTGTTGACGTAGGATACAGGGAACATGGTGCTTTTGTTACCTGTAGAGAAGGATGACATCATGCCATTTGAGGGAAAATGGCTGCAGATGGAGAGTTTCATATCACATGAAGTACGTCAGACACAGAAAGTCAAATATTGTATTTATTTCTCATTTGCGGATCCTGGATTTTCTGTGGATTTGTGAAATCATTCCTTCATATTTGTCAGAGTAGGAATGGACTGCCCAGGGGAACAAATGCCGTCTTGGAGGGCATTGCTGTGTACAGTAGACATGCAATAAAAAAGTAGGTTGCAAATTTCCATGCATTTGTTAAGTAGCTCTTTAAAACTTAGGATCATAACACTTGAGGGCTAAACAGCCCTAATGAACATGATCATTGAACCTTCGCTCTGAGGCTTTTTGCACTTGGAGTAAAGAAAAACTTTTTGACTGTATTTTACAACGTGAGGGACCAAGAGATAGTGATATTTTATTTCTGGCACTCTGGAGTAGAGAGCTGCCAATTTAACACTGCTGGCCTGTGTCATCATGTGACGAGGAAAGTCTCTCTTCTTGCTCTGATATGTTCCACAGTGTTCAGAAAGCTCGAGTGTTCTCTTAACCAAACCTTCCTGGTTTAACCTTTCCTGCTCTCACCCTTGACTTTACTGACAGCACAGGCACTGTCACCAGCAAGGCCATCAGCACCTCCAGCGCCAGGTGGTTTGGGGGATCTGTGATGGTCCCTGTTCTGAGTCGTCACACGGCTGAGTTGTGGTATGCCCACTGAGCAAGTGGTAGAAATCTCTAGGCTGTTGTTTAGAACTGAGATTTCAGGATGCTGGGGTGACCCCTCACTGGTATTAGGCTTTTTTAGGATTAGGGCTATTTAACACAGGGAAGAGGTTCTCGTATGGTCATTAAGAAGAATAGTTTGCCAGTGGAGCCCTGAGTTAGGCTCTCGCTTTACTATTATTTACTTTCTCCTTCTCTCCGGTCTCCCCCATGCCCCGACACAGACCCTCAGTGTGTAGCCCTGGCTGGTCTCAAACGTGCTATGGCATTTGCACCTGTTCAAGACCATGCCGGCCTTGAACTCAACAGAGATCCATCTGTCTCTGCGAACTGAATGCTGGGATTAAAGGTGTGCACTGTCATGTCCAGCAAATTCACGCCCTTATTAAGTTCTCAGGGCTGTGGTGAGCAAGCCGGTTGAGAAAAGCATACACACGGGCACAAATGCTGGTGCACATTATGCTATAAGTAATAAACATCTTCGGTAAGGCTGCATTAGAAGACAGTGTGGTGTGATGGAAAGGACGTGGACTTTGGAAGTTAACAAAGGTCTGGGTTTCGAAATTTTTCCTGTGGCAAAAGCAGTAGTTCTCCTGAGGCAGCGTATTTTATTTCTAAGACCTCATTATATTTTTTATTATCTTTAATTATGTGTATGTCTGTGTGTAAGCACGCGCGTGTGAATTCATATCCACACAGGGGGCACCTTTGTTGCCTCCCTCGGGAGCCGGACTTACAGATCGTGTAGAACGGAGTGGACAAGTGAGCCCCCCGACATGGGTGCTGGGAATGGAGCCTCGGCTCCTGGATGAGAACACGTGCTCTCAACTGCCGTGTCTCCAGCCCCACCGAGAGTATTTTTGCAAAGTTAATTTTGTAAAGGAAATAAAACATAGTAAGGCATAAGAATTAGGCAAATCAGAGTCTCACAACGTTGCTCAGCCTAGCCTCAGACTTACGATCTTCCTGCCTTAATTTCCTGTGCAGGATTATAGGCGTGTACAACCATGCTTGACTTTAAAATTAAAAAAAAAAACCCGGTGCAACCCAGACTCATTGGAAGGAGAGCACAAACACAGCCTCAAAATAGAGAATGGGAAAATTCCCTTTATGGGTTTGCTGTTAGACTCCTGAGTTCCCTGGGAAGGGGAGAGAGGTGAGGAGAGACGGGTGCTGGTCAGCTGGTCTGACTGCATTTAAGGGAACCCTGAGATCAGGGACCACTGATGGAGAAGGCTGGTGGAGGATGATGGGGAGGATGGAGGAAACGACTCTGCCAGGTGAAGGAGCGCTCTGTCCTCTAGGCATGCGCAGACAGTTGTTGCCCCTGGTCTGTGTCCTTAATCCAGCTCTTCTTGGCAGGTCAGCCCCATTTTTCCTTCTGACCATTTGTGTAATAGTTTAACCAAAAATTATGCCCGTCTTGAGTAAGAACCTCCACATCCATATTTAAAAGAAACTACTGATTTAAAAAAAATGCTAATGTCTACATTGAGAAAAAAATTACTCATTAAAATGGCACAAGTCTGTGTTCACATCATTCTAGAGCTGAGACAGGAGGATCATGAGTTTGAGGGGTACTTGGGCCATACAGTGAGACCTTGTCAACCCTAAAAACAAAGAAAATTGCCATTGTAAGATCTAATGAAACCTGAAACGTTAGCATTTAGATGGGCTGCTGCGTGCACTGCTCGGTATTCCTGTTGGAGAACAGTCTTTCTCAGTGAATTTTACCACTGTTATTTTTTATTTAGCACTTTTGATTGTGTGTGACAACTGATAGATGGCGAAAAATTTTTTTTTCATGTCAGGCTTTGAGCTTTCATATTCAAATACATTTCCCCTCTTCTGCCTTTAGTGGCCTGAAGATTTTTCCTAGGTATTATTTAATCTTTAAAAAAATATCAGAAGGTTGTTTTTAAAAGTGTCTTCCTTGTTAAAGGTCCACTGTGCTTGTTGGATTATGTTATTGGATAATTTCAGGCTTCCAGAGATTTTGATATCCCAAAGTTCAACAGTGCAGCTTTGAAAGTAAGAATGCCTGAGAGAATTCCACTTCCACACCTAAAATTAGACATGACAGCAGAGACCAAAGGCACACATTTTACCAGACATGGTAATTATGTGTTTTCTTTTTTTTTTTTTGAGAAAACTTGAAGAAGGAAAAAAACCAAGCAGTTAGCTCTTTATTTAAATAAACCGTATGTCTTTCTTTTTTGGCGGTCCTCGGTCTACTTATCTGGTTTGAGAATCAGTTGTAGCCAGTTATCTATGATGGGTCTAACATGACTGCAAACGTTGGTGTTTTTTAATAAATAGATGGGATTTTACTTTTCCCTGATCAAGTCTATGAAGTCACATAACTAATCTCATATACCAGTTTTTTATGTAGATAGCTGTGTTCGCAAAACAGACCTTTGTCAAGTTTAAGACAGGTGTTCTGTTTTTTGTTTTATTTTGTTTTAGTTTGTGTGTGTTTGTCTTTAGGAGATACTTGGAGTGTCTTGCAAGTGCTCTGTTTACCTCTCCAGATTTATTTCCCTGGCGACTTTAAAAACACACTCAACTTCTAGTGTGAAGAAATTCACGTTTGTGGTTGGCCCCCACAGTATTTGGCAGTATAGCATGTGAAAGGAAAGTGCTCTTCCCTCACATTTGCCAAATGACTGGGGGGTGGGGCGGGGGGGGAGGGGAGGTAACACAAAGACTGAGTATCCAAGTCAGGGAAGCTTCGAGGCAAAGCCCTCTTTGGGTTCAGGGTGACTTTCTTGTGACACCTGGGTTCTCCTCCACCCCACTTCTACCTCCCACCCCCTTTGTATCAGCCTGCCCTGTGGGAGACCATTGGCTGTGCTCCCAGCAGAGAAGGTTGTTCTTGTCCTGCTTGGCAGATCATCTGAGATTTTGATAACCACCTCTGTAATCCAGCTGCATGTGTAATTCAGAACTCACTGTAATTTACATCAGGTTAGAGCCTAATAAGTGTGATCATAACCTGCAACCTGAATATTTGCGATTTTTAGAAGTTAAGAAAGATTTGTATTAAGTTTGGCAAATGAAAGATTAGGGGGTTCGTTTCAGAAAGTCCCCCCTCCCCCACAACATCGCTGGAAAAGCCCTTGCACCCTTGGACTTCTCCGACTGTAACACCGCAGGGTAATGCACTTCAAACTGTTTTAATGCTGGAATCTTACACCACCTCCCTTGCCTAAAAGCCCTTCAGCAATTTTCTAGGAAAGGTGTAGCCTGCACCAGCAGCTTACAAGCAGAATCTACCCCGCAGACTCATTTATTAGTCCTGGTCAGATTTTAAAACCTGCAATTTCACTCAAGGACTAGATTCTGAGTATCCTTTGGAAATCTGGAGATTGTGTCAGTTTTGAGCTTTTTGTTTGCCAGATCTAAGAAAGCAATAGGCAATGGCCCGGCCCCCCGCCCCCCTCACCCCTCATCCCGTGGGCTTCCTCACCAGCGCTCCCTCCCTGGACCGGTAAAACTGCTTTAGTTTGGCCAACATGCCTTGTGCTCAGCCTGCTTGTCCTGTTTCCATTGCGGGTCTCCAAGCTCATGGGAGACTGGATTCTTTCCGCAGCCCTCTGTATCCATGCTCTCACTCACTGTACCTGAAGAAACAACTTGCTGGGCTCTGAACTTTCACCCATTCTAATCCTTTTGAAGTTTCTTTCCCTACTTGTCCCTCCTGGCTAGCTCTTACCTGGGCCATTTGATCACTGTCTTTGGTGTGCCGTCCCAGGCTCATCTCCCTCTTCTCTCTGTCCTATTGCATGATGCCCAGCCAAGTGCCCTTCAATGCTTTGGCTCTTTGCACGCTGCATGCTCAAGTCGAGTTATACATCCTTGTCCTTTTCCCCTTTAGACTGGGAACCTTTGAAGACAAGGCCTGCCTTCCTACACTTTGATTTATGCAAATTCTCACAGTTCTTACTACAAAAGAGGATTGAGATATATCATTTTGATTGACATATTTTAACGTTGCCGAAGGCAGTAATTTTCTGTTTTAGCTACATGCGAGAATCACCTGGGTACCGGCTGGAGCCAGTTGTACTGTGATCTTTGATGGTAGGACTTAGGAGTTGGAGGCTTTAAAAACTCTAGGGATTCTACTGTGTCCCCAAGGCATTGACCTACAGTATTCTAAAGAAAGTAATACAAGTAATACAGTAATCTAAAGAAAGGATTGTCCATAACTCATTCTATTTGCTCCATTTTGTTGAGACAGGATCTTATGAGGCTAGCCTCAAATTATGTAGTGGATCCAGGATAACTTTGAACTCCTGATCCTCCTTCAGCTACCTCCCAAACACTAGGATCACATTCATTTGCTACCACATTGGGCTAAATTACCACGGTTTTTATTTAAGATTTGTCCTAGTTAGCTTTGGTTGTCAACCTGACACACCTGGAAGAGGGACTCTCATTTGAAGAATTGCCTCCATCAGATTGGATTTTTCTCGAATGCTATTGATGTGGGAGGGTCCAGGCCACTACAGGCAGTGTCATTCCTGGGTGATGGGAGGTCCGATTTGTGGAAGGAAGGTTGTAGAAGGAAGCTAAGCAAGCCAGAGGCAGTGTTCTTTTTTTTTTTTTTTTTTTTTTTTTCCGGAGCTGGGGACTGAACCCAGGGCCTTGCGCTTGCTAGGCAAGCGCTCTACCACTGAGCTAAATCCCCAACCCTGCAGTGTTTTTTTATAGTCTCTGCTTTAGTTTCTGCCTCCAGATTCCTGGCTTGAGTTAATACACTGTTTTCCCTTCATGGTGGACTATAAACTGTAACCCAAACAAACTCTTTCCTCCCAAGCTGCTTTTGGGCGGTTTTAGCACAATAACAGTGAAGCAAATAAGACAAGGATTAAAACATTGGGTTCTTATTTCAGGAGAATCCTACCTCAGATGAACATTTCACTTACCCCTGGCAGCACCGGGTGTTTGAGCAAGTAGACACATACCTTCAGGAGCCCCGCCTCTTTCGCAATAGCCCAGTGATTCTGCTTGCTCTATTGGTCAGAGAGCTCATCAGCAGAGCTCCCCACCATTCCGCAGCTCCTGTATCGCTGGTAGTTTATGATGCGAAGCCCTGTGCCATTGTCTGCTGTGCTGCACTGTGGTTTAAATTTCAAGTGGATTATCTTCCAGGCACTCTACAAATTAGCTCAGGCATTTATCGACTTTCTAACACCAACACTAAATTACCTCTTTTCTTGTGCATGTGCATATTCTTCTCTGTTTTATATTGGGGCCGCTAGTCAGAATAAAGATGGATAAAAACAAACGTTAACTGGTGTCTGGTGTGGAGCACACTGGGGATTAGGTCATTTTACTTGGTGAAAGCTGTTGTCAGTTACATTGTCTAATAATTAAACGATCCCTAACCTCATGATTTGCTTGGAAATGGGAGAAGATGGGCAGGACAGTGAAAGAGTTGAAAATGCTTTCATGAACTGGGTTGTCTTTATTTGGAAGTAGACTGAGGTGAAAAGGTTCCACCACCACCACTACCCCCCCCCCCCGCACCCTCCCTCGTCCATGGGGGGAGTACATGAGTTATGGTGTATGTGGAGGTCAGAGGTCAAAGGACTTTTTGGAGTCTGTTCTTACCTCGCTATGGGTTCTGAGCATCAAATGTAGGTCGTCAGACTTGTATGACAAACACCTTTACCTGCCGAGCTAGTTCATCTGACCTTTTGTATTTCTCTCTCTCTCATTCTGTGTGTGTCTGTCTTTGTTTCCCTCTCTCTGTCTCTGTCTCTCTGTCTCTGTCTGTCTGCCTGTCACCCTCTCCCTCTCTCTCTTTCTCAGATAGGGTCTCCATTGTTCAGGCTGACTTGCATTTTGTTAATGTAGCCTAGGATGACCTTGAAGTTCCGTGCTCAGTTTATGTGATGTCAATCAAACTGGCTTCTCCACCAGTAGGCAAACAAACGCTCTACCGACTGAGTTAGAACGCTGGACTCCTTCCCGCCCACCCCTTTACGGGTGGGAACTTGATTTTGTTTCTACCGAGAATGCAGTAGTAAGCATTTGGTTTAAAAATGAAGAGTTTCAGAGACTTATAACTGAAGGATTGTTTCTTATTCATAAAGACTGCTGGGAAGCGGTATTAACTGTGATTTCTCCCTGAGAGTTTTATGAAGAGCCTTGAAGGCTGATGACTGGAAAACTCCTTGAGGTTTCTTTTATTTCTGTGATTGAAAAATCTCATCCAATTAATCTGTGTATCTGAAGCAAACGATCTTTTCCACGGTGTCTGTTTATCTCACCAATAAAACTGCTTTTTCTACATCAGATCCAGCAGCAGTAGCCTCTTGTAATTTAGATTTTCTAAGAGTTGTCTACTCTCTTAGCTTTGTCTCCCTCTCTGTGCTAACTGAAGCTAGTGGGGAGATATCTGCTAACGTTTTCCTCTCAGCTGAGTTCTCCTCAGAGGAAGGAGGGAGTTCTCAGTTCAGCCCCTATAATGGCCCCTGACTCCATCTGGCTCATTCCCAGGCTGGACTCAGTTCCACCACTTGACCAGTAAGGAGAAGCAATCAGCCCAGAAGAGCTGGATTTGAATCTCTGTCAGGCCTGGTATCCCCTCAGTCACCTGTGGACACCCAATTTTGTGGTTTTTGAACTGGTGGCCTCTATGACAGAGCAGAGAAGGGACTTGATTAATCAGGCAGCCTGGTGCGCTCAGCTGAATCTCCCTTCACAGCCTACAGAATTAGGGCTTGGTTTTGCACGCCCGGTCCCCTGTCAGAGCTGTCCAGCAGCCCCTTCCTGTACTGGGGAGGAAGGTTGCCAGCGGGCCATTTTAGCCTTCTGGACACCGGTTTCCTTGCTCCCTGTGTCTGCTGCCAGCTTCCTTCCCTTCACCCTGAAATGATCAGGAATCTGGCTTCGTGTATATAATCAGATGACCTAGGTAGAGAAGCAGCATCGGAGAAGAGTGTTTGTCGGAGGGAGGGAAGGAGGGAGGGAGGGAGGGAGCGAGGAATGGCAGCTGCCCGTGTCAGCATGCCTGGCACCAGCCCTCTTCCCTCAATCTGCTCTCGGCTCTCATCTCTGCTCGCTTGAGGCTGCTGTTTGAAAATACGAAGTTCCAATCTAATTGTGGCACGCTCCTTTTTTCTTTTCCTGGAATTCTTTGGATTGCTATTCTGATTCCATCTGCTCTTCTGCTTGTAGAAATTTGACCTTCTGTGAAGGTCGTTACCAATGCTGTGATTGCCTTTCCTAGACGAAGACTTGCAAATAAGTGTTTGTCATGGATCAGCTCCTATCTTGTAGCCCTGACCTCTACTTCCCTCTCCCCTACACTGAGCGTCTCACTTGAAGGCCTGGCCAAGAGTTTTCAGGCCCATCTGGAGCCCAAACAAATAGTATTTGAACAGCTTTTACCAGTGGTATCCAGACTCCTTTTCCAGATTGCTGATGTCACAGATTCCAGCCTTGTAAACTGCATCTTCAGTCCTCTCGAGGCCCTACTGTGTGTTCAGATGTCTAGCATCATATTGATGATAAGTAGACCTTGAAGGCTGATTTTTTTCGTTGCTGATGTATGACATTTTTAGCAACTGTGGCATCTGTGTCTGGTCACTCTTCCAGGAGACAGTAGAGCCCTGGTCTGAGCCTAGAGTCCTTTTGCTTACCAACACCACCTGCCTATCTGATTCCTGAATGTTGCCTGCTCCATGCTGCATTTTTCTTTGAAGGATGCAACCCAATGGAGTGAATAAGGCAGACTTGATCTGAAACTGCCTGGGATCAGGTGCTGGATCTGGTCCTTCTTCCTCGTGTGATTTTGGAAGTTGTTTTGTCTTGAGCCTTAGCTCATTACCTGATGATAAGATAAGGGGTGGCATTGCATAATCCACTGTACGTAATAGCACCTCTAGCAGATTACCAAGTCCAAGTCATGGTCCTTTCTCTGCTTGGTCTCTTACACTGTGACTACGGTCACCATGTCCTTTGTACACAGGGGGAAAAAAGCTTGCCTTGTTCAACCATCTATTTTTAATTGGCTTTTGCATTTGGTCACTCTGCAGTTTCTCTTTAATGTGTGTTCATGGGTGTTAGGGCAGGCCCTCTTAACTGTTCAAGGTTCCTTCAAGAAGGAATTATAACATTGGACAAAAGGGTCAAAATCCAATAGTAGCTTCTATTGTTCTTCCATTTCAGTTTTCTAGATGCTCTTGTGAATAAAATCAGCCCGAATTATTGACTTCTGGGCTGTATGGTTTCACATATAGCCATCATGTGAAATAAGTTAGTGGCCTTTGGAACCCAGAGACTTCTGTTTCTAATTTGTTTAGCTCAGCAATGAAAATAACATTTGTTGCTATTAAATTGGTCCCCGGGGCTGTCTTCTTCTTCCACTATGTAGCTGGGCAGCAGCTGGGCATAGATCATCAGAGCTGAGCATATTTTAACCTGTGACTCTTAGACTTGGCACCAAAGTTGGCTTGCCTAGACCAAGCCAACTGACAGGTCACATGACACAAATTTGCTTATGGATGGCCCACATGCAAATCCCAGGTACAGGTTCAGTATCCGAAGATTAAGAAGATACTAAATTGTGGATGATTTGGTCTTGCAGAGCAATATTTGAATGTCACTGAAAATGCATCTCATAATTGCTTTGGCATTGATAAGTTGGATCCAGTTTGCCATATCTCTTGGTGGACTTGATGGTTCTCTCAAGTTTCAGGGAGCGTTCAAAGACAGTTTTACAAATGCCATAAAATGAATGGAAAATATTTCTATAATTTCAAATAATACCTCCCCGGAGGCTTTTGATCATATTGAAAGAGCCTCTGGTCGACTTAAATCGCCCCAGGTTTCTGATCATTACGTTATGGCCCTCTGAAATAGTAGCCTTAATTAGATTGAGGGAAGCACTGATTTTTAGTGACACATGAATATTAAAATTTCAAGTTGGAATATGCAAAGGACAGAAATAAAAGATGTACCAATAGTTCCTGGAACTATTCTAATGAGGATCTGAGAGGGGCAGCCTTGATTCTTCACGCCATACTTAATAATAAAGCTCACTGAATGTCTTCTGTGGAAGGCTGGTCTCCCTTCTCCCCTCCTGCTGAGATGCCGAGCTCCAGTCCCCACGCGTGAAGCAGGGTGATAATTACTGCCGTTCTCATCAGATCGGAACCCTTGAGTCTTGCTTGGACCGTGCTTCCAACACAGAGGTCAGGGAGCTGTGGCCCACAGCCAGCGTTTGTACAGCCTTGGGAGCCAAGAGTGGTTTTTATGTTTTTAAAGGACGAAAACTGGATATTCAACAAAATAAGCCAGTGTTACTTAAAGAAGCCGCAGATATTTACTATTTAGTCTTTTATGGAGGGCAGGTATTAGAATATTATGCATGAGCTAGTTCCTTCTGTGGGTTTAATTTGACCATTCTAAACCATGTCAGTGGAAGAGCAGAACAGCTGTGGGGTTCAGAGCTGGACAGAGCAGTCTGCACCCTGCCTCCCTGACTTCTGGAGGATGCAGGGGATTAGATACATCCTCTAAATGCCAGCTTCCTTAGGGGTCGTTGTGACCCAGTTACTTATGCTTAGTATGAGCAAAAATTTTCAGCTAAAAATTAGTAAGCACGGGCTGGGGATATATGTGTTCAGCCAGCAGCATGTCTGCCGAGCTGCACCAAGAGCACCGGATTCTGTTCCCAGAACCACGTAAAAGCATGTAAAAATTAACCTCAGCATTTAGGAGGTAAAGACAGGAGGAACCGAAGGGCAAGGCTGCCCTCAACTCTCTATATATATAAGTAGCAAGCTGTCTATAAAGCTCTCTTCATGGTAGCTGTAGAAAGATGGCGTCTGGCTTGTCTGTGAGGGGCCTTTGTGAGCCCCAGGACGTGCTAGGCGCTTGGCATGACACTAAGTGACCATCTTCCTGTGTCTCAAACCCCAAACATGTTTCAGCGGACAGTGTTGCTGGTTTTCCTCCAAAGCCGGCGCTTGCCTCAGTCCTTGACTGGGGCTCCTCTTTCCGCTCAGTGTCCCTCAGCTGTCTGTGGTCTCATGTCTGCACTTTACACTGGATGTCTACACTAATGTATATAGGCATCCCTATCTTAGCTTCCCAGAGAGCTTTGACTCCTCCTGTGAACGTCTGTGCTCTGCTGGATGTGAGACTTCTTAAACAGCCCCTCTCCTAGGCGGTCACTCTTCGTTTTCAGGTAACTTGGTTAGGGGATGTTCCCCCTTTATTTCTGTATAGAGTGACATTAACAGTCTTCCTGCTTCATACAGACATGTCTCAGATGCCTGGGATTCAGGATCTCAGATGCCTGGGATTCAGGATGAGAGCATCTGGGTCCTTTTCAGTGGAAGTGAAGGCTGTGGGTGGGTATGGCTTCTGGAAAAGCCCTTCCATTTGCTACTCAGAAACCTGTGGTTAGGGAGTCCTCTCACTATGTAGTTATGCTCTGCCTGGCTTCTCAAGGTCAGCTCTGGTCCAGTTGTTTCTTAGGGCAGCGTTATAGATGAGGTTTTGAGAAGGTAGGACACATGCGTTGAGATCATGTAGATCATGTTTATTTCTGGAGCACCTTCCTTTTGGGGGTAGTTTGCCTCTATTAATAATATGTTATTCACATGTTCTGTAAGGATTTGTTTTTTGTTTTTGTTTTTGTTTTTTTGTCCTTTTATCTACTGTTAATAAATAGCATTCTTGCTTATGGGTAAAGTGGCATTTTTTCTGAATTGTTTGATAAACTATGTGTTCTGTATATGAGCTATCTCTTTTATTAATGCCATTAAGACTTGGGAACTCGAAGGTGACAAAGTTTTATGTTATCATATTTCATCATGATTAAATATTCTATTTTTTTTACATAGTGTGCATGTGTGTGTGTGTGTGTGTGTGTGTGTGTGTGTGTGTGTGTGTGAGAGAGAGAGAGAGAGAGAGAGAGAGAGAGAGAGAGAGGTGGTCAGAAAGGAATCTGTTCCTGTTCTGTCCTTCTGCCATGTACATTCTGGGGCTTGAACTTAGGTCTTTAATGTGGGCAGCGAGCGTCTTTACCCACTGAGACATCTCACTGGCCCACAAATACTCCCACTCAGGAACAGCAGTGCACTTGCAGCTTTAAAGAAATTATTATTATTATTGTCTTGGCAGTCACTCTTTATGAAGTAAACTAAATACAATTTTAGCATTGTTCTACAAACATAGAAAGACTATTCTGCATCCTCTCATAAATCTAGGTCAAACTAGGCTATTGATTTAGCTTCGTATAGCTATTTAAGCCACAGCTTTAAGTTTCAAACTCCCAAGTACTATGTTCTCATAACCTTTGCCTCAGAGAGAGAAGCAGCGGGAAGGAGCCCGAGCTACTGGAGCAGCCAGTGAGCACACCCTGCGTGTCCGCTCTGTCTGGGGAGCAGTCCTCTTGATAACTTGCCTGCCCGCATCTGCATAATCTCTAACAAGTGAGCCGGGGCAGCAGTGTGCGTCCTGTGTTTGAGGAACTTATAGACAAATGGAAAAGAGGAGGTTTTTTAAAATTTTTTATTTTCAAGGGCATTAGATTAGTATTTTTCTAAACCGATTGAAAACATGTTCTAATTTGCTTAGACCACAAAAGTGAAGTAGAGGAGCCACTCAGAAGGAAGACAAGGGGCTGCAATTCTAGCTCGGTAGAGGAGCCTGTGCGAGGTTGTCCCATGCACATGGGGCTCTGAGTTAGATCCACAGCGCCACAAAAGAGCAGAACAGAACAAGAAGAGCAACAAAACAAGACAGTAACCTGAGGCAGCCACTGCTGGACAGGGCTTCCTCCAAGGAGCGGCCTCTTTCCTCCCGCCTAGACCTCCCCTCCTGGCCTCCCCTCTGGAGGCCTGTGTCCTGTCTTCATGTCTCTGGGCAGCTGGGTCCTGCTGGGGTCTGAGCGGTGGATTCTATACACACCAGGCACACAGGCCTCAGTGGACTAGCTTCAGCTTCAGCGAAACAGGAGGATGACGCGACAGACTGAAGGCACCGTCTAGGACCTAACAGGCAGCAGCCCCTGTGTCATCTTCACAGTCATATTTTCTTAGCCCTAAGGATCTGACTCAGACGCTCGTGCATGGGGTTCTGTCTCCTTCTCCATTCCAGTAGTACGTTCTCTAAGTATAACGTGCAGCCTACGTTTTCTGCTGGCAAATAAGACTGGGAAATGCCTGCACATTACAGCTGACTTTCAGAGCCCCAGGCCCTCACTGGCATGTTAAAGGCTGTGGGAAGCCTGCTTCGTCCAGTGCTGAAACAGTTTTGCTCAGTTAATACTCTTGCAGGGTATAACTGTTCTTATTGGCTCAAAATATCTGACATTCCACAGGGAGAAGTTCTTCTCAGAAGCCCATGCAGAGTGTCAGACTTCTGGGATAGAGCTCAAGAGAAGGGGAGATGTGAAGAAGAAATAAGAGAAAGTTATCATTTGCTGAAACAAACCGAATGTTTGACGTGTTGCCTAGGGCGGGGCTCGGAATAAGGGCACTCTGTCAATTCTGTGGATAGAGACCAGGGCAGTGATAACATGCTGCTCTGAGTTATTTTCTGTAGGCTCAGATGCCCCAAACCTTAAGGCATCTTATGGAAATATGTACTATCCGGGTAGCCAGGATCACTTTCCCCTACCCCTTCTCTGCTTTTCGTGTTCTCACAGAAACGCACTGTCAGAATACATATAGTCTCTGCTTTTCTTTCATAGACCTTCCAGGTTTCGCTTCAGTAAAGGAAGAGATGGAGTTGTTTTAGAACGTCTAGATTTCCATAAAATGACTCCGCTCTCTTGCTTGGCAGCTCAGGCTGGTCTGTGCCTTAAGCTTCTCCTACCTCTGCTGCCCCAGTTCTGGGGTTTTTCCGTCCTTTTAGGGCTCACGAATCTTGGGCGATGGGAGATGTGCTGCGTGCAAGTGTGAGCGTGTCAGTGACTGACGGCGATTTTGATGGTGGCTGTTGAGGTGAGGTCTTTGTGAGAAGGGTGAGGATTATTTGCTACACCATGTTTTTCTTTGGGTAGGAAAAAAAACAGAGCCATGTAATGAAATGTGAAAGAAAATTCATTTTCTTTTGAACACATAAATATAGCCTGAGAAAATGTAGTTAAGATGTGAAACTTGAAGTCACAGAATCTTTTTTTTTAGATCAACTAAATGCAGGCTCTGTAATGATATTTTTGGTTTGTGTTAAAAATGTCCCCAAATTCTTTAATTTTATATCAAGGGCAGAGTTCTTGTCTGTCTGGAGGAAAATCCAAGGCCCCACATCCGAGGATGGAATGGCAGAGGCGGGGAGGGACATCACAGGTGACGCCATGGCTCTGTTCTGTCGCATTAGTGGGCAGCAGGATGGCAGCGTTTTCCTTCCATGAGGCATATTAGCTAATCTGAGAGCTGGTTTGACCTTTCTTTTAACCTTATTTTGTACTTAGAATGAGAACCTTGGCCACACAGTTTTTCCACAGTAAGTTTTCATTCCCTTTTCTCCCCATTCTATTATGTCTGAATCTTAATTGACAATATTAGATTAGAATAGCTATCAGCAAAATCGGTAGCATTACTAGTGATTATAAGTTCTTGTTGGTGACATTGGCATAGAGAAAAGTGTAGAAAGACCATAATCTGGTAGAAAAATGGTGAAAAGCTTATTATAAGAGAAAGAATTAAATATATACATATACATATATATATGTATATATATACACACATGCACATCCATATATATACATATATATATGTACATATATATATGTACATATATATATATGATAAGAACTTTGGGTTCTTATCTCTTGGTCTCATAATGACATGAGTACTTTAAAGATAGCTGGGTCGCTCACAAAAATGGAGCTATCTTGATTGCCTTCCCAAGACCCAACAATCAGTTGAAAGAGTCAGATGCAGATATTTGCACCCAACTAATGAACAGAAGCTGCTGACCCTTGTGGTTGAATTCGGGAAAAACTGGAAGAAGCTGAGGAGGAGGGCGATCCTGTAGGAGGACCAGAAGTCTCAATTTACCTGGACCCCTGAGATCTCTCAGACACTGGACCACCCACCAGGCAGCATACACCAGCTGAGATGAGGCCCCCAACACATACACAGCAGAGGACTGTCGGGTCTGTGTTCAGTCAGAGAAGATGCACCTAACCCTCAAGAGACTGGAGGCCCAGGGAGTTTAGATGTCTGGTGGGGTGGGGTGGGGATGTCCTTGTGGAGACATGGGCGGGGGGGGGGGGTGAGGTATGGGCGAACTGTCAGGGGTGGTAGACCAGGTAGGGAACAAAATCTGGAGTGTATAAATAAATAAATACATAAATACATACATACAAGAAAAAAGATAGCTGGGATATCACTGATGGGAGACAGAAGCTGATAAGGGGAGTTGGATGTGATTGTGACTGGTTGGAAATTCACTTGTGGATATATTTTGGTGGAAGAGATAATGACCAGTGAATATCTCTTCTTGATTGAAGCTTGGGATAGATAGTAGAAGCAGAGACAGAAATGGAGACTCAGGAATGAATCACATAGTTGTTAATAGTACAGAGTGTAGTTATCCATTACCGTATTCTATAGAATCCTAGAGATTGCCGGATTGCCCCACCACCGCTGATTTCCCTTCTTTCTCCCTTGCTCTTCCTACATATGATCTCCACCCCTGGTCCCTTCCCCATCCCCTCTCCCACCCACTTCCCTCTGTCCATCTACCTCCAATGTCTATTTTGTTTCCCCTCCTGAGAAAGATTCAACCATCCTCCCTTGGGCCCTCCCTGTAATTTGGCTTCTTTGGGTCTGTTGATTGTAACATGTTTGCCCTGTACTTTATGACTAGTGTCCACTTATCAGTGAGTGCACACCATGCATGTCCTTTTGGGTCTGTGTTACCTCTCTCAGGATGACAGTTTCTAGTTCCATCCATTTGCCTACAGAATTCACGCTGTCCTTGTTTCTAATAGCTGAGCAGTACTCCATTGTGTAAATGAACCACAGTTTCTTTATCCATCCTTCAGTTGAGAGACACCTACGTTGTTTCCAGTTTCTTGCTATTACAAATGAAAGTTGCTATGAACATGGTTGAGCAAGTGTCCTTGTGGGAAAGTGGAACTAACTTATATTTTTAACTTAAAAAAAAAAAGCAGTATAGACTACAGAAAAACCAGCTGCGTGTCATAATCTGACTCCTTCTCCAGAGTCGTTTCAACTCTCCCTTCTTTTCCTCCAGTGTTGTTTTGCTCGTTGCACACTTCTGACTTCTGAGTTTTTATTGCTGTTGGGTTTTGTTTGTTTGTTTTCTGAGTGACCTACCCACAAGTCTTAACGCTTATAGCCTCATCAAAAGTGAAAATCCGATTCCTGTTTAGGTATCTTGGTGCTGAAGCTGAATTGTAGATGAAAAGAAATGAAATAAATTAATCTGTGGTAGATGGTAGGTGGTGATCCTAAGGTGGTTTTCTGGATCTAGACATTCTATACCTTTAAAAATAATTGTTTGAAATAGAGTATTCATATACCTGTAGAAGTAAATTATGGTATTATATATATATTAGTATATATATATATATTAGTAATATATATTGTATGATAATAACATCAGGGTAATAAATATTTCCACGTCTTTGAACAATCTTTTACATGTTGGGAATTTCTTCTTGCTTTTCATAGAGTGTTTTAGCCTGTGGTTCACTGTGCTAATGAAGAATGAAACTTAATTCTTCCTCTCTGTCTCGGTGCCATTATCAAACATAGTTTCCTTTCCTTTCTGCCCTCTGGAGCGGCTGCTGAGGGCCGTTCTACACGTTCACGAGATTAACATCACGGTCTACAAATATGCTGTTTGTCTTTTTGTTAACTCATTTATTTTACTTTTGAAGGCAGGGTCTCACTCTGTGCCTAGTTTGCCTGGAAATTGGTATGTGGCCCAAGATGGTCTTGTAACTGTGTACAAGGGTACATGACTTTTGTCCTACCTCAGCCCCTCCATGACAGCATTATGGCGTGACCCACCTCCTTCACTTTTTTACTGGATTTTAGGGAAAGTATAAAACAGTATCTTCTTATTTAACATTTCAGTTAACTGTTTTCAACTGTGGTTTGAAAAGCGTTAAATGGAAAAAAATTTCAGAAATAGCAATCTATTTTAGAAGTAATTTTGGTATTTTAATAATTCTATTTTATTATTTTTATAAGCTCCTAGCAGTTATTGTCAATCTTTGAACCTAATTTGTAAATTAAACTTCTTCATACATTTGTGTATTTAGGACAATGCACGGTATACATAGGGTTCCTTGCTACACCTGGTTGTAGGCATTTAGATGAAGGTGGGGTTTATGTTCTGCAGTAATGATGTGGCAGAGTTCTCACCGACACCTCACATGTATTTAGATAAAGGACGTTTACAAATAGTCTTTGTCCTCTTTCACGCTTTAACATTAATGATACAGAGCTAGAGAATTTCAAATAACAAGTCTTTTATTCTAGGTTTACCGTGATGGATATGTCTGCTTTTCTGATAATGGATGAGTCAGTGTTTTTCACGTTTGTTGCTATAACTGATGTCGCTAGAGTGTTTTCGTATTGGCTTCTTGTGTATAAATGAAAGAGATTTTTGAAGGCTATATTTGAATGAACGAAGTTATCAGCCAGCAATATATGCATACGGTAAGCTTAACTAGATAGCAGTAAATTGTTTTCTACGTTGATTGAATTAAATTATCGTTTTATCACAGTGTATCACAGGTATCAGAATTCTCCAGCTAGTGCTTCTCCACAGCACTGAGGTATTGTGTGAGAGGAGTCATTTCCAGTGCCCTGTTCCTCTCCAAGTTTTAAACCCTTGGTCTGTAAATGTTGGTGGGACTGAGAACTGACCCAGGGAATTTAACCGTAGGGAGTCTCGGTGAGCCTGACTGTTCTTTGAGAACCCACCGGTCAGCGTTAGTCGGCTTAATGGCAGATTGCTATTCCTGAAAGCCTTGCAGCCGTCCCTCTGATTTGTTTTGTCGCTGCTTCTACCCAGTCTGAATCATCTGTTTTCTAGTTATCAATATGGCTAAAAACAACTAAACAAAGATAAAGTGTAAAGGAGCAAACGATACACTGAAACCCGTGTCCACAGTGCCCTGGCTGTATCGGCAGAATCGATGCCTTGCAGTTTCATCTGTAATTAAAAATGATCCCGTGTCATTTTAGAGATGGGAATGCCTGGAAATAAAACTGCAAAACATAAGTAGGTCTCCCTGGGAAGCTGTACTTTGTAACAGTGCAGCTCTGAGTCCGGGCCTGGACCTGGGATTCCACTTTCTGAGTGGGCCCAGCTTGTTTATGAGTCTTCTGTCTGTTTTTCACTTTCCAACTCTTTGTTCCTGACTTCTCTTTGTAGTTTTGGGTTTCTCTGGAATCTCATTGCATTCCAGTAGAGTTTTGGGAGTTGACAAGATAAATGTGTATTCAATATTCCTTCTATTAATAGCAATGTGATCTTTATTGAGGTCTTATTAGTGAGTGTTGCAATAAATATATTACCTACATAGTTTCAGATCATTCTTTTCTCAGAGTATTAGGAGTTAGAGACAAAGGCGGAATCAGAACTGATGTGGGGTTGCAAAGCCCCACACTGTACAATAGCCCTCAGACTTTTATAAAGAGTAATTTGGGGCGGGCATGGTGAACTGCGCCTATAGTCCCAGTACTCATGAGGCAGAGATCACCAGTCTGAGGCAGCGTCACTGACACCCTGTTTCAACTAACAGACAAAGGAAATAAAGTAAACAAACAAAAACACACAAACAACAAAAAGATAATTATTCTTTTGTTATGTATTTATTTTCTTTTGATACCACTGTTTATTAATTATAAGCTAGCTATAATTAAAGATAAACCATCCAACACATTTGTCATTGTTTGAAATCTATTTCTTTTGGATTCTCTTTCTAAAAGCAACTAATCAAGCAAGATGTTCCTTGTAGGAAGATGTGTTATCTTAAAAGAAAATGGGTCGGTTTTGTTTTGTGTGTGGGTGTTTTGCCTGCATGTGTGTCTGTGCACCATGTGCATACCTCATGCTCTCAGAGGCCAGAAGAGGGAGTCAGATCCCCTAGAACTGGTGTCACAGATGCTTGTGAGCCACTATTAGGGTGCTGGGGATCAAATGTGGGTCTTTTGGAAGAGCAGCCACTGTTTTTAACTGCTAAGCTGTTTCTCTAGCTTCTAAAAAAATGTGTTGTTTACATGAAAATATGAGATTTTAGGATTCTGATGCTAAAGACACAGGAGATCCATCATTTGAATATCTAACTATATCGGGGATATTGATAGTAATTATCCATGAGAAGTATAGATTAGGAGGTATATTTCAGTTTCGAAGGGTTGTGAGAAACAAATGGCTGTATTATACTGACTATATAAAGTTTGTTGGTGATAAAAGTTCTGTATTTACAGAAAACAAACAGGAAGCTATAGAAAAACACGAGATAGAAAAGGAACAAGAAAAAACATCTTAGAAGACAAAGTGAAAAGTCACACTCATAAAGGAAGATGGAGCCATCTTCCCTTATCTCCAGGGGAAAAGGAGAGCCTGCGTTGCATAAATTAGCATGCATAATTTGTGCAGGCAGTGGGCTCCTGGAAGGTTGCCCGAGGAGCTTTTGGTAAGATGAAATTCTTGGGGGTTCTTATTCACAAGACACCAATGAGTCCGGTTTTGTCTTCTGCCTGTTTACTTGCTTTGGTTTTTCTTAATGTTGTTCTTGATTACGGGTGGCTGGAGCAATGGGGAAATTCTCACAATTAGTTGTTTTGTAATGTTAATGCAAAGTGAAGTTCGGGCTCTTGGATGGCCATGCAAATTATAAACGATTGTACTTTAATGGCCAGTGCCAGGGTATTGGACTTGGGAGATGATTAGGTCATGAAGGTGATACCTGGATAAACTGGATTGTCCTCTTGTGAGGAGAGCTGAGCGAGCTCATTAGCTACTTCTGCTGTGGCAGAATACAGGGAAAGAAAGGCCATCTGCAACATGGAAGACCCAGAACCTGACTGTGCTGCTACCCACCCCCCACCCTGGTCTTTCACTTTCTAGAACAATGAGGAATAAATTTCTAGTCTGAAGAGCTATTCAGTCCCTGGTATTTGATACAGCAACTGCAAAACTAAGAAAATATTTAAAAGTACTGAATCATATAGCTGATGGTATTTTTTATTTATTTTTATTATCATTAGTACGTTAGGACAGAAAATTCTGTGTGTGTGTGCGTGTGTGTGTGTGTGTGTGTGTGTGTGTGTGTGTGTGTGTATCAAGATTAGAGGACATTCCCCACCCTGTTCTTTATTAAATTTGTTTTTTGACAATTTCATACACGGATATAACACGTTCTGGTTACTCTCTCCCTTGTCATCTCCACCCACCAAATCCTTTCCTGTTTTGTTGATTTCTTTTTTAAAAACAAAATATGTCTGGATATTTGGCTGCATGAATGTCTATATACCACATGCACATCTGGTGCCCGTGGGGGCCAGAGAGGACATCAGTTACAGATAGTTGTGAGCCACTGTGTAGAGGTTGGGAACTGAAGAAAGTTCTCCTGGAAGAGCAGCCTCCCAGCTGCTGAGCCATCCATCCCTCCAGCCCGATTGTTTTCTGATCTCTCAGTGACTTGGGGCTCACTGAAGAGGCTGAGATGTCTGGCCAGTGAGACCTGAGGTCTGTTGGCCTTGCCTTTCCAGCCCAGACTAATGCCACGGTGCCCGGCCTTTTTGTATTATTTTAGGAACTGAACTCCATCCAGTCTACATGGTTGCAGGGCAAGCACTAACTGACTGAGCCCTCTCCCCTGCCAAGACATTTCTTTATGAGGAAAAGGCCACGTGTTGGAGTGCTATACAAGTTAGCTTGCTCGTCCTGTGGCCAGCCTTCCAGTTTAAACTCCGCTCCCCTCCTGCCAAAAGTGAACCCTATGATATATGGAGGTCTAGATGAGGCAGTGTGGCTGGACCAGTGTAACTCCACCAAATCAGGCTCTGTCACTGAAAGCCTGGTGGGTGGCTTCATATAGAGCTACAACTTCTAAGTGGACGGAGGGTCTGAGAGAGCAGCTTCATGGTAGACTGCTTGCTTAATGTGTGGGGAACCTGGATGCCGTCTCAAACACTTTGAGCAAAACCAAACCAGATGGCTCTGTTCTAGGCTAAGACTAGCCTGATTCAGGATGAGGTATAGCTCGCATTTTAAGCATGTATTTTTTATTTTTTCCTCCTTTTCATAACTGTTACATGAAAGTTGTACATATACATGTTACCATATAATGTCTAATATATGTGCACATGAAGGTTGATGTCTGTAAGCAGGTGAGGGCTGGCACAAGTTAGGTCAAGGCCATGATTGGGCAGTAAAAAATAAGGCGGGGACAATGCTTTTTATAAGGCAGAAGAAAAGGAGAAGGGAGGAGAATATAGATGGAGATGGAGAAGGATGATTCAAATCCCAGTAGTCTTGAATTGCCAAGGTAGCTGGGATGGGTTTCTGTAGGCAAATTTATCTTATCTGGGTGGGTGGTTTATATCCTTATCAATTGGTTGTGAGTTTATCGTGTGGATGTATTGTAGACTGGGAATTTAACATATAAATCTGATTGTTGGGATGCAGTTTGTTGAGTCTTGATTTTAAGGGGTTGTTGGGAGTTTATACCATAACTATTAGGGGGAGGATGTTGGGAATGTAAACAGAACAGCGGCAGAGAGTTACGTAGCTGCTGCTGGGACCATGGGGTGGATGCTGGAAATGTGAAAAGAACCCACAGTAAGAGAGAGGCAAGGTAGGCGGTCTATGTATGAAACTGGCGTGGCAGTGACCTGCCTGGGTTAGAGGGTACTTGGGGACAGCATGGAGCCACTGAGATAAATTAGTGCTAGTTCCAGTGGCCTCCTGGAGCCGGAACTAGTGAGAGCACCGACCTCCAGGGTACACGCAGGAACCGGTTGCACCTTTTTTATTTCTTGCTGCAATGTGCACATTGTGTAATGTGTCTTCTTAAGCACTCGCCCTATTTTTATAGTGACTGCCTTCATAATATCGTAGCTTTAGAAGTGTGCATCACATTATCGTTACCCTTGTGCTTTGTGCTGTGTGAAGCATAGCAGAACTTGCCTTTCACTGTAATTTAGTGCCCCGACCACCCTTCCTCATGCTCCTCCATTGCCCCACTGTGCGAGTTCTCACGTTCCGTGAGATCGACTTTTAAAAGTTTCTACCCAGGATTGAGGTCACATGCTACTTGGCTTTGCGTGGTTGGCTCATTAGTTCTAACATAGTGATATCAGATTCTGCCTGTGTTGCTACAAATGACAGGACTCCACTTTTATGTCTGAATAGTATTATATGTACCCTGTGTGCATCAGCTGATGGGCATGTGGTCCATTTCTTGAATGTGTAAGTATCCTGTGTGTATCAGCTGACGAGCATATGGTCCATTTCTTGAGTGTGTATCTTGCCTGCACATATCAGCTGATGGGCACATGGTGTATTTCTCAAGTCTATTTTTTCTGCCCTATTGTGAGCAGTGGTGCTGTAAACACGGGAGTGCAATTGACTCCGCCAAGCGTGTTTCATTTCCCAGGGAAATAACCAGTGGTAGGACAGCTGGAGCTGTCAGATCTTTCCATGTTTTGAGGACTCCACACTTTTCCATGATGGCTATATTGATAGTATTTCCACCACCAGTGTGGAGAGGGTACTTTTCCTCCACATTCTCACCAGCAGTTATCTTTCTTGTTTGTTTGGTTGCTTGAGACAGGGTTGCCCTGTGAAACGGTGGATGTCCTGGAACTCACTATGTGGACCAGGCTGACCTTGAACTCAGATCTCTCTGTCTCTGCCTCCCGAGTACTGGGGTTGAAGGTGTGCACCACTCTGCCCAGCTACAGGCATTATGTCTTCAGTCTTTTGAACATGAGCTGTGTATCACTGTGGTTTTGAAGATTTTTTTTCATAGTCTTGTTTGTATTTCTATGTCCTCTTTTGAGAAATGTCTTCTTAGGTATTTTGCCAATCTTTAAAATGGGTTATTAATTTTTGCTGTTAAGATTTTGACATTCTTTACGTATTTGGGGCTGCAATTGTTTTCTTTCATTCTGCAGATTGTCTCTGCCCTTTCCAGTGTTGACTTTGTGGTGTAGAGTCCTTATAGTTTGATGTAACCTCATTTATCAAATCTTGCTTTGGTTTCCTGTGCCTTTAAGGATGAACTCATATTCTCCATCCTGTTTTGAGGCTCGTTTTATTTCAAGTATAGCTTTTTATTTTTGAATCTCTCTCTCTTTTTTTTATGGAATGTGTAAACATCCATATTTTAATTTAGCTTTCCTTCATTTGGAATTCCATTTTATGTTCCATAGTTAGAACAGCTTCTTAAATATGGTAAAGGCTTAGCTTGTTAATTGTATGACAAACACACACACACACACACACACACACACACACACACACACACACACACCCTAAAACCCTTGTAGTTAGTTCATCTGTTTATGACATGCTTGTCTTCTGATATTGAAGGCTGGCTTTCCTTGTTTCTAACTCATCTTTAAGTATTTATTTGTGATATATGCTTTTGTGGGTGTACGTGCAAGTGTGTGTGTGTGTGTGTGTGTGTGTATGTGTGTGTGTGTTTGTACATGAGTGTGTGTTGTCTTCTTGAGTTGCTCTCCACTTTATTTTTTTGAGACTCAGTCTTTCTCTGAATCTGGAACTCTGCTTTGATGAGAATGCTTTGCCAGAGAGCTCCAGCCATCTGCCTGTCTCCATTCCCGCCTGTCATCAATGGGCTTGCAGACCTGTGTTGCACCAGGAGGATGTGGGTGCTGGGAATCTAAACTCAGGTCTTTTATGCTTTAGCCAAGGAGTCATCTCTCTACCCACGTTAAATACACATCATAGGAAGAATCACAATAGATAGATAAGTATGTAGATAATATGTACTTGTTAGCATTTTCAAGTTGAAATCAAAGCATTTAGGAGCTAAAACTATAAGCTTATAAATAAATAAAACTATAAAGCTTATAAATCTACACTAATATTGCTACTTAGTGTTAGTAAGTTGATCGTGGTGGTTGATAAAAATCTTACATAGAACTTTATGAAATTGTCAACATTAAACCAGCAAGACTTAGAAACTTATTTTCTTACATCGTATCTTAAAATCTTTATACATTGGAAGCCCACCTGCTTTGTTTACCATGTGCCAGGACTGTGGCCGATGAGTTCAAGCACTGTCGCAGTCTCTAGCCTCACAAGGCAAACGCTGTTACTTCCTTTACGTTCTTGATAATGGAAGACCGGAGGGAAGAAATAGCTGTTCATGCAGTCATTTAGAGCAGCACACCATCTACCAGTAATTCTCGTGTTTGCCTGGCACTGCTGGGTAAGTGAATAAAGTACGACAATTGAGGAGGAGGACGAACATTGAACTAATGACACTTTCTTAAGTCACTTGTGGTGGACGCCGTGCAGGAAGAGCTACCGTGGGCTAATGGGCTTCCTGGAGATGGCCTGCCACCTTGTTCAACTGTGATGGGTGAGCACAGGCCCAGAGACTTCATCCCTGGACTGCTTCTTACTACTGATGTGCTCTTCAGGTTTGTCACTGTCACACTCCTCATTTATTTGGCTTGGTGTGAGTGGACCCTCACAGCCTGTAGCCTGGTGTGATTACTTCCTGGAAGAGAGCCCACTATGTTGGGCAAGTTTCCTGTGGATCAATATGAGGATGAAAGTTCTTGAGATACTGCTGTTTAGATAATGAACGAGTTCATGGAATTCCTGATTTAAGTAGTTTTAGGAAGTTAACTTGATTTAAATACATTTGGGAAGTTAGGATAGTGATACAAAGTTTAAAGTCAGGATCAAGGCCCCTTCCTCATAGAATGGCAAGAGCTGCATGAGTTAGAGAAAGGAGCACAGTGAGTGTTCATGCACTGCAAGCACACAGTTGTAGTAGTGAGAAAAATAGGCGTGGGACAGGGTTGATGAGCAAAGGCTCTAGGTTGGGCCTGAGTCCCTTGGTCTTGTGATCTAGGGGTGAGGTAACAGGTTTTAGGTGTGCTTCATGAAATAGAAAGGTTATGAATAAAGAATGAACAATTCTATTTTGAGTATAAGAAGTAGAGATGATTAGCCGGCCTAGCTGATCAAGAGATCAAAAATAAGACATAAGACAGATGACCTGTTCCTTAGTAAATACAGATTGTCCTCAGCCAAGCACAGGGAGAAACTTCTACTATATTCTTGGCCTGCTTAAACTTTGTTAATCTATGAGAAGAGAATTTCTACTTTGAGGTTGCAGAGAGCTTGTGGAAAGAAAGATAGATGAGAATTATTTGTTTAGATACAAGTTTCAAAGAGGAAAAACAATCAACAATCCTGTTGTAATTTCCTCTTGTGTAATGATTTTAATCTGTTTTTGAAGAATATGTTTTTGTGGTGATTGTTTCTAGAAAATGTGTAACTTGTGGCTATGAGGTAATTTCCTTTATAAATAGAAAGACTTTGTGTTAAGGGCTATAAAAAGGATTAAGAGAAAAAAATGCCGGAGTCTGCCTTTACTTCAACCACTGTGTGTGCGTGCGCGCGCGCGCGCGCGCGCGCGCACGTGTGTGTGTGTGTGTGTGTGTGTGTGTATGTGTGTGTGGATTTTTCCCCCTTTTCTTTAATCACTGGTTGCCAGAGGCAGCAGCCCCCATTGGTCTTTATCTGCGCCAATCCCTGTAAGCCACTTTTTTTTTTTTTTATTAACTTGAGTATTTCTTATATACATTTCGAGTGTTATTCCCTGTCCCGGTATCCGGGCAAACATCCCCCTCCCCCCTCCCCTTCCTTATGGGTGTTCCCCTCCCAACCCTCCCCCCATTGCCGCCCTCCCCCCACCAGTCTAGTTCACTGGGGGTTCAGTCTTAGCAGGACCCAGGGCTTCTCCTTCCACTGGTGCTCTTACTAGGATATTCATTGCTACCTATGAGGTCAGAGTCCAGGGTCAGTCCATGTATAGTCTTTAGGTAGTGGCTTAGTCCCTGGGAGCTCTGGTTGCTTAGCATTGTTGTACATATGGGGTCTCGAGCCCCTTCAAGATCTTCCAGTTCTTTCTCTGATTCCTTCAACAGGGGTCCTATTCTCAGTTCAGTGGTTTGCTGCTGGCATTCGCCTCTGTATTTGCTGTATTCTGGCTGTGTCTCTCAGGAGCGATCTACATCCGGCTCCTGTCGGTCTGCACTTCTTTGCTTCATCCATCTTGTCTAATTGGGTGGCTGTATATGTATGGGCCACATGTGGGGCAGGCTCTGAATGGGTGTTTCTTCATTCTCTGTTTTAATCTTTGCCTCTCTCTTCCCTGCCAAGGGTATTCTTGTTCCCCTTTTAAAGAAGGAGTGAAGCATTCACATTTTGATCATCCGTCTTGAGTTTCATTTGTTCTAGGGATCTAGGGTAATTCAAGCATTTGGGCTAATAGCCACTTATCAATGAGTGCATACCATGTATGTCTTTCTGTGATTGGGTTAGCTCACTCAGGATGATATTTTCCAGTTCCAACCATTTGCCTACGAATTTCATAAACTCGTTGTTTTTGATAGCTGAGTAATATTCCATTGTGTAGATGTACCACATTTTCTGTATCCATTCCTCTGTTGAAGGGCATCTGGGTTCTTTCCAGCTTCTGGCTATTATAAATAAGGCTGCAATGAACATAGTGGAGCACGTGTCTTTTTTATATGTTGGGGCATCTTTTGGGTATATGCCCAAGAGAGGTATAGCTGGATCCTCAGGCAGATCAATGTCCAATTTTCTGAGGAACCTCCAGACTGATTTCCAGAATGGTTGTACCCGTTTGCAATCCCACCAACAATGGAGGAGTGTTCCTCTTTCTCCACATCCTCGCCAGCATCTGTTGTCCCCTGAGTTTTTGATCATAGCCATAATCACTGGTGTGAGGTGAAATCTCAGGGTTGTTTTGATTTGCATTTCCCTTATGACTAAAGATGTTGAACATTTCTTTAGGTGTTTCTCAGCCATTCGGCATTCCTCAGCTGTGAATTCTTTGTTTAGCTCTGAACCCCATTTTTTAATAGGGTTATTTGTTTCCCTGCGGTCTAACTTCTTGAGTTTTTTGTATATTTTGGATATAAGGCCTCTATCTGTTGTAGGATTGGTAAAGATCTTTTCCCAATCTGTTGGTTGCCGTTTTGTCCTAACCACAGTGTCCTTTGCCTTACAGAACCTTTGCAGTTTTATGAGATCCCATTTGTCGATTCTTGATCTTAGAGCATAAGCCATTGGTGTTTTGTTCAGGAAATTTTTTCCAGTGCCCATGTGTTCCAGATGCTTCCCTAGTTTTTCTTCTATTAGTTTGAGTGTGTCTGGTTTGATGTGGAGGTCCTTGATCCACTTGGACTTAAGCTTTGTACAGGGTGATAAGCATGGATCGATCTGCATTCTTCTACATGTTGACCTCCAGTTGAACCAGCACCATTTGCTGAAAATGCTATCTTTTTTCCATTGGATGGTTTTGGCTCCTTTGTCAAAAATCAAGTGACCATAGGTGTGTGGGTTCATTTCTGGGTCTTCAATTCTATTCCATTGGTCTATCTGTCTGTCTCTGTACCAATACCATGCAGTTTTTATCACTATTGCTCTGTAATACTGCTTGAGTTCAGGGATAGTGATTCCCCCTGAAGTCCTCTTATTGTTGAGGATAGCTTTAGCTATCCTGGGTTTTTTGTTATTCCAGATGAATTTGCAAATTGTTCTGTCTAACTCTTTGAAGAATTGGATTGGTATTTTGATGGGGATTGCATTGAATCTGTAGATTGCTTTTGGTAAAATGGCCATTTTTACTATATTAATCCTGCCAATCCATGAGCATGGGAGATCTTTCCATCTTCTGAGGTCTTCTTCAATTTCCTTCTTCAGTGTCTTGAAGTTCTTATTGTACAGATCTTTTACTTGCTTTGTTAAAGTCACACCAAGGTACTTTATATTATTTGGGTCTATTATGAAGGGTGTCGTTTCCCTAATTTCTTTCTCGGCTTGTTTCTCTTTTGTATAGAGGAAGGCAACTGATTTATTTGAGTTAATTTTATACCCAGCCACTTTGCTGAAGTTGTCTATCAGCTTTAGTAGTTCTCTGGTGGAACGTTTGGGATCACTTAAATATACTATCATATCATCTGCAAATAGTGATATTTTGACTTCTTCTTTTCCGATCTGTATCCCCTTGACCTCCTTTTGTTGTCTGATTGCTCTGGCTAGAACTTCAAGAACTATATTGAATAAGTAGGGAGAGAGTGGGCAGCCTTGTCTAGTCCCTGATTTTAGTGGGATTGCTTCAAGTTTCTCTCCATTTAGTTTAATGTTAGCAACTGGTTTGCTGTATATGGCTTTTATTATGTTCAGGTATGGGCCTTGAATTCCTATTCTTTCCAGGACTTTTATCATGAAGGGGTGTTGAATTTTGTCAAATGCTTTCTCAGCGTCTAATGAAATGATCATGTGGTTTTGTTCTTTCAGTTTGTTTATATAATGGATCACGTTGATGGTTTTCCGTATATTAAACCATCCCTGCATGCCTGGGATGAAGCCTACTTGGTCATGGTGGATGATTGTTTTGATGTGCTCTTGGATTCGGTTTGCCAGAATTTTGTTGAGTATTTTTGCGTCGATATTCATAAGGGAAATTGGTCTGAAGTTCTCTTTCTTTGTTGTGTCTTTGTGTGGTTTAGGTATAAGAGTAATTGTGGCTTCGTAGAAGGTATTCGGTAGTGATCCATCTGTTTCAATTTTGTGGAATAGTTTGGATAATATTGGTATGAGGTCTTCTATGAAGGTTTGATAGAATTCTGCACTAAACCCGTCTGGACCTGGGCTCTTTTTGGTTGGGAGACCTTTAATGACTGCTTCTATTTCCTTAGGAGTTATGGGGTTGTTTAACTGGTTTATCTGTTCCTGATTTAACTTCGGTACCTGGTATCTGTCTAGGAAATTGTCCATTTCCTGAAGATTTTCAAGTTTTGTTGAATATAGGTTTTTATAGTAAGATCTGATGATTTTTTGAATTTCCTCTGAATCTGTTGTTATGTCTCCCTTTTCATTTCTGATTTTGTTAATTTGGACACACTCTCTGTGTCCTCTCGTTAGTCTGGCTAAGGGTTTATCTATCTTGTTGATTTTCTCAAAGAACCAACTTTTGGTTCTGTTGATTCTTTCTATGGTCCTTTTTGTTTCTACTTGGTTGATTTCAGCTCTGAGTTTGATTATTTCCTGCCTTCTGCTCCTCCTGGGTGTATTTGCTTCTTTTTGTTCTGGAGCTTTTAGGTGTGCTGTCAAGCTGCTGACATATGCTCTTTCCTGTTTCTTTCTGCAGGCACTCAGCGCTATGAGTTTTCCTCTTAGCACAGCTTTCATTGTGTCCCATAAGTTTGGGTATGTTGTACCTTCATTTTCATTAAATTCTAAAAAGTTTTTAATTTCTTTCTTTATTTCTTCCTTGACCAGGTTATCATTGAGTAGAGCATTGTTCAGTTTCCAAGTATATGTGGGCATTCTTCCCTTATTGTTATTGAAGACCAGTTTTAGGCCGTGGTGGTCCGATAGCACGCATGGGATTATTTCTATCTTTCTGTACCTGTTGAGGCCCGTTTTTTGACCAATTATATGGTCAATTTTGGAGAAAGTACCCTGAGGAGCTGAGAAGAAGGTATATCCTTTTGCTTTAGGATAGAATGTTCTATAAATATCCGTTAAGTCCATTTGGCTCATGACTTCTCTTAGTCTGTCTACATCTCTGTTTAATTTCTGTTTCCATGATCTGTCCATTGATGAGAGTGGGGTGTTGAAATCTCCCACTATTATTGTGTGAGGTGCAATGTGTGTTTTGAGCTTTAGTAAGGTTTCTTTTACGTATGTAGGTGCCCTTGTATTTGGGGCATAGATATTTAGGATTGAGAGTTCATCTTGGTTGATTTTTCCTTTGATGAATATGAAGTGTCCTTCCTTATCTTTTTTGATGACTTTTAATTGAAAATTGATTTTATTTGATATTAGAATGGCTACTCCAGCTTGCTTCTTCTGACCATTTGCTTGGAAAGTTGTTTTCCAGCCTTTCACTCTGAGGTAGTGTCTGTCTTTGTCTCTGAGGTGTGTTTCCTGTAGGCAGCAGAATGCAGGGTCCTCGTTGCGTATCCAGTTTGTTAATCTATGTCTTTTTATTGGGGAGTTGAGGCCATTGATATTGAGAGATATTAAGGAATAGTGATTATTGCTTCCCGTTATATTCATATTTTGATGTGAGGTTATGTTTGTGTGCTTTCATTCTCTTTGTTTTGTTGCCAAGACGATTAGTTTCTTGCTTCTTCTAGGGTATAGCTTGCCTCCTTATGTTGGGCTTTACCATTTATTATCCTTTGTAGTGCTGGATTTGTAGAAAGATATTGTGTAAATTTGGTTTTGTCATGGAATATCTTGGTTTCTCCATCTATGTTAATTGAGAGTTTTGCAGGATACATTAACCTGGGCTGGCATTTGTGTTCTCTTAGGGTCTGTATGACATCAGACCAGGATCTTCTGGCCTTCATAGTTTCTGGCGAGAAGTCTGGTGTGATTCTGATAGGTCTGCCTTTATATGTTACTTGACCTTTTTCCCTTACTGCTTTTAATATTCTTTCTTTATTTTGTGCGTTTGGTGTTTTGACTATTATGTGACGGGAGGTGTTTCTTTTCTGGTCCAATCTATTTGGAGTTCTGTAGGCTTCTTGTATGCCTATGGGTATCTCTTTTTTTAGGTTAGGGAAGTTTTCTTCTATGATTTTGTTGAAGATATTTACTGGTCCTTTGAGCTGGGAGTCTTCACTCTCTTCTATACCTATTATCCTTAGGTTTGATCTTCTCATTGAGTCCTGGATTTCCTGCATGTTTTGGACCAGTAGCTTTTTCTGCTTTACATTATCTTTGACAGTTGAGTCAATGATTTCTATGGAATCTTCTGCTCCTGAGATTCTCTCTTCCATCTCTTGTATTCTGTTGGTGATGCTTGTATCTACGGCTCCTTGTCTCTTCCTTTGGTTTTCTATATCCAGGGTTGTTTCCATGTGTTCTTTCTTGATTGCTTCTATTTCCATTTTTAATTCCTTCAACTGTACGATTGTGTTTTCCTGGAATTCTTTCAGGGATTTTTGCGATTCCTCTCTGTAGGCTTCTACTTGTTCTCTAAGGGAGTTCTTCACGTCTTTCTTGAAGTCCTCCAGCATCATGATCAAATATGATTTTGAAACTAGATCTTGCTTTTCTGGTGTGTTTGGATATTCCATGTTTGTTTTGGTGGGAGAATTGGGCTCCGATGATGCCATGTAGTCTTGGTTTCTGTTGCTTGGGTTCCTGCGCTTGCCTCTTGCCATCAGATTATCTCTAGTGTTACTTTGTTCTGCTATTTCTGACAGTGGCTAGACTGTCCTATAAGCCTGTGTGTCAGGAGTGCTGTAGACCTGTTTTCCTCTCTTTCAGTCCGTTATGGGGACAGAGTGTTCTGCTTTCGGGCGTGTAGTTTTTCCTCTCTGCAGGTCTTCAGCTGTTCCTGTGGGCCTGTGTCTTGAGTTCACCAGGCGGGGTGCTGCCCAAGGGCTCTCTGTGGCGGCAGCAACCAGGAAGACCTGTGCCGCCCCTTCCAGGAGCTTCAGTGCACCAGGGTTCCAGATGGCCTTTGGTGTTTTCCTCTGGCGTCCGAGATGTATGTACAGAGAGCAGTCTCTTCTGGTTTCCCAGGCTTGTCTGCCTCTCTGAAGGTTCAGCTCTCCCTCCCACGGGATTTGGGTGCAGAGAACTGTTTATCCGGTCTGTTTCCCTCAGGTTCCGACGGTGTCTCAGGCAGGGGTCCTGCCGCTCCTGGGCCCTCCCCCACGGGAGCCCAGAGGCCTTATACAGTTTCCTCTTGTGCCAGGGATGTGGGCAGGGGTGGGCAGTGTTGGTGGTCCCTGTGAGCCACTTTTAGTGCTTTCAGAGCTGACTACAATCGCTGACACCACACCTTGCTGCCTGCCATGGTGTCAAAGCTGGCCTTCGACACACTTCTTTACTGAAGTCGACTTACCACTAGAAGAGCCATGTACAAAGGTTTTGGCTTTGTGTGCTGTTTGTGAACATTCGACATCACTGTCCACTGCTATAAATAGTTCAGGATGCTGCTGGTTCCTGTGAGGTGAACAGAGATGTTACTCGTTCTTATTCGGGTTGCATCTGGCAACCAGCATATTTTGTCGGGGAACAGGCCTTTCTGCTTTGACTTTTGACCCAAAGGGCACTTAGAACTGTTTGCTCATTTTCATGCATTTCCTTTCTCGCTGCCTGGACTTGTGACACCCACCAGACTCCTCTAAGTGGATGCTAGTTTACCCTTTTTGACTCTCCGCACTACCCATACTTTGGGGTGTCTGTCAGACATGACTGTTTTTAGGCACAGCCCCACCATAGGTAAAGTTTTACCTTTGAGATGTGTTAAATGCCTCTTAGACATTTCAGGTCATGGTCATTGGATGTTTGCACTTTAATTGTTTAAAGAATGATGATTTGAGTTTTGGGCCTTAATATGGCTTTTGGTCATAGTTCAGAATATGGTTTGGGTCTCTGATCCTGGCTTAATGCTGCTATTTGTTTTAATGTTTTCTCTTTTTTTTAAAAAAATATATATGTATACACACACACAAACACACATACACACACACTCACTCACACATATACACACACATACACACACAGGCACACACAGGCACACACAGACACACACACACTCTATATATATGTATTTCGAAGCCATCAAAACACTTGGTAAATTGAATATAGTAAATGAAGTAAGATGTGAAAATAATGACTATGGAGATGCATTAATAATAAAAATTATGCTTGTTTTAGTTATGGATGAATTTCTTTGGTAATTTTATGTAGTTATTGCTAAAAATAGATAAGCTCATTTTATGTGATTGCATTTACTAGGTACAGATGAATTCTCTTTTGATAGAATCATTATTCAAAGTCTATTTAGATTTATTCTGTCATTTTGCCACTCAGAGTTCTCCGTTTTGTAATAAGATCTTGGAAAAGGATGTGAAACACACCTCGGAAACATTATCTCTGGACACTACTCAGTCTGAATTTTTTTTAATTTAAAAGCATCATTTTTAAGAGAATGTATATTTATAACATCCATTAAAACAAACGTATTCAGTAATGGCACAGCCCTTGGGTAGGGAACAACATTGGATAATTTGGCTGAGTTTTCTCACTCTCAGGAATTTTCATTAGATCTCCTGTACAGAGTTATCAGCTATAAATAGAGACCAGCTAATTTGATGAAGAGCCTGTAGGCCTACACATAATTGAGCAAATACATTATGGCTTAAAAAACTCATGAGGGATGGCAGTCAGAGTGAGCAGAGCTGAGAAGAGCAAAGACGTGCAAAGGAAAGAGCTGGTAGAGGAACAATGGTGGGTGTCTCTGTGTGTAAGTGGTGCAGGTCCAAAGCCAGCCTGCTCACCACACCTTCCTCACATTCTTTTGCCTGCCTGCCTCACTTTCTCATCTTTTAGCTCCTCTCCCTCCCTTCTTGCTTCTTGACCATAGACTACTTTTGCCAAGTTGTTGCAAATGTAGTCCACATTTGCACACCGGCTTCTAGAATTCTTTCTCCTGTCCTTTCTACCTTTCTAGTACTTTTTCACTTGCTAGCTGTGTGTGTGTGTGTGTGTGTGTGTGTGTGTGTGTGTGTGTGTGTGTGTGTTTAAAGATGCTTCTCTTGGTACATTACTAATATTCCTTCTTATCCCTTTTATTTCTCTTTAGGCAGGTGCATGTCTTGATAAACGAAATGAAAAAGTATTTTATGATAGGGCTTAATTTTGTGTGTTTGTGTTGGGGGGGGTGCTTGGTTGATTTTGAAAAAGTATCTCCCTATGTCATTCAAGCTGGTGTGGAAATCCCAGTGTAGCCCAGGCTAGCCTTAGACTTGTGGTCCTTTGCTCTTAGCTTCTGTCTTATGCGTCTCAAGGATAGGAGTTGAAGCACTGGAGACAATGTATGCTTCATATTTGTGGAGCCATATGTTTAAGCTTGCACAGAAAGTGTAAAAGTATGTTTTAAGTCTCAATGTCTACAAAAGGAGGACTATTAGACTGCATCTCTATCCAGTTGACACTTAGCTCAAAGGTATGTGTACAGAACTCACCAGTGGGTGAGTGCTTCTTGAAGTGAATGTGGTGCTCACATGTCTCCCAGACTGCCACTCTGTGGCTTATTTTACCCACCATTGTATTCTGTGCCTTGTTTGACTATTTGCCTGGCTATGAGACTGTAAGCCAAGACTTGGGATCTAATTAGGGGAATGTTTATCTGGACAGTACAGCAGAATATTTAGATTTAGAGAGAAGTCCTGCAACGTATACATCAGTGTGAATTCTAAAAGCCATTATAGAATCCCACTGTATTCCAGACATTACTATAGATGGGAGGAACAATGATGACAAAACTTAAAAAGAAATTCTTGTTCTCTAGAAAGGGGAGATGGGGACAAAAGATGACTGACAGATCAAATAGACAGTAGATGATTGACAGATCAGGTAGACAATAGATGATTGATAGGTCAGACAGACAATGGATGATTGACATATCAGGTAGACAGATGATTGACAGATCAGGTAGACAGTAGATGATTGACAGGTCAGGTAGGGTTGATGAGGATGGGTACTAGGAAGAAAACAAAGCATGGTGAGGAGTTAGCAAGTGTTTCTTAGTGAGCGGAGAGCATAGTTTTCAATGGATGAGCCATGTTGATATCTGAGACACAGTCATGCTGTATAGTTCTTGAGTCTTCTGTATGGTTTCTTTAGAGTCTACAGTCTGCTCAGACCTTAAGAAAAAAACGAAACTTTTGGTATATAGGGGTGGATAGGATCACTGAAAACTAAACTATGCCTAAACATCCCACAGACCATTGGTTGGAGTAGGTCACTTGAAATCAACAGACATAACCAAGAAGCAGTCAAAGATCCCGACAAAGATTCATGAATAAACAAAGCAAAGTGAGCGCCTGGGTTCTGGCTGAGTCCAGGTCTCACTACCACCAGCTCGATTGTCATTTTTAATGTAGGCAAGGATAATGTGGGTAATGCTGGTGAGGAAGAAGCAGTTAACAGCAGAGCATAGAGGTCACACTGGGAACACGAGGCATACCATTCAGGGACTCAAGGAGAACCCCTGGGTTCTGTTTCAGAGTACCGTGTGCCCTCGCTGCCTGCTGCCACCTGTGTGGTTTCTCCTACCTATGATTTTGGCTTCTTTGATCTGAAATGACTTCCTTTTCTTGTTTTTACTTATCAAAATGCCACTGTAGTCATCCTAGAGTCCCCAAGTTTTACTTTGTCTGGAACTCCTAAATGATCAATGAATGTGTGATACCCAAAATAAGTGGGGTGCAAGGGGAAGTCTTAAGTGACATACACCGCCTTCACTACTATTCTGTGTGGAAATTCCTGTGAAAAGTAGCATTTCCAGGCTTCGTCCCATCTGCAGGTGTCATAGATGCTCCTCTGTCTCTGTCACATTCCTCTGATTAAAACAAAATGGTCACACGGGAGAGGAGGCTCCAGACGACCGAGTCATCACACAGGAGAGGAAGCTTCTCCTCAAGTCCGAAGAACCAACACAGAGAGTTCACCTCTTCCCAGCCACTGTTTTTCTTTTCTTCTCTTTTTTTTTTTTTTTTCGGAGCTGGGGACCGAACCCAGGGCCTTGCGCTTCCTAGGTAAGCGCTCTACCACTGAGCTAAATCCCCAGCCCCTCTTTTTTTTTTAAAACAACCTCTGTCCCCGCCCCCTTTCCCCGCCCCGCCCATCGCCCCGCCCCTGGCCCATCCTGCCCACTTCTGTTTTGTTCTTACCTCACTGACTCCTTTCTTATGTCGCAGGTGGGCAGGGACAGACTGTCAGCTTGCCTCGTCATCTGGCAGAGATATGGTTGAACTTTAGGAAGGGGTCAAGTTATTAAGGGAGTAGCTGCTTTAATTGATTGGGGGGTGGGGAGTAGAGGATGAACACACATTTTCCAGTTCATTGCAGAGAGTGTTGGTCTCCTTGGCACGCCCTTCCTGACCTTTCCCAATCCATCCGCACACTGCAAAGTAGCTGACATAGGTAGAGCGTGGCAGCTGCTTCTGATCCCAGAAAACTCAAGCTGGTTGGCCTGTTACCGAGACAGTCCTTCCGGCAGCTGAGAAGACATCCCCAGTGCCCAGCACGGTGAATCTTGGCTTTGTGAGCATACTTGCTTTAGGTGTGTATTTTGGCTTTTATCCTGACTTAAAAATAAAAACAAACAAAAAACCTAAGTATTTTCTGGCATTGACACCAACATTCTTAGTGGCCTTAAAGTCTTATCTGCTGTTACTCAAAGCCATGTTGTTCTTACATTTTATGTTTGTTAGCTCAGAGATTGCCTAAGCTAATTTAGAAAAATTTTTCCTCACAGAAGCTTAAGTTTTGGGGTAGCATAACCCTGTGAAGGGAAGTCATCTGTAAAGGCCAGTGTTTTGTGTTCTCCTCGTCCCACCCTGAATAGTTTGTCATGCTTAAAACTTTAAAGTGGGCAGGACCTACTCTATCTTAGACTGACCTCAACCATCTGTGTGGTTTAAAATGACCTTGACCTTCCAATGCCCTCTACCTCCTAAGTACTGGAATTACAGGCCTGGGCCACAGTGCCTTTCTTATGTGGTGCAAGGGACAAACCCTCTACAAGCCAAGCTACATCCACAGACCGATTTGTTTGCTTTGAAATGGATTAGAGAGGCTTGGGTTCACTTAGAAGACCAATGAGTCAAAGTTGCAGTTGTACTTTGTTGCTCTAAAAATGAGACTCTAAGGAATTCCTTTTGAGCAGTGAATATCCACATGAAACGACATGATGGGAGGGCAGAGTCTGTCTTAGGCTACAATTTCACGTGCTGTAGTGGGGGAACATTACACATTAAAATTGAGTTCCAAGCCTTCCACCTCTTGCTCCCTCCCTCTATCCCTCCCTCCTTTCCATCCCTCTGCCCTTTTTTTCCCCTTGATGGAGGTAAATATTTCATTTTCTCATGACATTCTAAGACTATTTTAAATAGTTTAAAAATAGCCATTAAATTCCCTGCTTGTAAGCATGTGTACAACTCTAGCAGCAGAAGACTTGAGTATTTGAGAGCCATTTGAAGCAGGTTTCTAATTGCCCACTTTAGTGTAGATTGTAAATCAACACTTTCTGAATTCCTGTTCCATACCAGGAGTGTTGTTAGCACTGGGCACAGAACTCAGCCACACACTACATACTACAGCCTGGGTTTACGAGGGATACACTGGAGTGCTTTTGCTTAAATGCGCTCCATACGCTGCTCTGGAGAACCCGGTTTCTCATCAGTAGCTGCATGATTAAAAAGTAATTTATGATTCTGACCAGGGAAGCAGATCTACTAATTTCAGATCTTTGCCTTCCCCTCCTCTCCTCTAAATCCAATTCCCCGTTCTCATCCCCAGCTTTTCAGCAGAATACTCAATGAAACCCCCCTCCTCCCTTGCTTGACCACACAGATGTTCTCCCTCTTTCCCCATTATTGGTTTATCCAGCCCCCAACTCCAGCAGGTACTCCCTGAGAGCTCACTTGCCGCTCCTACTAGGCAATCAGGTAATCTAACTGGAGAGCTTCACCTTCCCCTCCGTTCCTCCAAGTCCAGTCCCACAGTATCATCAACTCTGGAGCAGACCTTCTTCCGTGGCCTTTTCTCACTCTCTGTCCCCATTCCCAGGGAACCAACTAAGCAGATTCTGGTGGAACACCCTGATTTCCTCCTGTAGACCACCTTGGCCGCACTCGAACACATCCTTCTACAGAAGTGTCAGCTCCCAATACCTAGAAACTCATTCTACCTGGAACCCTCATGCCCACAGTTATCAGAACCCCGGAAGAATGTCTTACTAGGCAACACAGAGCTACCATGCCCTCCTAAGAACTAGAGAGGAAACAGAAAACAAGGCACAAAACACCTACCCAACAAAGACAAGGCCAGCTATTAGCAACTAGAATTATCCTTTCCCCAATCCCAGATGATTAAACATCAGCATAAAAACACAATCAGTAGTACCTAGGACAATATGTCTCTATTAGAGCCCAGCAGCCCTGCAATAGTAGGCCCTGAGTATTGCAACACAGTTGAAGCACAAGACAAAAACCTTAAGACAACCTTTATGGATATGATAGAAGTCCTTAAAGAGGAAAAGAATACACCCCTTACATCCAGGAAAACACAAGCAAACAGTAGAAGGAGATAAATGTAAGACAGTTCAACAGTTGAATGTGGAAATAGAGTCAACAAAGAAAGCTCAAACTGAGGAAAGTGTGGAAATTTAGGAACTTGAACAGGTACCACAGAGCAAGCCTCACCAACAGAGTACAAGAGATGGAAGAGAGACTCTCAGGCATTGAAGACACAGTAGAAGATATGGTACCTGGCCAAAGAAGATGTTAATGTAAAAAAAATCTGGCACAAAGCATCCAGGAAATCTGGGACACTGTTAGAAGAACAAATCTAGAAATAATAGAAATAGATAAAGGAAAAGAAACTGAGGTCAAAGGCACAGACAATATTTTAAAGGAAATCATAGAACAGAACTTCCCTAACTTAAGGAAGGAAATGGCTATCAAGATTTAAGGAACATACAGAACACCAAATAGACTGGAGCAGAAAAGAAAGTCCCCTCATTGCATAATAATCAAAACACTAAAGATAATGAGGAAAGAAAGAATATTAAAGACTCCAAGGAAACACTAGAGCTAACAGACATTATACATGGGCTTAATAGATATTTACAGGACATTTCATGCAAACACAAAAGTATATACCTTCTCTGCACCTTATAGATTGTTCTCTAAAATTGACCATGTACTCGAACACAAACTAATTCTCAACAGATATAAGACCATTGAAATAACACCCTGCATTTTATCTGACTGCCATTGATTAAAGCTGAAATTCAACAACGGAAACAACTGAAAGCTTACAAACTCATGGAAACTGAACAACAGTCTACTGAATGAGAAGAGTCAAGAGAAATTAAGAAATTAAAGACTTTGTAGAACTGAATGAATTAATGAACAACATACCCAAGCTTATAAAGGCAGTTCTAAGAGGCAAGTTCATAGCATTAAGCACCTACATAAAAACAAGACCAAAACAAAGCAACAACAGCAACAGCTGGAGAGATCTCATGCTAATAACAGCACACCTGAAAGCAATATGAAATCACACCCAAAAGGAGTCGATGACAAGAAATATCAAAACTGGGGCTTGAAAGTCAACAAAATAGAAACAAAAATACACAGAATCAAGAAAACAAACTTGGTTCTTTGAGAAAATCAGTAAGATTGACAAACTCTTATCTAAATGAACTAAAAGCCCCGGAGAGAAGATCCAAATTAACAAAATTAGAAATGAAAGGAGGGGTCATAAAAACAGATACCCAGGAAATTCATAGAATCATAAGGGCACACTTTAAAAACCTGTACTCCAACAAATTGGATAACCTAAAGAAATATTTTTCATTCCATTTATCAAAGTTATCAAGATAAGATAAGCTATTTAAATAGACCTATCACCCCTAGTAAAATAGAAGTAGTCATTAAAAGTCTCTCAACCAAATAAAACACAACAAAACAAAACCCCACACCACTGACCAACTAACCAACCAAACAAAAAAACCCTCCAAGGCCAGATGGTTTTAGCACAGAATTCTACCAGTCTTTCAGTGAGTTAACGCTAGTACTCCTCAAATTATTCCACAAAATAGAAAGAGAAGAACCATTTTCCAGTTCATCTTATGAGGCCGATACCCTGATACCCAAACCACATAACGGCACAATAAAGAAAGTGAATTACAGATCAGTTTTCCCTGAACATTGATGCAAAACTTCTCAATAAAATACTTGTAAACTAAATCCAAAAAGAAATAAAAAGGTAATCCGCCATGAATTCATTCTAAATATGCAAGAATGGTTCAATATACCTAACTCAATAAATGTAATCCATCAAATAAATCAACTGAAAGAAAAAAAAAACACATGACTATTTCATTAAATGCAGAAAGGGCCTTTGAATAAACCCAGTCACCCTTCATATAAAAGTCCTGGAGAGACCAGGACACAATGGACAATGCTCCGCATAATGAAGACATTGCACAGCATGATGTTGCCATGGCCAACATCAAATTAACTGAAGAGAAATTCAAATGAATATTACTAAAATCAGGAATAAGACAAGGTTGTCTAGTCTTGTTGTATCTATTCAATATAGTACTTGAAGATTTAGCTAGAGCAACAAGACAACGGAGAGAGATCAAATTAGAAAGGAAGAAATCAAAATATTTTTATTTGCAGGTGATATGATAGTATATAAAAGTGACCCTAATAATTCTACCAGAGAACTCCTACAGATGACAAACGCTTTCAGCCAAGTAGCTGGATACAAGATTAACTAAAAAAAAAAAATCAGTAGCTCTCCTATATACAAATGACAAATAGATTGAGAAAGAAACTAGAGAAACAACACCTTTTACAATAGCCTCAAATCATATAAATATACCTTGGGGTAACTCTAAACCAAACAAGTGAAAGACTTGTATGATTAAAAACTTCCAGCCATTGAAGAAAGAAATTGAAGACAATATCAGAAGATGGAAAATGGCCCCCATTCATGCATTGCTATGAGTAATATAGTAAAAATGCCCTCCTAGCAAAAGCAGTGTATAGATACAATGAAGTCCCTATCAAAATTCTAATACAGTTCTCCACAGATCTTGAAAGGACAACTTTTGGCTTCACATGGAAACACACACACACACACACACACACACACACACAAACCTTAGGATAACTAAAAAAAATTCTGAGTAATAAAGATGGGGTTTCACTATCCCCATCTTCTAATATACTACAAAAATAATAATAACACAGTGGAATCAAACTGAAGACACAGAAATAAGCTTACACACCTATGGGCAGGTGATTTTTGATAAAAAAGCCAAATACACAATGGAAAAAAGACAGCATCATTGACAAATGGTGCTGGTCAAACTGAATGTTGGCATGTAGAAGAATCCAAAAAGGTTCTTATCAAACCACACAATGCTTAATTCATCATGGTCCAAAGACCTAAACATAAAACCAAATACATTCAACTTGGTAGGAGAGAAAATGGGGAACAACCTTGACCACACTGGTATAGGAGACAACTTCCTGAACAGATCACTAGTAGCACAGGCACTAAGACTAACAGTTAATCAATGACCTCATGAAACTGAGATGCTTCTGTAAGGCAAGGGACACCATCATCATTCGGACAAAGCCTCAGCTACAGAACGGGAAAAGAGTTTTACCAGCTACACATCTGATGGGTAGCTAATATCGAAAATATATAAAGGACTCCCGAAAATAGATATCAAGAAAACAAATAATTCAAGTTACAGAATGGGGTACAGGTCTTGAGAAGAATTCTCAAAGGAGGAATCTGAAAAGACTTAAAAGTAAAGAACTGTCCAGCATTCCTTACTGTCAGGGAAATGCCAATCAAAACCACATTGGGATTTTATCTCACACCTGTCAGAATGACTAAGATCAGTAAAAACAGTGGCAGCTCACGTCCTTGAGGATGAAGGGCATGATAACACTCCTCCATTGCTGGTGGGAGTGCAAACTTGTACAGCCATTATGGAAATCAGTGTGGCCGTGCCTAAGGAGGATGGGAATTTGCCTCAAGATCCAGCTATAGACTTTTGGTCACATACCCCAAGGATGCTTCATCCTACCACAAAGACATTTGATCACCCATGTTCATTGCTGCTCTGTTCATAATTGCCAGGAATTGGAAAGAACCTCGATATCTGCCAAGGGAAGAATGGATAAAGAAAATGAGGTACATTTACACAATGGAGTATTCCTTGGGGGCGTGGCGGGGGTAACTTCAAGAACTCACAGGGGGGTGCATGGAACTAGAAAGAAATCATCCCAAGTGAGGTAACATAAATATGCTGTGTATTTGCTTATGCATGGCTACTAGCTGTTAGAGCGATGATAGCCATATTACAATACACTGAACACAGACACTCGGTGTAGAGTGGAAAGTAGGGGTACAGATAGATCTTGTCAGGAAAGTGAAATAGAATAGATAGTTATGGATGAGTTGGGGCTGGGAACGGAGGGCCACATGGGGAAGGAAATGGGGGAGAGGACGGGAGGGAATGCAGGGAGAGACAGCTCAAAGCAAGGGCCATTTGAGGTGTAGCTTGGAAACCTAATCAGCAGAAGTTTCTTAAAATATCCACACATATGTAGGTGATCTTAATGAAATTGCCAAAACATGAGGGAGACAGAGTCCCAAATGCCATGTCTTGTTACCAAATGAAGCTTCCAGCCCCCGATATTGGGTTACATAGTTACATCTAATTGACTTGTCTCCGATAGGTTGCTCTCCACTAACCGACAGCAAGGCTTCCTTGCTGAAGATAATGCCTATGTAACTTGTTGAACACAGAGAAGTTCAGTTGGTGACTAGATCGAGCCTCCCCTCCCCCATATTCTAGTGTCTTTGGTACAGGAGGGTATTCCATATGGTACCAAAAGAAAATCACAAATACCAACCCTCCTGGAACCCTTTAATTATGGTCTTTTTAAAAAATTTTTCCTTTTGAGGTAGGGATTCAATACTCAGGTAGGCCTTGAATTCACAGAGATCCAGTGTTTAAGGTGTAGGCCACTGTCCCTGGCTTTGTTAGGAGTTTATAATTTCTTTCTATGTCATCTGTTAGGGGCTGGGATGTAGTTCAGTTGTCGAAGTGCTTTCTTAACGTCCGTAAAACCCTGGCTTCTACCTTGTATAAACCTGACATGGGCACGGCGGGGCACAGCTCCAGTCCCAGCGCTAGGGAGGCAGAGAAAAGTGGACAGAGGCAAGGTATAGGCCAGCCGGGTCAGGGGGTCAGGCCAATCACAACTACACAGTGAGATTTTGCCTCAAAACAAACAAAGTAAAGAGAAGGAAACGCAAAACAAAGCAAACAACAAAACAAACCCCAAATCCTTTTCAGAGGCGAGCTCTTTCCTACACTCAGACTGTTTGGAGCATCTCTGGCCTTACTCTGAATCACAGTGAGTCTGGCCTGGAAGGACCGGTGGAAGAGAACTCAAAATGGCTTTTTTAAGCACATCCCTTGACCTATTCTTCTCTGTTTGAGCCAGAAATCAATATGTCTGTCTTTTCTAGGGCAGCTACCACTTCAGGACTTCCATTTCTCTCCCGATAGCTTATTACTTAGGGAAACCTAATTGGCTCTGATTCTTACAGGTGGGCAGTCTGTTGCCCACAGGCAGTCATCCCAAGGAAACCAGGCCCTGAATGGTTCCACCGGAAGTGCTCTTAGGAAGCAGGAAGCTGCACTTGAATGTATTGCTTGTCTTTGGAAAGAAATGTTACAGTGCAGCTACCTGGGTGCTGGGCAGGGCACTCAGCCACCATCTGCACTGAGACTGACTTGTGGTTCCTCACTGAGAACCTTATGCCCTTGAATAAGCCCTGTACCTGATTGTCATCTGAGATGCGTGGGCTATGTTGAATGTTTTCACGCTGAAAAATGCTGCTGTCTGGTCCACAGATGTAGAAAATCTAAATGATTCTTCTAGTACAGAGCCGGCCCCCATATGCAGAATATCCCGTGTATTCCTTGATCTGGGTCCTTATCCTGTTCATCTTGTACGTGGTCTTGTACGAGGATAGGTAGATGCCATCTGTGTTTACCGAATAGACTCACCAATCTAGCCGCAGTTAACAAGTGCTTTTGCATTACCATGAACACGGTAATCATTTAAAAGCCTTTGTCTTTTTAGTGAATTTACAAAGGAAAAAAAACCAGTTTCAGATCAGATCAGATCAGAACTTGTGGATGCTGTACAGTGTTTTATAAAACCCCAGTGCAGGTTGGCATTCTGCTTGTTAAAGAAATACCAGTTTCCTTGGAGGAAAAAGTCATAAATGTTTATTTCATCCTGAAAGTCAGAAGTATTTCTGTATCGAATTGATTCAAAACATGCTCGAAGTCCTTTCTAGACATTTCCTCAATAATCTTAAAATTTTCTGGGGTTGGGGATTTAGCTCAGTGGTAGAGCGCTTGCCTAGCAAGCGCAAGGCCCTGGGTTCGGTCCTCAGCTCCGAAAAAAAAAAAATTTCTTAATTTTACTTCTGACTTTAAAACTCAGTAACTGAACTGCTAGGGTGGATCTATGGTGTTGTCACCACTTCATTTTAACATAAAGTGATTTCTAATAGAAAAAAAGGCTGCTTCGCACCATCTGAACCTTCCCCCAGTGTTATTATGGTCTGGGGAACCTTGAGACCAGCCCGATCCATTGATTAATGCTGGGAGAAGAAGAGCGGATTTAAAAAAAAAAAAGACAAGAAACAGAATGGACACCATTCCAAGTGTATGCACCGTAGGTGGTGAAGGGATAGAAACGTGGGTCTGTGAAGATGAATAAGTGAGTTTTCTTGGCCTTAAGCCCTTGTTGCCACCAAAGGGAAGCTGCATGTCTAGAAGGGCGTCTAAACAAGCAACATTCCTTCTGGTCTTTAAATGCTTACACTACTTTCTTTCTTTTTTTAATGCTGCTTGCTTCGCTGAATAGCACTGGGGTCATTAAAGCACTGCAGTGGGGTGGAAATGTTCTGTCGTATATCTTCTCAGGAAGGCTAGCCTTTGTGTCAGGGAAGAGATTTCTTGTCCTTGCTGTGGTAGGAAGGTTGACACAGAGGCAGAAGCAATGCAGTCAGACTCAGATGGCCAGGAACGGGCAGGGTTCTTGGAGCCAGCAGATGTAACAGAAGAGAGGAGAACTTGGTTATGTGGCAAGGAGTGGGGGCTGGGGAGATGGCCCAGTGGGTTAAATGCTTGCTACGTAATAGGTACTAGGGTGTGAGTTTGATTCCCAGCACCCATGTTAAAAGGGGAGTGTATCTGTGCCACCTGGAGCCCCAAGAACTGAGGCATGTAATATAGGGGGCAGGAACCATTCCATGGAAGTAGGATTTGGGGAAAGCTGGCTTAAGTGGAAGCAAACTGATTTCTTCATAAGACTTTCATAGATGCCTTACTTTTGGGACTTTGGTAAGGACTCCCCACCTCACTGGCTGATGGCACCCTTAAAATGTTGCCTCTTAATGCTTTGCAGAAGTGCTATGATGTATTTTCAAATCTAAATCACTGTCTGTGAAAGGAATGCAATTGAGGTATTTGTGGCAGTCTCCTGGGGGAGAGGTATGGGTCTAGTCAGTTTGGGGAAATTTTGCTGAATCCCAGTTTGCCTTGGGTTTCATAAGACATACCTAAATTTAGGGCCACAAGAAAGCCAGGCCCTACAGTTAGTACATTAGATTCCTCCAGAGACACAGGCTGTTAGGGGCTAGCTAGGTTCATTAAGGAACTGGCTTACGTGATTACAGAGGCTGAGAAATTACAGAGCACACCATCTGTAAGTTTGAGAACAAGACAACTGTGGTTCAGTCCAAGGCCAAAGGCCTGAGAGCCAGGGGAGCCATCGGTGTTTCTCATGCTGTGTCTGATGGCTAAGGATCTGGACGGGGGTTGTGGGGCCTTTCTCTTGTCTGTCCTGAGGTCCAGGGGTGGGAGAATTTGGGGTTCCTTTGCGAAAAGAAGATGATGATGTCATAACTCCAGAAGACGGGTCATCATCCTCTGCGTTCTGGTCTATCTTAGCCAATTGTATGACATCTACGTCTAAAGGGAGGGAGGCTCTTCTGTTTCTTGGTCCACTGACTGTAATATGAATCTTTCCCCCAATGCTATGAAAGAAATGCTGAGCACTCATGCCCTAACCCGCTGTCTGAGCACGCTAGTCCAGTCACGCTGATGCCTGAGGTTAACCACCGCAGAGCCCGAGTGTGTCAGGGCAGAGATGGAAGTTCGGGAATTTCATCTGGCGATTTGGATTGCTTATTGTGAGTCTGCGATTGCCAGAACCCAAGATGTCCTTTAGCTCTCCATTCTTTTCTCCTGATAGCTCACTTCTCACCTGAAAGGGAAATTGGAAGCTATGTGTGATGGTGCACACCTGAAATCCCAAAACCTGAGAGGTTGGCGCAGACGCCTGGTGGGCGTCTTCCAGCTTGCTGGCCAGGGAGTAGATGGAACAGATAGAACTCAGTGAACACAGAGGTTAAGTCCTTACCTTTGTAGAGATTGTGCGTGTGAGTGTGTGCGTGTGTGTGTGTGTGTGTGTGTGTGTGTGTGTGTGTGTGTAAGAGAGAGAGAGAGAGAGTGAGAGAGAGAGAGAGAGAGAGATCAAAGGTCAGTGCATAGAGTAATATGACTTTATAAACACAGTATTCTTTGACTGAGAACAAAGAGGATACATGCAGAACTATGTTTCCAAATTTAAAAAAAATGGTGTTTGTTTGCATAGCTTGACTTTGTATTTTCAGGGCAGAGTGACAGCATTTGAGAGGAGCATTGATTAGTATTTTTACAACAGCAGGAAAAAAATTTCTGCCCAAACATTGATTTGTCTTTGAATGGGCTTTGTGGAAATTCTTTTCCTCCACAGACTGCAGGGCGCAGCGTTGCAGCGTTGTCAGAGTTCATATAGAATCAAGCAAGGAAATCTCGCTGCTATTCAACTCGTCGTTGCTGATTTCTGCAGGCGCAAATAGTGCTGTCATTAGTGCCTACAGTTTCCCGGCTGCTGGCACATCCGGCCCCCTCTTGTTGTATTTTGATTAATGGGATTAAAGAGGCTCTTGTCTTATATATTAATAAAGTGTTCAAATTCTTTGTGGATGTTTACCACCTTTCTTTGGCTTCTACACAGCCATTAATTCAGCATCTTCATGGGAGAGCTTTTAAATGCTGTTAGCCGAAGCTCATAACATTTGTCAGGTTAGGTGTTTTCTCGTGTAAAGACCACAGAGGTGCTTGCTCCTGGGAAACTCATCCATTACAGGGGAGACATGGAAATGAACGTAGTCTGAGGGTTAGAATGAAAGGCTGTTAAGGTTTCAATGTAAATTATCCAGCACACATTTGACTCAGCGCTTTGTCTCCAGATGATGGCGGTATTTTGGGAGGTTCAGGAACCTTCTCAATTTGGCTTAGTTGGGAGAAGTAGGCCAAAGGGCAGGGCTTGCAGGTTATACACTAGCTCTGTTTGGCTACACTCTCTGCTTCGCAGTTGTGATGGTACAGACGCACTGTACCTTAAAAGCCAGATGAAGCTCATCTCCTGAACCAAAAGCCACACTAAAGCCTCTCTCTTTTAAGGGACTTTTACCAGGCATTTTGCGACAGCGATGAAAGGTACAGCTAACACCATGGCTTAGCATCTTGTGTGACTAACATGAGATTTCTGAGAGGGAGACTTTTCTTGCTTCTTGAGATACTTGTACCCCACTCTTGCAGAAGTGGAGCCTTTGACTGGTCCCAAGATTGGTCCTAGGACCAATAGGTCGTAGGGGAGATGGGAGGGTGGGATGCTGGTGGCATTAGTAGTGGTGGCTAGAACAGAATGTGTTTTTCCACATGAGATCTTTTGACTCTAATAGTCTTATGGAGGAGGAGGAAGAACAATAGGAAACATAGCCACCCATGTAGTGTAGTCCTTTTCTTTCTGCTGTGACAGGAAACCTGACAAAGGCAGCTGAAGGAAGGAAAGGTTTACTTTGGCTCCAGGTAGAGAGTACTCCATCAAGGGAGAGAAGTCTGGTGTCAGGAGAAGCAGGTGGCAGTCATGTATCACCCGTGGTCTGGAAGCAGAGGGTGTAAATGCTGGAGTTCAGCTACCTGTTTCCTGTTTATTCAGTCCAGGAGCTCTGCCCAACAAACAGTGCTGCTTTCCGTTAGAGTGGGTCATCTTACCCCAGTTAGCCCAGTCTAGGAAACTCCTCACAGATATGGTGGACTTTTTCTCCAAGCTGAGTCTAGGTCATAACCCAAGCTGGCAGTCAGACTATGCTAAACAAGGGCATTCCCACTTCTTTTGTCTGTCGTCAGTGAATTAGCATCGAAGGTTCTTGGACAAAGAGTAGGTAGACAGTTTAATGGCTTTGCAGTTTAGTTCGAGCAGAAGCTGTTCATAGCGTGGTACCCAGGAGCCTTTGGCAGCGTGGTAACGGGGCAGTGAACTCACAGACTCTGTCCCCTGCCTGGAGAGCGGCTCCCTGCTTATATTCATTCTTCTATTTCTCTTCTCTTCTCTTCTCAGACTGGAGTTTTCTTCAGTCCCCAAATGTATTAATTCAAAGATGACCTTTCTTATACTGAGTGAGCGTTTGAATACCCAAAGCTATTTTCATCTGTTCCAGATTGTCACAAAGGCTTGATGTCCAGGTGCCAACTGGAAGGGCCAGGCCTGGCCTATGGAGGGTTGTTTGAAAGTTGAGTTCTAAATTAAGCACTTTGGGACAGAAATGAGATGTGGCCTATTTCTAACTTACCACTTAGCTGTAAAAGCTATGTATGTTTTCCCTCTGTGCTTAAACACTTACCTGACTGGCTCCTTTAGACACAAAAGCACCAGGAATATCTGGGTCCCTCTGCTTTCATTTCTGATATTTTTTCTGAATAGTTTTTGTCTTGCTGCATACTTTAAAAAGTCAGACCACAGAGGAATTTCTCCAGATACCTGGTACTGTATTTTTAATTTGTTTTAAATTTCTACTTCCTATCTTATAAAATTATCAAAATGGTATTAATGTTTTAAAATGAATTCTTGATATGATTTAGGCCTTCTTCCTTTATGTGTGCACGGCTGAGTGTATGCTACTTGTGTGCTGGTCCTCCTGGAGTCCAGAAGAGGGCGCTAGATCTTTCAAGCTGGAGTTGAGGGACCACCACAGGTGACTGATTATCATGCATCTGATGAAAGTTCTGGGAATGAGCTCAGGTCTTCTCAAGAACAACAAGTGCTCCAACTGCCGAGCCACCTCTCAAGCCCCAGAACCTCTTAAGTTCTAAGCAACACTGTCTGGATTAGCAGTAGCAGGGCTTGTGTATATAGGAAAGCAAACAGACATAATACAAGCTTTAGGTCCAGAAGACCCTGGTTCCAAATGCTTCCTCTGCCCTTACTCCTTGGTGACATGCGTGTATTGTGGACTATTCAGTTATGCTTTCAGTACATGGGTAGAACATACAGTAGTCTTGTTCTCTTCATGTCAGTGAACTTGCAGGTAGACAGGATTACAAAGATGCTTGGTGGTTAAACAGGTATGCTGCTTTTGCGTAGAATCCAAGTTCAGTTCCCATCACTCGCCTAGGACAGCTCACAACCTCCTGTGACTTTAGCTCCGTGAGATCTGACTTCTCCAGCCTGTGCAGGTACTGACTGCACTTGTGTGTACATGCTCTTGGTCACGTGCACATAATTAACATGATACAAATCTTATTACACATAGACTTTTAAGGATATTTCTTACTCTACATGCCCTTTGAGAGCTATTGAGTTATGGAGAAGTTAGAAAGGAGTCGAGAACAATGGTGCCTCAGGTCCTTGGCTCCTTCCTTCTCCAAACACGGGCTTCTTCATCTATTATTTGGAGGATTCCGTTTACATTCAGGATCGTTAGGAAATTAAAACAGGTAAGCTTACATTTGTTGGGTTCCTCCTTTCCCTTTCCTGGGCCCTCCTCCCACTGATGGTGCCAGCCCTTCAACTCTTACTCTGTATCAGATAGTATCAGAACACAGCCTCAGCTTTGACCTTACAGGTAGGCATTACTCAGTTCAGTCGAGTCGACCAACCTGCTCCCACGTCACCTGCTGCTGCTCTTGAGCTCTGAGGATACAGGTCAAGAGTGTCCTACAGTCATAGGAACAGAACAATGTAAGACCATGAGCGCATAGGTAAAAATACCCCTTGGGTATCTCACCCACTGTTGGGAAAGCCTGAATTTCCCCCATGTATTTAAATATAAACAAACAAAAAACAAAACAAAACAAAATTTGTTTTGGCCCGTACGCTGGATTATACTTTTAAAAATTCATTTGGATTAATTGTAGCTTCAGATGTATTTGTGGTAAATAACAGAGATCCCAAGTGCTCCTCCTACTTTTTCTGATGAAAGCATCTTGCGTAAGCATCAGGAGAGCGGCTCCAGCATAACCCACAGGCCTTACTGAGATTCCGTGTGTGTGTGTGCACATGTGCGTGTGCGTGTGTGTGTGTGTGTGTGTGTGTGTGTGTGTGTGTACGTGTGTGTGTGTGCGCGTGTGTGTGGTGTAGGCATGTTCTGTTTGGTTTCTGTTGATGTACTGTGTATGCCAAGTTGCTCATGTGCATCTGTCTGATTCTTTTATCTTTGCCTCCCATTTTGGGATGGCATAGATTATAGGTCCTTACGTGTCCCCATGTACGTGCCCCGATCCCCGCACTCAACTCACCCTGGCAGGCTTGTGCCTTTACCTGCTGAACCACCCCCTGGCCCTAAATTGACTCTTAATCTCCTTATTATTGAGTTGTAAGAGGGATTTTTATAGAGTACATTCTGGATGTAAGTCTTTGGTTAGCTCTATTGTTTGCCAACATGTTTTTCTCATTCTTTAGGGGGTTTTCTAATTTCTGGTTACTGACATTTGTGATATTTATAACTTCAATAGACCCAATTTGTTTACTGATTGAATTAATTTTGGTTTAGGTGCATTTGATGGTATATCTAAGTTACTGTCTAGCCCACAGCTGGAAATTTACTTCAGTGTTTTTTGTGAGAGTTTGGGGGTAATGCATATACAAAGGGTGACACCTGCGTGAGGGTCTAGTATCACTTTTTTTTTTTTTGGTTCTTTTTTTCAGAGCTGGGGACTGAACCCAGGGCCTTGCGCTTCCTAGGCAAGCGCTCTACTACTGAGCTAAATCCCCAACCCCCTAGTATCACTTTTAAAAAGCACTTTTGGTTTTTGCATTCAGGCTTGTTGCCTTAGTTAGGATTTCTGTGCTATGAGGAGAAACCATACCAAGGCAACTCTTATAAAGGATAACATTTAATTGGGGCTGGCTTATAGGCTCAGAGGATCAATCCATTATCATCATGTCAGGAAGCATGGCAGCACCCAGGCAGGCATGGTCCTGGAGGAGTCTGAGGGTTAGGTACCCAGGAGGAAGCCTCTTTTCCACCCTGGGCAAAGCTTAAGCATTGGACCTCAAAGCCTAACCCCACAGTGACACATTTCCTCCAAGGCCACATCTACTCTAACAAGGACACGCCTCCTAGTAATGTCACTTCCTGTGAGTCAAGCTTTCAGACCCATGAGTCTATAGGGGCCAAACCTATTCAAACCACCACACTGGTGATCCATTTTTAACCGATTTTTTAATTCGATTATAAAGATTTTTTTTATATCCCACAACATTTTATTGCTTTACATTTTACATTTAATCCCGTGATCCATTTTTAGTTGGTTTCTGTAAAAGGTGCCAGAAGTGTCAATACAATTTGCTGAACTTGAATCCAGTAATTAAATAAAAACGTTTAGGTTAAAAATCTAAGTGCCACAGATGCAGTAGTTAGACTTCGTGCTAGTTTTCCTTCTGGGGAGGAATTACATTTGAGAAACAATCTTCTACTTTATTAGCTTTTAAAGAAGAAAAATAACCACAAAAGAGAGAGCCGGAACTTGGAAGAATGTGTAACATCTTCATTTCCCCAGTTACAAAAAGCAAATAACCCTTCTTGCCAAAGGAAAAAAAGACTATTGAAAAAAAAAAAAAACAAATTACCACCCCCTCCAGGGTGTGTGCATGTGTGTGTGTGCGTGTGTGTGTGTGTTTCAGGAGGCAGTGGTTAGCCCAGTCCTCAGCACCCACAGACAAAAGAAACAAAATGATTCTTGATATAGAGGTGTCTCATCGCACTGTTAGATTTTGAACGGACCAGTATCTAATGGGATTCTTGCAATAAACAAAAACTTTCTCCTTGGAGGTAAAACCACTTCTTGTTTGGTTGTTTGGCTGGTGGTTTTTAAGACATGGTTTCTCTGTGTAGACCCTGCTGGCTTCTTATCTTGGGATCCGCCTGCCTCTGCCTCTGAATGCTGTGATTACAAGTGTGAACTACCACAGCCCACTGCATGTTTTGTTATAAAAGATCAAAATTTACAAGTGAACTCAATGAGTCACAATTCTAAACAATCACGTTTTAATGCCTTAAGTCTTTTTGGAACTCTGTGCACTTATGCTTTTTGTCAGGTCACTGCTCAAGCCCAGCCTGAGTTTTCCGGGAGTTTCATTTCCTCCTGTTCAGTTCTGCTTTAAGAAAACTGTTAAGAAGGTTAGGCTTTTTGTCCTGAGAAGCCTGGGATCTGTTGTGTCTTAATTCTTGCAGATTCATTCTATTACAGATAACATTCCTCCCTGTGTTGTGTTAAAAATTATGTAACATTACCTTGCTTACTTTGAAGAAAACATTTTCAAAACAATTGTTACACAGCTATTAAAATGCTACATTAGGGGGCTGGGGATTTAGCTCAGTGGTAGAGCGCTTACCTAGGAAGCGCAAGGCCCTGGGTTCGGTCCCCAGCTCCGAAAAAAAAAAAAAAAAAAGAACCAAAAAAAAAAAAATGCTACATTAGGGCTGGAGATTGGCTCAGCCAAAGATGTCTGCCTGAGTTCAATCCCAGAGTCCCACATTATGGAAAGAGAGAAGCAACTCCTGCATGTGATTCTCCAACCTGCATATATGGCAGGCACGCGCGCGCGCGCACACACACACACACACACACACACACACACACACACACACACACACACAAACTAAACCAATGTATACTTACCATGTCAATTAAAAGAATAGAAAACAGTGCCACATTCCTGTTCTCGAGAGTCCCTGTGTAACTTAAAATCATCATATACATTGCAGATGAGTCTCCAGTAAGATTAGCTGGTTATGTATGTATATGACGTGCACAGTATTTTGTAGTGCTTTAACGTTTTTCTGAAACTGGTCTATGACTTTTTAGTTTCCGTGCACAGTGCAGTATACCAGGTAATCCAACTGTTAGCGTGTGCAGTGTAGTAGTTTTTAGTGTGTTTGGAAACTGAACAGATAACACTGCTCATTCAGAACTTGCTCACCTTTGACTCATGTTCACTGTTGTATGGGTATGGCGCACTTCCCAGTGGATGTGAAGAAGCTTACCTTGTAACCAACAATTACAGGAAGGTCACTATGATGCAGAGATCAAAGAGGCTAGTGGGAGCCAGCTGTGTGTGTGTGTCAGGAAGCTCTGCACTTGGGAATCAAGTCTGAGGCTAACCTGGTCTACATAGCAAGTTCCAGGTTATCCAGGTCTGTACAAGACCTGGTCAGAAAAACAGACAAGCAACAAAACTGACACACACATAAGGCCAAACTGACACCATATACTTTTGTTAGAAGGGAAAACACTCTACCCTAAACCTGGGTCTAGTAGTGCCTACTCCCCTAACTGCTTACCCTGTTTCCTGCCAAAACTTCTTTTCCTAAAGATAAGTTAGATCACTCTGCTTCCCTCTTGAAGCTCCTTTGCTTCTTTTCTCCTAGAAGCCATGTTCCACATTAGCATAGGGTACTCATGCAGGTCGTATATCTGAAGGGGCATGATGAATAAACATTTTCATATGATGTTGCTTTTATCTAAGCATAGAGAGGACAGTATTGCATGCTGATTGCAAAGTATTGCTTAGTATAAAAACGTATATTGGTTAGGATACAGAGAAATTTGATCTTAGGAATTTTCTATTTCTCCTAGCCTGCCCCAGCCCTGCCACTTACATTATTTTATTTTATGTGCCTGGGTATTTTTCTCTGCATGGATGTTTGTGCACTTCATGCCTGGTGCCCACAGAAGCCAGAAGAGGGCATCAGACTCCCAGGAACTGAGTTATAGACTGTTGTGAGCTGCCATGAGGTGATAGGAACAGAGCCAGGGTCTTCTGGAAGAAGAGCTGCGCTCTTAACCCTGAGCCACCTCTCCAGCCCCATTCCCTCTCTTTTGTCCGTAGTGATTCTGCCTTTGAAATGAACATGAAGTTCTGGCATATGAAACCAAAACATAATCGCCGACAAAGGGGAATTTGCACACAAAATAACTCAACAAAGTCTGGAACTCCACCTCCAAATCCACAGGTTCACATAAACCCTTTGTGAGGCACTAAAGTTCTCATGAATCTGGGCCAGTCCCCACCCCCACTTCCTACTCAGGTCTCAGCTCATGTGAGATTTCTGTATAGCTGTCCCTGCTGCAGTGACTCTCCACTCTTTTTCCTGCCCATGCTGCTGTGATGACCTTAGCTCTTTATTTTGTAATGGGTGTTGTGTGTAGCTTTGCTACCCTGCCTAAGCTTCAGGAACAGGGCCATCCTAGCAGTCCCCACCCAGTTTCCCTTGAATTCACGGATAAAAGACACACACAGTTGTTCGTTTCAATTTGCCTTCTTGGCACAATTGCTCTCCCACCTGGAAAAGCTTGTCCTTACTAATATTATCTCCGCGCCTCTCCACTTGCCCTAAACTTTAGTTGCTCAGTTATGTCTAGTCCCTGCTAAACATTTCCAACCTCCCCCCCGTAGGAATGTCTACAGGCTGCCGCTCCTCCCAAGATCTCAGGTGGCTGCTTGGTTTTTGCTTTCTGAAGCCTTGTCCTCTCCTTGTGTCTCCCTGCTTGCCTCCGGGGACCCGGAAGTCCCGCCTATTTCTTCCGCCCAGCAATTGGCCCAGGACTTCTTTACTGACAGATCAAGAACCAATTGGGAATTAGAACCACTCCTGCTATGGGGTGTCTGATGAGGTGGAGACTGAGAGATAGTAATGTAGGTGTATTCTTCCCAGCTCTAAGTTCCTCATATTCAGGGCTTACCTCTTACTATCTTTGTACCCCTGGTGCTTTGTATTGTTTCTGAACCATATTAGAGACTTAACAGATAGATGTTTTCTTGACCACATGAAAGCTTTTCTGAGTGACAGTTTGTGGCATATAGTGGTTGTGGATAGTAGGTAATTTTACTTACTTGAGCTTAGGGAATTTTCTTCCCTCCTCCATCTTCTTTCTCTGCCGACCCCTCTCGGTTTCTCTTTTCTTATTTCAGGGTAAATGGAGGGTTTACTATTGTAGTACCTGTGTATTATTTGCAGTGCTCTGCAGATGGGATTCAGCACCCATCAGAATACTGAGATTACTCTGCTGGGCCAATGACCCAGTCTCCAAATCCAGGGATTATTTTACCCATTGCTGTTTTTCTTGAACTTTCTGTTATATTTAAAAGTATCACAACCCTTCTATTTCTGAAGCTCTCCCTCCCATTTCTGGAATGGTACACTTGCACATCTTACGTCAGCACTGCATCAGACTTTGTTTGCTAGCATGCCGCTTAGCATTAGTGTCTCTGGGCCTTTCAGACTTCTCTATACAGTGTGGCTATGTGGGTTCTCAGCCTCTCCCCTTACTTCTCTTTATCCAGTTCCCTTACATAAACATCTTTTGTGCCCTGAGAGCTGACCCTTAACCCTGTACCAGAATAGTCCCCTTTCACCCACTTTATACATGCAACTATTTATTTATTTAGTAGTCTGCCATTTTGATCTCTTGCAGTTCAATCTCTGAAGTTAGAAGTCTCCTAGAAGTCAATTCTCTGGGTCATAGTCTTTTAAACTCTGGGCCACAACCCGTATTAGGTCGTATAACTGAATGGAGAGGTTGCAGAAACTTTAGCAATGGCAAAAACTTTCTGAATGGGCATGTCCAAACTTTACTCAAGTGCGTTATGAACGCAAGGTGCTTTGAGATTTGACTACTTGTGTGGCATCACGGAATTTACTGTAGTCTGGAGTCTTAGCACACAACACAAGCATCTTCCACTGTACATCATTAAGGACAGGACATGAAACACCTCGAGTCAGATTTGAGAATATAGCATGTTGTGAACCGAAGTGGTTTGTGACACATACAAAAGTGTCTTATAGAGGGGCTGGGGATTTAGCTCAGTGGTAGAGCGCTTGCCTAGCAAGCGCAAGGCCCTGGGTTTGGTCCCCAGCTCCGAAAAAAAGAAAAGAAAGAAAAAAGTATCTTATAGAAACATAATGCTTTAGTCATGAAAGACTTTAAATCTATCTTGTTTAGTTTTTGAAATTTTACTTTATACAGTGTACTTTCATGTCTGCGTCCATTTGACCCTTCCAAATTCCTTTGGACTTCTATCCTAACACCAACACACCCGTCTCCAACTTCAGCTCCTCATCTTCCTCTTTTTTTTTTTTTAAAGAAATAAACCACTGACTCCAATCAATGCTCCCTGTACACATCGGGGTGGAGCAATCTTAGAGTATGGGTCACCTCCAAGCGACCACACCCTTCAGGAAAAACCAACTCCCTCTTCCCCACCAACCATTAACTGCCAATAGTTCCTCTGCCAGAGATGAGGCCCTGTGACCACTCTCCAGATTTGTGCTGGGGTTTTGACTGACTTGATCCTTTATACAGGACCTCGCAGGTAACAGGAGCTGATGTGAATCTGTAAGTGCCACAGTCGTGTCCTATGCAAAGGACTTTTCACAAACGAGACCCCCCTCCTGTGTGAGTGTCCCCACTCCTGTGTGAGCATTTTCCCTCCTGTGTGTGTGTGTGTGTGTGTGTGAGAGAGAGAGAGAGAGAGAGAGAGAGAGAGTCCCTCCTGTGTGTGTGAGTCCCCTTCCTGTGTGTGAGAGCCCCCCACCATGTGTGTATGTGTTACTCCCTAGATGTGTCAAATTAATGTACCTTTGGCTTGTGTTGTATTAGAATGTTTGATTTAAAAAATTGCTATTTGAGTTTCTGACTTGACCTTCATTAAAAAAAAAATTATCAAATGAATTTTGGCTTGGGATTAGTACAGACTATTTCTGATAAGGCCTTAAACATACCTCTTCCATTTTCTTCTGTGCATTTAAGCAAATTACTGTTCTTGGGATTGACTTATGAAATTAAAATATTGATCTACTCTGATAATCATAGAAGATACTCTATATCATGTGGTATCAAATGTTGAGCCAAGAGTTAATCCCTTATATAAGGATAAATAAGAGCATTCATCTCTAGTATGCAAACTTATTTCATATTTAATAAACATATAACCAAATAATTACTTAAAATAATTTATTCATGATTTACTACCAGTATTTACGGTTATTCAGGTAAAAATTCTCAGACAAGAAACTAGTCCTAACTGGAAATCCATCCTAAAATCTTTCTTCCTTATCATGAAGATCTTAATTCTTTTTCCCTACCTTTTCTTCACTTGACTTTATATTTCCAAAGCCACTGCTTTCTTTCATTAGTCCTGTTCCTTGCAGATGACTAAGTCACCTCACTTGGAGTCCCAGTTCCCTAATTTATGACTTGCTACTTATGTAAGCATGTATCAAATGTTAAATAGCTTGCTTTCTCTTCCCAGTCTTGCCATTTGCACAGCCATTGTTTTTCTTAACCACACTACAATGTTGTATTAATATTGTATTAATGCGCCAGAGCATCCTGCTGGCCTGAGTTATCCACCAGTTGTTTGGATTACCTTATACTCACAAAGATTTGGGCTCTCTGTAGAGCCATACCAGGGGATTCTTTTTTTCAGTCCTTCTCTGATATTAAGGATGCCCTGTGAGTAGCAGACTATATGATATGTCTACACTTTCTGCCTTGTCTCAGTAGTAAACTTCGCCTGGCATCAGGGGCCGATGACGGCACAAACTTTCCTTTTGTCTGCAGACTCATACTCACCCTTATGACCTCTGAGTCCTTCCTGGTCACCAGAGCATGTGATATTTTCTCCACAGCAACCAACTCTCTGACATCATATTATTAATTAGATGACTTATATTGTTGATCAGTTCTGACACTGCCTTCCTGGAGATAACTTCAGATCTCAGAGAGTAAGGTGTCAGTTCATAGACTGCTCTCAAGACATCAATCCTACTTCCAGACAGACAACTGTGCTTCTGGCTGGCTGGCTGTGTAAATCACAGGCCCATATGGGCTTTCCCCAGGTGGATTATTTGCTACAGTGGGTCACAGAACTCAGGCGATCATTTTACACATGTTTAATTAGTTACTATAAAGTGTACAACCTAAGAAATGGAAGTTGCTCGTAGGGTAGGGTCTCAGGCAGGGAACAGGGTTCCTGAGCTTCCACACATCTCCCTGCATCTCCCATGTGTTCTTCAGTGCGGATGCTCTCTAAACCCTGTCCTTTCGGGATTATTGGCATGGTGTATTAAATCATTAGGCAGTGGTGTCTGTACCAGTTGATTTTAAGTGTCAACTTGCCACCACCCAGAATCACATGGGAAGTGAGCTACAATGGAGGAATTGTTCATATCAAGTTGCCCTGTGGGGCAAGTTTGAGGGAGAATCATCTAGATTGTTAGTTGATGTAGGAAATCCCAGTGGATCCCACACTATCTAGGAGAGGAGAGGGCTAGAGTAGAGGCAAAGCTAGCAGCAAGCAGATAGCATGGATGCCTTTGTTTCTCTCCGCTCTTGGCTCTAGATGCAGTGTGAGTAGCAGCTTGAGATCTCTGAAGTGATAGAGAGTAACCTGGAACTGAAATCCAAACAGAACCTTTCTCCCTTAAGTTGCTTTTGGTCACAGCAACAGAAGCAAACGAGAACAGTTAGGTCAACATCCAGCTTCTTCTATCTCTTCTTCCTTGACGTTGGGAGCTAGCAAAGAAGGAAAGTCCCAGTCTGCCAATCAGGGTTGGTTGCCCTGACAACGAGCCCTCTTACAGAGGCTATGCAGACCCCTTAGCCACCAGTCATCTCATTAGCATACCAAAAGAAACTCAAGACTGTTGGGGATTCCAAAAGGGTTAGAAGCTTTGTGCCAAGCAACTGGGGCAGAGAGCAAGCAAGTATATTGTTCCTGCTGTGTCTTGGCAGCAGTTAACATCCCCCATCCCAGGGCTCCACAGGGAGCAGGTCCATTGAGATGACCCTTAGTTGACTCTAGGTCACTACAGAACCCATGGAAGGAAGATGCTTACTTTAAGCAATGGTGTTTCTGTTATTGTTCTTGGTATCCTGCCCTCAGCTACTGGTGGGGGAGACTAAATGTGCCCAGTCACTTCTGCAAGGGCTCGCCTTTCTAGTCTGTGCCCTATGAACGACACACCTGAGATTATCATCATCTCACAGCATTTCATTGCATTCTCTTCTTTCTGTCCCAAAGGACTTGAGATGTAGCACAGCTATAATGTGGCAAGCAAATAGGGATGGCAAGGGTGACATCAGGATGGTGCCTCAGTGGATTAAGGCTTTTCTTGCCAAAGCCTGAGCATTTGAATACAATTCCGGGGACCCACAGGAGAGGCTGACACAGTGCAAACAACCAGTCAAGGATGGTGAGGCTGAGACCTTTTGCTTTAGGGCACGGACCATTTTGTTGCTCGATCGTCTTGGGTGTGCTGGTTTCTTAATAAATGGTCTCTATGTCTATTACTAATCGTGTGTTCTGAGTCTTGGGACATAAGAGGCTGGCAATTTCAGAAGGTGTTTCCAGGACATAGATCTGTACCTGTAACAGTCAGCAGATACAGAAATAAAATTTCTCTTGTAGAGCGGTGTGTGTGTGTGTGTGTGTGTGTGTGTGTGTGTGTGTGTGTGTGTGTGTATGAGAGAGAGAGAGAGAGAGAGAGAGAGAGAGAGAGAGAGAATGAATATGGGTGCTTTTGTGTGTGCACACTAGAGGGTAGGACAATGGAACCTGGTTTAGAAAAACACAGGGACAGCTTCTTGTATAAGAGATGATTAAAAATTAAAGGCACTGTTTGCTCTGGTTAATTTGTATTTATATAGATGCATTTTTTATTATTTACCTAGGGCTAAAGGAGGGGGCATCAAAGCCTTTATTCTCTTCTTTGAAAACCAAGGTCTTTGTCCAAACTTGAGGCCCAATATGGTGAAAAACGAGTAATTTAAACGAGTTCTTTACCTTTGGCATTAGCTTCTAATTTACAGTGGTTTCCAAACTGAGGCAACGTATCCCTGAGGGAAGTAGGTCTTCCTGGAAGGAGTAACTGTTTCATCTTTGAAAAGAATATTAGTCAAATATTGGAAGCATCCCCTTTGTTCCATGTCTGAACAGGATGCTCTGGTGGGAAGAGCCAAAATGCATTGAGAGAAGAGAACTTTTGCAAAAAGAGTGCATTGGGGAGAGGGGGTCATCCTTAAATGAAGAGACAAACCAGGAGTGTGGGGAAGCTCAGCTACCTCACATTGAAGTCCGCCATGACTGGATTGCCGTAGACTCTCTGGCCACCCAGGCCATTTTGCTGGAGCTTGCACTCGGAGCCCAGACTTTCCCTCCTTTTTCGGATAAAGTCCTGGGTTTGCTCTCAACTGCCTGCATTGTTGTTTTTAACATCATTCCCCTTCCCCCACTTAAGGGAAAGATGATTAGAGCTCTCTGATGAAGAAAAGGTCCTATCTGTTTTATAGATAAAAATCATTTTCAGAATCATCAAGTGTAATTCAGCTTCAGTCTTCAGGGAAAATGAAGATTAGAATGTATTGAACTCCGAATTTAATGTTCACGACTAGTGCTTCATAAAGGAGGATGCCTGCCTGCTATTATCCCTCCTCAGAAGGAAATTGTTGATAAGAAACCATTTGGAGCAATGAGGTTTATGATGATGTCGGGGGCTTGAGAATTGCGGGCAGCTGAACAGCCAGGTCAACAGGAGCAACTGAGCTTTCCTTGTGCTGCCTCATGACTGGCGAGAACATTATACCCGCCACTACCCATTTATGGGAGATGGGGTTATAATCTTTCTCTAAAACCGAAGAAGAATAGCCACTAAAAGCACTATTTTACTTTAATGAACATGTCCGTGTACGCCCCACCCCACCCCAATAAAACCTGCACATTTCAGTCATTGATTCAGGACTGAGAGGCTTGCTAATTTCTACTTGACCTCATTGTTCTGAAGAAGCGTTTGGCTGGAATGCAGACAGACTCCTGTGTGGAATAAGGAGGTTCTTCCTTCCCCAGCTCATTGCCTTCACACAGCCTCTGCAGAGACCTGGCCCTCCGGTGACGGTAGAGTCAGCCACAGTGAATTCATATTGTGCTTTTCCAACGGGATTCTACAGAAAGATGGTCATGTGTACTTCAGGTAGTTTGCTGCAGAAATCTGTTTATAATACAATACTATTCAAATCGTATGCCCTTTAGAGCTCACCAGAAGCAGTGTCATTTCTCCAGTTTAGTGAAAACATATTTGTCAACTGGTTGCTGCTGTTACAAATCACCATAAACTCAGAGGCTTAAAACAGTAGAAATATAGTCTCTGGTTTTGGAGGCCAGATGTCTGAAACAGAGGGGTTGGCTGTCTTTGAAATGTCCAGGTGAGCAAGTGCTCATCCTTCAGCTTCTGGTGGGATGAGTGCCTTTTCCCAAGAGGCTTACTTCAGTCACTTCTGCCCACATACGGGGATGGTAATAGGTTCTGGGGCATAGTGTGGGTCCTTTAGAGGACTGCCATTCACTTAGCTACAGGCACTTTACCCATTTTTACTGGCCCTTAAGCTTTATTATATGTTCAGTGTACCTCGTCTATATTTACTAAGAATATACCATTCTAAAATCCTAACTTAAATTAAGATGAAAATGAAAATAAAACCTTTATATTTCTCAGTAACAAACCTAATTTTGACAATTCATGCCGTGATTACATCATTAAATAAAAGGTAGGCTTGAAAAAGAGCACAAGCCCAGTGTTATTTCTCGTTGACATCAGTTGAAGTCCAAGGATATTAAGATTCATAAAATATTAAAAATTATTTTACCATTATTTTTACACCTAGAAACTACTGTGTATTTAGGATACATTTGGTCTATGTTGAATAGATGTTTAAAATAATCAAAAATTCTTGACATAATTGAAATTAATTTATTCAGGATTAAATTATGGTCAATGACATAATCCACAAGCCACATATATTATGATCATTTTTACAAAGTGTTTTGTGGAACTAAAGGCTATTTCTAGTAGACTTGTTTCTAATTTCATTTTTAAAGAGGCCCACACTGTCTTTCCCCTTTTCATAGCATTCAGAAAGGAGCATGCATTGTCAAACTTCAATTAGCCTTTCTCTGTAAAAATGAATACTTCCAACTCTAACTCCCACACGCCAGCTGCGACAAAGGTTCCCGGGGAACCCGTGCTGCCCCTCACAGGTTGCTTGGTTTGCCTGGTGGTGCTGGTGCGCCAGGCAGATGGTGCAGGGTTACTGGGAGAGAGCTCTCTAGCAGATGCGTAAAGCACTTGGATGGCTTGGCCCTCTTATTTGACCCAGTTTAAAAGTGAAGTCTGGGATGCCGGGGCTTTCCTGAGATTCAAAAACTCTGCTCAAAGGGCTGGAGCCATCTGGCACGTTCCTGCAGATTCTCTTTGGATTCCTAATTGGAGTGTTTCCCCCATCCTGGAAAGATGCAAAGCTGATAGTGTCCACGACAAGACAGTGTTAGCACGTGCCCACTGGGATGCTCCCAGGGCACCTTCTGCTCTGAACTGTAAGGAGTTGAGGACTGGGCTAGGGACCCTGGTTGTTCCTCCCCCCATCCCTTTCTCTTTTCCTCCTCCTTCTCCTCCTCTTCCTCCTTTTCTTTTTCTCCTTCTCCTTCCCCTTGTTCTTCTCCCCTCCCTCTCCCTCCTTTTTCTTCTTCATTTTCATCCTCCTCCTTCCTTTCCTCTTCTTCATCTTTTTCTCCCTCTCTTCTACAATAGAATTAGTCAGAGCATTTTTACAGTTGGCTGTCAAATAGTATTTTGGGAATCTTCTGTTCAAAACTGTATTTTGACATTTTATTCTGTATTTTCTATCCTGTTCTTAGCCAAAAGCAGCAAAGAAAAGCCACCAGGTTTTATATTTAAGTCTCTGGCACTTTAGAAAGAGGTTGAGCCCACCCCTGCTACATATCTTTCTGAAAGTGCCTTTTGTTTCCAGGCAAAATATGGAAATGTTCGGAAAGGTCATGCTTTCTTGTTTTCGAATTCCATTCTTGGGAGTTCTGACAGTGTGGGCCTGAGATGTGAGCTACCCCACTCCTCAAGGCACTTTCCTTAAAATTCATCATGTTACATCGTTACCCTGAGCAGAATTAAGGACTTCAGCCATGACTGATAAAACACTAGAGGCACGTCTTTCTGCCCGTGCTCAGTGTGCCTTGCAGCCCCCATTAGAAAGTCTCTGTGCAGTGGATGGTGTTAAACACAGAGTCAGAAATGGGCACGATGCAGACCATTGGTGTCCGTGGCATAAAAGGACATCTGGGACCATCGGGGAAGAAGAGGAAAGATGATAAGAGCCAGAGGTTGGGGAGGGCCGACCTGACAGGATCACCACAGCTATGAACTGCAGGCAGCTCAGTGAAAGGCTAATGCATTCAACATTCCAGCAGGGAGGGGGAGGCATCCAGCACTGCCTGACCCCTGACCTGTGGCCAGCTGATCCCTTCCAGGGGAGGAAAGTCAGTTTTCTTTGGTGGTCTGGCCCCTGGTGGGTGGACTGTGCTCTAGAGGATGGCTCCACAACCGTGAGTGTATAAACAGCACTAATTGGAGTTGTGGGCTATTAAATAAAGGGGAAAAATGACATAAAGTTGGGAGGTTAGGGAGGCAGGAAGGGCTCTGGAGGAGTCGTGGTGGATATTGTCTAAATACATTGTTTGAAACTCTCAAAGACTAAATAAAAACAACAAAGGACCATGGGCTTAGCATAAAAACCCAGACTTCTGCTTCGGTATGCAACTGTTATTGTTTGAGTGTGATGCTGGTTAGATCAACCCACTCACGTTCTGTGACTCTGAGGATGTTATTGAAATGCCTCTTTTCAAACATGAGCCATAAAGCATCCATAAATAAATAAATAAATAAATAAATAAATAAATAAATAAATATGGATGGATGGATGGACGGATGGATGGACAGACAGACAGACATGCATACATACAAAATAAAAACCCGGGCTTCCCCTGCCTTTTGTCTTATGGCTGGGACATGTATTTTTTGAACCTAATTTGCAGCTGCCCTTTCCTGTGCAGACCCCATTTATTTATATGGTACCACTGGTTCACACTTCCATACCGTCTCAGCGTGGAGAAATGTGAGGAATGGTTTCCCACCTTAAAGTGAAAGCTTTGGGAGCACCCGACGGCAGCTGTAAGACAAATAATTGCAGTCTAAAGTCATAACTGCTGTCATAGTAGTGGTGAGACAAAGTTGGTCTTGTGGCCTCTCTAGCCTACGTTTTCCACCTGTGTGTGTGTGTGTGTGTGTGTGTGTGTGTGTGTGTGTGTGTGTGTAGGGGCAGAAGACAACCTTTGGTGGAGTTCCCTAGGAAGTCTATGTTGTTTTTAAAATTCGATCTGTCATTAGTCTGAGGCTCGCTAAGGAGGCTGGTCTGGCCAAATTAGAATCCTCCGGGATGCTCCTGTCTCTGCCTCCCAGGGATTGCGAGCGTACAGCACCTTGCCTGTTCGTTTGTTTTGTTGTTATTGTGGTTTAACATGGGTCTTGGGGATCAAAGGTTGATGTTTGTGCAGCCAGCTGTTTCCGGATGGAGTCATCTTTCTAACCCTGGTTATTTTCTGTTGTGGAATTTTCCCCTCATCTGTTGGTCCGTCTCCCTTTCATATACCCACACAGTTTGCTTTCTTACTCTTTCGTGTGTGCTTGTGTGTGAAGGAATGCAGTGCCTGTATTTTAGGACAGAGAGCAAATGTAACAAAGGCAGTTTTAAATGGAATGAATGAGCTTCCTCCGTCCTGGGATCTCCTTTCCTTTCTTTTATTTTTTTGAGACTGGGTCTTGCAGCCTAACCCAGGCTGGTCTCAAACTGATGACCTCCCGTCTGAGTGTTCATGTGCTGGGGTGACAGGCCTCTGTTATCATGTCCACTGGTGGTGTTGTGTTGATTATAATGTTTCATACTGTTACTTAACAAATTACAAAAAATTAGTGGCTTAAAATGCCACAAGCTTATTGTTAGAGTTTTGCAGATCATACTCCTGAAAACGCCCTCAGAGATGTGATTGTCATCCTTTTGGAAGCTCTGGAGGAGGATTTACTCCTTGCTTTCCAGCTTTTACAAGCTGCCTGCTCTCCTTGGCTCATAGCCTCCTTCAGCAATGACATCGCTACATTTGTTTCTATTCCTCTGAAGTTGGCATTCCTTTTGTTTTGTTTTGTTGCAATACAGCCTAGCTTTATAGGCCAGGCTAGTCTGCAAGTTCTTATGTAGCCAAGGCTGGCCTGCAAGTTATCATAGAGTCCAGGATTGTAGCTGAAAATTCTCTTGCTTTAGCCTCTCAAGTACTAGGACTATAGGCATAGGGATATAAATACAGGCTTATACCTGTCCCAACATCACAATTCCTGCCTCTGGAATATTCAGACCCTGGGCCCACATGGGTGCCTTGGGCCAATCTAGATGATCCAGGAAGAGAATCTAAAACCTTTTGCTTTTTCACCTCTTCTGTATCCGTTCTTTGTGCCAAATCATATTCACAGGAGTTAGGGACTAACATGTGGCTTCTGTGGGGTGTTACTCTTTACTTTGCTTATTCCTGTGATGATGATGATGATGATGATGATGATGATGATGATGATGATAAGTAGCATCAAGCCGACCTTCCTTACCAAAGTTGAAGATGACTTCCTCATGCAGCTGCCTGGAACCTTCTGGAATGCTTACACTAGCCCCTTTTGATTCAGGCACTGAAAGGCCAGCAAAATACATGTGAGCAACTGTTATAGCTGGCCTGACAGCAATGAAGATGTTTTTCAAAGGACACTGATATCTCCCTGTGTGATGGTCAGATGATTGGAACAATGGACCCCAGGTAAGTGGGAGTGTCCCCAGAATTCTGCTCTGAGAGGGGAAAAACACTGGTCAGAGGGAAGCTTTCTAGGAAGGAGATTTTACACAGTCCTTACAACTCCTCAGACCACTTTACGGGATGAGCCTGAAGCCCAGACCAGGATGGGTTGTTAGGGGTGGGGCCACACCAGATTGATTACAAGTGCATATCCGTGGCCTACTAGTTAAACTTAAATCTCACTTCAGAAGCCCCGCTATGAGGACCGATGTGGGAGGTTACTGGATCTCGCCGTGCCTGCCCCGTGTAGTAGTGCATTCAATAAGTCTCTTTCTCCTGCTGCTCACAGTTGACTTGGCTTTTAAATGGCTTAGATGATTGGCCGAACCTGGCTTGGCTGACCCTCACATTCTGAGACAATATTAGTGGAGCACAAGTGACTACTCTGATACATGTAAGGCGAGGCTGTATGAAGATAGGTGGGTTTTGATTTAGCGACAGGAGGGAAGTTTTTAGCAGAGGGTCAGTTTGCGTATTTGAAATCCAATCATTTCTTTGGGTTCTGTTTAGTGGGCCCTGTTACCCTGAAGATTCACAGTAAGTTTGACCCCCATCCCAGATGAGTGTGTGTGCCCATGCCCGCACACAGACCCATGCACACACACACACACCCATGTGTATGAACCCATACGTCCATGCACACGAGGAATTTTGAAGTCCTAATACTGCCAAATTCACAAACAAGTCTTAATTCTTAGGGGCAATTATGGTCCAAAATGATCGTATTCAGGAAAGCAGCAATGAAAACAGAATAAGAGAAATCGCAACAGAAATAAAAGACCATCTGCTTTTAAAAACACTATTGGAAAAAAGTCCTCTTCCTTTAATTTTTCTTCCAATTTATTACAAATGGTAGGTCTGCTTAACAGAAAAAAAATGTGGACAGGGTGTTGCTTTCTTAGAAACACAAATCAGACAGATTGTCACACAACAGGAAGACATTCAACTAATTTTGATAGACACCCAGTTTATCCATTTACTAGCTTTTCTTAGACACTCTGCTCTACTAAATACTTTAGTGACTTTTATTTCTCCACTTTCCCCTTACATATTTTCAAGTATTGGGTGTTTTGTCAATTTATGATGAGCATGAGTTATAAACTGTCTTATTTTAAGCAAAACACTACACATTAAAGTATTGAATTCGTGTGTGTGTGTGTGTGTGTGTGTGTGTTCACACATGTCCACACTTGGCCAGAGGAAGCTGTCTGGTATCTGATGCTGTCATGTATAGCCTTGAGTTAGAATCTATCACAGAACTTGGAGCTTGCTGACTTTGCAGTTACGTTGCCTGGCTAACAAGTCCTGGGAGAGCGTCCCTCTCTCCACCCTCTGCTGCCCACTCCTGCAGGTGCAGGTACTGGCGGGCAATCCTAGCTCTTACTTGTGTCCTGGGGATTTAATCTTAGGTTCCACATACTTTTGTAGCTAGTGCTCCCACCCATTGATCCAATTTCCTGGCCCATGTAGAGTTTCTTAAGTGTGGACTGGAAAACTACTTTAAAGTATTGATACCAAAATAAGAGTCTCCAGTTCTCTGGCAGTGCTTAGCCCTCAGCCCTCTTCAGCCCCTCAGTTGGTCTGTAGTGTCCACTAGTCAATGAAGTTTATTCTTCCCTGCTGAGTGTACGTGTGTCCTCCCCCAGCATCAGCCAGTGCTCCTTGTTATTCAATGCTTGATTGTAGTTGTTAAATGCTTGTTTTCTAAAGACTTTACACCTTGGGTTTTTTGTTGGTTTTTTTTTTTGTTGTTGTTTTTTGTTTTTTTGTTAGAATTATTTATTTTATGAGTACACTGGAGCTGTCTTCACACACACCAGAAGAGGGCATCAGATCCCATTACAGATGGTTGTGAGCCACCAGGTAGTAGCTGGGAATTGAACTCAGGACCTCTGGAAGAGCAGTCAGTGCTTTTAACCACTGAGCCATGTCTCCAGCCCCTTCTAAAGACTCTTTCACTTGCTTTCTCATCTACTCTCATCACCCAGTGGTAAAACAGTTGATATTTCCCATTAGAGCTCCAGCTTCAGAGTTTAAAAATTTTATATCCTTTGCGCCTACATGTATGTTCATGTGCCACTTGAATGTACTGGTACCTGTTGAGGTCGGAAGGCAGCATCAGATCCCCTGGAACCGGAGTTACAGGGGGTTGTGCAATGCTGGATGTGGGTGCTGGGAAGAGAATGTGGGTCCTCTGCAGGAGCAGAAAGTGCCCTCAACCCCCCGAGCCATCTATCTGTCCAGCCCCATTCAGTCTAGCTTAGAGTTATCTGCTATGTGTGAGAGGTGTCTCATGGGTAGAGAGTGTAACTCTGGGTTGGAGAGAGGCTCAGGTGGTAAAATATTTGTTTTGCAAGCATGCCAGCATCCTTGCCTGTTCTCTTAGCGCTTGGTCAACTTGATACAAGTAGGAGTTTCTAGGAAGAGAGTCTCGGCTGAAGAATTGCCTCCATCAGATTGCGGACAGTGTGCGGTGTTATCTTCCCTGATGATGCATGTGCCCCATTGTCCTGGATGCCACCCCTGGGTAGGTGGCCGTGGATCATAGAAGAAAGATGCTGATCATGCTATGAAGCTGCCCAGGAAGCATTGTCCTTCCATGTTTCTGCTTCCTCTTTCGCCTTCAGGTTCCTGCCCTGTTTGAGTTCCTGCCTTGGCTTCCCTCAGTAACACACTATGGTGACCAGGACATAAGCCACCCCTCCACCCCACAAGTTGCTTTTGCTCATAGTCGTTAACACAGCACCGGGAAGCAAACTAGGACAGGCCCAAATCTGGACGGTGGTGGAGCATGTTTGTCAGTCTGCTGCTGGGGAGACAGAGACAAGCAGATTCTGGGCATTGGGAGAGGCTGTCACGGGTTGGCTGGTCTGTTTGCAGGTTTCAGGACAATGAGGAAACCCTGTTTTATGGGGGAAAAAAAGAGAGAAAAAAAAGAAAAGAAAAAAGTTGTACAGTGTGTGTGTGTGTGTGTGATAGTATCTGAGGTTCTCCTCTGGCTTCCACACACATACAAACTCACACTTGAACACACACATAGCCTGGACACTCACATTACATACATAGTGTGACTCTAAACTTGCTGGGCTGTGAATGGGTCACCCATGCATTAAACAGTTATCAAGTATGTTGCTGCAGTTTTAAAAATTTAAAAATTTATTTATTTGTGTGTGTATGTGTGTGTGTGTGTGTATGTGTGTGTGTGTGTGTGTATGTGTGTCTGTGTGTTGCTAGACAGTGAAGCAGGGGCCTTGTTTATGCTAAGTATTCTCTGCCATTAAGCAGAAGCCTAGCCCCTGTAGATTGATATTTTATAATTTATGGTCAGCAATTTTATCAATGTTCATATAAATAAGCCTAATACTTTAATATTGTGTGCATGTGTGTGTTCACAAATGTGTGTTCACGTGCAAATGTTTGCATGCCTGAAATCAAAGGTCAATTTCAGGTCTTCAATCACTCTTGACGCTACTCATGTCTCTCACTGAACCTGGAGCCCCCACCCACTGGCTGGTAGAATTAGTAGGCGAATTCCCAGAGTCCTTCTGTCTTGAACTCCTAGCGTTTCGAAGCATGACTTTTTACATGGGTGTTCAAGATCCAGGCTCAGGTCTCGATGGTTGCGGCATCCTCCCAGCTCAGGCCTGTTTTAACTGTTAGGTCGGCCTCAGCCCCTCGTGCCTCAGTGGCTTGGAGACCTGCACTCCAGATATTAACTGGATGCAGTTCTAGAGGATTGGCAGTCCTCTGCAAGGCTCTTTTGGATCTGTGAACTGGGGTCTAGTCTAACCTATTAGCTGAGGTGGATAAATCAGCCCGGAGAATGCAGATGGATGAGGGAACCTCGGGTTAAGAACCTGGTCCCATCAGTGCCGGAGGATCTCCTGAAGAGCACCAAAGAGTCGCTTGTCTAATCCAGAACATTTGATTGGCTTGCTTCAGTCCTCAGTTCAACAGCCAGGGGCCTGCTTGGCTCTTTCTAACTATTCACACCCAAAAGAGAGCCTGGGGTCTCAGTCTCATGTGTCCTCTGACCACTCCGAGAGGGTATTTAAATCAAAGGTAGGCTTCTCCAGCCGTTGTCCCTTCATCTCCATTAGGTGTGGCTGCTTTCAAATCCGTATCAGTTCTTTCTGCAGGTGTGTTTTCTGGAGCATCTAATTTTAGCTTGGTCCTAGACATAAGGACAAGGAAGTTAAAAAAGAGGGTTCTATGGATAATTACATTTCCCCAGAGGAGCTGAGTTTTGGTGTTCATGAAGAATTAGACAGACTGCATTATTTTCACGAGGAAACAAAACATAGAAGGTTGTCAAAATTTTTAAAGTATCAAATTTTTGTTTTAAGTGTTTAGTTTTGGGTGGGGGTGTGTTTTGGGGTTTTGTTGGTTTGTTTAGCCCAGGCTGACCTCTGACTCGCTGTTTACCTCCTTCTCCTCAGTACACAGCAGGGCCCGTCTAGGATATGAAAGGGAATCTAGAGTTTATGAGAGGGTAGAATAGTTGGCCATGGATTCAAGTTGCAAGTAGAAATACTAAAAATCTAACTATATTTATAAAAACAGGGAAGTAGAAATACTAAAAATCTGATTACCTTTATACAAATGTGGATTTGAGTGGCTAGGAAGACGAGGTGGAACTGGAGAGCCCTGGCTCCATGAGAGCCTGCCTTAGGGCATATACAGTGATTGAGGAAGACATCGGCTATCAGCCTCAGGCCTTCACACGTATGCACCACCAACACACACCCAACGCACACCCATTGCACATGTGCAAACCAACAAGCCAACAGATGAATAAGTGAGCCCAAGTCTGGCAGGTGCCCAAGCTTGAGGCGAAAGCCCAGCAAGCCATGGAGGTAACTCCATGGTAGAGTGCTTTCGTCACCTGTGGGTTTAGTCCCCAGCATCATGTAAAGCAAAACAAGCCAACACTGTAATCCCCAGGTAGTGTCTGCAGATGGAGACAACTCATGGGGTCTATACAGGTTTAACTGACACCTAGACAAGGAAGGGCCTTTGAAAACCAAGTTTTAAAAGTTCTCTCACGCTCATTATGGGGATCATTTGTTTTGATGGATCCAGACCCGATGCCAAGCATCAGAAAGGGGGACAGTCTCCATTGGTAAGACCATCAAGTGCGGGGTGGAGCGACCCCGTGTATCCAGCCCCAGAGGGAGCTTCACAGTAGTGATAGGCCAGGTGGAAAATCCAAGGGCCCTTTATCATTCACCTTAAGGACAGCATTGCAAGATTGCCTTGTCTGAAGCCACTTTAAAATCAACACCATGGGCTGGTATAGTAATCAGCCTCCTTCCATTAGTTCTGAAATTGTGTCCAACTTAGTTATGTCAATTGTGTTCTCCATAGGATTTCCAGATTTAAGTAGTTAGTTCAAGTGAGTGATAAAGACCTATCAAATTAATAGACTTTAGCTAATTATTTCACTGTAGTTATAGCTATATCATTGTATATACTACAAATACATATATATTTATACTATATATGTATACTATATATATATATATATATATGTATATATATATATATAGTAAGCCGTGACAATACTAAACTATTTCTCAAAGCAAATAACTCAGCCTTTTTAGATTCTAAGTTCCTTATCTGAGATATTCTGAATGATTAGCATGACACTTGGTTACCTCTCCTTTTCTGATTCATAGCCACTCACAGTAACTTATCTTGTTTTGAGACTCAAATGAAACCCTTCTTTTAGTACCTTTTATGTTCTTTAGAGTCAAATACAACTAAATAATGAACTAAGAAGAAAGGCAATCAGCAAATAATATGCAGTTCCTGGAAGCTGGTTCTTTTTGAATTTTTAATGATCACTTAAAAGTACCTACAACCTTATAATTGACATGGCAGGAATTTCATTTTTTCTTCCTTTCTTATAGTATATAGAGTTATTAATACTGATAATGGATACCTGTTAATCAGTGGGCACTAGATTCATAATGAATTACTAAACATTAGGCAGTATTAATTTGTATCTTGGTATCTGAGTTAGTGGAAGAAAATTGTGTTTTTTCTTATAAATGTATGTTTTGGTGTTTTGCTTATACACTGAATGTCCCCTTGCCAGTTATCGTGCTCAGACTCGGTCAGCCTGCACTGGCTGGAAACAGCTGGGGGGTGTTTTTCTCTTCCTTCACCCTCTCACCCCCACCCGGTCATGATTAGAAAGATAACTGGCTAAAACTCATCTGAATTTCCCGACAGTAAGCTCCTCTGCTTTTAGAAACGATCTCTGTTTTCGATAGCAAGTAGAATGGCAGAGCACACACCCTGCGCCTTTGGTACTGATGCAGTGGCTCCACATGCTAGGTTCATGACTGGAAAGGCCCCTGAAGCTGTCTGCTCAGCCATACCCAGATTCTAGGCATGGTTTCCATGTCCTACTGGGCCTGGAAAGTAGGACAGAGCTTTACAATAAATAGTCTTCACTTTTCTTCAGTGGGTCCATGTTTGATGACCTCTGTGTAATTGCTATAGAATTACTGATTATACTTAATCGTTACTATTTCATACGATGATGGTATGAATCATGGAATAAAGGCATCCAAAGCCTTTGGGTTTTTGAGTTTTTCAGCCTAGAATCATTTTAAGGATCTCTTACGAAAAGGAACGCGAGTTTCATGATACTGTGTTAGTAAGCTGTGACAATGCTAAACTCCGTCAAAGCAAACGACTCACCCTTTTCAGATTCCGAGTTCCTTATCTGTGAGATATTCTGAACACTTAGCATGACACTTGATTGCCTCTCTTTCTCTGATTCATAGCCACTCTCAGTAACTTTTGTTTTGAGACTCAAAGGAAAGCCTTTTTTAAAAGTACCTTTTTTGTTCTTTAGAGTCAATTTACAACTTCATAATGAACGAAGAGGGAAGGCAATCAGCAAATAATATGCAGTTACTGGAAGCTGGTTCTTTTTGAATTTTTGATGATCACTTAAAAGTACCTACAACCTTATAATTGACACAACAGGAATTTTAAAGTAAGACTCTCATCTGATGCTTTGGTGTAAAATCAGGTCTATATTTCTGTCTTTGCATCAGGGCAGATGGACTTGCTAAGTTGTTCCTATTTCTATCCTTTTAGCTCAGATTTAAGGAGGCACATAACCAAACGTTCCTTTGGGTTTTCTACCTCCTATATTGTTAAAATGTTACTAAAATATTACTCTCCAGATAGGTTTTCTTCACATTTCTCATTTTTCAACTTTTCCCTTTCCATCTTTCTTCCTTAGGAGTTGAATCTAGAAGAAAATTTTGTCTCCCCCCAATATATATAAATAATCAAAATCCAGTTTAAGTAGCCGAAACCATTTGACTTCATACTGTTGCTAGGCTTCCAACCTGAGGAACTTCAGGCTTCCTGTTTCAGGTCTCTGTAACGTAGCCATGAGTGTCAAAGTGATTGGTATAGTTAGGGTTTCTATTGTTGGGATGAGACACCACAGAAAAGGAAGTTGGAGAAGAAAGGGTTTACTTGGCTTATAATTCTATATCACCATTCATTAATCTTTGAAGAAAACCAGGACAGGAACTCAACCAGGGCGGGAACCTGGAGGCAGGAAATGACGCAGAGGCTGTGGATGGGCGCTGCTGCCTGGCTTGCTCCTCGTGGCTTGCTCAGCCTGCTTCTGTGTAGAGCCCAGGACCACCAGCTTAGGGGAGGTACTAACCACAATGTGTTGTGCCCTCCCTCAGCAATCACCAATGTAGGAAATGCCCTCTAGGCCTGCTGTCTTAGTTAGGATTTTATTGCTTTGAAGAGACACCATGACCAAGGCAACTCTTCTAAAAGCAGCCATTTAAGTGGGCTGGCCCATAGTTTTAGATCCATTATCATCATGGTGGGAAACATGACAGCTTGCAGGCAGACATGGTGCTGGAGGAACCAAGCGTTCTCCATCTTGATCTGAAGGCAGCCAGGAGGAGGCTCTGGGTCATACTGGCCAGTCTTGAACATTTGTGTGTGTGTGTGTGTGTGTGTGTGTGTGTGTGTGTCCTCAAAGCTCCACCTCTACAGTGATCTTCTAACAAGGCTACACCCCCTCCAGTAAGGCTCCTAATAGTGCCACGCCCTGTGGGCCAAGCATATTTAAACCACCACACCTGCTTACAACCAGAGAACCTGGGGACATTTTCTCAGTTGAGGTTTGCTCCTCAGATGACACCGCCCTGTATCAAGTTGATACAGAGCTGTCCAGCACAGTGAGCATGCCTCATAGCTGATACTATAAAGGAGGTGAGAACAGGGGGTTTTGGTTTTGGTTTTGTTGTTGTTTTGTTTTGTTTTGTTTTTTTGCCTCAGCATTGAGGAAAGAAGGTCCCTTTTTATCCCCAGATAAGGTTGGTGTCTGACAGCAAATACAACCTTAGCAATTTCTAGGACCTTGGCTTGTCTTCAAGATCCCCTGCCAAGATTTCAGTGCCTAATGGAGCCTAGAGATTAGGGTGAGACTTCAGGGCCTCACATGAAATTCGGGAGACTAGGGATTTACTTTATCTTAGTGCAAATGCTGTTTGAGGAACGTGGACGAAGCTTAGCTGTATATTTCAAAGTAGAGATTTTTTGCCTTTTAGTCATGTTGCACCAATAGTACCATGTTCTCTGTGCTTTGAATCAAAAGTATTTAATATGGTAGTTGATGTTTGCTTTTCCAGAAGAGAAACTTGCACACAGCACTGAGAAATCACCTGCAGAGCTGGAGACAAACACGGGTCTCACGAAATGGGGTCCCACTTTCTCACCAGCAATAGTGCCTGCTGTGGGTTTATAATGCCGAGGCCTTGCTCCCGGTTCTTGGGCCTTTCGTCTTTTATCTGACTAGTTGGTAGATGTGTGTTTTGATCAGAAGCCATACAGGGCTTTACGCTTGGAATCTGCACTTTATCTCATTTTCTTTATTCACTCTTTACCAGGCCTGTCCCTTTTAGCATTGCAGCAGGACGGACGCCACCTGCAAACTCCCAAGTTCCAAACACCAGCAGCCGTGATTGTATTTTAAGGAATTTGATGGCTTTGTGCTGGGCCGCCTTCACAGCTGTTCCAGGCCACCTGTGTGTGTCCGTGATTTCCTCATCAAATGGAACAAAGTGCGTGAGAGGCTTTAAGAAGCTCATGCTGGTAAAATGTGGACCGGTGGTATGTGGGTCACAGATGCTGTTCCTTCAGCATAAGCCAGTAAGTGCATTAACAGGAGCGCTAGGGTAGAGGCAGGACTATAGAATTACAATGTAACAATAGAGTAGCTATAAACAAGGCAGTTCTGGGTCCACCTTTGTTAAGTTCATATTCACATATTTTGTCCAATCTTCTCTGTCTGTTCAGCCTTGGCCTAGTGATTAAGGGTAGAAAGTATATGCTGGGCACATTTTAGACATTTCTTCAGCCTTGTCTTTTTAACAGTATATATGGTGTGTTAAATCCCAAGTCTCAAGTTTTGTTTTCAAGTCCTCAGATCTACTGTATTTTATAAGACCTATTGGTTATATGGTCTGTGATTTCAGAGACACCCGACTGTGAAGAAACTGTGTTAGGGTCATTTAAATAGAATTTCAATTTTTTTGATAGTGTTTTCTCTCTCTCTCTCTCTCTCTCTCTCTCTCTCTCTCTCTCTCTCTCTCTCTGTGTGTGTATGTGTCTGTGTGTGTGTGTGTCTGTGTGTCTGTGTGTCTGTGTGTGAAGCCTTCTGGGGATATGTGAGATCCTCTGTCAAAAATTAATAAGAGTAAATTAATAACATTCAAATAAGTGTAAGCTGTGGAAATGTTTTGTTTTACTACTACTCTGGAAGGATGTAGTTGATTCGATCCCAGAATCCTCCACATATACCACAGGCATGGAGGGGCCTGGCTGGTCCATTGTTGGAATCACATGCTGTCCTGACTGCTGGAAGCTCTCAACCACCTGCTGTTAACGTGGTCCTTCTTCCTGCCTGTTCTGTGCCAGCACAATTTAGGATTGCCTCTCGGACAGGGCTAGTAGTTCTTCCTAGCACCTCCTGTCTCTCCTTCTAGACCAGGGATGATGCCAAATCCTGTAAGGCAAACCACCAAGCTGAAGGTGGTGATGGTAGCAGCAGCAGCAGCAGCAACAGCAGCAGCAGCAGCAGCAGCAGCAGCAGCAGCAGCAGCAGCAGGAGAAGCAGCAGCAGCAGCAGCAGCAGCAGCAGCAGCAGGAGAAGCAGCAGCAGCAGCAGCTCTGATGTAGAAAACTCGTCTCTCCTTTCTTCCAAAAGAATGAAGGAAATGATTGACCCCTAATGGCCTCCAAGAATGTAACAACACTCTACAAGATTGTTTATTTCATAGTCGAGACACCAAGCTTAGACGATGGATTTTATTTTTACATTTGAAAAATACGTCACTATATTAAGAGCTCTTGCTTTTGGGGGATGGCAGTGGTAGGGCGTAGTAATCACTGGGAAATCAAGAATTGAAGGTGTACAGTAAGAAGCTAAGACCCAGACGTGACGGAAACATTACTGTGCCTCTGCTATCAACAGTGAACTTCACTGGTTCAAGGTCATTCTTTGCTTTCTCGGGCACAGATGGCTTTAAAAACATCCAATCTGAAGCCTTATAACTGTAATTAGCAATTCTGAAGTTAATAATTGTGCTTACTGAAGGCCTCCCACATAAGAGAGGTCTTTACATACAATTTTTGAAAACAGAATAATTAATAAAGGATTATTTAAATTCTTCTGTAATGTTTCACTTAAATGTGAAAGCATGGCTGTAGCCTTTGGCAAATCATGAATTAATAATTCTAAAAAAGCGAGAGTGCCTGTGGGAAAGTTTCCTTTTTAAATCTTGCTTGAGAAGTGGGACCTTCCTAGTCTATTGAGCGTGTGTCCATAATTTCATAGAAATTAAATAGCATGACCTTTTGATTGGATTCAAAAATCTAGAAATTTAAATACACAACTTCAAAGCAATTGGCCTGAAATCCAAGGATCCATTTTAGGATGCTTTGAAAATTTTATTCCCTTTCCAGTCCAGCTCATGCATGCATATATTCATTTTTATTATTCATTAAGCATATTATATATATATATATATTCATTTTTAGAGTCTGCTTTTACACCTCTGCAAAAATTTTCTTATATTTGGCCCTGCTTGAATCTATTTTGGGGAGGATTTGAACTTGAGTAGGAGGAGAATCTAGTTTGGAAGAACAACAAATCATGTAACAGTAGATCCTGAAAACTAGAGCAAAAGGAGACCGAAGGGACATAGCAGAGCTCTTGTCAAGAGCAAGAGAAGAAGGTCACAGTGTTTCCCCAGAGATCTTCATGCACAGGACATGTTCTGATCCCCATGCTAAGTGACAAAGGGTGGCGGGCAGTACTGATAGTCAACACTAAAGGCACAGGTGAAAGGGGGATCTTTAAAACAAACTGGGAGGGCGAACCGAGAACTCACCATGTAAAGACTAAATAAACTAACCCTAGTAGATTGCTTGCAGACTTTCTCCTCAGCTGGGCACATGTTCGTCTTTATTTTTCCATGTTCACTGTTGGACAGTTAGGGGACCAGCCATTTGGGTGATGTCATTCTCCCTCTTGCTCTCTTCTCTTCCCTCAGCCTCTTCCTTCCAACCTACCTATCTCTCTGTTCGTCGGTGTGTAACACTTATCAAAAAGGGTTGCAGACTCTTTAACCCTCACAGGATAGCTTTTGAGTCGCTATGGAATGGCTACTTCCACCCTAAGGTTACTTCTGGTTCTGAGTTGTGGTGACTCATTTTAACAGATTCTGTAGCCCTTGGGTGTTTGTTTCTTCTCCCCCTCCCAATTTCCTTATAATATCGAGAAGTATTTTACATTTAGTTGTCATTCAAATTCTTCTTTACCCGTGATTCTCGTAAACTCAATAGCAGTTAGAGCATGGCTGCTGGTTAGAAAGCGTCTCCCTTGCTGTTCGAGTTGGAAGCATCTCTCTCCTCCAGTATGGTTGTTTCCATACCCTTAGTCTGAAGGTGTGTTCTGTGCCATGCATGTCTTTTCCCACCATGCCCAGTACAGTCTTCCTAGAGAAATAAGTCGTTGCCCAAACTAAGGCGCTCCTTCAGGGTTGAAAGATGATAAGGGCTTTTAGTGTTCACTGAATCCAGCAGTCAGCAATCACTCAGTGATGTAAGATGTGACTTGGCCATTTGCTGTCAGGCTTAGGGGGCCAATGTTAAAGCATCTTCATTTTAAAGAGGGATATAGGGAGCATATTGATTACATCCAGATACCCAGAGTAAAATGTCCTTGAACATTATTGATTCATCTTTTTCCCCTGAAATTATATTTTTTTAATTTAGAAAATATTTTTTGAGACAGAGTCTCATATAGCCTAGGGTGGCCTCAGACTCGACACATAGCTGAGGGTGACCTTGAACTCCTGTCTTGTCTCAGGCTGTCAAATCCTGGGGCTGTAGGCAAGAGCTGCCATGCCTGGCCTATTTTTTTTTTCTATATTTTTCTCCAGGGGTCGGAGAGAGGGCTCATTGGTTAAGAATGAGTAAGACTCTATCAGAGGATCTGAGTTCAGTTTTCAGTACGCACATTGGGCAGCTCCAGGAATCTGGCAGGCCTGGTCTCCCCTGGCTCTGTACTCCTGTGTACATAATTAAAAATAAAGCAAACTTTAAACCCTTAACAAGTACTATCGCTAATGTTTATTGAGCTCCCGCCATAGCCTTTCCAGCAGGAACAGGGGATACGGCAGTGAGGGGGACACGGCAGCCAAGTCCCCTGATCTCATGAAAGCTATTTTTATCTGACCCTTTGTGCTCACTTTATTTGACAAGGAACAGAAGCAGAGTTAATGCTGAGAAGTAGCAACAACAAAAAAAAATTAACCGCATCTTTATTTATTCTTGATGTAAGAATCACTAAAGCGTCACTAGTCCACACATTTACAATTCTGCATAAAGATATTTAGTGTACTGCTTTGAGATTGCCTATCAGCGTTTACATTGAAATTTTATGATGGGTTTGCACAGAATCTTTATCTTAAGGTGTGGATGTTGATTGAGGTGATTTTTAAAAGAAAATTAGCATGGCATTTCCTTCCACGCAGCCATCTTTCATGTGAGTCTTCCCATTAAAACTTAGTATTTCCCTTCTGACTCCCTGACAAAGCAAGACAAGGAAGTCTGTCACCAGGGTGCTGCAAGGTGTGGTGGATGCCTGGCCCCCGTGTCAGAATTACCAGTTCTGTCCTGTGGGCAATTTTACTGCAATAGTCAGCCACATAAATCACCCGAGACTTCACATGCTATGTGAGGAACTGGAAATTAAGCCAGCAGTTAGATTTTCCTAATTCCAAACAGCTCAAGGCAGACGCTAACTGCCAACTGTTCTTCACCTGTTATATGAACCCCATCCTCTGCGGAGACAGCAAGCACCTTGTGTTTGTGGGGAGTTCATAAGCTTAGAATTGGACCTCATTCCAGAAGGATTCCGAGCTTAGTGTGTTTGATAAATGTGACTCTGAAGGCATGAGCTTTCCTCTTGTATTGAGGGTTTACATTCCAGGTTAAAGCCTGCCTCACCAACCAGTCTCTCTTACTGTCCTGGGTTGCCAGAAAATGGCATCTTTCATAGAAACGTGTCAAATTATTTATTAGTTGAATGTTCTGGACCTTTGCTGGGCTGCCGGCCACCAACCGTCTGCCTCTCTGTTCTTATGAGAAGTAAAGCCTTTGTTCTGTGAGGCTTTGTGGAAGGCAGGCCTTTAAAAGGGTCATGCTGGGTCCCTGGAAGCCAGAACTCACACGTGTTACTTGAGGCCTCAGACTGTGAGGACATGGCTCAAAGACAGAGTGACAGACTGAGTGGTACCGAGAGTCCGGGGACATGGCTGTTCAGTCATAGCAGTGTTGACAAAGGTGTGTTGACCTCTCCTCCCAGCCTCCCTTCAGCCCCTCGTAAGCCTGGTTCACTTCCAGGTCAGCCTTTTCTTAGTCTGGCAAAATTTAAACAGAGCCCCCAACAGTAAGTACACTGTGAAAGGGAGGGTAATTGAGGAAGGTCTTTTCCAGCATTGGATTTTCCATATCTTGTTTGTTCTTCTTGCAGTCTACCTTCACACTCCTCCTTTGAGAGGTGGGAGTTTGCACTCTCAGTACTTAAGATGACATAAGTCAACAGAATGTGTGGGGTAGAAATAATGTGAGTCACTAGGCTGCATTGTACAAGGCATGCCATGTCCTCTCTAGCCTCCTCTCCATTATCTTTGTTTCTTTGTTTTAAGCAAGTGTCCCCTAAAGAGCTGTGGGGGACAGTCTGGTTTGCCTATCTGTGATGAGGTGGGAGCTTTAAGAGTTAGTGTTGGGAAGAAGCCGGGTCACTGTGGGTGTGTGCTTTAAGGGGCCATTAGGACCCCAACTTCTTCTTGTTTCCCCACCCACCAATTCTGTGACGTAAACAGCTTCCTCAGTCCTCTCCTCCGTGAGCTGCATTGTCCCAGCCCAAAGCATCAGCTCAGCCAGCCTTGGCCTCAAAGCTCTAACAATGATGAGCAAAAATAAAGCTTTCTTTGAAAAAGCATTACATTTAGTTATTCCACAGTGGGAGGAGCAGGTTTGCTCATTGAATCTGGCTCTCTTCTTCCAGTAGGTCTCCAGGATTGAATTCCGGTCTCCAGGCATGGTGGCTGGTACCAGAGGGACAGCTCATTATCCTTTTCCACCATAATATTCAATGTGTCTTAAGTCCTTTTTTTAAAAGATTTTTTTAAATTTATTTTATTTATATGAGTACACTATCACTGTCTTCAGACACACCAGAAGAGGGCATCAGATCCCATTATAGATGGTTGCGAGCCACCATGTGGTTGCTGAGGATTGAACTCAGGACCTCTGGAAGAACAATCAGTGCTCTTAACCGCTGAGGTACCCCTTAGGTACTAGAAAACTGACAAGGAGTCCCGAGCCCAGGGACTTTGTGTTGTCATACAGGAAAGATCAGAGTTAAAGGAGAATGCCAGGGAGCCCCAGCTGCTCCAGCCCCCAGATGGGCTACTGGTCTAGGTGACAGGACAGATTTGTGAGTAAGCGAACTCCCACGTGATTTCTCAGCTGCAGCTCGAGAGCAGACCCGGCTGATGCTGAGTGGAACACACACTGTCCTGAGTCTCTGTCCAGACTGCAGATTCGTGAACACAGTAAACACTGTCATTATTTTAAGCCGCTTTGGGTTCATTTATTTTCTTTGGACAATGTACAATTTTATTACTAAATTGTGCATTATATAGTGATAAGTGCGTTAACATTAATTTTTTTTAAATAGTTACGATCTAAAATTGTGCATATTGGCCTTTGTGGCATTGCAGATTAATGCATGGGAATATTTCCAATTTTCATGCATGAGTATTAAGCTATAATACTGTTTAATAATTATTACGGACAAGTTAAATCCTGAAATAGTTAATACACATTTAAATAGTCACAGTTATATAAGTAGTAATAAAAAAAAACAGCCAGGGTTTGATAAACTTTAGATGTCAGATTGTTTAATGTTCTTAAAACTTAATTCTTCATTTCCATTCATCGATACAGTTCTAGATGTGTGGATGCTGAAATGCAAGCTGAGGAAGAGTCTCTTGAGCACACTAACCAGCTCATACAAGAGCTTGTCCTGCTTTAATGAGGCACTGCATTTGTTTATAATCTGTCTCTCCAGGCACTGAGGTCCATTCTCTTAATGAAAACTCTGACTGACACTCCCTCGGAGTTCAGTCTTCAAGAGAAATTCAGAAAGTTAAAGAGAGTGACTCACTAGCTACACACCTCTAGCAGCACGAATGCTAAAAATGACATCAATTATTCTTTTCTTGGGTGCCCCCTGCCTCATCTTCCCCGCTCTTCAATTAAATTCCTTAGTATTCATAAAGTATATTACTTCTGCGAGTGGTATATTATGGGCAGATTTCATTTCCTTAAGGAAAACGAGGTTTAAATAGGACAGTCTGGTGTGGTGACGTCAGTGACAGCCCGTTCTTGGTCATCAATGAGTCCCGGTTCTTTTAACAACTTGCAAAGATACGGTCGTCTTCGTTCTTCAGTAGACACTAATGACCGTAAGAGCCCAGTGCTTCCTCTCTACTGAGGCTGTGGTAGCAGCTGGAGGTTTCATTTGCAGAGAAGCACTGTTGGTCGGATGGTGTAAAACCTCTTATAGTTTAGTTCACAAGGAATGAGTACTGAATGTTTTGAGGAAGCCGATTATAACTGGGGCAGTTTTCCTGTTTCTCTGCTTCAGATGTGTATGTGAACACCTACATCACTGGATACAAAATGATGTATTAAGGGGAATGTATGCACCTGTGGTTATCTTCAAAGCCTCAGTCACAGTGGCTGCATTTGTGGAAGTTGCCGCAGGAATGGTTATTTTACTATCCCTTGAGTGAGCTAGTAGGTAATACCTCTTACATGATATTGTGACACTCTCTTTCAGACTTTTGGGAAATCCATTAACTATGTTACGGGTCATCTCCATTGAATGGAACCTCATCTACAAAAGGCTGCTCTTTAGACACTGCCGCATTCTAATCTACTTGATACAGTGCTCTAGTGCCTGGGCATAGATGTAGCGGTGCCTGTAGGGAAACTGACCTGTGGTAGAGAAAGTTCCAGGGTGCATTCAGTACAAGCAGTCACCTGGTATTTCCTTTAAAGCTTTCTGTTCCCCACCTAGCAAAGGGACAATGGAGTTATACAGTCTCCATAATTTAGAGACAATATTAGTTAGCATTCCATTGCTCTGCCTTCTGGCTAGGACAGAGTCCAGGCCACATACAATCATATGAGATTGTCTGTGGAAAGTGTCGTTAAGATGTTCAGGCTTGTTGAAATGTGGGACTTTGCTGCAGTGAAGAACTCTCATTTAGGAACCCTGCAACAACTTCAGCCTTCAATCTCTCATCTTTAGGCCTAACTAAAAGCTGTATTTAGATTAAAAACATCTGTAGTGCCCACATCTATAACATGAACACATCTAAAACCAGACAAGGCCGGATTTCACAGGAGGTCACCTACTAAGTTACCAACTCCAGTGACTAGAACCTCACACATAGCTAATAAAAACTGAAAGATTCAGTGCTTGTTTCAAAATCAGGGTGTATGTGGGGTCCAGACCACCCAAGGAACTTCTTTTCCTGGTTCCAGTGGCCTTCTCAGTCTCCATTGTTTCTGTACCCACTATCACCAGCCATTTTCTCTGCCAGCAACTCCCTCATTGTCTTTTCTCTCCAGCTCCTCGCCACCCTCCACATTGTTCACTTTGGGTTTATGATGTGGTATTATGTATCTTCAGTGATGACTGTTATAAACATTCAAACTAGAATACCTAAATTATACTATTTAGGAGAAGCAGGCCTTCTATTGCAGACAGGATCACTGATATGGGATGGACTTAATTGATCTAGTCCTCCCAATTTTACAACTTCATGCACCTTCTACCAATAGCATAAAATGATTTGTTGAGAGTAAAGTTATAGAGTTTTACTGTTTCTATTAGTAACAGTTCTCTAGAGGAACAGGACTGATAGAAGGGTGTGTGTGTGTATGTGAGTGTTTGTCTCTCTCTCTCTCTCTCTCTCTCTCTCTCTCTCTTCCTGTGTGTGTGTGTGTGTGTGTGTGTGCGCGCATCTAACTCCATGCCAGGCACCACGCCAAGTGTTTAATGCAAGGACTTACATGTGCCTGGTATGGAATTAGATGCTTCTTCTGCTCCCTACAAAGTGAGACTTGTCCTGGTCATGTAGTTAGTGTCTGGGATTCAGGACTGAGGGTCAAGTCAGGCTCTGTGTGTTTGTAATGGCCATGCTATAAATGTGTAATGGCGGAGTGAGATTTCTTCATTTGTCTTCTTGCTTCCTTCTTTCTTGACACTTTAAAACAATATTCTCCACAGTAAATATCCTTTTCCACGTCACTTTTACTTCGAAAGAACACACTTTCTATACCTCCCCCTTGGCATGAGGTCTAGTCCTGAGTATTATTAAGGTGTATTGTTTACCCTGTTAGGGTGAAAACATACGTTTTATGAGGTCCTGTTTGATTGTTGACATTTACTTTTGTTAAAACTTGTTTAGTATGTATATATGGTACACACATGTGTGTATGCATGTTCACATGTATGTTGGTATATTCATGTGTGCTTTTGTGTTTGTAGAGACTTGAAATTTGTACCAGGAATCTGCCTTTATTACTCTCCACCTTACTTACTGAAGCAAATGCCCTTGAATCAAAAATGCGTGAATATGGGGTTGGGGATTTAGCTCAGTGGTAGAGCGCTTGCCTAGCAAGCACAAGGCCCTGGGTTCGGTCCCCAGCTCCGAAAAAAAGAAAAGGAAAAAAAAAAAAAGCGTGAATACAGCTTGCCTGGCTAGCCAGCTGTAAGTGCTGGGATTACAGGCAGTCTGCTGTACCCGGCAAGTATTTTACCTGGTTTTGGGACTCTGGTCTAGTCCTCAACACTGAGAGAGCCTCTTCCCAGCTATGAAGTTGTTGAAGTATATACATTGTACCCAGAGGACACAAAAATGATTTTAATACCAATTGTTGAGTGTTTAACATTCTTGCTTTTAGTACTCCTTATTTAAATGATTTGTAAAAGTAACTTAAGAGTTTGAGGCCTTCCGAGGGGAGACTGTGGAACCATTCTGGTTTCGAGTATGTTGGTGGCACATCTTCTCTGTTACACTTGCTAGCATGGAGTGAGGGCAAACCGTGCTGGCCTCGGGTTGATTGAGAACAGGAAGCTTGCATTGGTACTTAGTGAGACCCTGATTACTTCAGTGTTCCACATGTGCATCGTGCCCCATTTCAGGAGCTCAGATGATTTATAGCTGAACATTGGCAAATCAAATGTGAGGAGAATTCAATCTCTCTGTGCCTCTCACCAGAGCCCGAAGCTGTTCTCTGAAAGTGCTCTGCATGTTACTGCAGACCCTGTGTTATTCCTCCATGCAGGGACCACTGAATCCTTTATTTAGATGAATTGATTTCCTAGGAAACAGCAGGGCCTCTGAAAAATTGGCAACCCTGCATCAAGTTACAAGAAATCCACTTAATGCAGAGGATCTCTGTGGGCACAACCATAGTGGCAGGAGCACCATGTCGGGAGGGTGTGGTCCCATTTTCCCTATTGACACAGAGGAGAATGGGAAAAGACTTCATAGTGGTTTTGAGTATAGCAGCCTGAGCCTTGCTGTGACAGAAAGCCACTGCTATTTGTGTGTGTGTGATTCAGGAATAACTTCTGCAGTTACTTAGGCAAGTAATCATAGTGTGAGCACTGCAAAGGAAAGGTATGGTTTTGCTAATTGACCACAGAGAAAGGTACCGCTGCCACTTTCTAGAATTTGTAGCTTTGCAGGAACCTGCACAGAGACAAAGCCTTACTTCTTTTATGACAGTCTGAATTTTTTTTATTCCTGGAATTTTTGCTTCAGAGAGCTAGATTTGAGTATTACCCCAAAAGTTATAATTTGTATGTGGGTCAAGAGTTTAAACATGTCTTCAGACAAGTCTGTAAAAATTAATTTACAATTAAATGTTGTTTGGGAAGCTTAATTGCCTGCAGAGAACCTTCTCCATTCTCCCCCAGACCAGAGAGAAATTTAGCATTTGCCATCTTTAGAAGTTTTCCCACTTCCAGGCTCTTGGAAGCTTGGAATGACATCCCTTTCAGCAGAGGAGGAGCCTTTTGTGTCAGTGTGCATTTCCGGTCTAACAGCTTCCTGTCTGCAGCCACATCATCCGGAACACACATGATCTTACCCAATCTAAGAGGTTTCTGTTGTTTTACAATTCTATCTGGTTCGTGAATGTAGGCATAATGTTTTGTACACTGTGTAACGTTTACCCTTGTGTTATTCAAATGCTGATTTCTCTGCCCTCATATCTTGTTTCAATCCAGACATGGCATTGTAATGTTATACCAAGAATCTCCTGTCTCAAGTTTATGTAAACAGTTCTTAACATTCATTCTCTGCCTTGTCGAGAAGAGCATCCAATGGCTTGGCAAAATAGAGAATAGGGCAGGATGTTCACCAGCCAGAGAAAGGGGGGAAGGAGAGAGGGAGATTCAGATCAGCTAGGAGGATAAAGGATTTGGAGCCATCAGGAAGGGGTCTGGAGAGAAATCATGGAAACATACCTGAAGCCCAAAGAGCCAGATCAATGATAATACGCAAATATGATGGGTTGGACAGGAAGGTAGCCAGATTAGCATAGGAGGTTAAGGTAGAGCATTTAACTGCTCAGCAATTGAGCTGCAGTTTTAAATAAATCTTGGTTTCTCCATGTGGTTATTGGGGACTAACATAAGGTAAAGAAATACAGCCACCAGATTAATTTAACCACTACATTTATATTAAAGATAGTTTACATGTGAAATGACCTTTACTTTTGGATGTTGGCTATCAGTTGCTTCTGTAGGCTATCACTGTGGTCTAAGTGGATTGTGTGTTGATAATTCAGTCCACACATGCATTGGTGTGTTCACACATGCAATCAAAGACTTATCTCTAGGAAGTATTTGAGCTAAGAATTCCAGTGAGAGATCATTGTTGAGTTCAGGATTGAGATTTGGATTTGTCTCCTTGGACTGCTGTAACAAAGTATCACACATGGGTACTGTTATTTATTACTCAACATTGTAGAAGCTAGGAAGTCTGGGACCAAATTACCAGATGACTGTTCCTACTGTGCTCCTTCTTGGTGTACCAATGGCCATCTTCTGTCTATATATCTGCTGAAGAGAGAAAGAGAAAGAGAGAGCTTTTTGGTAAGGTTTTTGCTGTTAATGTGTTTTTGTTTTTGTTTTAAATAAGGCCACAAATGGCATCAGTAAGACCATACCTTTCTGATCTTTTTACACTCAAAGGCCTTGTATCTCAGTACCATCTCACTGGGGCTTAAGGGTTTTTTCCATATGCATTTTGGTAGAGCCTCTCTCCTCCTAGATTGACCTTCAAACTTATAGATGTGTGTATTGGAGAAGTAAACAAGAAGAAGGACTAGGGGAATCCTTATTTATACATGTGCAATGATTAATATCTCTCTCTCTCTCTCTTTCTCTCTCTCTCTCTCTCTCTCTCTCTCTCTCTCTCTCTCTCTCTCTCTCTCTTTTAGCACCAGGTTCAGGAGACAGAAGCCCTCAGTGTTCTTTCAGTCATATGAACAACTTTGTACATTGAGTTCCATAGGGTTTGTGCTCCATGCTGACAGAACACATTTAGTTCATTTATGCCCAGAAACCATCACCAAGCCTCAAACATGAAACCCAGAACTATAATCGTTAGCCAAGGAACTGGTTACACATTGTTCAAGAATAGTGAGGACACCCTGTGTAAGAAGAAATATTTGCTTTTATTCCTTGAATGGAACAAGTAGAAGGCAAACAAAATATTTTTTTTCATATTAAAAGAGATGGCACAGTAATATCCTGCCACAGGCAGAGATAAGGAAGCCTCTCATGTGACTCCCATTGCTTCTGACAGGGAAATGTTGCCCCTCCTCACCTTCTCATTTAAAAGGTCTCCAGGCCTCCGGGGAATAATTTTTGCAAATTTTGTGTTCCTTTGGATTACTCACATTCTGAAGCGGAGCAGTTCTATCCCTGAAGGATTCTTTCATAGTGATCCCCAGAGATTGCAGATTATGGAGAATGGAAATCCCAAGTGGATAAGAGTTTCACACTTACAGCCTGAGGGTTCCTCTCCAGTTGCTGTCACCAGGAATCTATGGTCATTATAGTTCCTTTTGCTTGTAAGCTCTATGAAGGTTAGGCACTCCTGGATACAGTATGAGACAAGGGTAAAGAATATTTGTATTCCTGAGGATCTTGTAAATAAGTCAGAAATGTATTTTGATAGTTCTTCTGGGGCTGGAGAGATAGCTCAGTGGTTAAGAGCACTGACTGCTCTTTCAGAGGTCCTGAGTCCAAATCCCAGCAACCACCTGGTGGCTTACAACCATCTGTAATGAGATCTGATGCCCTTTTCTGGTGTGTCTGAAGACAGCTATAGTGTTCTTATATATAATAAATAAATCATTAAAAAAAGATAGTTCTTCTTAGTTGTCAGCTTGATTACATCTGGAATTAACAAAAGCACTGTGAGGGATTTTTATAAATTGTCATTTGACATGGAAAGACCCACCCTTAATCCAGATCTTTTGAGATGGGAAGACCGCCTTTAATCTGGACCATACTGTCTGATGGCAGCCTTTATAAAAGACATGGAAGACGGAAGCTTGCTCTCTCTTTGCCTGTTTGCCCTTGCTCTCAGTGGCAAGTCCATTCCTTCATTGATATTGGAGCTTACTTTTAGGATTCCAGCATGTACTGGAGACCAACTAAGACATCCAACCTCATGGACTGAACAACTAGATTCTTGGACTTTTCTGTTGGTAGATAGCCATTGTTGGACTAGCTGGACCACAGCCCATAGGCATTGTCATAAATCTCCCCTTCCCCATGAGTGTGTGTGTGTGTGTGTGTGTGTGTGTGTGTGTGTGTGTGTGTATGTTTGTGTGTATTATTCTATCAGTTCTGTTCCTCTAGAGAACCCTGACTACTGCATGTATACACTTCAGATGCTTAGCAACAAACTTGAGTGGCATATCGTTCAAAGGTAGATTGAATAGACAAATAGTACATTTCTCCAGGACATTGGTTGTTCAGACCAAAATCCCACAGAATTGAAGACATCGGCTTCACAGTCTTCATTTTATAATTTTGAAGTCTGAAGGTCAAAGGTTATTTGGATTTTTAATGAGTTCTCAAATGGTGCTGATTGTCCTGTTCTTGTGACCCCAGTTTGGGAAGTAGTGCTTGGGGTCAGGGAGATGAGAGGAAGAGAGAGCACAATAGAGGAAGAGAAGATTGTGTGCACAGAGATGGACTTTTGCCAGCAGCCATCTGTTGGCATTGGCCCTCACTCCTCTGTGTGGCTCCCATTTTCAGGGGACAGTGTGCAGTAGCCCCTGAAACATCCCGTTTGATATATGAGGGGGGACATGCTTTTTCTGCAATGTGGCAATTCCTTGCATGGAGAGGAAATCCAGGCCATCTTGCAGCTGCAGGAGAGGAGCAGTGTTCTTGGTTTTGCTCTGACTAAAGTGCTTTCCTTTTGGCATTCTCCCTCTCTCCCTCCCTCCATTCACTCCCGTGTTCTGTGATATATATTAGTCATTTTGTCTACATCCAAAAGCAAATAGGAAATATGAACTTTCAGATTTATGACTGATTACAGTAAAACTAGAAAAATGGAAATGAGAGCTATTAGGAAATTTCTAAAGGTGAAGGGTTTGGCAAGCTAGCTACTTAGAAAAGGGCTGTTTTGTGCTTTGGAGAAGAACTTGTGCTGACTGGATGTATGTTTCTGGAAAATAAATGCAGCAACATTTTCCAATCCTCTGGCTGGATCTTTATCATAAAATTTTACTGCAGTGGAGTGGGAGTTGCTATTAGATTTGTAATAGTCCAAACCGTTCGACTCTCGAATATGTCTTCCAACTACTTCATATTTCTGGGGAAATAGTGTCTTGTGGATTTATTTTTTCCTAAGCACAGAATCTGCACTTAGATTCGTGTTATTTAAAATTTCTATGTAATGCTCCTTTGAGCAGTATAAAATCCTCTCCTAAAGTGTCTCTGCCTTTAACTGAAAGCAACTCCCAAGGACTCAGTCAAATTGACTTTGGGCATTCGATTTTCTTCCTCTTGCTTCTTCCTACCCTCCTCCCTGCCCACCGCTTCAGTCTTGCCCAGTGATCCCTTTCTCTGTCTTCTTACTCATATTTAACATCCTTTCAAATCCATTGACCACAGGGTATGGGTATAGTAGGATACTACGCCTTTGTCTTACTTCATGGTACTTTTTGAACACTTGATTGCACCTAATTCCTAATAAAGAGGCAGCTTAGTATTTCTCCAGCTTTTCAGAAGCATTTAAAAATAGGCTTCTCTGAGGTAATGTTTTCTGTCTTAAAATGTTACTGCATTCTCGTAGTTAGGTATTAAAAAGTACTGCGCTATTATGCTGCAAATTATAGCAATCAGACAACAAAGGTTTTATTTTTAATATGAAGAAACATGTTAAGTGATATCTGTTACTTTCGTTGTATTTTACTTCTAATAAGGCTCTGATTCCAAGAGATGACACTGGTTTTTTGTTTTTGGTTGTTGTTTTCTTCCTCTCTAATCTCTCCCTCTCTCCCTCTCTCCCTCTCTACCTCTCTCCCTCTCTCCCTCTCCCCCTCTTCCTCTCCCCCTCTCCCTCTCCCCCTCTCCCTTTATATAGCTAGGCAAGTACTCAACTACATCTCCCTCTCCCCCCTGTGCCTCTCCCCTCCCCCTCCCCATGCCCTCCCTCTCCCCCTCCCTGTCCCCCTCCCCCTCCCTTTCTCTTCTTCCTTGTCCTGGATAGTTTTATGTCAACTTGATATAAGCTAGAATCATCTGAGAGGAGGGAACCTCTCTTGAGAAAAAAGTCTGTATAAGATCCAGCGGTCAAGCATTTTCTTGATTAGTTGATTGATGGGAGGAGGATCATCCCTGGCTGGAGGTCCATGAGAAAGGAGGCTGAGCAAAAGCCGTGGGATACAAGCCAGGAAGCAGCATTCCTCCATGGACTCTGCATTAGCTCCTGCCTACAGGTTCCTTTCCAGTTTGAATTCTTGTCCTGACGTCCTTTGATGAAAAGGCTATGGTGTGGAAGTATAAGCCAAATAAACTCTTTCCTCACCAAGCTGCTTTTGATTCTGGTGGTTCATCACAGCAACAGTGACTCTAGGACCCACCTGCCTGCCTTCCATCCCTCCTACCTTCCCCACCTCCCTCTGTCCCTCCCTAGTTTCCTTCACAACATTAAAGTAGGGAAATGATTGAATTGCATTGGTAGTTTCTAGACACTTAAGTTCTGTAATCCCCCCACCCCCACACACACATACACTTCCCTTTCTTGCTCCTAAATCTAGTGTTTCCAGGCTGCCCCAGATGTGCCATGTAGCCCAAAATGACCTCGAATTTCTACCTCCACTTCCTGCCTCCACTTCTTAAGCACTAGAAACTGTGTCCACCTCCACACTTGTTTATGTAGGTCCGTGGGGGGAGTTCAAGACTCCCGTGGGGGGAGTAGCTAGGCAAGTACTCTACCACTCAACTACATCTCCAGCCCGGGCACTTCTTTTTCTTTTTTAATTTGGAAGGTTAGGAGAGAGGACATTGTATGTTTGGAGGGTTGCTAAGCCTGCTCTATGCATAGTTCTTTTGGGGTAGTATTTTTCCAAATAACTGTAAGATGCCCTCCTCTCCTCCTTAAGCTGGAGGGACCCTGCGGTTTGAATCACTCAGGCCCTCTCTCTCACGGCCATTGCAGAAATTGCTTATCTTTTAAGTACCGTCTTTTGCTTATTGATAAAAAGTATTTATTATTTCCAGTATTTGTGATAGAATTTTAAGCCATGGTGTATGACCATGCTCTCCTATGACTGTGCCTCATCTCATCTGTGACCTCATACCCATCATGAAGCTTTGAATAAAGGGAAGGAGGAAAGTCGTCTATCTTGTACAAATGGCCAGTGACTACTTGAAAACAGGACTTAAGCATTCAGTATTGATTCTAAGTCTGTTTCCCTGAAAGTATACTTCTAGCTTAAACATCATCCTCACGGACAGAGTGTCTGCTGTGGAATCTTCAGAATCTTGCCTAGACTATAGCATCCAGCACTGAGTAGAACCTAGGTTGAGCTTGAATGAATGAACAAACAGAGGAATAGGTCAAACTTTGAGAAAAATTATGCATATTTATATCACAGGTTCAAGGTAGTTATTAAACTAATTTTTTTTTAAAGCAGAACTTGTCTTCTTTGGTTGCTTTTTTGAGTAGGTAGTGTAATTACACTGTATAAAAATTTGAAAGCATTGTATTAGTTTTCTAGGGTTGCTGTAATTACATCCACTGCCATCTTCGGTGACCTAATGTTATTTAATTAAATCTCCAAATGCCACATTTCCAAATATGGTCACATCACAGACATTCATCCACAGCCATAGTGGTAGGATTTGAACATACGACTCTGGGAAGGAACACGGTTCTATCTACTGTAGAAAAAAGTGTGTAAAGATCCGACATCACTGCTATCTCCAGCTCACTTCCTTGCACACTCAGGTTACTTTGAATAACTACAATCAGTTTAAAAATGCCAATGGGCAGAGGGAAGGAAGTTCATTTTGCCCTGCAAGAGTCCGTCTTGTTCTTGTCTGTTTCATTCATCAAAACATTGTGATTTTTAGCTTTCAGATTTATACCATGTCCTCAGCAGGGCTCAGGGATGGGGAAAGGAGGGGAAATGTTCAAACAGAAACTAAATATAGCGATCCTATATTAATCACGGTGTGAAGCACATTCTACTTTTCCTGTGACTTCCTCATTAAATGTCAGACGCCGTGTGGGTTGCTGCACTTAATCACCCATGCGCTGGCATAGAGTAGGCTGCTGCTGGCTTTAGCTCTAGTAATGTTAAGCCTTAGAGCATTTGGCTTGGGGATTTATTTAAATGCATGCTTTAGAATTTTGATTTAATTTATTGAGTTATAATTTACATACAATAAAGGGCAAGCATTTGACAAGTTACATGAGTTTTGATATATACATTTATGCACTGCCACAACCAAGCTAGCAGAAGGGATACAGGGGGATTGACCAGGAAAGAAATGGTGGCAATGAACGGGACTTTTTCATGGCTTTGAAGTTAGTTAGTTACTGTCTGTATTATACCGTGAAATGCTACTCCTTGATACAAGGGAGGATAGTTGTATCTCATGATACATAACAAGAAATGTTAATTTCCTATGTCTTTTACTATGAAATGTATACACACAGAGCTATATGCATTGTTGTATAGTGTTCTGTTAAATGATCTCACGAGTCCTATTAAGCTGCTGGTATCTATTTAACTTTTTCTAGTTTCCTTTCCTTTCCCACTAAAAAACAAATTCTTTTTGAGACAGGCTCTTATGTATCCTAGGCTGGACTTGAACTCACTACATAGACAAGGATGACCAGGAATTATAATCTTCTTCCTTGCACCTCCTAAGTGCTAGGAGTATCAACATCTACCACCCTGACTAGCTCATAACGTGCTGGAAATTGAACCCAGAGCTTTGTACATGCTAGGCAAGCATTCTATCAACTGAGTCACATCTCCAATCTGATAAACCTTTAAAAAAATTCAGTTACATGTGATGTCGCTATTGTTGTTGTTCCCCAGAGAATGCTTGGAAGAATGGTGAGCCATCAGTAGAACAACAACTTTTACGTTTCCCACCTCCAATAGGCAGTGCGCTGTATTCCTTTCTTTGCCATAGGAACTGCTAACTTGCTGTCTCAGGAAGGGTTCAGGAATATAGAGGTTAAGGGAAGGACCTAGCTTGAGACTTACTTAGAGGTAGTCAGGTCTGGTGTGAGTCCCAACGTTTCCACCTGCTCTCACTTGACACTAGACAAGTTGTTCCACTTTCTATAGCCTCAATTTGTTCATCTAAAGAGAAAGAGGACACAATTCTGCTCCATCAAGAGGTTACCATCCTAATGCAGGAAGAAATCGGAAGAAAATGACTGTTGTCTAAAGAGACATTCAAAGTGACGTTTTAAGAGAGGGAGAAACCAAGCAGTTATAGACAAAGGGCTTCATAGCAAAGCTAGTTCAGTAGTGGGGAGCTGTGTGTGATTAATTAGACTTCACAGTTGAAGCCTTCTCAGTGGGCTACAGCCTTAAGTAGAACAAGCAGTAGATGCCATACTTGCTGACAGGACAGCGTGACGCTGTGGTCCACAAATGTAGGGGGCAGAACTCCTAGCTCTCCTGGGGCTGAAACCTACTATAAAGGACAGAGGCTTAGAAAGCAATGACACTGAAGAAATGACAAGTGGCCTGTTTTCTCCGTAGACCGTGGAGATTAACCAGAGGTTTGAGCCCTGGCCCCACGGTGCGAGGAAGCCCGCGGAGCTGATGCTGCTAACAGTTGTTCACAGTGACTCTTCAGTGGCTAATGCGCTTGCTAATCACTGTGAAGCCATTCCCCAGCAAAGGGAACTGAGTACTGGAGCTCTAGTTGGAGGCTCTGTGAAAGCTCATCACTGCTCGGAGCACTGGTTCCAGGGATTTAATCCAGCGCAGAGCCTCCATACCGTGGAATAGGGCCATTTCCATGCCTATTTCAGGGTTTCCTGAAATACTGGGGAAGGAAAGTGTAGCAGATAAGATCTTTTATACCATTAAATCGAGTAACAACCTGGCGGTTACTTAAAACTTTCCAGAAAGTTTATTGAGCTAAGAAATAGTGTTAAGTTTCACAGAAGCAATTCAGTGTGTGCCATTTCTGGAGATTTCTGGCCCTCAGCTTTCAGAGCAAGAATCGACACCTCCCCAAAGACACTGGCTTCCCATGAGCAAGCTGCTGGTGGTCTGCTCCTCTCAGGCATCTTTACCTTATCCTTTTGCTCCAACCTGTACATGGGCGGGGACGGGCGGGGACGGGGCAGGGTAGGAGTAGTGTAGGCCCCTTGGCAATTCTGGTGGGCTTCAGGATTCCCAGAAACCCTTCTCTGTCCTCCAGCCTCTTCCTTCTTGTCCCCGCTCCTTTACCGGTCTGACCTAAGGTATTAGAAATCCTTCTTCATCAGTTGTGTAAACAGTTAATTAAGGTCTACCCTCCTATTCCCTACTGGCTAAATTTTTGTTAAGAAAAGATTTTATAAAAAGCCATGAAGAAAAACGTACATCTAAACTTGTTAGCAGAGAGAAAGCAGGTTATGGATTTTGTAGTTTGGCTTAGTGTTAGGAATGAGCTGCTGTGTGACTAATAAGTATATCTGTCTCACTGTGTGTTTGTGTTTCTCAGACTCAACCCTTAAGAGGCCAGAGGCAAGATAACGTCACATTTTACACACTGACTTCTCTAGGGGTGAAAGACTGCGATTAGCCATTGGGCTCCTGCACATCATTGAAATGGGTAGTAATCATTATTGTTTTAGACATAACTATTTCTTTTTCTTTTTTCTCTTTTGGTTTGTCGAGAGAGGTTCGTCTGTGTAGCCCTGGCTGTCCTGGAACTCGCTCTGTAGACCAGGCTGGCCTTGAACTCAGGGATCCTCCTGTCTCTGCCTCCCAAGGGCTGGGATTAAAGATGTGCGACACTATACCTGGCTTAGATATAACTGTTTTTCTTTTAAAAGTCTAAATGTTTGGTTTTTGTGTTTTTAGTTTTCAGATAGAGTGACACAGCCGTAGCACATGTGTCTCTAATACATGTATGTCTTTATATTGTTGCCATAAAAGTGAGTTTTTAATCCCATCATTGGACATTAAATGTAGCATCGTAGTATTATAGACAGAGAAGGCTTCTGTGGTAACTATCAGAAGCAAACATCCTAATTTCCTGACCAAGAACCTCAGGATGTTCTGAGCTTGCTTTCCTCTCAAGATCCATGTGTTCTTCCTATTCGAAATAACATCTTCCCTTACTTTTGTGATGGACAAATATTTTTCCCTATAGAAGACTGAGTCAGTGGAGGGAAATGCCTACAGGACTGTGTAGAGGCTGTTAAAATTTCTACCTCTGAGATTATTTGTAAGCACGTCATAGATCGCATGCAGTGGGTGCCTTTCCTCCAGCACACAGTGGGTGCCTTTCCTCTAGCACACAGTGGGTGCCTTTCCTGCAGCTAGGCTCTGGAACTGCTCACTCAGCATTTTGTTCAATTATGTCCCTGGGACTGGAGCAAATAGAAATGACTGTTAGGTCTTATTTGCTGTTAGGTCTGATGCTAAAAACCAGGCTCTCAATGTCATAATATGAAGGTGAACATCTATGCTGCTTTTCTATCAGAGTGCCTAAATCAAAAAGACCAAGGTTACCACTCCCCCATGGCCCAGTTAGATTCGTCTGTGGCCCCACAGTAGAAACAAACTTGTAAGTTTCTAAATCATTTTCAAACTTCAGTGCTGTTTAAAACAAAACAAAATACAAATCTGCTAGATTTAAAGGCCATTTTAGCAAGTTGTGTGATTTGCTATTGGATCATGGACTTACAGACAGTTGTGAGCTGCCATGTGGGTGCTTGAGAATTTAACCCCAGTCCACCGGTAGAGCTCCTGCTCTTAACCACTGAGCCATCCCATAATTTGCTTTTATAATTAATTTTTCAGAGCCAAATGAGGATCTATGGCTAATTATGAACAGATGTTTTAAAAAAACTTTTTTATATATCTGCGATGTCTGTGAGTGTCCACCTGTCACAGTGTGGTAGTGGAGGTCAGAGGGACAACTTGTGGGCATTGGCTCTCTTCTTCAACCACTGGCTTCCAGGGATTGAACTCAGATCATCAGTCCTTTTCCCTACTGAGCCATCTTACGAGCCATGTAAGAAATACTTGTGCAACCTTTATGAACACTACCCTGAAACTCTGACACTCCAGCACTATTCTCACAGCTTATTACATCAGATTGGGGCTTTTTGTTTGCTTGCTTTGTAACACTATTTATCTTACATATAGCCACCAGGGTGTACAGAAAAATAAGACTGTGCTGTGAAGCACCTGCGATTGACTTTTTGGACTTTGGTGGTTCGTTTGCTTGTTTTTGTTTTGTTTGAGACAAGGTCTCTCTATGACCTGGAACTTGCTCTGTAGACCAGGCTGGACTCACAGAGATCCTATGTCTGTCTCCCCTGGCTGGGATTAGGTATGTGTGCTCCCATTGCCTGCCCCCAGTGTGATGTGTAAGTGCTAACTTAGTATACTCATTCCTAAGGCATGACCTAGCCCTGTGTGTCAGACGTTCACGTGTGTGGGTTTATTCTAGTCTCTGAGGGAAGAACAGCTCCCGTGATCTTTGAGTTGCGAGGTATGTACCCCATACCTTGAGAAGAAAGAGATTTCACTACTTTTAGGAAGGAATGATGGGCCTCCTTTGTCAGATTAGAAGTCCAGCAAGGCGTCTCACTTTCTTAGGACTCAAGTTCACAATACCAGTTAACAGCGAGCTGAGATGGGAGGTCTGCAGGCCGGGCCCTGGCTTCATTCTGGCTCCTCGGTGCTGGAGACCTTATTACTTACTTATGGACGCCATTAGCACCCAGAAGGGAGTTTGCTTTGCCTGTCTCGTTAAGTATAAGCTCTTTTAGGATTTTCTTTTATAGGTATACTATGCATAAGAAAACGATCATGGGCATCATGATAAATTCTGAAGTGTCAATCTACCGATTTTTCCACCGAAGATTCTTGCAGTATTTTGCTTCATCTCATGAGAATTTATTAACTTACTGTGGTTTCTCTTCTTTTTAGTAAATTACCCATCTTCCATCTTACTTTTCAGGTGCCTTATTAAACTGTATCTTGGGAAAGAAAGGGATTTTCCCCTAGGTTATCTTCTGTTACTGTCCTACCGTTGCTTGGGGATGAGGGTTAGACGTGACACAGCCTGCCTCTAGAGTTTTCCTTGTCACTGAAAACACAGCCTGGAGTACTCCATTACTATTAATTTGGGTAATTCTTCCTGCTTCCCGATTGATATACTGAAAATAAGACTTGTCCCTCTTCGTCTCAGAATATGATGTTCATAGCATTAGAGATTTACAAAGGAGTACTTGGCTTTATTTAGGACTTTTCCATTCTTTGGGGTATTTTTTAAAATAAGGATATTAAAAATATCACCCTGACTCCCAAATGTCTATTAGTGATGACAAAGGTGAAATGTTTTAGACTTGAAATATACACAGTATACAGTAAAGCTGGTGTATCAAGCATTGCTAGCAGGTGTCTCTCCAAAGTCCTGCAGGGGCTGGAGAACACTCGTTGGTCAGATAGAGGACCTGCGTTTCGTTTCCAGCACCTATGTTAAGCTAATCACTATTGCTTGTAGCTCCAATTCCAGGACTCTACCACCCTCTTGGCTTCCTTGGGCACCTATATGCAACTGATGCCCATACAGCTACTGAGGTACATCTGCATACGTATAAAACAAGAAAACTAAATGTTTTCAATGCTATAATTATAGTTAATATACTTTGAGATACAATAAAAACGAAGATGTCTCTTTTGTAAGCCTATTACTTCTTATTTTAAGAAAATAAGAGAACGGCTTCCCCCAAATGTAATGGAACTATTACAGAAATGGGGCAGTCAGTTTCTAATATTCAGTACCATAGCAATGAAATGAGCTATAATTTAAATAAAGACTTCTCCTGGGTCAGCAAAAATGCAAAGAAAGCATTTTATTCCTGTTCCCTTTCTCTCAAGTTCAGGAAGACGAGGTGATAGAAAGACTACAGGGCTTAGGACAACCTGCTTTGTTCTACGGTTCATTCCCCCGAAATACACAGTCTTCTAACCTTACAAAACAGTTTCAGAGAAACGTGAGTCAACTCTGTAGACAGGAAAGCAATATGGTTTGATCCTTTATCGAGAGCACCCCAGTGGTTTACGTTCACTGGGTTTTGGTCTGCTACACTGATACAGGATCCTGTGTCACTTGGTTTGTAATTGTCAGGTTCATAATATGAAGCTAAGGGGGTTCTGTGTATGCTTGGGGTCAGAGCCCGTTTGAGTGTGTTCAAGGCTCAGGGTTCAAAGTCCAGAAGTGAACACAAACAAACAAACTTTGAGTGTTAATTAATGAAACATGATTTAATTTAAAAGTCTCATGACTACAAAAGTAAGGGAGGGAAATTGTATAGGATTTTGTATAATCCGTGTGTGTGTGTGTGTGTGTGTGTGTGTGTGTGTGTGTGTGTGTGTGTGTGGTGTGTTGTATAGGTTGTATATACGAATAGGTAAATGTGTGTGAGAGTGCCTGTGTGTATGTGGAGTTGCCTGTGTGCCTCTGCAAATGGGTGTGGAAGTCAGAAGTCAATGCAAGTGTCATTCCTCAGGTGCTGGTCACCTTTTGTTTGAGTTTGAGGTAGAGCCTCTCATTGGTTTGATGCTTGCCAAGTAGGCTGGATTAGCTGCTCAGTGAGCCCTAGAGATAGCCCTGTCATTTTTACTTTTCAAGCACTGGGATTGTAAGAAGGTGCCATGATACTACTACTACTACTACTACTACTTATTATTATTATTATTATTATTATTATTATTATTATTAAATCACAACATTTCTCACTTCCCTTTTTCCTTCTCCTTCCTGTCCCATATACCTCCCCCCTCCTTAAAATTCCTGATTACAGTTACCACATCAGACTTTGGTATGTGTGACCCAGCCTATTGTACAATTACATTTCACCTTACTAAACAAAGCCTATGTTAGTCATGATGATATTGGTTTTCCTCGTTAACTTTGTCTTTTAATGTTTCCACAAGGTCGTAGTAGAGGAGACCCAACAGTCAATTGTCAACTTACTCTGGCCAATGAAAAATGCCTCAAGCTCTTCCACCAAACCAATGGTCTTACGTCTTATCATTTGACAGCCGTGACAGAAATGGCCAGTCTCTCTAACAGCTATGATATGTACTGTGGGAGCCTGATCCTAGGACCTCATATAGACTAAAGATGGACGTCCTAAAGCTTCAGATGACCAGGTGGTTCTTTCTTAACTGTGAGACTTCCCAGATCCTTTGTTGTACTCAAGTCAGAGTTGAAGCTTCAAGAGAATATAGGAAGCCCGAATCTTTTTTTTTTCCCGGAGCTGGGGACAGAACCCAGGACCTTGTGCTTGCTAGGCAAGCGCTCTACCACTGAGCTAAATCCCCAACTCCCAGGTGGTTCTTTTATGAGTTGGAAAACGCGCTTCACTTCCTGGTGTGCTCTAAGCTTTGAGTGTTCCTACTAAGTATAGGTTGAATGCTCATCCTCTTTGACTGTGAACATCCTTTATTGAAAGTGGTTTCTAGTCTGGTTACAAGAAGTGGCTGGCATTTCTGTTGTTGGCATTTATCCCCAGATGGCATCAGTGCCCCCAAGTCTGACTGGATGGTCCCTTTACTTTTCTGAAGCCTCTGCCCATGCCTCTTCCTGTATACTATAGAAAAGGTGGTTCATATGAGCTGACCTCTACCCTACTTCTTATCGGAAACACATGCGTTATGTTGGGTGATCTCAAGACTATCCCTGGCTGTGAAACTCTGATGATGAAAGTTCATCTCCCTGAATGGCACCGTGATAATTAGGTAGCCCGACAGCTGCACAGAATGGGCAACGCTGACCACTACAGTCTGTGCTGTAAGAGGAGTCTCTCGTTTTCTTTCCTTCTCATTGTCTATGACACACAGGATCTCACTCTGTAGTCTCTAGGCTGGCCTCAGATTCACAGCAATCCTCCTGCCTCAGCCTCCTGAGTGCTGGGGTGACAGGTGTGAGCAAGTTCTTATAGCAGTGAGATTAGAAAGCGCACCATTAAGCTTCTTATAACAGTGTCCAGTGTCCCGACCATCCAGTCACTCACTTGGCAAGAACACACAGTATTCCCCCTTGAAAGCGACCCATCAGTGCCCACCCGATGGGCTAGCAGTGGCGTTTTAATAAAGAGAGCATACCTTTAATATAATTTATAGTGTTTGAGAACCACATGAAGAATTTTAGCCTTGACTTTTGAAGGAGGAAAAACAAATCACCTGTTTTATTTAATGGAGAAGCAAAACTCTCCAGTAAAGATTAGTGGACCAGACTTGAGATTCTCTTCACACCAACCCCTCTTTTACAGCTCAGGATCTTCCCTGATCCCAAGTGTGAAATGTGAGTGATGTGTTAAATGAGGACCATTCTGCAAAATGAAGGCAGGATGGGTTATCCTCAGAGGGAGCTGCAAAGTCAGATCAGAATATCAGCTTGTTCAGTGCTGATGTTTGGAGGTCAGAGGGAAATCCAGCAAATATCAACAGTGTCACCTAGAGAGTCATGCATCTCTTGGGGAATTTAATTTATATTAATGAGAAGCGAGACCTGCTTAGAGCTCACTTAGTGATTGCTCCGGTGTCAGATTTTAGTGATCCTACTTCATGAAAAGGATTTTAAATGAATTATCCTTAAAGAAAACCTGACGAGATGCTGCTTATTAATTGTGAGGTTTCTATTACCCTGCCCCCTGCCAAACCATAGTCACATATCAAGATGTTTTTGAGAGCTCGCTTTACCATGTCGATAACTTGCTGTCAGTGTAGCCCAGGAAATTGCTTCCTGGGTAGGCCAGGTTGACTTTGAACTTGCGATCCTTCTCCCACCTCAGCAGACCTCATGGAGACCTGCATTTGAGCAGGAGTGGTGCTGTTAGCTATTGTCTTGAGCACTCACTGTGTACTGGGATCTCTATGAGGTGGGGTTCTCAAATTCTAATTTAGCGAGTTTCAGAATTACAGGTATGGAGAGGGAGACTCAGAGATACTCATTAACGTGCTCCAGGTTATATTAAATAATGGGCCAGAACTAGGATATAGTAACTTTGTTAGACTCTCAGGTCCACCATTTTCCAACTCTAGCAATCTCAGGGTGTTTTCTTTACTCATCCCGGACTTTGTGGTATTTATAGAACTTTCCCTTGATCTAGCACCAAACTCCAGTTGCTGTGCTTGGGGTTTTATTTTGCAAACCGACTTAGTAGATGATACCAGCTCTATTTATACATGAGAAATGAGGGGGTAGAAGAGTAAACCTCAGTGCCAGATAGGATCTAACGGAGCTAGGACCCACTTGGAGACCTTCCTCCCTGACCTTCCAAGGTTTACTACCCAGGTTAACAGGCCTGGCAGCAAGGGACACTAACTAGCCACTGAGCCACCTTGCTGGAGCCCATGGGGTCACAGTGCGTACACAACAGAAGATGACCATTCTCCTTCCAGAATCATCAGTACCAAGCAGTTGAGTGTTGAGAGTTAGGGTCCAGAGCCCTTTCCTACCCATATGTGGCTGTTGACAGGCTCATTCTTGTGCAGATCCAGTTGAGGGGTCTGAAGTGACTGTGGCCTTGTGATTGCAGTGATGGTGTCTTGTCTCAGAGAGAGCATCTCGTGACCTTTTGCATTATCTTACATTCCCCCCTGTCCTCCGCAGCATTCTCCAGACCTTGGAGAGGATGGGATGAGTATGTCGTTTAGTGCGTAGACTAATCTGTCACTTGTTCTTAGCACCTCACACAGGCGTGAGTTTCTGTATTCACCACTATTCCTGGAAAGAGTTAATCAGCTACTCAGATTAAAGCTGAGACCAGCAACCGGCCAGGAACATAAACACAGTATAATATTTAGAAGACTGTTCAGTACACGTCAAGTTAACTAAATAGTGTAAATAGTGTTCAATTCTCCTTTAGGGCTGTGACCAAAGAGTTAATATTCTTTCTCTCTTTTTTTTTTCTCTTAATTTTGGGTATGAGTGTTTGCCTGCCATGTATGGCTGTGTACCATGTATATGCCTGGTGCCCACAGAGGCTGAAGAGGGCATGGGAACACCTAGAACTGGGGTTACAGACAGTTGTGAGCCGCCGTGTGGGTGCTGGTAATCGAATCTGGATCCTTTGGAAGAGCAGGAAGTACTCTTCACTGCTGAGCCATCTCTCCAGCCCTGCAAGGACTTAATACATGAGAGAGACAACACTTCAACAGAAATCATTACATACCATGAATTATAAGTATGTAACATTATTTATTGTATACATGCATATACATGGATGTTTATATCTCAATTATATCATCTGTCTGTCTGTCTGTCTGTGTGTACAACCACTCTTCTAATCAGTAGCATCTTGTTTCTGTCTTTGGCCCAAATTGAAGGGAATACGAAAATCACCTGGATGTTCCTGTTGTAGGTGAGCTTTGGTTCTCATCACTGTGCAAAGTCCTCAGAAGCAGTGAACGAATGAAGACATTTCCTGTGTCTGAGGCTCAGCGGAGGTTTTGTGACGTTACTCTAGGTAATAATGCATAGCACTAAACTGCCTCAGCCGTACGGTAAAATATTAAGCTGCAAAGTAACTTCACAAGAGTAATTGGTATTTTTTTCTTGGTGGGGTTTTTGTTTGTTTTGTTGGTTTTTTTTTTTTTTAAGACAGTGTCTCTGTGTATCCTTGGCTATCCTAGGATACATAGGATATCTAGAGAGCAGGCTGGCCTCAAACCCAGAGATCTTCCTGCCTCTGCCTCCCAAGTTGTGGGACTAAAGGCCTGTGTCACTACTGCCTGGCTTGATATTCTTAACAATTGATTAGCAAGGGGAAAATGAATGTGAAGCAATGTATATGTATTGAAAAGGACTAGAAGAAAACATATTAGAAGTTTCATAGCTGTTTGCAGGCAAAAGGATTATAGTTGGTCTTGATTGACCTTTTCTTTTTAAAGAATTATTTATTTTATGTATGTTAGTACACTGCAGCTGTCTTCACACACACCAGAAGAGGGCATCAAATCTCATTACAGATGGTTGTGAGCCACCATGTGGTTGCTGAGAATTGAACTCAGGACCTCTGGAAGAGCAGTCAGTGCTCTTAACCACTGAGCCATCTCTCCAGCCCTTGATTGACTTTTTAATTGGTTTCTGTATTTATATTTTTCAAGTATTAACATGTATTGCTTTTATGTCAGGAAAGAAACACAAGTGATTGAACAGCAGCGTTAAGGCTTAAGCAGCCTTTTCTTAGACACTATGTACCCTTAAGCAAGATGCAGGTTTCTATAAAATGGCATGAAAGCTGCCTGAATTTCCACAGTCACTTAGCATGGGATTCCTGCACTGTCACGATGCCCGCATGTGGAAGAGGACAGCCAGGCACCATGCACTGATTGGTATGAGCCGTACAGTTGTTACTGCATTTATTTAGCGGGTGGGTACACATAATGGGAGTGATTCAAAGATTCTATCTCTATAAGTCTCTGGGCAGAACTTAGGTCGTCAGACTTGGCAGCAAATACCTTTACTAAACTCTGAGCCTTCCAAATCAACAAAATTGTGTGGGAGAGAGAGGGCACCTGCAAAAACCTAGTCAGCTTTCTTAAACTTACCTCAAAGTTTGTGGGAAAACTGGACCTTGTTTTCACTGTATAATGAAAGGGTCTCTGGAGCATTAAACATTAATATTTTCTAGTTAATTGACATGAGATGCTCCCTAGGGAAAGGTGGGTCATGAATAGATTGGAGTTTATCTAATAGCTGATGATGCCCTCTGTGTGAAGAGTGGATACGCCGTGGCACCCAGCACTCTAAACCTTCCCCTAGTGTGGCGCCCTGGCCCGCTGCACCAGCATCAGCATCCCCAGGACACTGTGAGAAAGATAGATTCTGGTTTGCAAAAGGGAGGACTGTGGTATTTCATAGGTCCTTGAAATGAAAGCTAAATAAGAAATAAGTCTTAGATGGGACAAAAAGGTCATCCTTCAGGTGATTCCAATGGGTGCTAAAAGCTGAGGACCGAGCCGCTCTCTAGGAGTAGATGCAGGCCTATGACGTCAGAACTACTCCTCGCTTTTCTCAGCTCGTTCTGTCTTTCCCATAAGCCATATTCGGGTGGATATGTGATAGCTTTCGGGGCTTTTCCTGATCTTTGCAATAACTGAGGTTGAGAAGGTGCTCAAGCACGGGCAATGGAAATGAACATTGGAGTTTAAAGTCGCCATTTGTATCCTACGCTTTAGAAGCAGGGTCAGAAATGAAATGAACCCTTCAGAATCTGCCATGAGATCTCTGTCCATGGGGACAAGCTGTGCTTACATTGTCCTGGCATCAAAATGGCGTAGTGTAGGTATGAGTCACTGGCATAGCGATGTTTCTGTTCTGTCTTCATTTCATTACTCAGAAGGTAACTTGTATTTGTGGTTTTTAACTTTGCATTTTGTTGTGGTTTATACTTGGTTCTAGGCCTCTAGAATGCAAAAACCTAGGGCTCTTGTGAGTGTAGGAAGCCAAGGCCATTTCTCAGCTACTTTTGAAGAAAACCTTTTTTTTTTTTTTAACCTTCGGAAAGCCTAAGATGAGCTGTTTTGAGATATTCGAAGGTGTTCTTTTCTTTTCTTTTAAAATAGTGTTTATTTTTTAGTATCTGTGAGTGTAATGAAGGCGAGTAAGCATGTCGTTCGGGAGTAAAGCATCGAGGTTGAGCTCAGCATATGAAGTGACATAAATACCAAAGCAACTCATGGCCACGATGGAACAGAGCGAACTAAGATCGTCCAGAAATCGAAACGATGGAAAGCTCATCAGCTGAAGCCACTTGTCAGCTAGATCCATTTTCTTGCACAAAATGAGCACGTTGGCTTATGCTACATAAGAACAAGGTGTTTCCAGACGTGGTGCTGCTCCCCCTTGATCCCAGCACTCTAGGGAACAGAGGCAAGATAGATCTGTGTGAGTTCCACGTTAGCCTGGCCAACAGCGAGTCCCAGGCTAGCCTGGGCTACACATCGAGACCCTGTCTCAAAACAAAACAAATAACCTTGTTCTGGGAGAGTTGAACCCCAGGAGAATAGACTTAACAGCAGCAACACAAGGCTAATTACAGCATCACCATGGTGTATGCTTTCTACATTTGAAATGCTTCTGTGTTTTAGAACCGAGGTGCTTTCTGAATAACTGACGCTGATGAAAAGAAAGGTACTAGTAATATTTTAATCACCATACATTTTCAAGTAATTTATCTTCATATAAACTCTAGCCTCTAACCTTTGTTTAAGAATTGTAATTCTAAACCTTTTAAATTTTATTTTAAAAATAATTTTATTAGAGTAGGAAATAGGAAGGAGGGAGTTTTCTCCTTCCTTCCTTCCTTCCTTCCTTCTTTCCTGTTTTTGTTTTTGGTTTTGTTTTGTTTTTAAATCCAGGGTCTCACTGCGTAGCTCAGGCTGGCTTAGAACACATTCTGTAGCCCAGACGGCCCTCAAGCCCTCCTCTTCCTGAGGCCTCAGCTTCTGAGTACTAGATTTATACTGTATACCAGGTCTGGCGAAGGCATTTTAACAACAAAAACCTCAACAACACTCCTTACTGTTTGTCATATTATTAAATAGTCTTCGTTTTATATAGGTTTTCTGTTATTACAAGTAAAGGCAGTTAGTCCACTGTTCATCCTTTGGAAGTCTGTCCTAGACTGTGAAGCCTAGACACCACTGATCATTTAGATGGGGTTTGTTTAGAGAACTGCACGCACTGGCACAAAAATGTCCAGCAAGCTTGGTATCCTAGGAACCATTTCTTTCTGTCTTTTTGTTCTGTTGCAGGTGAGGCCTGTGGCTTTGTGCTAATCAGACACGAAATGAATTTTATGCCAATAACGCCATCGTTATAATGTGTACAGAGCTTGGAGGCTGGCATGTTGGCTAGTGAGTTAAGAACACGGACTGCTCTCACAGAGGTCCCAGACTCAGTTTCCAGCATCTGTAACTGCAGTTCCCAGGCTTCCACCCCTTCTTCTGGCCTTTGCAGGCAATCATATACACAATGCACAAACATACATGCAGGTGTCCGTCTGTCTATCTGTCTGTCTGTCTGTCTTCGTGGAATACCATTGCAGTAAGGATTTCATTTTAGACAGGAAAAGAGAAGCTCAGAGGAATTAGGAACTTGCCTGTTGTCATGGTTAGGAAATGATGGCTCTGGACTTTAAACCTCAGTCTGATAGGCTTGGCTGCTCTGGCTTTTATGCATCGTGTAATGCATCAAGAGATTCATTATGATGCCCCGAGCCAGGCAAACAAACAAACATGGCGGTGCGAGAAACAGTATGCAGAGCTCAAAATGAAGTCAGAAGGACTACCGTGTGCCCTAGTGCTCACATCCTTAAAAAGGGAAGAGTGGAGCATTTGCTCTTGTTCCAGCACCGTGGAGGTGTAGCTTTTCCAAAGCCCAAAGTACCGCTCAGAGCTGGGCTGTTTTCCTCCCTCTGGGGCTTTGTAATGTGACGATGGGGGACAAACAATGAAGATTAGGCCAAGCAGGCCGTCATTAACTTCAGTCCGTTTACCTTCATTTAACACGCTCTTCACTGCTGCTTCAGGAGTTTTACAAGTGAAGACAATTATAAAAGCCCAAGAATAATGAAGCAATCTATGTTCGAGAATTGTTGGTAACGCCATTTCAAACCTTCGTGCAGTTTTTTATGGTATGGTTTCTAGTGTGCCTCATTTCTCTTAAATGACAATATAGCATGTTTGTCTCTCGAGCGGAAGACTGTTTCTTTTAGATGATAAGATCTAGTGTCTTCGTCATAAACTATCCCTCTAAATTCCTTCCTCAATTATTGTCGCTGTGTCTAACGAATGGCTTTATGAGTATGTGGCAGTTAGGATAGTTGTAGTGCACCCCTGGGCTAGCGACAATGGGGCCCTGTCAGACCCAAGCCTGAAGACGCACTCAAAGGGGAAGAATCACGTTAGTTACTAGAAGCCAGGAAGAGCTGAAGACAGGAGAGGGCAGCTCAGCTGGAGCATGGACTCGGCCACAGAAGAGTCCATGGAGAGGGGACTTCACTTTCCCTTCCTCCGTCCTCCGTCCTCCACCCCCTTGTCTGTTGTTGTTGTTGTTGTTGTTGTTGTTGTTGTTGAACTCCATGAGAGTCCAGAAAGCAGAGAACTTATTGCTGGTCAGCCACTCAGGGGAAGGGCAGTGGAGGAGTAGAGAGAATAATTTTAGGAGGGTAGAGAGGCTTCATAATGATTCTGTGCAAATGTGTCTACTGTGATTATGATTTGGGTCCTGAATTCAGCCCAGAGACTCGAGTGTTGAGGGCTCGGTCCTGTGGGGGTGAAAGCTGGAGGCTGTCTCGCCTTTACTGAGAGTGATCATAAATTGACCTGTGGAGGACTGTGGATCCTGTTACACTGGAGGCACTATTGGCCACAAATAATTTGTGAGATAATTATTTACCTGTTTCCTTGAATCCTGTGTTTTAAATACTCATAAACTTGAAGAAAAACATTTGCATGGAAGAAGACTAATCTGTGCTACGGCCTCGCCTCTCCTCTCCTCTCCTCTCCTCTCCTCTCCTTCCTCCCTCCCTCCCTCCCTCCCCCCTCCCTCCCTCCCTCCCTCCCTCCCTCCCTCTCTCTCTCTCTTTCTTTCTTTCTCTCTCTCTCTCTTTCCTTTAGGCTCATCTTATATTTAGAAACATTATACAGAAGGAAAGATTGTTACAAATTCCCCAAATATTTAGAGAGGCTTGTCTACTTATCGTGACAGAGATGGACAGCAAAGGCATGTGCTCTGAGGGCAGTTAACACACAAACACTTAACAGTTGACGGCATCTTGTAATCATTTGTGGTTCAGGCATGACATAGGCTTGCAGGAAGTGACCTAGGGGTTCAAGATGAGCCTTGAGTTTTGACTACAATACTATTGTAAAGAGAGGCGAGCGCAATCCTTTTAGGCTTAGGGAATGTTATCCACAAAACACAACTGGATTAAAATACACACCCAAAAAGAGGGCAGAGGATGGTTAAGGGGAAGCCTTGGCATGAATGAGCAGGTGTAGTGCAATGGCCACCCAGTGAAGGAGGAGGTGGGAGATTGGCTTTGAGAAGGGACTCAGTTGTCAGTCAAGCTCCTGAGAATTTTACTAAGAACTTTATGTGTTTCTACATAGTTTATAAAGATTCTTTTGAGAGGGGGGAAAATATTTGTGAAGTAAGGGATGAACTGGGTTGAAGAGGATGGTGCAGAAGGACCTTTGGCAATGTCATAGAAGAGAGGAGAGGATATTGGGGGAGGGAAGTAACTGTTAAAAGATGCTACCATTAACTAAGAGGCAATAGAAGGAGAAGATCTGATCTTGGAAGAAGTTAATTGAATCTTTGTCACATGTAGATGGTTATTTTAATCAGGAGAGCAACAAGCTGTCTGGGCCTTAGAACGGGAATCTAAAACAGACAGGTCAACCCGAAGGTAGTTTTTTGAAGACAGAAAGTAGGATTTGCTGGTGAATGTGCCTACAGGAAGCGAAGCACAGGAGAAGCTCTTTTGACCACAAAAACTACCAGGGGTTGGGGCTGTGCAGACTCTTCTACCCTCTGCGATGGATTGCCCCCAGCCACCATGGCTGCAAGCTCATGGGAAACTTGATACAGCACTACTTTGAAATAGGGATCTTCTGTCAGCCAGGCTCTTGAACTTGGGCCTGTGTAGAACCTCAATCTCATGATCTTTGTTCTGCAGCTTGTGTGGTAGACATAATGGCTTAGCCAGTGTGAGCCCCAATCACAGTCCACTGGGGCTTCCCAAAGGCATTACCCACACATACCTATCTGGAAACTAGCTTGTAACTAGGGAGAGATCACGGACATGAACATCGGTTGGAAAGGACCATCTCCAGGGCTCTTCTGGAACTGCACACAAGGAACAGGCTGCATACTTGTTACAGAGAAGGCTGCAGTTTGCCACCATGGTGCACTGAACCCAAGGTAATTTATAAAGCCAGGAGGATAAATGAGCCCTTTTTTCCATGGAGGGAGCTCAGAGTGAGAAAGAGAGCCAAAGCAAGAACCATTTAAGGAGAAGTTGCATAAAAGGCCATAAAGAAAATAGAGATCAAAGAGCTAAGAGGGAAATAGGACTGTAGTTGTCATAGAGGCTAATGAGGTTTTGAAAAGTCAACAGTAGAGCTGTGTTTAAGCAACGTAAGAGCTGTGTTTATAGCAACTTGTAAATTAGTCCCCCTGCAGGAACTTGAAATTCTGTTTCTGTGGGTGGGTTTACAGGAGTTACTCCGGACCTACGGAGATTCTGAAGGTACATTTATGGAGCTGAGGCAAGCCTGGCCTCCAGTCAAGGCCCTGGAGTCCTGGGAAGAAGACTGAAGGATCTTTGTGTGTCCTGATAGGTCTTGTCACAGAGTGTCACATCCTGTCAGGAGTAACCATTTTGTCTCTTCAAGTCAAAAGTGGTAAAAGAGTCTGGCAATTCTTTCAAAACATTGAGCACGTGAGGCAGGGGAATAGCTCAGTGCTAGAGCACTCACCTAGTGTGCAGAAGCCCTGAGTTTGATTCCTAGCACCACCAAAAACAATGAAAAAGACCATTGAACATATGGCCACAGCAATGTGTACTACTACGTCTTCTCAATTTAAACATACATTCAGAGGTGAGACTTCTTTGTTTTTTCATTAATTGTGTCATTTTTCTGTCTTCTTTTACTTTTAAAAGTAAATTTGCTTTCTAGATATTTATTTGTATGTGTATATATTTTTAAATAACTTCTTGACAATTGTATATGTTAAATAAGTTTTTATGGAGTTGTAACTTTTGTGATTCTATATTTTCAGAAAAAAAAACGAGAAGTGTTTATTTTTTCTTCATGAGTTCAAGTGTGTGCAGAGGCCAGATTAAGGCATTGGGGGTCCCTTAGAGCTGGAGTTATAGGCTCTGGTGAGCCTCCTAATGTGGGTGCTGGGAATCCAGTCCCAGTCTACTGCATAAGCAGCAAGTGCTCTTAGTGCAGAGTTATCTCTTCCACTGGAAAAGAGGTAATTTTAAATGTGGTAGTTTGTTTGCAGGCTGTAACTGGCCATTACGTTGATATGTACTGTGGCAAGCTATTTCTTTTGAAACTATAAACAGACCTTCTTGATCTTCAAGAATTCAAGAGCTGAGATTTGGAAATACGGTTGTGGGATACTTACTGGTCATTGTGGCAGGCACCAGGCAGAAGAACTCAAGGGCATGGCGGTATAGTAGCTTGGCCCGGGGCCATGGGAACTTGCAGATCTGGAAGCAGAGACTTCCAGAAGCCAGGGCTGGGCTCTTACCATCAGAGGCCTACTCGGTGACCCATCTCCTTCCAAGAAGGCGGGGTCAGATATTCAAACTCACAAGCCAGTGTGGGCAATTCACATTCAAACCGTTACAGCGCTCCTGTAAGTTCCTTCAACACTGGCTTTTTATATCCTATTAAAAGATTAAAGTTCATGACCAGACAGAACAAGTTAGCATCCAGTCACCTGTGATGAGGGAACACTTGTTCCTCACCTCCTCCCTTCGTGAGCAACTAGGAACGTATTGACCTCAATATAATGAGCCTCTTCTAACACCAATGGCGTGCGTCATCCTGGTGTCAGATTTGTAAGACTACAGTAAGAACTCTTGCTAAAAATTAATATTGTAGGGTAGATACGGCTGTCAGAGCGGTGAGACCTAGAATAGGTTATGTGTCTTGGATGTAGAGCTTGAAAAATGACCAAGCAGGACCCAAAACCTTACTCATAGCCATCAAATACTGCCAAAGGTTTGACAGAGCATTCTGTAGAGTGACCTTCTTACCAAATGCACATTCTCTGTGGTTGCCGAACTGATCCTAAAACCCTCTGAGGTGTCGCTCTATTAGGACAACCTGAACTACTTGTAAGTCTCTTCTCCATCCTTCTGATTGATCAGGTAGATTTAAGAATCCTTGGGCCCCTTTGGTTAGGTCTAGCCCTCCATTTTTATCCTTGAATTCCTGACAAATCTTTAGCATTGCTCTCTAGCCTTTGCTAGACTCATCACAAGTTGGAGGAATAGCCCAAGGGCTAACCAGGCCTGCATCAACTCCAGTAGAGGAATCCAGAAGAAGTAGGTAGAGTGGACCTAAGGTCTCTAGTCATTCTTTTACTAACGTGTGGAACAGTTGTCAGTAATCCCATAGCAGAGCCAGTTCTGCTGCTGGAATGTGGGGGTGGGGTAGAGGCAGTTTGGATCTTTGCAGGTAAGAAAGAATGGAGAAGCTAGTAGGAAAGGCTTCCTTGGTTTATTAAGTTAATCCGTGTTAAATAAGAAACAGCAGTGGGTGGGAAACTCTGAAGGATGCTGCTAGTGGTGTGGCAGAGCAATAAGCTGTGTGCTTTTAATAAGAACCGCATAGTGGACCCGACGTTCAGAAGTTATCTGGAGTATTCCCTTCCTTCCACGGCCCAGGCTAAATCTGTCTCAGGGCTTCCTAACGTAATAATTCAGGCAAGTTGTTACACAAGATCTCAATGTGCCATTCCCGAGCAAACCCATGGCTTCATGGCTCTGTGTCTCTCGAAGGTCAGGAAGCAATCCGTTAGGCAGGTTGGTGTTGCATTTACACAGCGATTGCCCATACATTAACCCTGCCCACCGTCACACGGAATGTGTTCATTGAGTAAGTCTTTCAGAGTTGTTCGTGTGTGTGTGTGTGTGTGTGTGTGTGTGTGTGTGTGTGTGTGTTATGTACACTTGTACATGTAGAGGCACAAGATCAATGGCAGGTGTCTTCTATCATGCTCTGGGTTTTTGTTTTTTGTTTCTTTTGAGGCAGGGTCTGTCACTCAGCCTGAGCCTCACCTGTTGAGTAGACTAGTTAGCCTCTGAGTCCCTGGGACCCTCCTCTCTCTACCCTCAGTGCTGGGATTCCAGGCATGTACCTCCACAGCCGGCTTAATTTCAGATGAGTCGTGGGGATCTCTTGCCTGTACAGTGAGTGTTTTACCCAATAAGCCATCTCTTCAACTCTTTTTTTCTTCTTTTTATGTGAGACAGAGGCTTGCCATGTAGCTCAGGTTGGCCTTGAACTTATGACCTCTTGCCTCCGCCTCTCCCCAACCACCATGCTGGGATTTCAGAATTCATCTGCCTGGTTTGAACAGTGTTCTTTTTCTATACCTATTTGGCCATACCTACTGACTTATACTAATAGGATTCTGTATAGAGAGAGCAAACTCCTTAAAAGTAAGAATAAAAACACCAAGAGGAAGCTGTCAAGGGATGTAGAAGCATTTTCTTTCCTCTACTAAGGGTGAAATCCAGCCAGCGCCAGGACATCGCTCTTGAGTCTCCTAGGCCTTCTCCTGGGATATGAAGATCCGTGCTGTGAGATGTTTGCAAGTATGTGTGTCACGTAGAACTGACGAGAAGTGGTGGCCATGGTGTGGTGGTAGTTTTATGTACAAATCCACGAAACATTCCCTGCACGATTATGAAGTTTAGAGCATTGCTGCAGTTACTGTGGGGATGGCAATGTCACCTGACAAATGTCATAGAAGAAACCGACGAAAATATTCCTCTTGTCATCTTTAACTTCGACATCCAGCTTTAGTCAGGATGCCGGTCTACCTAGCTCTTCTACTTAATTTCCCTGGGTTTTCTGTTTGTTTGTTTTAGACATCTGCCAGTTGGGTACCGATTTAGAGTCTAAATTTTTCCCTCTGCAGCCCCCGTGAGAAACGCATTTCTAAGTTTAGTTGCTGCTCTGCCTCCATATGCTTCTTGCTCCATTTCTGGGCAACATATTTGGGTTTAAATGCGCACGGTGAAGGCAGTGAGGCTTCAGGGTCAGGCCTTCAAATAGGGAAGACCAAGCCCATTACCAATTTGAAAGTAACTTGTAACATCAAGTCCTTTTCTAAGAGCAACTTTAATTTATAAGAAGTGAGATGGGGTCTCTCTCGTGTTAGTGCAGGGGTGCGCCTGCCATTTTGGCATGGCTGGGTCAGAGGGCACTCTTGGGTATCTGCCCTCACTTTTCAGCACAGGCCTGCAGGACTGTTTCTTTCTGCCTCCTGTCCTCTAGGAGGGTTGGGATTCCCGATGTGCACTGTTTACCTGGTCTCCTGTGGGCGGGTTCTGGGGATCTGATATCAGGTCCTCAGGCTTGAGCCCCAAGTGCTTCACCCACTAAGCCACCTCCCCAGCCCAACTTGAATTTGAAAGCCATGTAAACAAACAACTTGCTCTTCAGGCTGTCTGTAGAGCTCCCTGGCAGTGGACCACTTGCCCAGTGTACACAAGGCCCTAAATTCAATCCCTGGCTTAACAATGGAAAGGGGTTTATATAAAGCAAAACCACACTCCGGGCTAGCAGGTGAGCTGGGGTGGGGTGGGGTGTCTTTTGGCCATGGTGTAGGAGGGCGGGATGGGAGGCAGACCATTGGGGTTGGGGTGGGGGTTGTGTCATCTCTGTGCTTTGTTCCAAGTTAAAGTTCCTGGGGAAGAACACAGACACAGAAGCTCAGAGAAGAGCTGTGACCTGTGGCGTTGACAAAGAGCTACGATTGTTGAGTCCCTTAATACCATTAGTCTCTGGTCTGTCACAGAATCACGTATCAGTGGCTCTCACTGAGAGGCTTACAAGGCAGGGAGTACTTGGTTCAGTGAAGTCATGCACACACACAAATAGCTTAGTGGGACAGCTTGGTCTCTCATTCCTCTGTCGCTTAAAGGTATTAAAAGTATTAAAGGAATGGCAGTCGAGTAGCTTTGTAAGTAGCCCGTTCTGTCTGGTTGTCTGGATGAATGTACCTAGAATTAAATTTCTAGGTAACACATCAGGGAAAGCGTTTCTCCTTTTAGAAATTACTAGCTTTACTAGACTTTGCATTTTGGCTTTAATTACCTCAAATATAACAAATCAATGAACACTTCACTGGTGAAGTGATCCCCGGATGACTAAAATAGACAGCATGCGGCTTTTTCTGCCTTCATCTGCCTTAGACATGGGAGAATTCTTCCAGCCTCACCCAGAGCTTAAGTGTTCTTACATTAAAGACAATTCCCATAACCTTCATGATTTTTTTTGTGAAAGCTATTAAACCCAAAAAGGCAGGTGGAGTGGGACCTACAGAAGACTGCATGAAAAATGATGTTATTTCTCAGTGAGGCCAATAGAAGACCCTGTAATATAGGGGTAGTGAGCTGCAGTGGACCCAGGACATTCCTCATGGCAGCGCATCCCCACAGGGCAATGGCCGGAAATATGAAGAAGGCACCGCCTCATTGTTGCTCTTTCTCTTTTGTGTTTATGATAAGATTCTAGATAGATTTCAAACCAAAACAATCAGACTAAACCTGTTACGCCCAGAATATTTGGATCATCTGGGAAATTTTAAATTTTCTCCTTTTCACCTGCTTACGGCCATTTTAGCTACACAAGGCTGGCTCAGCCGCCTCTCCTCTGTCACCTTCTGCCCCTCCTCTGTCACCTTCTGCTTGTATTATCATGGCACTCACAAGCATTTGGTGACTTAAACTAATCCCAGAGTAACTTGTGGGAAGCCGCTATCCGGGCAGCACTTTAGAAAATACAGCCTGCCGGAACCTTCTCAGAATTGTGTGCTCTAACCTGTACGGAAATTTATATCGTGAAGCCTCATGGCAAATATGCATTCAGAGTAGGGTCACGAATATCAGAGGTTTGGAAAATGGAACAACCTGAAAAGTTCGGAAAATGTGTTTTGTAATGTAATAGAAGAATAAGGGATTAAATATCTCTTTCCTTATGCATCCTTGTTTTATATAAAAATATTCACAACAAATGTAGAATTAAATAGGTGATATCCTTATAACCTATAACATTGTCTCAGAAGGCTAGGCGTGTGGCTCAGTGGGCAGAGTGCCAGTCTAGCATGCATGAGGCTCTGGGTTCAGTCCCCTGCACGACGTAAACCCAGTGTGACAGTGCATGCTTATTACATCAACACTCAGAAGATGTAGGCAGAAGGAGTTCAAGGCTGCCCTGAGCCACATGGCGAGTTCAAGTCCAGCCTGGTATATGTAATACTCTCTTAGAAAGTGATGTTTTAGGAACCATTAATAATTTACTGCCAATTTGACTCTAATAATGTGGGTTGTTTAACTGATCTAATAACTAATAAAACCATGTGTTTCACACAAGTTTTTAATCCAGAAAATAGAAAGAGTTCAGTACCAACAAAGTTGTTAGTGATTAAAAAATTGGGAAGAAGGAAGATAACATGAGGTAATAAATAGCATTGGACTTCAGAAGGCTGCACTCATGTAGTTCGTTTGACTTGGAAATCCATACAAATGACAGGAGACCACATTTAGTGTTTAGAACAGGGAGTAAAACATGGGCATGCTTGATAAAAAAAAAAAAAAAACTTGCAATATTCCAGACTAGGACAGTGACTTGAATCTCTCTATTTGCACGAGTTGCCCAATCATACCACCAATACTGTTGGTTGAGTGGACCCCACTAAACACCACATGAAGTGTCAGATTGAGCCAACTCCTTCCAGGATCTTCTCTGAACAGTGCCACAGGAAAGGTTTTCTAAGCAATGAGTTGTCTTTTCCTCTCTATCTGATCTCACAGTATGTCCACTGAACCTTTTTGTTTCTTCTTTATCTGAGTTCCTATGTGGGCTGCTTAAGAGCTGCTCTTTTTTCCAGAGTATACACTTAAATCGTGTCCATTTTAGTAGCATTACCTTAAAGCAGTGGTCTCAGCCTGTGTATCATGACCCCTTTGGGGGTGTCAAACAACCTTTTTAGGGGTCAAGCAACCCTCCTTTCACAGGGGATTTCCTAAGACCTTCTGCATATCAGATATTTATATTATAATTTATAACAATAACAAAACTACAGTTATTAAGTAGCAATGAAAATAATTATATGATTAGGGGTCAGCACAACACGAAGATCTGTATTAAAGAGACACAGCATTAGGGAGGCTGAGAACCACTGCCTTAACGATAAAAAGATACACACATCTTCCCCTAAATTGCCCCGTGGTGTCACCGAGCTGCTTGTCTTTACCCTGCTCCTCACTGGAGGAAGACCCTGTACATACTGTGTTGCTTGTCGAGCAAAAGCTTACCTTCAAGATTTTTTCATTTAGACTGGTGAGATATATCCTGTTAGAAATGGAATATGGATGCTGAGGTGGGCATGGCGGCTCATGCGTGGCTAAGGTAGAAGCAGTATTGTGAAATTCTGTCTCAGAAAGGCGGGTAGGGGTCATACACGCCCTTGCCCCATTTTGCAGTGGAAAGGGAGCAAGTGGCTTCTCTAAATTGCTCTGTGCATATCACTTGCCTTTGTTTGTGTTGCTCAGGCTAAATCAACTTGAAAGCCTTTCTTGCTCATGAAAATCTAAAATCGTCATTATCAGAGTCTCCCACCACCAGGCTTCCACTGTAACACCTGTCCGGGTTTAAGTGGGTGGTGGGAATTTGGGGACAAGACCACTGTCAGTTATTGTAACTTCCACCTCTTTGACAAGGCAAAAATGGCAGTGCATTTTGTGAGGTTGGGCAGCTTCCCAAAGTGCCTGCAGTCTTCATCCCAGAAGTACCACATGGTACCAGGCTCAGGTAGGATGTTCTAGAGCCAGTCAGCGTCATTTGTGGTCATCTTTCTCAGAAATCTACAATCTCTGAAATTCTATGGCAAATAAGGACCGGGACCCCAAACTAAAGGTACCTGCCTCTTTCTCTCTCATCTCAGGATTTCACCTCTTCAAAGTGCCTCTTACTTTAAAACTGAGTTGAACAGTGGGAGCTAAATTCGAAAGGCTTGAGAGCAAAAACCTTGTTTTTTCTTCTCAGACGGACTTGGTTGTGGGTGCACCGAAAGACTCCCCATTCCTCAAGGATGGACTGTGTGCTGCCTTGAGACAGCTGAACTCACCGGATGCCTTTATGCATTTGATTTCCATACATTAAATTCTCTGTCTCCCTTATTGTCTGCCAGAAGCTATCTGACATGTTCTGCAGCTTAAGGATTTAGGATTCTATATACCCTGCCATTCACAAAAAAATATTTACTTTTCCTTACCTAAATCTGTTCTCTTTCTCTTACACAGACACAACACACAGACACAGACACAGACACAGACACACACACACACACAGACACACACACACACACACACGAAGGTTGTGGTCAGAGAGTCTCTCTCACAAATTGCTAGAGTTCTAAAGTCTGTGGCCAGACTTTCCTCGTATGCCAGAAACTTGCTATAACATGGTCCAGTTTCAGTATGAAAATGTGCACACCAAGCCCCCTGCAGCAGTCTGCTAGATGACCGCACCTGAGAGACGGTAGCGTGGTGCTGACTGGGACCATATTGTCGTGCATCTTTCCTCACCTTTCCGGCCTTCTCTTGCTCAGTCTGTGTCCGAAATCTATGAAGCACCATTTTCTTTTTCCAGTGTTGCTAAGACACCGAAAATTAGGTTGGATCTCACTAAGCGAAACTTACTGAAGTACCTGGTATTTAGACAGCCCCTGTTCTTCACTACAGTCTGTGTCTAAGAATGTCCACAAACAAAAGCAACAAAACTCGATTGATATTTAATCTTTCCTCCTGCATAATTATGGTAGAGCCTGCAGGTATGAAGGAACCTTCTGTATTGATTCCAGCCATACTGACTGGGCAACCAGCAGACTTAACATGAGGATAACGGAGTTAGAGATAGGATGGGGAAGACTTTGAGTTTATATTTTTATTTTTAAAGGTCTCTAGGTCTGTCTGTCTGACTGATTATGTGACTTTCATTGCAGTCTTCAAAGTCTAGGTTTTTTTTAAGCTTTTTTTTTTTAAACATCCAATTCTAGTGTCTTCTCTTTCCCTTATAGCTAGGTAAATTTTTAAATTTTTCGGTGTAAGCACATTTTGCCTGGGTGTACGTGAGTGCACCGTGTGTGCAGTATTCAGAGAGGCTTGAAGACAGGATCGGATTCCCTGGGATTGGGCTTACAGACAGCTCTGAGCCACTGTGTGGGTCCTAGGGATCAAACCAGTCCTTTACAAGAGCAGCAAGTACTCTTAACCCCTGTGCCATCCCTCCTGCTCCCAAGTTTAATATTAAGTTATCTCTGATCTCTCATTTACAAAGTTAGTAAGACATGTCAGCTATTTTTATAAACTTAATAAATTCATTTTATTTAAATTATCTAGTTTTAAATGTTAATGGTTTGTAAATAATAATACATTCAAATCTAATAAATAACAGTGACCGTTTTCTTTAAAACTATGCTTTAAATAACACAAAATGCCAAAAATGAGTAGATTACTGAATGGGAAATTATTTTTTAAAAATGTATGACATGTTGCAAAACTTTTTGAGCATCTAGGACATAAAAATACAAGTCCATTTAAGGAAGGCAGTTGATATTTCTGTTAATTAAGAATAGTCATGACTAGGCAGTTTAGTCCATTGTAAAGTTGCGAAGACCCAGAGCATTACAAACGACTGTCAGAGGAAGTTATCAAATACCATATAATTCAGAGCTATTTCTGAGTATATGGAAGCTCTGATGTCACAACCAGAGATTTCCATGTGACATCAGTTAGATTCTTAGCTTCCTAGATGGTTCTCATACAACCTGTTTTATTGTGTTTTCTCAAGGACTTTGAAAAAGACACCTAGTCTTCTATGACTTACGTCCCTGGATTTAGATTTTTCTATATTACAAAGTTCTGATGTCTTAGGGTTTTTATTGCTGCAAGAAACATCAGGACCGAAAATCAAATTGTGGAGGAAAGGGTTAGTTTAACTTATATTTCTACATCACGATTCAACACTGAAGGAAGTCAGGACAGGAACTTAAAGAAGACAGAAACCTGGAGGCAGGAAGTGATACAGAGGCTACGGAGGAACACTGGTTCCTGGATCAGTTGGATTGATCCTTGTGGTTTGTTCAGCCTGCTTTCCTGTAGAACAAGAGCACCAGCACACAGACAGACAGTACCACCTGCAATGAGCTGGGCCCTCCCCATGACCACTAATTAGGGAAATGCCCTACAGCTGGGGCTAATGGAGGCATTTTCTCAACTGAGGCTTGCTCCTTTCATATGAGTTTTAACTTGTATCAAGTATACAGAAACTAACGAGAAGAATTGAGTAAGCACAAGAATCTCCATCATCCACTGAACTCTGACTTCTGGGCCTAGCTTATATCACTGAGTTCCCTCTAGGTCTAAAGGCTTTTGGAGCTGGGTGAACTCTTACCCACTTTCACATTCCCTGGGCCGGACAGCCTCAACATTTACAAGGATGTAAGTAAACTTGGACGTGTTTGTGGTTCCCACAGCAGGGCAACTGAAAGGATTTATGTATTTTTGGAATTGACAGCAAGCAAAATTATGTAGTAGTATTTTTAGAACTATCCATATGTCAGGCAGTGTGCAAAACAAAAGGAATGCAATTTTAGCCTTAAAAGGCATGAGTTTTCTCCTCACAGATCATCTGATAAAGTGAGGTTGGTTGAATGCAACTCACCAGTGAGATCTGGGGTTATGTGATCAGGTGCCTAATTGGACGTTTCTTCTCTTCTAGATCTAAACTAGTACCATTAAGAGTTGCTATAGAGGGTTGGGGATTTACCTCAGCGGTAGAGCGCTTGCCTAGCGAGCGCAAGGCCCTGGGTTCGGTCCCCAGCTCCGAAAAAAAGAAAAGAAAAAAAAAAAAAGAGTTGCTATAGAATTAACTTAGAGATTATTGGTAGCATATTAACTAACGTGTGTGGTCTATTCAGCCTGAGGGAGTCTGGAACGAGGTGGTTTGTTAAGCTCACTTGCTGCTCTTGCAGAGGATCGGGTTTGGCCTGACATCCATACAGCAGCTTACAAGTCTCCCTCCATCACCCTCTTCTGGCCTCCCTGGGCACTGGCACTGGGTGTACACGTGGTGTGCAAATTAACATGCAAGCAAAAGATCTCCACACATTAAAATAGAGTTAACTCATTCATTAATTAAAAAGTAATCATACACAGGAAAGAAAACGTTCACCTAAAAGCAACGTATTCCTTCTGTGTTTACTGGATGTTTGTTTTTTTGGTTTTTTTTTTTTTTTTGTTTGTGGTTTTTTTTTTTTGGTTTTTTTTTTTTTTTTTTTTTTTTTGGAGCTGGGGACCGAACCCAGGGCCTTGCGCTTCCTAGGCAAGCGCTCTACCACTGAGCTAAATCCCCAACCCCTGGATGTTTGTTTTAATTGAAGGTACTGTGCCCTCCAAGACTTCACGTACACACGAAATAACACTTGATGGTGAGTTTGACAGGTCCCTTAATGTCCCCTGGGAAACTGACTCTCAGTACAGAAGGCGTTAGGTGGGTCCTTCCTGCCTTATTTCCATTGATGATATTTTCTGAAATTTTATTCTAAACGACCTTCATTAAAGTCGTATTATATTTTGTGATTTTTCGGGTGATTCAGAAGCTGTTCTAGTGAAGGGGTCTGGAAGTTTTAGCTTATTCAAGATGACTTAGAAAATGTGCCCTTAGTTTAGCAAGTTTTAGGTTATTAGACAGTATATATGATTGGGTTCTTAAGTGGGCTCGCTCCAGAAATGCTTTGGAAATGGCTTTCCTCTTTGCCTACAGCTCCTAAATCACCTCACATCGGGGACTACAGAAATGGTGCTAGGAAGCTAAGTGGGAAAGCAGTGAATTGGGGAAATAGCCGTTTCCTCTTCAGTCACCCCTCACTTTTAAGTGCTTGTGAGGCTGGGCAGCAAACTCAGGAACATGGGACAGGATGGCATCTGATGAGACCTCAGAATGGTTTGGGTGGCCACAGAGTCTTTTCTATCAAAATCCGTGCATTGAAACATTGAGTGTAGAAAGTCCTCTGGGTAGTTCCCTCCTGACATCTTCACACGGAAAACACAGCCAGAACCTACCACCTGCATGGCCTGTGTGCCCACGACCCAAGCAGACAGCTACCGTGGCAGAAGAGGCATGTGGTTATTTGCAAGTGTCCTCCTGAAAGTCTTCATTTCGAACTCGTATTTTGTTTCTTACCCACTCTGGAATGTGAGAGACTTTTGTTTTAGGAGGACTCATGGCCTTGAGGACCCACACTTTACACCTGCAGGGCTTGGCTGTAGGCTGTAAGGGAGACCAAGGCATAATAACTATTTGAAGCCTGAAAATTTTGTAGACACGAAGTAATATAATATTCTGGGGAGGTTCAGAAGCAGTGTGGGTAATGTTACATTTGATAAGGACATTAGAACTTTTAAATATTCTTGATCTCTTTTTGTTGTAAAATCTCAGGAAGGAAAGGGAGTCCAGCCCAGAAAGGAGGTCGTTCCCCTTTGAAAGTTCTATAACAGAGACAGTAAAGTGGAGCCAGCCAAATCGACCCTGATAATGATGGGACAACTTCCAGATGTGGAAGTCCCTCTAAACCTCCCTTACTTTGCAAGGAAAACGTATAATAGAGCTTATATAAAGTTGGTATGCTACTGAAATGCAGCATCCTCCCCATAGTTGGGTTTTGGCAAGCGTGCCATTTCAAGGCTTGCTAGAGGTTCTGGCATAGATGCCTTTAGTTAAGCAACACGCAGCAACTCATGCCCTCTGTGTGCTGATAGGGCAATGTTGCCATGAGGTAAACTGGTCAGCTGTGAGATTTTTGCAAAGTGAGCCTAAAAATATGAACTAAATTCTGACTTCTGTGGGTGATAGGAAATGTGTCACGTTCAGACTTCTGTTAGATCTCTTGTTCTGTCAGCTCTTTCCTGGCTTAAAGCCTCGTTGAGGAAAGCTACGGCTTCGGATTACCTAGCCGAGCAAGAAACATGCAGTGGCCATTTGCTCCTGTTTGCTCTATTTCCTTCTTCCACAGCAGACTGCATCTGTGCAAACAGCGCCATGTGCAAGAAGCACATGGTCACTGAGATCAGCTCTTACAATTCCGAGTATGAAAACCACATGCTGTTTTCAAATGAGAAGCAGTGGCCATTTTTGCAGTGGCTGCTCTGCAGATCTGATTTACCAGGTACTGAAAACCTCTACTTAAAAGTGCCACATTTGCATGTGTAAAATTGAACTCTGGATTCCAGTTCACACTCACACTGCGGGTGAATGTTGGAAATGGGAATCATGAGGTTTTTGAGGGTAAACATACACACACACACATATATATATGTATATATATATATATTACACACACATATATATATGTGTGTGTTATATATATTAACAGCATATATATATAACAGGTTTTATATATATATATATGAGCAAAGAGATGGAAATAAAATGTATTTTCACTTCAGGTTATCCATTGGAATGATCACGTGATTCATTTGAGTTTGGCATATGGCTCTAAGTTGATCCTTTTTTTTTTTGGTTCTTTTTTTCCGGAGCTGGGGACCGAACCCAGGGCCTTGCGCTTCCTAGGCAAGCGCTCTACCAACCCTTCTAAGGTTGATCCTTAATGGTAACGTTTGTGACCATCCATCTCCACGCACTATAATGCATTTAGTAAATAATTCTTTGCATGCTCGTATTACTACAAAAATAATCGGCCATGACTGGTTCTGAGTCCTCATCGTCTCAGGAAATCCTCAGATCTGTACCTTAGTGAGGTAAGAATGATGCTACCCTGTGTTTTTAGAGGCCCCTGAGGTTTGGTTATACCCATTAGCTCCTGTAGTAGCCTCAAATGCAATTAGCAATGAAAGAGAAGCAGGCACATGAGAGGAGGAAAATGGCCTACGCAAAGGTGTCTGCTCCTCGGTTAAACAGTTGTTTTGGGGGAGAAGACAGAATCTACCCAGGAAGTCCATGGCCCTTTTCCAGGTGGAGGTGGCTGGTGGGTCTCTTCCAGCTGTTTTAGAAAGCAGATCTCATGGGCACGAACTTCTGGATTAGGAGCTCTTACACTAGGGAATGCTTTGGATAGCAAGAGTGGCATCAGGGGGAAGGGGAGGGGGGGCTAGAAACACATGTCCTATATCAAGGAACTCAGACAGGGCCTTGACTGAGAGACTCCTCCACTGTCCTATCTGGTTCTATTCTCACCTGCCTCCTTGTTTCTTCTCTCTGCAGACACATAACTCACACAGATCCATCCCCCTCCTTTTCTAGGGCTGTGAGAAGTAGGTCCAGAACTGCCACCAGATGTCCTTCTGATCTTAAGTAGGGCCAGCATGGCAGCAGTCTCTTGAGCCCTAACTTGTTCGCTTTTTACAGATGGAGGGAGTTCCTTAAGGAGGCAAAGCACTTATGCTTGTTTTTATTTCAAATATAATCCAAGGAGCTTGGTATAGCCCTATACATAATCATTGATCCTCCCAGGATGCCTCACAGCACATATTATTTCTGTGTGCAAATGAATCAAGAAATCAAGAACCATCCGGCATTCTACCTAAGGTCAGTGGGGTGCAGATAGAGCCTCTGCAGGCTGACGATGGGACCAGGAACCTTTTGCTGTATCTCCGCTTTCGCCAGAAGCTCGGTGTACAAGGAGCATCCCATGGCTGAGAGTAAAGATAAGAACCACTAACCGGTGTTACTTTAACACAGCAATGTTGGCAGAGACCCAGAATCAAAGCTGGGCTGTGTTATCTCCTCTAACCAGAAGTGCTCTCAAGGAAGTAATGCTGGAAAAGCAAAGGAATTTCTAGTTGTGCCTTTGAAGTGGTGTGGTCTGCTGTGACTGGTGTTAAGTTGTGCTGTGGGTGGTTTAAAGGCAGAGAGCAGTCACAGGGTGAGAATGTAAAGCGACTGTTTGTATAGCTCTGTTCAAGGCCTAAATTTAGCTTCTGTAAAATTTTTGTTAGCCTCCTGTTTTGTAAGTTACCCTCCATCTGCTGCCTGCTGCCCCCTTTGCCACTGGCCTCCCTTCGTGGCTGTCTGACGCCTTCCTTTCTAGTATAACTGTGGCTATGGACCAATGCCAATGACTTTGCTTGGTAAATTAAAGACAAACTTTTTGGCAGTGAAACCCTTAGAAGCTATGTGATTTTTAAGCCATAAAATATCTTGGGGTTTGTGGCATCTGTTATTTCTGTCATGTATATGTTAGTGATTAGCATGTCTGTAAGAAAAGCTATTTGCCTGTCTCCCCCTATAGCCAATCAAATGAAACCAGTCATTGATGGTTAGTTTTAATTGGGGATTATGTGAATTTACTAAGTTAATTTCATTTTTGTCAGTTACCATGGGATCAGGGGATTTGTTTGGTTTGGGGCTTATAGACAAGGAGCAGAGTGTAAGAGGAGCGAGTATCAGGCATGTACTAGATAGTAGTACCCAGTGATACACATGGAACAAATTAAATGGGAGAATGAATGGCCTCTGTGGGAAACCAGCTCGGGACCTGCTGTACAGTCATGTGACATTAGAGGTCATCTAATCTATGTCCTCTCCGAGGACAGCAAACGAATTACATCCCTGATCCAGAAACTCTTTTAAAAGAGAGATTCAGGGCCAGCGAGATGGTTACCCTGGAAAAGAGACCCTCTGCCTAACCTCACAACCCACATCCCAGCCCTGGAGCCCACATGGAGGAAGGGTTCCACAGTGCGTCCTCACCTCCATATGCATGTCTTGGCATGCGCTCATGTGCATGTGTGTGCACACACACTATATAAATTGTATAAACTAGCAATTTACAGCATTAGAGGCGACTCAGATTTCAGTTAGAGAGATGATTAGGGCTTGCCTTTGTATGATCTTGGATGTGTTACTTGCTTTTTATTATCCTCTATGATAGGACCATGGAAGTAGACCTGGGTTCACTATTATGCCTGGCACCCTCTTCACGTCAAACAGCAGATGACTTAGTATCCTGATCAAAGGACTGATGGGCTGGCACCCCACCTCACTGGGTAGTGATTGGCTCAGGAGGTGTGACTAGGCTGAAGCAAGGCCAATTAGAGACCTTCTGTGGTGTTCCTTCAAACCAAACCTGACTAGCTAAGGATCTGAGTCTGACTCCGGAGAGGGTGGTCTCCATTTTCTTCTCCCATTGTTGAAAAGGAAAGACTTATAAAGAATAGTGACATCATGTTTTGATGATTGTGGCCTTTCCAAGATGGGACTTAATCCCAGTATAGCAGTCCTAGGAGATGGCTTTTAGGAGGTGATGAAGGAAGGAAGGATGAGGGGGAAGCCCTCATGAATGGAGTCAGTGACCTTCGAAGGGCTGAAGACAAATAGCTAGGCCTCTCTTGTCTCTGTCATGTTTCCATGTGAGGATGCCTACATAGCACTGGAAGAGACGAGCCTTGATCCTGGAGCTTTCTTCTTCTGGAACTATAGGAAAGCAAATTTCTCATTGTGAGTTACTCTGTCCTGACTAATTTTATGTCACTTGTCTCAAGCTAGAGTCGTGTGAAAGGAGGGAGCCTCCATGGACGAAATGCCTCCATAAGATCCGGCTGTAGGGCATTTTCTTAATTAGTGATCTTGGGGAGGGCCCAGCCCACAGTGGGTGGTGCCATCCCGGAATGGTTTTCATGGTTTTATAAGAAAGCAGACTGAGCAAGCTATGGGAAGCAAGTCAGTAAGCAGCACCCTCCATGGCCTCTGCACCAGTTCCTGCCTCCAGGTTCCTCTCCTGCTTGAGTTCCTGTTCTGCTGAGTTCCTGTCCTGGCTTCCTTTGATAATTAACTGTGATGTGGAAGTGTAAGCTGCATAAATCCTTTCCTCACCAGCTTGGTTTTTATTGTGGTGTTCATCACAGAGTAATAACCCTCAGTAAGAGACTCTCTAAGGCATTTTGTTATAGCAGCAAGAGCAAACTACAACTAACTATAAGCAGAGATACAAGGCAGATGGAGCCCGAGCTTCTCCCTCAGTCCATCCTGAGGCAGACCTAACTACTATTCTTACTGTGGTGTTCATCGTTTTTAACCCCAAATCCCCATTTAGGTTAAGGCAGTTTGTTGTGTTCAATGAGTTGGTTATTAAAAATAAATTCTGCTGATCCAGAACAAATCGAACTCATGGGCTGTCATCTGAAAGGGTCTTTATTTTTGTTTCCTGACATCTAATCAGAATATATTCAGTAGACTTAAGTTTTTCCCCAGACTAAGTATTCATCTCCAGGATGAAAACTCAGGCAATCTCCATAAGATTAAGCAATATTCTCACTGTAATAAAATTAAATTGCAATCCACCGAGGTTCATGAGGTAATCAAACTTGAGGCATGAAGTGAGATACTCTGCCTTCCCTTCTTAGGCTAAATAAGTTCTTTGCTAGTTGAAATCTACTGTGAGTTTCTCCTTGATGGCCAGGGTCTGATCTGCCAGAGCCTGTGCTAAAGAAGTAAGGAAAAGAGAGGACAGGGTGATGACTTTTTCCTGCGCTTCTGCTGTGGCTTCACATCCTTAGCGCCTCCCAGTTACAGGTTACAGTGGATTATCCAGTGAGAGCACCTCCTGGTTACAGTGGAGCATCCGGTGAGAATGCCTCTCATACTTGCCTTCTTTACTGACTTGTCAGCCTTTTTTTTTTTTTTTTTTTTTTTTTTTTTTTTTTTCTGGACCTGGGGACCGAACCCAGGGCCTTGCGCTTGCTAGGCAAGCGCTCTACCACTGAGCTAAATCCCCAACCCCCTTTACTGACTCGTAAGCAGTGCACTTTCCTCATGTCATGGATGCTTGGCTGTTAGTCCCACAGAGATTCTGTGATGAAGTCTTTTGTGATTAAGGTCTAGGCTGTTCTCTTTTGCAGCTTCTATGAAGCAAGCAGCTCTTTCTGTCTGCTGGCCTGCCTCTACTCGCAGGAAGTCCTGTGGCCCTTGGCCAGACAATTTGGGTGTAGGCAGGTCAGCTCAGCAGTCAGTTCACCTCCAGCTCCCCTCCATTCTTGTTCTCTGGGCCTTTCTAGGACAGAGTCAGACGTTCTCCCAGTGTAGGGCATATGTAGGCCTCTGTCCTTTCGAAGCCCCCCTGTCCTGACTTGCCTGTATCTCTCTCACTTCCTCTTCTCCTGGATACCTGGGCAAAGGTCGTCTCCACAGCACACGGTGCTTCCGGGAATTCTTCCTCCCGCACTGTCCCCTCATTTCCATACTTTTTGGCTTTTTGCCTGTGGTCAGGGCTTTTTACAGTCACGTAGTAGATTGCCAGAAATTTTAGTTTTCAGATCGGCATGTGGGTCTGGAACTTGAAGTTAGCATTCATGACAGTACGGTGTCTTGCTACCTCAGTTGAGCTGCCAACGACGTGATAGATCTCTGAAGGAGCACTCTGTAGAGCACTCTAGAGACGAAGGGACATAGGTCCTTCTGTCCTAGAGAGAGCAAGTCCAGGACACAAGGACCTAATTAGACAGAATGGAACACAAAAATGCAACTGCAGGTCACAAAGCGGAGACTGTAAGAGTTTAAGGTAGGTTTACCCAGGTGCCTTGGCTCTGTACCTGTTAATGTGTTTTTTATTACTGAGCAAAGCCGGATTGTTAATGTTTGGCTTTTGAGTTGCACTTTTCTCCTAACTAAATATGTAAATGGCAATAATTAAGACGGTAAGGACAAACATTTGAAATGAAAAAAAAAAAAAATGAGAGTTGCCCCAGAGCCAGCATTTCTCTCGCCATTAGTTGAGACAGCCTGCCGTCTGTACAGAGACGTATTGTGCCCACACTCCGAAGTTTCTACAGTTGCAGTACTGTGGCACATGCAAACTGATTTACCATCCTATATCCTAAGAAACACTTTTCGTCACTCCAGGCTTGGAGGAATTGGCAGAAGGTGAGAAAAGTGATAAACAGAAATCTCCATCTGTCACCTAGAATCTACGAGTATCATTCATCTATTTAGTTCAATAAGCAATTATCTATTGCACACCTGTTTTTATGTAAACACCATTGCAGCCACTAAGCCTATGGGGTGAACCTGAGAAGCGGCTGGATCTGAAGCATGCCCAGTTCTAAGCTATGCTAAGAAAGAAGGAAAAGAACAGGACGGGGAAGACAGTGCTCTTCCAATCTAGCCTTTTAGAGGCTTTTTTGGTAGAGGAGCTTTGAAGTGTTGGTCCCACCATTTGTTTGCAGTTCACATATATTCCTAGCTGAATGGCACTAGATTATATGTAAATGAAATATCTCTGACACCGGGATTTTTCGGACAAGCCTAGACTTCCCAAACCTTTCCTCCTGGAGATGTTGTCTAACTCTCTCCTTAAGTGCAGCTCAGAATTTCTTTACGAGCTCTATGTTGGAAAACATGTCTTGGTTTGAGTATAAATTTCTGAATGCTGTTCTGGCAGCGGTCACCTCTACCCTGTTAGAGCTTTCTGTTGTCACATCTGAAGAGCTCTTGCCGGAGAGTTATTCTTTTGTTTTTGCTTTTTGTTTGTTTGTTTTTTGTTTTTTTTTTGGGGGGGTGTTTTGTTTTGTCTTTTTGTTTGCTGTTATTCTCTGCTCAGTTCTTTTGTTCTGTTTCAAACCAGAAGGATGAGTGTGGTGGTTCGAATAAGAATGCCCCCACAGGTTCATATATTTGAATGCTTAGGCACCACAGAACACCTGTTTGAAAGGATTAGAAGGATTAGGGGATGTGGACTTGTTGGAGGAGGTGAGTCAGTAAGGTTGATCTTCAAAAGCCCTTGCCAAGCCAATGTCTCTCTCAGTAGTTCTCAGCATTGTTCCAGCACCATGCATGCCACTGTGCTCCCCACCATGATGATAATTACTAAACCTCTGAGACTAAGTCAGCCCCCAATTCCATGCTTTCTTTTATAAGAGATGCCTTGGTCATGACTAGAACAGGAGCAAAACCTTTTCAGCTAAGATAATAGACAAATTGTCAGAAGTTGCTTAGAATGTTTTCTCTAACAAATTACCCAAGGTGTTTTCCAGAAAGCAAGAAAATGAATATAGTTGAAAGACTGTTATAGATATGAAATAACAGGTTGACTGCACCAAGACAGGTGAGAAAAGTGTGTCCACTGTACTACAATATTTCCTTGAAGCTCGTCCCACAAGGAGTGCTGTGGACCTGTTGCACCATGACTTTTAGTTTTATTCTGATAAAAATGTTTCCTGGATTCTGCATGACACAAAAGTCATGCTGATCCCTGCCAGGAGCCTTGACTTCACCTTTAGAGTCTTTTATGCCTCCATTTCTTTTTTTTTTTTTTTTTTTTTTTTTTTTTCGGAGCTGAGGACCGAACCCAGGGCCTTGAGCTTGCTAGGCAAGCGCTCTACCACTGAGCTAAATCCCCAACCTCTATGCCTCCATTTCTTTAGCTACAAGGTAAGGGTGTTGAGCATACCACCTCATTTATGTCCAAGGTCAATGAAGGAGTAAATGAAATATTATTATACAATTAAGGCTTTTATAAATTATAAAAAAGTTTATATTTGATAAGTGATTTTTTTGTCATTTGCTTTTGAATGTTGACATTTGAGTAATCTTAGTCTGTTAAACTATTCTCCCTCAATGCACTGTGCCTAGATCCAGACATGTCTTACTGGTTTATCTGGCTAGGTTGTGTGTGTGTGTGTGTGTGTGTGTGTGTGTGTGTGTGTGTGTGTGTGCGTGCGCACATGAATGTATGAGCCCAGGACCTTGAACATTGTACCACTGAACTTTATCCCCAGCCTAAGGTTAGGTAAAAGTTTTATGATGGGACTCAAATTAACACAGACATTCCAGGCTGCATTTGTATTAGGAAAACATCTCTTAAATAAAGCAGGAGCATCCTGGGTTTGAGTTTCTACTCTGCCACCCACCCCTGAATAACACTGGGGAAATTAATTATTTTGTTCTTCATCTCCTCTGTGAAATAGTGTGGACATAAAATGGTAGAAATGACAGAGCTGAATACCACTTGCTGAATGTTATGGTAAGTGCTGGTTCTCCTCACGTGGAAAACAGACACAATGTAACCTCGTTTATTTTAACTGGTTGTTTTCTTTATGGAAGAAACTCAGTTTCTGTTCAGTTTCTGCTGTGGTTCTAAAGTGTATCACATCTGCACTGATTCTAATGAACCATATTTTACAAGTGTCTTAGTGTTTGTACCGAACAGCAGCTTTTGCCGAGAACTGAGCACAGCTGGTCTCTGAGAGAAATTATACAGGAAACTTTTCTATTTTTTATTTGAAATGCTGTAACTTGAGATAATTCTTGATATTTATGTTGGACTTAGGTCTGTGCAATCCTAGAAAAGCTTTCAAGTGGTTAACGGGTCAAGGCCTGAGAAAAAGCAAGGCAGTAGCAAGAGGTGGAGGTGTGTCCGTCTGGATGTCTGTCAGTGATGAAGATGGGCAGGGAGGGAAGCCCCGCAGAGGGAAGAGGAGAGCTGGAGTTGCCCCTTCGCCATACTCCCGCATCAGCTGCCACCATTCCTCTCTCACTCTTCTCGTTTAGGTGGCACCCTCTCCTCTGTGTCTGGAGGACTGAGAGGTCTAGGTGCTTGGTTGGAAATGGGCCACAGCTGTCCACCTTTTACAGCGTGCAGATACGCAGTGTACGGTCTTTCTGTCGCCTGGACAGCATCTGCATTGGAAGTGCCACGTGTCACAGCTGCAGATCTCTGCTTCCTGCCTGCAGTGTCTTTTAACTTTCTCTGAAATGGTCCCAAGCCAGGAGTGGTAGGAAAATGACTTCAGACGGTAGATATAAAAAAGATTTTGATGCCTGACTTTTTGTTTATGATTTGTAAGTGACCTAATTTCCTTTAGTAAGCATGCCTCTTGAGGAATGTGTTTAATGGAAGCTTATGTTATTATGGACCCTTCAACCTAATGGTGTAATTACCATATGCCATCAATCCTGTTCCTGCACGGTCCGTGCTTTTTCCCTTGTAAAGCTGGAGTGTAATAAGAGCAAGTGTTTTCTACCTTAGCACATTATTCACTTTAAATGTGTGTTGACAAGTTAAGGATATGAAGAATAAGAAATCTAGATGATCATTTCTTAAAGTGGGACCCATTAAGCTCCATTCTTAAGGAACGGCCCTGGGCGTCCCCTGCTATTCTGGACTAAAGCTTGTTGCACTGTTCATTTTTAGACTTCCATTTTCAGTGTGGTACTTTTCTCTTTTTCTTGCCTGTCCTCTTCTTCCTGTTGCCAGAGACTTTTTAAGGTGGTTTTTCTGCTGTGTCCAAAGCCAAACAATTGGCAGAGGGAAGGTTAACCCTTAAGTGACTAATATAGGAGAAGACTACGTGTTCAGTCCTTTCCCTGATTCTTCTTCTCGGGGAGAAAAGGACGGTGTGGCTGATTGTTTTCTTCTTGCTGCCAACATCATGTTACTAGAGATATAGTTTCCAATGGGTGTAGAAATCCTAAGACCACAAAAACTCGGAGGAGAAAACAAAGTTATTGTGTGATTCCTCTAGCCTAAAAAGCTCTGGCGTCAGTGGCTCTGCCCAGCACTGTGCATCTGTCCACGGTTCAGTGTGCTGTAGATATTTCCTGTCAGTAAAACATCGCCTGCGTCCTCCCTTTTAGCAGCTGGTGGTGTGTCCCCTGTCATACAAATAGGGGCAGAATCAAAATGGAGTTCTCTCATGTCGAAAGCTTCAATGCCTTGAACCCTGAGTATAAGTCAAAGCTGTCTAACCCAGGCACCAGAAGATCTGCATTCTGTTCTCCAAATGAGGAAGCTGCCAGGACCACACAGAGACTTGACATGGCCTCTCTCTCTTCACACAGTCCACCTCTCTGTCTAGGTGACTGAGGAAAGTCTTGGGGAAGCACTCTTAGCTCTTCTTACTGCTCAAATGGAATAAAGAATTGATAGAGAAGTTCTGTTTCCATTAAAACCAAAGAGCAGAGAGTGCAGGGACAGCTCAGCTCCTTTAATGATAATAATTCCCGGGACGGTTGTGTTGACTGCCATCCCATCCCTTTCTATCCACCTTTCAGGATGGAGTTGAGATTCTAGTCCACATGGACTCTCCACTCTGATTTCTCTGAAGAATGAGGTGACCTGCAACAGCCAGGGTAAACGTTCAAGAGGGTAGACCCTGAGAGAGAGAGCACGCGCGCTCTCTCTCTCTCTCTCTCTCTCTCTCTCTCTCTCTCTCTCTTTCTCTCTCTCTCTCTCTCTTGCCTGCCTCCTTTGGCTTGGTTTGGTGTAATTTAAGTGATCCATGGGTTGGTGGAGGCAGGAGTGCTCCATCGCTGCAGAGACACTAGAAAATGATAAGGCAGCACGTGGTTAAACACTGAGCTAGCGGGCTGGAGAGATGGCTCAGTGGTTTAGAGCACCGACTGCTCTTCCAGAGGTCCTGAGTTCAAATCCCAGCAACCACATGGTGGCTCACAACCATCTGTAATGAGATCTGATGCCCTCCTCGAGTGTGTCTGAAGACAGCCACAGTGTACATATATAATAAACAAATCTTTAAAAAAAAAAACCAAAGGGGTTGGGGATTTAGCTCAGTGGTTGAGCGCTTGCCTAGCAACCGCAAGGCCCTGGGTTCAGTCCCCAGCTCCGAAAAAAAGAAAAAGAAGAAAAAGGAAAAAAAAAAAAAAAACCAAAACACTCAGCCAGCCCTGATAACAGAGGATCCAGCTGATTTGTCCTGGGGCACAAAGCTGCACACATCAGGAGCCTTGGAGGAAAATGAGCCTCGGTGAGGGAGTCTCAGTGCCTCCATTGAAAGCTCATTGAGTCTGCCAGGTCAGTAACTCCTCGGTGTTCACTTACTGGCTGCTCATCTGCTTGAAAATGTCCTTAGACCGATGCGCTAAATAAATCTGCTCCAAAAGAATGCTCTCTCCCTTTCAATGGGTCTTGTCTTTTGCACTGTGAAAAACAAGAAAACATTGTGACAGTCTAAAGCTGGTAGGGGCGCTCTGGTGTCCCTGGCTGCCATTGGTCTCCACTCTTCTTCCCATGTTGGTCAGATCCTGCAGAACAAACCCATGAGAAACTTGGCAGTGAGAAGAACCACCTGAGTCAAATCTGTGGCTTTGGAGTGAGTCTAATGTAAGTGCTTTTCCATTTGTTTGGGTTCCCCTAGGTTCCCACGTTAACAATGTTGTGTGGGGTGTTTTAATTGAATTTTTGGTATTATTTCAGTGGTCCAAAATTCATTAAGCCTTAGGTAACTGGCTTTAACACATGGAAAAGTTAAACAGTGTCTTTCCCAAGTAGCTCAGTGTAGAGTCTTTCAGATGTTCAGTGTCCTGTATATTCCCATGGGTGTGTTCTGAAGTATGCGTCCATATCCACAGAATCATTTAACATACCGGATGAAGGCTTGAGTAAGTGTGCCAGTTAATTAATGGTCTTACAATAACAAAACACAAAATATAAAGCATTAAAAATAATTAAGGTTCACATTTCCCAAATGGATTTAGTAAATAACAAGGCGTGTGACATTAGTTTTCTCTTTTAGGAGAATTTAATTCATTTGTCACCAGTATGCCATTTTAATTTCTCTTATACAGTTTTTTAATCATTTCACATAGGTGGCTTCTGCCCTGTATGTATTTCTAGCTGTGCAATGTCTGATAGTTGTGTGTGTGTGTGTGTGTGTGTGTGTGTGTGTGTGTGTGTGTGATTTAGTGCCTGGCTTCAAGTCAGTGTTAGTACATAGGAACGTTTTTATCATGTTCATTAGAATATTTATATTGTTTTTATTTCTCCTCCAGTAGTAGCCAGCATGTTTCTGCTTGAACTAATTCCCTGAGAACTTATTTATACAATCTCATAGAATTAATTGAGGACTCCAGGTTTAAAATAAGTCTTTAATAAAATGTTTCTAAGGATCTAGTAAATAATATAAATTCTCTCCAACTTAAGTTTTTTTCATGGTCACCCACAACATGTGACGTGAAAGGATGCAGAGTCACACAAAGGCCTTCTCTGATGCAGCAGGAGCACAGAGCCTGGTCCAGTCACATCGTTTCTGCACCTTCTGCCATTTAAAAACTCTCAGTCCCAAGTGTTTTGTGCCCCCAAAGTGCCACCAGTTAGCACGGTTACCAGCCAGTAGAAGCTTTCTAAGGTTACTTTAAAATTCAGGCTGTTGTTTAACATTGTTTCCCATACCTCTGGTCTATATGAAATTCAGAGTACATGGTTTCCGTGAATCTTTTTCTCAAGTGCTTGCCCTAGAGGATTAGGTATGTTAAGATTTTTTTCAGGAATCCCATACAAGAAGTTGGTGTTTTGCTCTCTTCTGCTCTGGCTGCTCCTTGCCAGGACAGATGATGTTGTAAATCAGTCACACTGGCTGTCATTTCTGCTGCCACAGTTAAGGCTCAGAGAGAGCAGCTCTGTTACTTAATCAGTGGGTTGGCTCCTTGTCACTTAAGTGACAGCTGGAGTTTGAAGGCACGTGACTCTCCCCGGCTCTGTTAATTCAGTAATGGCTTCATACTGCCAGTTGATAGCTGCGAAGTCAGTCTGGCTAATGGAGAGAGCTCTGGTTATGCATATTTTTAGCCTCCTGGGTAGCCTTCTGTTTGTTGGGCTCATACAGTATAACTTGAACTTTGAGAGATTACGACTTAATATGACAGAAGCAAAGCAGTCACATCAGGACCCGGAAGGCAGTATTTTCCTCCTCAATGTATCTGACAGCCCTCTGGCTACATCTGAGTCTCCAGATGGCGTAGGTTATACCCGGCCTCGCCTCACTTCAACACCTCTGTTGTCGGGTATGGTAGAAGAAAAGAAATTTCGTATAATAGACCTTAAGATGGAGGGAGGGTTTGAAGATCCTTAAGATGGAGGGAGGGTTTGAAGATCTTCTTCATCCACTGATTTCCCAGCCCCCACTGCACTGCTGAACTTGAGGGGACCCAGAGCCTTCCATTGAGGATATGTTCAAGGGCGTCCGCCACAGAACTAGCCAATTGCAATGTGACTTGGAACCCAGGTCCCCGAGTCTTGTTCAGGACTCCATGGTTTATTTAGAACGGAGTGATGCCCGCTGATAGCATGCCAGACTTCCTTCTAAGATTTTTAAGAGCAGCTGGATGGTGGGGAGAGACTTGTGGTTTGAGTACATGCGAGGAAAGAACTCTAAAACAAAGTAGGCCAGGCTCTGAAAAGTGGGTATGAAAAATAATATGTATTTTCAAGACTTGGAAGAAGGAAGAAGATAGGACATTTAAGTCTAGCGTTCTGCATATTGAAAGTGTCTATAAATAGCAGCTGTTACTAATAATTATCCTTATTAAAATTCCTGAGCGTTTCCCCCTGGTTCCTACCTGCTGTTAGTTCCTCGGATTCTGTTTCTTTCACCGTTTCTTCCTCCTCCAAACACACCCACATCCACTTGACTTAGGCCCCGTAACACCCCTGTCTATAACCCCATTCACTTCTATGCCTGTGTGACTTCTGAGTGAATGCTACTCCCCAGTTGTAGTAGTTAGCTTTTTGTAACATTGACAGAGTACCTGATTTTGGGGTGGGGGAGTATTGAAGCAAAGATTCTGGCTGTGTTTTCAGGATTCTCAGTCCTTGGTTGCTGGTTCTTCATTTGGGACCTGCAATGTGACAGGACATTGTGGCACTCAGAGCAACCAGTAGAAAGGGCTCGTGTTTTCCTAGTGGGTAGGAAGCCAAGAGATAGGGGGCAGGGTTCACCTTACAAAGCCTTCCTCTGGTGCTTACTGACAGAAGCTCATCACCGTGCATCAAAACATGGAGGAAGCTGGTATCCCCAAGAGCCCCCTACCCCGGCTGAGAGCCAAGCCTGCAGCTCCCAGGGCATTTGGGGAACACCTCTTCTCTAGGCCACAGCACTAGTCGATTGTTCTACTTAGCAAACTCCTTCCGATCCTCGAGGCTCACCTATCCCACTAGGCAAGTGTCTCTCAAGCCTCTCAATTAGATGGCCGACCACACTTGCTTATGTTTATCTGTTGTCAGGTCGTTTGCCTCCTTAAATCACAAGTTCTTTGAATGCAAGAACTCTTTGACTCTCTGCATTCAGTGTCATCCTTGGAACATCATACACACTCAAGAAATACTAAATGAACAGGTGAATGAATTATAAGGCTTGCTCTATCACCCAGTTCAGCCAGCCCCCTGCTCCTCATAGTTCAGTATGTTGTCCGTTGTTGGTTTGGTCAACCAGAGGACCACCATCAATAGCTTTCAGTTTCCATCCAGGGGAGCGCAAAGGGTAGACTTCTGCTTGATTCTTCAGCGCCATCTGCTGGATAAAAGGCTTACTCCAGGCTCATTCTTTTTTTTTTTTTTTTAATTTTATTTTTTTTTATTATTAACTTGAGTATTTCTTATATACATTTCGAGTGTTATTCCCTTTCCCAGTTTCCGGGCAAACATCCCCCTCCCCCCTCCCCTTTCTTATCGGTGTTCCCCTCCCCACCCTCCCCCCATTGTCCCCCTCCCCCCAACAGTCTAGTTCACTGGGGGTTCAGTCTTAGCAGGACCCAGGGCTTCCCCTTCCACTGGTGCTCTTACTAGGATATTCATTGCTACCTATGAGGTCAGAGTCCAGGGTCAGTCCATGTATAGTCTTTAGGTAGTGGCTTAGTCCCTGGAAGCTCTGGTTGCTTGGCATTGTTGTACATATGGGGTCTCGAGCCCCTTCAAGCTCTTCCAGTTCTTTCTCTGATTCCTTCAACGGGGGTCCTATTCTCAGTTCAGTGGTTTGCTGCTGGTATTCGCCTCTGTATTTGCTGTATTCTGGCTGTGTCTCTCAGGAGCGATCTACATCCGGCTCCTGTCGGTCTGCACTTCTTTGCTTCATCCATCTTGTCTAATTGGATGGCTGTATATGCATGGGCCACATGTGGGGCAGACTCTGAATGGGTGTTCCTTCAGTCTCTGTTTTAATCTTTGCCTCTCTCTTCCCTGCCAAGGGTATTCTTGTTCCCCTTTTAAAGAAGGAGTGAACCATTCACATTTTGATCATCTGTCTTGAGTTTCATTTGTTCTAGGCATTTAGGGTAATTCAAGCATTTGGGCTAATAGCCACTTATCAGTGAGTGCATACCATGTATGTCTTTCTGTGTTTGGGTTAGCTCACTCAGGATGATATTTTCCAGTTCCAGCCATTTGCCTACGATTTTCATAAGGTCGTTGTTTTTGATAGCTGAGTAATATTCCATTGTGTAGATGTACCACATTTTCTGTATCCATTCCTCTGTTGAAGTGCATCTGGGTTCTTTCCAGCTTCTGGCTATTATAAATAAGGCTGCAATGAACATAGTGGAGCACGTGTCTTTTTTATATGTTGGGGCATCTTTTGGGTATATGCCCAAGAGAGGTATAGCTGGATCCTCAGGCAGTTCAATGTCCAATTTTCTGAGGATCCTCCAGACTGATTTCCAGAATGGTTGTACCAGTTTGCAATCCCACCAACAATGGAGGAGTGTTCCTCTTTCTCCACATCCTCGCCAGCATCTGTTGTCCCCTGAGTTTTTGATCTTAGCCATTCTCACTGGTGTGAGGTGAAATCTCAGGGTTGTTTTGATTTGCATTTCCCTTATGACTAAAGATGTTGAACATTCCTTTAGGTGTTTCTCCGCCATTCGGCATTCCTCAGCTGTGAATTCTTTGTTTAGCTCTGAGCCCCATTTTTTAATAGGGTTATTTGTTTCCCTGTGGTCTAACTTCTTGAGTTCTTTGTATATTTTGGATATAAGGCCTCTATCTGTTGTAGGATTGGTAAAGATCTTTTCCCAATCTGTTGGTTGCCGTTTTGTCCTAACCACAGTGTCCTTTGCCTTACAGAAGCTTTGCAGTTTTATGAGATCCCATTTGTCAATTCTTGATCTTAGAGCGTAAGCCATTGGTGTTTTGTTCAGGAAATTTTTTCCAGTGCCCATGTGTTCCAGATGCTTCCCTAGTTTTTCTTCTATTAGTTTGAGTGTGTCTGCTTTGATGTGGAGGTCCTTGATCCACTTGGACTTAAGCTTTGTACAGGGTGATAAGCATGGATCGATCTGCATTCTTCTACATGTTGACCTCCAGTTGAACCAGCACCATTTGCTGAAAATGCTATCTTTTTTCCATTGGATGGTTTTGGCTCCTTTGTCAAAAATCAAGTGACCATAGGTGTGTGGGTTCATTTCTGGGTCTTCAATTCTATTCCATTGGTCTATCTGTCTGTCTCTGTACCAATACCATGCAGTTTTTATCACTATTGCTCTGTAATACTGCTTGAGTTCAGGGATAGTGATTCCCCCTGAAGTCCTTTCATTGTTGAGGATAGCTTTAGCTATCCTCCAGGCTCATTCTTAACGCAATCCATTTGGAAGATTTGCTCACGAATATAGGAGTTTTTCCTGTATCTCGGCATATTTCAGATGCGTTCTAAGGCAAAGTTTTATGGTTATTGCAGTTTTTGTATTTCTTACTATTTAAGGGAGCTGGCTAATCATGAACAAGGTTTAGAAAGATTAATTTGCCCAGTAACATAGATCTTATTAAATATCGCTGCTCATTGTTTACTGTTTATGTGATCAATGGTGAACTGATTGAGATTCTGGATATTGACATCTTTAATGTTTTCGGTACACTTTTGATCCATTTGGTCTGAGTTTTGATCTACTCATCCAGAAAACATTGTTGATCGTGTACTAAATGCCTAACACTTTATAGACTGCTAAAGGACCAGGAAAGACACAGCAGCCATCTCGTTCCATGTAACGAATATTTAGATTAGAGAAAAAGCATATAAATCCCAGCTAGATTTTTATAGAAATTCCTTGTTCATGACCCATTCATGTCCCTTAGAAACAGAGTGACAAAGTTACCAGTTTTATTCAATCCATGTGGATAGATATTCTTCGAGTATGTGGAACTGAAGGAAAATTCTTAGTGTTGATAAAACATGTATATTTGTTCAAAATTCCTGTTTCTTTGCTTTTCACTTTACATGCTTTGACCCTTCTTGGCTGTTGCTGTTGGCCTTCCATTACCAAGGAGTTGCTCGGTTTCTTAAACGGAGGAAGCATGATTCTCTTCAGACAGAGTTCATTTTTATCACAAACGGTACACTGATACGGAATTCTCCTTTGCCTGATGGCTTATGTTCAATGGGGCATCATGCAGTCAAGCCACTGCTTACAGACATCCTTTGGAAAATGCCATGGGACTTCCACACACATTCAAACTTGACGCTCTTTTCAAATGAAGAACTAGAAAAGACCTTGAAGATTTATCTAGTTCTTTGGAAGAAGACATTAAAATACTGTGTTTTTAAATGTAAAACTTTGTTTTCTGCACTTGAAGGAGACATTTCAGAGTTCTCGGTTAGCTTATTAATAGCTGTTCAGTGGTCTTCTGTCTTCAATATGGGTGAACGATCTGCCCTGGAAATGAAATCCTTTGTTGAGTGTTTCACATGTCATCTTCGTAGACTGATAATGTCTGCCATGGGCTTTGTTTTCATCCTCCTATAATTTATTTTAGAGATGCCGTGATTTGTACAGACACTAGCTTTTATTTCTCTGTATTGAATGCCAAGAAACTCAGAGTCCGCTGATTTGTCTCTGACAAATAAAAGGAGTCTTAACGCACATGTCCTGTGTGCCTACAGTTTTAGTCTGTGACTTCTGAGGTTTTAACCTACACAAAGTATCTATTATGCTAGTGTAGATTTTTGCTAGAGTGCGTGAGGGCACACCAGTGAAACATGGGTGAGCATACCTGCGTGGCAGGGTGGTAGTGCAGGTTTAATAAGGTAGTCTGTCGAGCGCTGAGCGTAGAGCCTGTGACACAGCAAGTGCGCAGCACACTGGCTGGCTGGTTAGGAGTGCGGCTGGCTGGCCCAGGAGGGTAAGCAAATTTGCTTCTGGTTTTTCCAGCTCTCTTCCAAGGAGAGCTGGTAGGTGGATAGACTCTGGCCACTGTAACCGTTCCCACTGAACTTTCTCTTGGGAACTGGCTCTCTCACTGTGGGAAATACTAGGATCTGAGTCTTTCTCAAATTCTCTGTAGTAGGGAACATCCTTCGATCACTAAGACCTACATGAGAGGACAGTGAGGTGTGGAATTTGGAGAGGAGAGCCCGTTGGACCACTGTCCTGCTCAATCAAAAATGCTACTTTCTTACCCCACTCGGGGGAGTGCCCACCCATTTCGTAGCAGGGAAAGGTTCATTTTAACCTGACTCTTTTGTCATTTCAAAGGAGATGTTTAAAACTAGAATATTTCAGTTTAAAACTAGAATATTCGGGGTTGGGGATTTAGCTCAGTGGTAGAGCGCTTGCCTAGCAAGCACAAGGCCCTGGGTTCTGTCCCCAGCTCCGGAAAAAAAAAAGAAAAAAAAAAAAAAACTAGAATATTTACCAGTTTGATTTCCTTAGCCCACAGTTTCTTTTCAGACCTTTTTCTGAAAAGGGCTGTTTGTGACCCTTTTTTGAAAAGGGCTTTAACAGATGTGTTGTGATTCTATGTGTTGTGGCCTGTGGTGTGGACAGAGGAACCTGCAAAGAGGCAGCAATGAGGGGTGAAGGCAAAATGAAAACGGTTGTGAAACAGGAAGGCAAGTGTTTGCTGGGGCCTAAGTTTGTTTTAAATGCAGATTCTTTACAATAAATCCATGTTAAGGATAAGGTCAGGAACTATTTTCTCTTATGACAACACATAGAAAGTTGCTGATTTGTTTGGGAGAGAGTAGTACCTACTCCCCCACCCCCACCCCTACCCCCACCCCCTACATGTTCTTCTGGCTTCATGGCTGCTGCCTAACACTAATGGCACAGATCCATGTTGAACCTTCCTACCTGTAAAATTACCAAGTCTGTGTTCTCCTGGCTCCAGTTTTCCCACACTTTAAAAATCACACTGACATAGCTGGCTGACACCCCCTGCCCCTGTTCCCTCTTGCCCCTCAGACTCCCCCCGCTGCCTGTGACCCTCCTAAGCATATTTAGCTCTTGGCACAGCCTGGCTCTCTTGGGAAGCCTAAGGCCACTCAGGCTAGGTTCCTTGGTTGTTTCTCCTGAAAGAGCATCCTTACTTCAGTTAGCATGTGGTCCCTTGTCTCTCCGATAACCCAACAGCACTCTTGGAGTAGGCATGGCACCCCTCCCCCATTACGTATCCCCAGCACGGAACACAGTGCTCCTTGGCACATGCAGGAGGCCATCCTAGCCCTGGACTGTGCACTGACCTAGCCAGCTGTCGTTTTATGAGCTGGCAGTTTGTATCTTTTCTTTCTAAGGCTACAACCAGTTTGCCTATTGAGAGCTAAGGATGCGTCACTTGGAGTTCACATAAGCAGGTGTGTTCACTGCTGAAATTACAGCTTTTCCGTGCAATTAGGTATCCTTTTCTTCTTCTTTTTTCTAAAAATAAGATGTCCTTTTGAGTTCTATGTGTAGTTAGACATTACTGCTGGTAATGTGGTAGTTACACATTGCCTGCTTCCGGTGCAGTGCTCTGGCTGACTTGGCAGAGGTGAGGGTGCCATGCCAGGGCCCATTCGAAAGGAAATCATAGTGTGGCCCAGGTGCTTGGCTGGAGGTCATTTTGTGGCCTGCTTCACCTAGCTTTTTAAGGGTTGCTTGATTGCCCACAAGCTGCTGGGAAGGGATGTCTGCCGTCTGGCGTCTCCTCTGACAGTCCGTTTGCTTCAGAGTGGGGAGGGTTCCATCTTTCTGAGGCTCAGCAAACCGCCAACTGTAAATGACAGAAAGAAGGAGCCTGTGGCACGGAGGCCCTGCAGCAATGTCAATGCATCCAGTCAGGTTTTGTAAGAGTTAGAAATATCACCGGTTGGCAGGATGTCTCAGTGGCTAAGGCAGGCTTGGCTAAGCCCAATGACTAAGTTCAAACCCCAGGCCCCACATGGTATCAGGGAAGGAGGAGAGCTCGGAAGGTTTCTCTGGGCACCTGACAGACTTGCATGCACACACACAGTGAGTGATATGGATAATTTAATAAAATAGTAATAAAAGAACAGCCTTTACTAGCCAGCCTGAGACCTAGGATATGCACAAGGGCTGTTGTGAAGGGTCTGGCACAACCTGAGGAATCTGACAGAATTTACCATAAAGCTCCATGATATCAAATTCAACTCTAGCAGGTGGGATCCAGAGCTCTCCCTCTCAAATACATAGCCCAAGTTAAAGCAGATTTGAATCAGGTATAGAGCAAACCCCGTGACTAATTTTAAAGGAGTCACCCCCTCCCCACTCAGTTGACAGTTGAAGAACCACCCCACAAAGATGCTGATCAAGGCCAGCTACCCAGTCCTGTAAAGAAAGCCAAGATCTTTCCCATGTGACCCCTCTGTGACCTTGAGATCTGGGTTCTAAAAGTAGGCTGTGTGTGTGTTCTGGGAAGAAAGCTAGTATTCACAAAACTTTTTAACAAGGTGAAATGTTAGACAAAAATAACTTTTAAATATTTGGAAGCATCCTCAGTATGAGCTCTGGTAGGCTCTGCAAACTGGCAGTCTGCATAGCACATCCCGTGTTATTAGACCCCAGGAAAGACACACTGTGACATGGCCTTTTTAAATCTTCCTGTGTGGTGTTCTCATATTTGCGCTCGAAGAACATTAAGCCTGGTTTCACAGTACCCTTCCCTGTGCCTCTGACATGCCTACTTGGATAGTTAGGGAAACTCGCACAGGTAAACGAGGAGAGAAGAAATATGGTGAAGCAGCCAGTCATTGAACTAGAAGTTCAGACAGGAAGGTGCTGTAGTCTAGAGACAACAGAAATGGCAATTTCTATGCAGAGTTTACCGCCTAAGAGGGACCCTGCTGTCCAGGGACCACCTGAAGATCTCACAGCGGATGTGGCTGAGTACATTCCTACCCAGGCCTGAGGTGCAACAAACCCCATTTACCGAGTTTGCTCGCTTTGGTAGCTTATCCTCCAACAAGCACCCTGGCAGGCTGGCCGGGGCCAGCGGTGGTGTGGAGCTGTTCGATCTCTGTGCTTTCCTCTCCACGAAGTTCAGCCTCAGAGTAGAGGCCGTTTCTTTCTTGACCTTGATGTCCCTTTATGTCCTATTCCTGGGACTTTGCCAGGGCGCATCTCTGCTGTGCCGTCTGCCTTTCTGTATGTAAAAAGATGCTGACCACCTTGCCCACTCTGAAACCGAACATTACTTTAACTCACAACAGCTCCTTAAAATATTTGATTTAAAATAAAATCTGTTGTTGCTTCATTTGTTGATTTTTCTTGAGGGCAGCATTCATTTAGTGGGGCGGGGTGGTTGCAGAAGTCAGTTCTCTGATTCTAATATGTCCCAGGGGTGCAACTCAGGTCATCAAGCTGGACGGACAGCAAACGCCTTTATGAGCTATCTCACTGAAGCTCCGAGAAAGACTTGATTTTTGATAGAGGAGAGTTTAGCAGTTAAAAAAAGAAAAGAAAAGAAGCAATAAGGCAGAATTTCAGTCAACAGAGAAAGATAAAAAAAATAAAAAAATGGTTGGGGGTGAGGGTGGGGATTCTCTTTGAATTAGTCATGAGACACTAAATTAAATTGTTACCAGTTCACTGATTAGAAAGTTCAACCTTTTTTATTCCATTTCATATAAAAGGACCCTAAACCTAATTCTGGCCTTGAAACCCTTCTTGAAGCCACATCAGTTTAGGAACATCAGCCCAACCCATCTGGAGCTTCCCTGACACTTTGGCCACCTCTGCTTCCTGGAGGTAGCTATTGGGGTAGCAGCCAAGCAGGACCCAGTAGGAGTCCTCTGGAATTGTTCCTATATAAATAGCAGTCTCAAGCCAAGAGTATTTTATGTATGTTCTGACTAAGACCTTCAGGGGCTGCTGTAGTGTCATAGCCTTAGAATGCTATCATTTTGATTAATAACTCACGAGGATTTTATAATTCGTTTGTAACAGTCCCATTGGCTTTCTCAGTCCTCTAGGGCATTTTCAGTAAGAATTATTTGTGGAACTTCCTAGACTATATTTGAGTAATACTTATGGAAGTTACTGTTTCCCCAAGCTCCATAGCCCAAGATTCAGAAATGGAAGGGAATTTAATAAGAAATAAACCACATAATTTTTGAAATAAAAATCCCCCATTTCTCCATAAATCAATATCATTGGATTTTTTTCCCCTATGGCTCTCGAGTGTGTAAAGTGTGAAACAATTTCTTCTTTATGTCTTCTGTATGACTGCAAAAAAGATAGGAATTTGCTCATCACAAAACATTTAGCCCAACAACTTTGGCTGAGTGCTGTTTCATGGCTCATTAGATTGGTGAGTGTTGGGCTGGTCGGCTGGCTGGATTTTTGCTGCCATCTCTTTAATTTAAAGGTGTATGTGTGCTCCTAAAACAAAATTAAGGGTAAGGATCATCAAAATGATGTGATATTTACTGTTGAATCCCTAACCTTTCCCTGGAGCATGTGCGGTAATTGAGGAGCAAAGAATTCATTCTTCATAACCTTGGTAGTAGAGAAATAACCTCAACTTCTTGATCTGTAAACAGGTTTTAAAAAATAATCCCAGAGGCTTAAGTGTAGGTTTTGATCAAAATAATAAGAGGAAATAACTATGGCTAGACAGTGTTTGATACATTGGCTAATTATATCTTAGAATAATTAGAGACCAGAAACCCGGAAAGTAGGGTGGTGTGGGTTTTGTAGATAAGACCAGCCATCTGGAGCTAGGAAGACACACGCCAGTGCGTGGGACTAGAGTTACATTTACATGCCCTGGCATGTTTCATGCTACCACATGAACCTGACTCATAGTAAATGTGAGTTAGCAGACTGATAAACTTATTAAAAGTTTATTTCATGAGGAATCCCAGGACTGTCCCCAGTGGTGTGTAACTTCGTGGTCGCCGCTTTAATGCTTAGATTAAAACTTGAGCCTCCACATCAGGTATGTTCTATAACTTTCTGTCTGCCACATGCTGGTTTCCCCCTATGCCATAACCATTGACTGGTATGCTCATGCCCGCAGCATTGGCTCTCCATAGCAACCTTAAATTGCCATCGGATTGAGATTTCTTTGTTGTGCTTCTGGTGAACACCTGGGTGCCATCTCTTGAAGGTTCCTCGTTTGTTTTCTTGAGGCAGAGTTACAACTTTAGGAGTACAAGATGGTCTCTCAAGGGCTCTTTCCTTAAATAACCTCTCTAGGTTAGAAGTAGCAAAGACTAAAAATGGCAAGAAGTGACAGTGTTGGCAGGCAGAGAAGAGAAATCACTCTTGCTTTTTGTCCTTGTCCTGGTGGGCAAGGGCATCGGCTCTGACTCTCTTCTAAAGTGCCTGGAGCCAAAGAACACCTGTCAAAAGTTAACGATATGTTACCGTAAGAAAGATGGATTCCAATGTGGACCTCAGAGAATTAATGTGCGGGCTCTGTGCTGGCTGCTGCCAAATGGACACACACACTCATGCACTCCCATTCAAGGGCAGGGAAACCTTGCCTGGAATGAAATATTGCTCATTTGCAGAGAGCGTAGGAAGCCCCAAGTGTGAGAAGTCCTGGGTGGATGTGTATTATTGACATGAGCCAGCCGGGTGAAGGTGCCCGAAGCATCAGCCCCAAAGGGAAATGGCAGAGCCTCTGCCAAGAGTGGCTCAGAGGGAGACTACAGAGCTACAAGGACTATAGGACTCCTCGTCCTGAATGTATGTGTTGGTAGTGTGTGCAGTAAATGTTTATCACAGCTTTCTCTCCACCCCAGCCTCTCCCCAATTTGTGCCTGAAGACTTCTAGAGAAAGGACTCCTCCAAGATTAGCTCTCCCTGCCTCCTATAAACCCTTCCTCCATGTTTAGCAGTATGCACTAGTCCTCCTCCGTGTTCAGCTGGATGCAACCACCCCAGTTCCCTTCTCAACTGTGTACAATAATATGCTGAACTTCTGGGGTACAGAACTTTCTCAGGAGTTCAGCCCAGCTTTTCTAGGTGTCTGTTTCTTTTCTTCATTCCCTGCTGCCCTAGTCAGGTCTGCCCCTGTCAGGTCTGTCCATCCCTGGAACGGTGCCAGATGTAGCACCCCTCCCTCTTACCCCCTTGTTTTGGCACAGAATTTGAAGGGTTTATTTCCATGTCACTCTCTGCTTTGTCCTGGGCTACCTGGCCACCCTCCCTGGTTACCTTTTTCTCAAAGCCAACCCCTCTCAGCTCAATCTTTTCAGAATCGATTTCTCCTCTTATCTTCTTATGTTTTTCTTATGCCAAACTCGGTCGCTCGCTGAGAGTCTCATTGATCTGAGGGCCTGAGAGCCAGAGCTAACGTTTGCTCATGAGAACAGTGGTAAATGTACCATCACTCGTGCAAGATCAGCTCCTTTGCTTAAGACTCTGCTCTAGCTTCCTTTCCATTTCTGTGATGAAAACGCTCTGGCCAATGGCACATTAGTGGGAGAAAGGGTTCATTTCATCTTCAGGTTTATGGGCCATCATTAAAGGAAGCCAGGGCAGGGACTAGAGCAGAAGCTTGAAGCAAAAGCCTTAGGAGAAGCTGCGTGCTGCCTCACTCACAGGCTAGTACTTAACTAGCTTTTTATGTCATTTTATGTTATCTTTCTTTTTATGTATATGAGTGTTTTGTGTGCCTGGATGTCTGTGCTCTACATGTGTTCAGTGCCCACAGAAACTGGACAGGTCATGGGTTCCCCTGGGACTGGAGTTAGAGACAGTATGACCTGCCATGTAGGTGCTTAGACTCAAACCCAACCCAAGTCCTCTGGAAGAGCAGCCAGTGCTCCCAATTGCTAGAGTCTCCTCAGTCTCTTCAGCCCCCTCAGTAGCTGCCGCCCAGGGAACCGTGGCACCCATAGTCAAGGCAGTCCCTCACATACATACCAACAGCATTGTCTCACCCCACATCCGGCAAGTCTCTCAGATGACTCCAGTCTGCGTCGACACGACAGCTAAAGCTAACTAGAACAGACGTGGTATGCTAATGCTTTGGTCCAGCCTTAGATTTTATGTCCATTCACAGCACATAACAGAGGCCGCAGTGTTTGAGCTTAGGGGTCTATGAAGCCCAAGGATGACTGGGAAGGACTGTTATCGATTATCAGACTCTGAATTGTGCTTGGGGTTTTCTTCTTTTAAAATTATAGTGGTAGGTATATAGACTGACCTGATCGCTCTATGGTATGGCTAAGAGGAAGGATTTTATTGTAGATTTGAGAGAGAGAGAAGAAGGGAGGGAGAGGAAGAGAAGCGGAAAGGAGGGGAGGGAGGAAGGGAGAAAGAAAGAGAAGGGAGCAAGAGAAAAAACATACTGAAAGTAGCTGGGTTATAGCTGAGGAAAGGAAGCCAGTGGCTCTGGAGGGAGTTTCAGGTAGAGGAGGAGGCTAGAGGGGCTAGGAAGGGGCATGGACTTAGAAATGTATATATAGCAAGAACTTGAGATCCTGAGGGAGCCGGGAGCCCAGTATGAGCCTTGGTAGGCTAATAGGCACCACTGGTCGCGCTGCATTTCTTTTGCCAACTTTTAGAAAGTTCCGAGGAATGCTGGTTTTTCTCTGACTGTCAGGAATCCTCCTACATTGGGGGTTGAGTCCATTTCTGGGTATCTGGACTGCCTCTTGGAATTTGGGGAAATGGAGGTTCCTTTGGACCTGACAGATGGCAGGTATTTTCATAATTCAGATAAAAATGTCTGAAGCCTGTTTGGTTTGGTTTAAGTCTGCAACGGATGAGAACAGATGCTCCTTTGTAAATTCCAAGAGAAGAAAACACCGAGCAGTTTGAAGTCGGGTCTCACTGGAGAGCTTCTTGCTAATGGGGAGGCTATGGGCATTCTAGTCTGCACCATTTTATTCCACACCACTCACCGTTTCTTGAACGAGCATTTGCCGTCCTGGAAACTGCAGCCAGAGCCACTTAGCTGCCATGTGTTTTCCTGCAGAGCTTTGACTTTAGTCAAACCCCGCTCCTTGTGGAGGTTTTGGGATGGAGGTCGGAAGTGGTAGCGGCTGGTGTTCGCTAAGATGAGAGATGGGTGGGGAGGGTGAAGACTTTTATTAAACGCTGAACAGTTAGTGTGATGTGTAGCTTCAGCCTGCTCCGTTCTTTCAGCACAACCATCGGTACAGCTACCACTGCTAATTCCCTGCAGCATCCATCCGGGTCTGGAAAACTAAATTCACTTTCAGTGTTTCCCTTTCCCAGATGCCGCCATGCTTTGATCCCAGTGTGGGGCTGTCTTCCCTTGTAACAAAATCACCATGTAGACACTGTTATCTGTTTTAAAATGGGGTGTGTGTGTGTGTGTGTGTGTGTGTGTGTGTGTGTGTGAAATTTAGTTTCAGCAGCTCCCTACTCACTGTATAACCAAGTAGGAATTAATTTATCCTCTGTAAACCTGTTTCTTTGTCTTTAAAACCCATTATAGGTGTTGCGAGGGTGGAATAATGACATTTAAAATATTCAGGATAGTGCCGGCACAGAGAAATACTCTTACAGGATCTGGAAATTGCAGGAAAGTAAATGAACGTATTTTTAAGTCACCTGAACTCTTACTACTAAGATAACTGATGATACGCGTTACCATAACTCAACCAATTTCCCCTCACACACGGAATAAACTGTTCCGCAATCTCTGTTTTCCTGTGAACGTTTTCTCCTGTGGGCTATTCTTTCTTAACATTTTAACAACTGTGCTATATCCGAAGGGACCAGTAGTGGGCACAAGACACCCCAAGACTAAACAGAGGAGATTTATGTCCCCAGAGATATAGAGAGGAGGCAGGTGGCTTCCAGCACCCACACAGCAGCTCAGAGCCCCCTCTAACCCAGGGCATCTGGTGCCCTCCTGGCTGCACACATGTTGTGCTCTTACAGACAGCCAGGCATGTGTAGGGAGGGAGTGAAGTCCTGAGCAAATGAAGCTCCGAGTCACCCATGTCAAGGAGCAAGGCCACAACCCCAGTGAAACTGGCAAAGCCTCCTCCTCTAGGAAAGGCAAACCTTCCTCTGGTCTGAGGAGGAAGGATTTACTACTGTGTGTAAAAATTAGCAAATGCAGCTTCCTCCTGGGTGTTTGGGCCTCAGACTGCTCATCCACAGACATCTCCCGCTGAGACTCCCTAATTCCTTCCTCTTGGTGACTCTGATAAACATTTTGAGGTTCCTGGTTGTTGTAGGTGTGGCTCGTCCGTCAAAATGGGCACATTCCACCTGACTCTGTGTGTGTGTGTGTGTGTGTGTGTGTGTGTGTGTGTGTCCTTGCTGCCCCTACTCAGATTTCCATGGCCAAGCCACGCTGGGTGTGGCAGATGTGATGTGTGCTTAAACACACATGCATTTGCAGGCATGCATGTGCACACACACTCAACATGCATAAAAAGTATCTTTTTAGGGTAAATTTATGATTATCTTATTTATGATTATCTCTTATGCTTAAGTAATTCTAAAGTAACTTTAATCCTTTTTAAATTACTGAGCAAAGCATTAGTATCATCATGACTTTTTCCAAACAAGAATTGCTTTTTCCCACCGTCCCTCCTCCCCCTCCCCTTCTCCTCCAGCTCTCGCCCTTCCACCTCTAGTTTTCTCTCTTCTGCTTTCACACATGTGATGAACAACACATTCACACGCAAGGCTACACAGTCACCTTTGAATGTTACTGTTTTTTATTCCTAGAAAACAACTCCCAGGTAAAAGGTGTGAAGAACCTTCAGATTTCCATGTGTTTGTGCCGTGTCCATCCATAAGCGATCTGACTTATTCTTCAGCCAGTGTGGAGGGCTGTCCTCCCGTCCCCTGGTTTAGCATGCACCTTTCCCACCATTTCTTATTGGTCTCTCTGTGACCTCACACTCACTCCCTTCTAGATCCCTTTTCCCACCCTCCAGGAAGTGCCTCTTACCTCACAGTTTGACTTGGCGAGTCCAGCATTTCTGAGCATTCCTTCCACATTTCCTTTCCCATTTTAATACCTCTCCCAGAGGCTGCTCAGCACCTACCATGGCTCATGTACTAAATAAGCTTGTTGACTTATCTCAGGTTCCCTGACTTTTTTATTGCTGTATAAATGTTGTTCTTCCTTCCAGTCCTGCACATGCAGTTTGGGCACACATCAACACTGCAGGTTCCATTATGCAAGAGTTTGTTGTTTCTCCCAGCGATATCAAGTACAATCCTGTCTTCCTCATTGACAGCTAATGAGTTAGAACTGCCTGATTGGCAGGCCCCCTTTTAAAGATGAATTCCTTCTACCGTAAAACACACTTTACACCTCCACAATTTTAATCCGTGTCAATTATTTCTTAAGGAATACACCACTGTGATAGTGAGTGGGTTTTAGCCCAGTGAATGGGATCAGCACTCTCCGTGCTCAGTTCCCAGAGTTTAGGTCCTTAGTCCTTCTGCGCCCTTTTGGTTGCTGTTTCTCCACTCACTGGGTTCCTTTTATACCTGCTCTATCCTTTTCTTGTCTTGGTGGTACAGTGAGGAAGCAGGCCTTTCCTGAGCTGCCCTAAGGAGTCAGCTTCTTTCACTCCAGTTCTTCTAGAAGATACCGTCTGCCCAGGTCCTGTTGGAGGGAATCTGACTTTCCTTCCACTTCCTGCAGTGCGGCTTCCCCACCACCGCCCAGACTAAGTCTGACAACCTACTCAAGCCCAAACTTGTATGCCTAGGAAGACCTCCAAAGACAACCATAGCTGGGACATTCAGTCCTGGGGCACATTCTGACTCTAAATGGGTCCCCTAGCAGATCCAAGCCGAGGGCCAAAAAAGGAAATGAAACAGTAGAGAGAAAATGGTTGTGGAGAGGAAGGTGTGAAAGAAGTGTCATGAACAGCTTGATGTGAAACATTTCATCTGCTGCTTGGCTGGCATGGGATTGGATGTAAACTGTTACTCTTCAAAAAAAAGGTATTAACGATGACTGAAGACTAGGTACATTCTGGTCCCCAGTAGAAGACCAGACTCCTCTTCTGTATCTAGAACTGTGAGCAAAAGGATCATCACTATCAACGAATTCTCTCCCAAAGCTGTCCCAAAGTACCCAGTGCACGCATGCTGTCAAGGTATTAAGCTTCTGCCATACAAATTCTGAAGCAGATGCTGTTAGACCATGGCAGCGTGTAAGATCCAGTGCTAGTTTCCACCAGACTGAGTGACTAAGCTCCCTGCACATAGACAAGTAGTTGGAAAGCTGGCAGGTTCTCTGAGAAGTGCCCATGGAAGTTAGATTGGGCAGCACTAACCGTGCAGCAGAGCCTGTGAGCCTAATGTAATGACAGGAAGAACCGCACCAAACCTGTCTACTTCCCCTGGGTGTTTTTATGGGGGAAGAATGACCGAGGCATGGATCGCTTGGGAAAGTACTGTATAAATGAGAAACTATTTTATTGTCTCTAAAATGGTTATAAGTCATAAGAGTGGGCAAGTTAGGGTCTGCACTTCCAAGAACGCCTGCCACTGATTGAAGAATAGGTCAGTGGGGGCCAGAGGGATGGCTCGGGGGTTAGGAGTACTCACTGCTCTTGTAGGCTCCAGTCTCGGTGCCTACATAGTGACTCACAGTCATCCATATCTCCAGTTCCGGGGCATCCAATGCTTTCTCGTGACCGCGTCCAGCACTAAGTATGCATGGCGCATATACATACGTGCAGGCAAAATACCTAGCCACATAAAGTAAATAAATCTAGAATGAAAATTAAGAATATGTAAGTAATCCCACATTTGAATTTTTTGAGTTCAATTTTAGAATGTCAGTGAAATTTTTTAATTTAAACTATTCTTTGGATTTTCTTTTATTTCTGAGATCGTTCTGGTCTCATTTAAAACTATGCTTTGAACATAAGCTCCTGCTTGAACAGAAGGGTTAGCTGCAATGTGAATCCATTTAAAGTGTCACTGTGTATAAAGGGGGTCCTTGAAGTTTCATAACAGAATCTAATATTTGCAGAGAGTTGTCTCCTGTTTCCGTTGTGAATCTTCAGCAAGAGCTTTGTGTGCGAAACTACAGAATTGAAATGCCAAAGTGTAGCCCTGATGCCACAGACACGGAAATGCTTGAGACCTGCAGTATGATTGTAATTAGGAAAGTAAATTTCATTTTAAACACCATGAGGAGGCACAACTGGGAAGAAATAATGTGGTGTGCTTTCAGTAATGAAGAATAGATCAATATTTTAAAATGTGATAAATTATAGAGCCCTTTCCCGTGTCTCATAAATATTCCAACAAGCACATTGTTACAGACAGATGTTGCCCTGAGTAGCAGGGTAGTTAGTGCATTTAAATATAGTTATTCTGCAGTGTCAGCACGTTGCTGTCTAATGTCAGGAGAAAGTTGCTATTAAACTCTAGAATTCAATGTGTTATGCTAATGTGCTGCCGAGTCCCTTTACATTTTATGGAATAATTTTATTTGTTCTGCACTTGCTGGCTGGCAGAGAAAGTGAGCTCTACTTGGTGATATTTTGAAGCTGTAACATCATCAGCATCCGATTTCGGGAATCCAACTTGTAAATCTGGAAATCAGTGTTGGACGCTGTCGTTAGCTGCTCTCTGGGCCCAAATCACAGCTTGCCCACCACCTCCCAGTATAGCTTCTCAAAAGCCAGTTGTCATCGTCCACAGTAAGTTGTGGAAACATTTATGAAGGATGCTATGAAAGCTACAAGGAAATACAATTTAAATGACAATAGTCGTGAAAATGGAAACAATCCTGAAATACAGGCAGCAGGAAGCATCTTTTCAATTGGGGCGTATCCTTTCCTGTGTCCTCATACTCAGTATGTGCACGTGTGTATACTTTACACGTGAAGGATAGGCCGTGTCTGGTGTTTAACAGCTTTGCTTGTAACCTCATCAGCACTTCATGATTTCTTCCTTGCCCGTATAGCACCTGCTGTATGATTTCCAAAGAATATAGATCCCCTTATTCTATGAAGAAACACCCTGGCCTTCTTCTGATTCACACACACACACACACACACTGGGTTTTATTTTAAAGGACACATATTTCATTTCTGTTATCAATTAACAGAAAGTGCACGCACTATGGAACAGTTGAATTTAACTAAATGAAACTGTTAGCAACTGGGTCTGGTGGCACACACCTTTGATCCCAGTGCTTATGAGACAGAGACAGAGAGATCTCGTGAGCTTAAGGCCATCCTTGTCTACACAGCAAGTTCCAGGCCAGCCAGCGATGTCTGGAAAGATCCTGTCACAAAACAAATGAACCAGATTACCTCACATGGTTATCCTTTTAGTGATGTCCTCATCACACACAGCCTCCGTACTCTGCAGTTTTCAGAATATAATGCATCATTATTGCTTGTGATCACCATTTTTATTAGCTCTGTTGAAATGTATCTCTCCACTCTAATAGGAAAATCATTAAAAACAGTGCCCCCCACTCCCTCTCTGACTACTCAGCCTCTGATAACCTGTGTTCTAGTTCTAGGAAATCTACTTTTTTTTTAAAGATTTATTTATTTATATTATGTATGTGAGTGGGCTGGAAATCTACTTAATGTTATATATTTGAGATTGTGTTTCATATGAATCTTAGGAAAAATGTCTTTGATACTTTGGGTAGGGCTTGCATTGAACTTATAGATCACTGTAGGGCATGTTTCTGGCACTCTAGTGGCTAGACTCCAGCACGTTTACCGCTATTAGGGCTTGCACTGACCTGTGGATCACAGTGTGTAGGAATTGCATTGAACCTGTGGATCACAGTGTGTAGGGATGGCATTGACCTGTGGATCACAGTGTGTAGGGATTGCACTGAACCTGTGGATCACATTATGTAGGGATGGCATTGAACCTATGGATCACAGTGTGTAGGGATTGCATTGAACCTGTGGATCACAGTGTGTAGGGATTGCATTGAACCTATGGATCATTGTGTAGGGATTGCATTGAACCTATAGATCACTGTGTGTAGGGATTGCATTGACCTGTGGATCACAGTGTGTAGGAATTGCATTGAACCTATGGATCACAGTGGGTAATAGTAATCTTCTAGTCCATGAACATAGGGGGTTTTCATTTAAGGCATGTAGCCCATACCTTAAAATATTCGCAATGAATAGCTATATGAGACTTAAAAGATAAACTATGTAGATGGGTCTTTGCTTCATTCCGGACCCAAAGCAAATTGATCCTCACTAGCAGGTCCTTGAAATTCTTTAGTCGCTACAGATAGAATTTTTGGCGTATCTTTTTTGTTTTTGAGTCAGTTTCACATAGCCCAGACTGGCCTTGAACTCACTGTTACAGCCAGGTGTGAACCACCAAGCATACCCTCCTTTTGAACAGTATATGTTCACCCTCATTATTGGATTGTTACCTCTAGACAGTGTGTGGGTGAAGCAGGTGTTAGGCAAGGGAGACGTCAGAAGACACTCTCCAGATACAGTTTAGGAGTGACAGAAGTCCTCTGAGTCACACATATCCCTGTGCCATGTAATGTCTCCCATATAGTAAGGGTTAACTGTCATACTGATTCTCACCTGGGAGGGAGAGAGCCACCCATTCTACCAGAGGAACCCATCAGAATTTTCAGGAAGGCCTTCTTCAAAGTATGTTGTCCCTCCAGTCCCCAGTGGAGTGTGCCTAGCTGGCTGAGACTCTCTGCGTGTAATTTCAGATGTTACTAGTTGGAAATATGTCATGCCCGGGATGCAGAAGCAAACTCCAAGCAAACAGACAAAAGGAACAAATTGACATAGTAATAATAATAATGATGATAATAATAACAATAATATATAAGTTCCTTCTTTCCTTTCTTTCATTTTCTTTTTCCTTTCTTTCTTCCTTCCGTCCTTCCTTTCTTCCTTTCTTTCTTTCTTTCTTTCTTTCTTTCTTTCTTTCTTTCTTTCTTTCTTTCTTTCTTTCTTTCTTTTTTTCCTTGTGGGGTTTGAACCTAGGACCTAGAGAGCAACTGCTCACCATTGCTAGCCTATGTCCCAGAGCTTCAGTGTCAGTCCTAGCAGAAGCTTCTTTCTCCTCACTTCGCAGGACTTCTTTTGAACATTGGTGGGTGGAGACCAGCAAAGCTCAGTAGTGAGGTGTGGACTGCACGGGTGGAAGTGTCTTCTGTGGGTGGAAACTAGCAATGTACAATGGCGATGCCGACTTCAGAGGATGGCGAAGTCCTTTGCAGATGTGTGCCAGACAAATTATCATGATGCGGCCTTTCTGAACTCATTGGAACTGAAAGCCTGAGTGTTAACTCTGTGAATGCGCAATCCCACAATCCGTCATCTTCCATGCCTTTAAACTAGAAAGACTCCTTGGGTTCTGGGGTTCTAAGGATTTGAAGATCCGTCTTACAGCATGCATTGGAATCTAAAAGTCACAATGACAGGTGCAGGTGTGCCTGAAGGTTGACGCTTCAGTGCTCTGAGACCACTCTATAGCCTCTGGGGTAAAGGAGAAGCCTACAATGCGGTTCTCTGTCTCTCCACAGACTGCAGCGGAGTATGTAAAGTCTCGACTCCCAGAGGCTCTTAAGCAGCACCTTCAGGATTATGAGAAGGACAAAGAAAACAGTGTCCTGACCTACCAGACCATCCTCGAGCAGCAGATCTTGTCAATCGACCGAGAAATGCTGGAAAAGTTGACAGTGTCCTACGACGAAGCAGGTATGTTACTAATTCACGTGAGTCCAGCCCTGCAGAACCCCCAGACCTGGGTTAAATCTGGGACTTTTCTGAAGTAGGTGATTGAGGAAAAACCGGACTCTATGCTCTATCAGTGGTTGGCCAGTTTCTTCTCTGCAATCTTAGTGTCAGAACTGTTCTGGGTGATGACCCTTCCGTACCGAGTCCCTGTAAGCTTCTGCTCACTTCAAGTGGAGTGTTTCTGGCTGTTTGTCAGCTGCCCTGCTATCCATCTGACCTTTGAAGGCACTTCGATTTTGAATACTAGATGAAAATCTTTATTTACCTCTAGTAATCTCACAGCTAAATCTGATTTGGATAATTTTTTAATGTTGTATTTTCGCAAGTGATACTTGCTTAACTCCTTGAGGTTTTTGCTGGATTGGGCTTTCATTTCTTCAACAACTCAAGTGGCATCTGTTCTCTAACACCACCACAGACATTTGGTTGACTCCGTAGCCTTTATTCAGTCCAACAATCCTTCTCCGTGAAGCCATGCAGACTTCCTTCTTATGTCGTTATTATCTGTTATAGAGCCCACAAGCTAAAACCAGTTTTATTGAAACTGAGTGCAGTGTTATTTAGACTCATCAAAACCTTTAGTAAGATAGAATTTAAGGCTGGGGTGTGGCTGAGTTGCCTAGCGTCCTGGTTTGTTTTCTATTGGTGTGATAAAATGCTGGTCAGAAACAGCTGCAGAAGGAAAGGGTTTATTTCATCTTGCATTCCCAGGTATCAGTCCATCACTGAGGGTTGTCTAGGCGGGATCTCAGGGCAAGAACTGAGCAGAGATATGGAAGGATGCTGCTTACTGCCTTGTACCCCATGGTTCCCCCCAGCCTGCTGTGGGTTTGATCCCCAGCACCCCATAAAACTCAGAGCCTTGCCCATCAGACTGGCCTGTGGCGTGTTCAGACATGTGCATGTTCTTGGCCTTGAACTTTAGGGACAAATCCTTCAGTGCAGAATTAGTCAGTAAAACAGTAGAGGTAAAGATAGGCTTGAGGGTTCAAGGGTCCAAGTTCCCCGGCTTAGTGCTTGTTTTCATTTCATATAATTGAGCTAATATCCCACTGGGTTGTTCTAACAATAAAGTATGTGATATTTGGTCATGGGGTCCTCAGAAAGCCTATGGCCGATTAATGCCACAAATGCCTAAGGGTAGATGTGTATCTTTCCAACTCGACAGACGATGTCGGGAGTTCCTAGGGCAGTTTTAGGAAGTGGATAGGCAGGATGTGCTTGAGAGACAGAAAAACTTTCAGACTCTTTAGAAACCTTGAGAAACTAAGCAACATCTATGTCATTCACAGCATGAGCTCAGCTTGGCTCTGGTCATTGCTGTCTGAGCAGGGTGGCAGGTCTGGTGGGGACTGGATACACGTGGATGAATAAATGACACTGTGTTGTAAAACCAGAAGGTCACTACCTCCTTCTCTAGAGTTCATGCACTACTGAGTTTAACCAAAGTAAGACAGGAGAAATAGGAAAAGATAATGCTGTACAGTAGAAAGCTATTACATAGTAGTATGAACCATCCAGAATAAAGTTAACAGCATCCAAGACTGTGAGATCACCACCCCACACCAATGTCCTCAGCACCCCACACCGAGGTCCTCAGCACCCCACACCGACACTCTCAGCACCCCACACCGACACTCTCAGCACCCCACACCGAGGTCCTCAGCACCCCACACCGACACCCTCAGCACCCCACACCGACACCCTCAGTACCCCACACCGACACCCTCAGCACCCCACACCGACACCCTCAGCACCCCACACCGACACCCTCAGCACCCCACACCGAGGTCCTCAGCACCCCACACCGACACCCTCAGCACCCCACACCGACACCATCAGCACCCCACACCGACACCCTCAGCACCCCACACCGAGGTCCTCAGCACCCCACACCGACACCCTCAGCACCCCACACCGACACCCTCAGTACCCCACACCGACACCCTCAGCACCCCACACCGACACCCTCAGTACCCCACACTGACACCCTCAGCAGCCCACACTGACACCCTCAGCACCCCACACCGACACCCTCAGCACCCCACACCGACACCGTCAGCACCCCACACCGAGGTCCTCAGCACCCCACACCGACACCCTCAGCACCCCACACCGACACCCTCAGCACCCCACACCGACACCCTCAGCACCCCACACCGACACCCTCAGCACCCCACACCGACACCCTCAGCACCCCACACCATCATCCTCTTTGGCTTCCATGCTTGGCCTCTCCCCACGCTGTCTGAGCCTTTTGTTTTATTTTTATTTTGCATTCCACTATCCTGGTATTAGGACGGAACGGATTGTTACTTAGGAATGCCCTGGTCTCTGGAGAGGTTAATTAGTTCCCATTGTGCCGATCCACTGCAGAGCCAGCCCGAGTGACTTAGTAGCAGTTATCACCATCTGTGGCTTCCAAACGTCTAAAACATAATTAATGGGGGAAATCCTTCAACACTGTCTACTGCATTGGCTCAGAGCCTTTCCTTCTTCCCCTTCTTCCTTTAAAAAAAAAAAAAAGGCAAAAACAAAAACCTGCTTTTCCTCTCATCTCCTTTAAATACAGAAAAATCAAAACATTGTTTGCTTAGTCTATATATCCAATATCCAGCAACTTAAAATTCAGCAAAGAAATAGGAAATAAGCAAGAACTCTGTGTGCAAATCCTTACTCTACAAGTGGAGACAGGAGGACCAGGAGCTGAAGGTTCAGCAGCCTGAGGTATGAGGTACCTTGTTTCATAAACGGGATAAAAAGAAGCGGCATCCATACCACATCGCCGAACTTAGAGACATGACAAATACAGAACAGTGTTCCAGTCTCGCCCGTCTTTGTTAATGTAGCTCTAAAGTCATCTCTTATCATATTGGACAATGGCGAGTCCAAGATGCAGGTATGGGTAGATTCAGGGTCGGGAACCATTCCACTGTAAAATAGCTCTCTGTTGTCTGTACACCAGAAGAGATGGGCAAATCTCTCTGAAGCCCCTCTTATAAGGACACTAGTCCCACTCAAGAAGGCCCTGCCCTCCTGGCCTGCTCACCTTACAAGTGGTTCACGGTGGGACAGGCTTTTGCTAAATTATTCAGACTCCATGGCTGTCACAGGAGAGCAGCCCTTTCCCAGCAAGCAAGCTTAGGCCTCACTAAGCTGAGGCTTCTGCTGTGGCTGTCATTAGCCATGGCTGTGCGTCTGTCGTGACAGCAAAGGCTCATACTGGAGTGAAGTTGCTCACTTCCTGATACCTACAAAGCAAAGGGAGACAAGAAGCGTCCTCAGGCAAGACATAGCCCCAAGGATTGGCCCTCTCCCAGTTTCCCTGGCCTTTAAACAAAGCCATGAATCCACTGATGGATCAATACATTGATCGGGTCAGAGCCATCACGGCCCAGTTCTAGTCATCAGATACATCAGCTGAGGTCCAAGCCTTCCACACAAAAGACTTCATATCCAGGTCATCACCAGATACAACCGAGGGATGGAGATAAGGAAAACAACAACATATAGAGTGTAGCACTGGCTTAGGGTTATTTGTTAAAAAGGTGACTTTAGAATCAAAGATACAGATTCTAACTGTGCTGCCAACCAGAGATGTGGCTTCAGGTAACGAAACATCCATAAAGCCCCCTTGCCTATAGGTTGATGGCATGAATATAGTCTCGTGGGTCCCTTCTAGGTGTGAAGGGATTCTTCTGGTCTCCTGAGACTAGAAAGTTTGGGTAGCTGTAAGTTCTGAGACTGCATGTGATGCAAGCTTTCTGTTTGCTCTGTTGCCTTTCTCTCTCCCTGCCACTGTCCTTTGTACTGAATAACCGAGTGAAAGGGGACAGTCCCTCAGTCTCTTCAGTATTTGCCCATGAATATGCAAGTGTTTGGCGATGGACAGGGAGTGACACCGACTGCATGTAGTAGTTTTGGCAGTCCATGGCCACAGCCCTACCGACTGGGGGTGTTGGACGGGTGAAGACAGGAGAACCAGAAGGCCAGCCTGGACTACTAGAGACTGCCTGGAAAACACAAATCAAATAGAGCAAGCTACTAGGTTTTTGGAAGGAAATGTTCTGAGCTCCATTCTGTTGTTCGTGGGCTCTCGCTAAGGTGGTTTAGACTTTCATTAGCATTTGTCACTGCTAAGCGAAACCCAGAATAGGAAGTAGGTATGGTTTACATGTAAGCTAATGCTGCGTTTATTTAAGTCAGAGCACATGTTCGCACATATTAACATATCCGAGTTAGCATAGAGAGATCTCCAGGGAGGCAATGACGTAGTCTGTGAAAACAACTGACTCAGCATCTCAGACGATCCGAGAAAGCGCATTGGCCTGCAGCTAATTACCACAGCAGTCAGGACAGAGCCTTTCTGCATATTGTTTACTTCTACGATTTATTATTTACATTAATTTATTGTGATTTATGTTTGTTTATTGTGATTTATTGTTTATGTACCTGTAAGTGACCTTACATTGTTTTTAACTGTCCCGTGTGCTTGCACGTGAGTAAATGACCGACATTGTTCTTTGCTAAAGACACATTTGTATGGCTTATTATGCTTTGTGTGGGAGGGGTTGTGAGGAGAGCAGGCCCATCTTTACTTGAGGGTAACTGAGACTGTGGCAGACTCAAGAGCCAAAGTCTGGAAACAGGAGCAGAGATGCATTCCTATCCTTCATGCCTGCAGGATGCCGTCTTGCCCCACGTTACCTTGAGACAGTTTGCTGGACTGCTGTTTAGATCTCAGGCCAGCAAGGGTCTTTATTTCTCTTCTTGTAGTTCACTAGCACTGCAGCTTCACCAGGGATCAGCCACCGGGAGCTAAGAGAATCACGAGGGGCAGGCGAGGAAAGGCAAGTGTTGAGTAGGCTACGTATTGTGTTAACCCAAGCCCTCCAGAACACCTGAGACCCGCAGATCCATTTACTGCTACCATCCAGTCACTCAGCTTCCTTCCAGGAGGTGACAGCGAAGCAACAATGTTTCAGTGATTTGGGATGGAGCTCCGGAAATGCCTGAGCTGACCTGAAGTGAAACTACAGAGAAGTTGCACCAAAAACACTGGTGTGATTTTTTTTTTTTTTTTTTTTAGAGAAATAGCTTTTAAAGGGGGAAGAGAAATGTGCTGTTAGCAATTTAGAAAGTGGCTGAAGGGTCTCCCCTGTTGAGATGACTTCACTCCCTTTGAAATGGATGGTATCTGAGAGCTCCATCCCGGTTTTAATTGAGCCATTACTGTCAGAATTATCAGTGGCCTCAAAAGGAAAGCCATTTACTGTCAAGGGGAGGAACTGACTGCACATCCAGAAACCCAGACTCAGGAGAGTGGGGATTATTTAGGGCCTTCCAGGTTTTCTCTCAGAGCATTTTAGAAAGTGCAGTTGCATCCATCCCTTCACGGGAAGTTTTTCACTCTGACAGAGTGACTATCTCCCTGTGTTTCTCAAACAGCTCCCAAGGGAGGAGGAAACAGTAAGGCTTCCTTACTTTTACCTCCCATCAATCTGTGCCTGAGTTTAAAAGCTTTCTTCTCCTCAGCTTGCTGACAGGGTTTGGGGGACCTGGAAGAGAAAAACAGGAACCAAAAAGGGATGTTCCGTCCTGACTGTGCAATGTGTTACCAGCTTCTGATTTTCTGTTAGTGACTTAAAATCTGATTTATTTTCCTATTTATAATTCATTTTGGTACATTGTTGTTTGGTTTGGTTTGGGTTTTTTTTTTTTTTGTTGTTCGTTTGTTTGTTTTGTTTTGTTTTGTGTGACAGGATTTATCTGAATAGCCCTGACTATCCCAAAACTCAGAGATCCTCCTGCTTCTGACTCCCTAGCACTGAGATTAAAGGGATGCACCACCACTGCCCAGCTGAAACCTTAAATTAGGGAAAAATAAAAGAAAATAGGAAAATGTTTTAATATTACCACTTAATATCATTAGTGCATTTCCTTCTAGTCGTTTTTCTCTGCTGAGTTTTAGTTACTTATGCCCAATTTTATATCGTTTCGCAAAACTGAACTTATTTCCTCATGAGCTTATAAACTACTTTAATAGTTGGTATTGTGCTGGGTAACTGTCATGTCGCCGAGCCTGTGGCCTCTTAATGTTTTTTATTCATACTGTGATTCTCATCACCATATAGAACCCCAGAATGTGGCTGTCTCTTATCTGTGAAGGAAATATGATTGGTAGAATTTTAAGTGGTACATACAGATTCTAGTGTAACCAGGTATTAGCCATGTGTAAGAAATGGAGAAAATAGATAGCCAGAATTCACTTATAAACCAAGAACTGTGTGGCCAAGAATTCTTCCCCTATCCCCACTGTTGGTGTTTAAATCTCGGCCCGCGCTCAGACAAAGCACACCAAGCCAACATAGTTCCACGTGGAAAGGTTTAATGAGAGAAGAAGAGTAGAAGGGGGAGGAACAAAGGCTGGCCATGAGTGTGTGGAGGGAATAGGGGCGATGGGAAGAGAAGGGACCGACCGGGAAGAGCAGGGAGGAGAAGAGCAAAGAGAGAGCAAGAGGGAGAGGAGGAAGAGGAAGAGGAGGGGGCAAGTAACCCCTTTTACAGTGTCAGGCACAGCCGGCTGTTGCCAGGCAACTGCGGGGCGGAGCATAACTGGCTATTGCCTGGTAGCTGTGGGGGTGGAGCTTGGACAGAATACCAACACCCACCCCTCTGCCCAAGTACAGAGGACAAAACCTAGGGTTTCCAGCTTGAAAGGCAAGCACTTTACCAATTGAGTTATGTATCTGGCTCCTAGTTCCAGTTTTTAAGCAAAACCAATTTGTATTTAATTTATTTTTCATTTTCCCTTTTATATCAAGGATTTTGAACAGCTAGGTCAGTTTCCTCCCTTTGGTAGTGGAGAACCATAGCTAAGCCTTCCTACCTACAAAGCAGGAAACTCACAGCTTGAAAGTCCCTACGCATCCGACTCGGCAGTGGGACACTAGTGTGTGCTTGGCTCCTCCACTGTGAGCAGCAGCCTCGCTTTCGTAAGACTCTCCGGCCCTAACAGGAGGTGACTCTGTCTTCCCGCTTCACCCTGACCGCGCGAGCACCTGTCAGTCAGGCTTGAGGTACCACTAGGAATATCCAGAGGGCCATGTGGCCCTTCACTCAGCATATAGAGTATTTGCCCGAGTGTGTGTGTGGTGTGTGTGTGTGTGTGTGTGTGTGTGTGTGTGTGTGTGCACGCATGTGCGTATACATGTGTGTGCGCATGCGTGTGTGTGAGTATATGTATGTGTATATGTATATGAGTGTGTGTGTGTATATGTATGTATGAGTATATACATGTATGAGTGTGTGAGTGTATGTATGTGTATGAGTGTGCATATGTGTGTGCATATGTGTGTATGTGAATGTGCATGCGTGTGAGTTTGTGTTTGAGTGTGCGTGAGCACACACATGTACGCTTTTCTATATGTGTGGCGTGGTAGGAAGCCCCAGAGGAACATCTAGCAGAAACAGATGAAAAGTGCAGTAGAACTCTAGAGACCAGTAGATGGGCCCAGGAAGAAGAAATTAGGTTTGGGGCTGATGGTTTGATTAAATAAATCAGAAAATCATGATAACTCATAAGTCTTTTGAATGGTCAGCCTGAACCTTGGTGTCAGCTGCACCTTACAGGCCAGCTTTGAGCCATGTTTCCTTCCTCTTCGATTCAGCCATTGCTAGCTGTTTCCTCGCACATGCGCTCAGCCCCCCCACCCCCGGCGGTGCGGCCACCTCCCACACTCTAAGTGCTGCTCTCCATCTAATTTTAATGAGCTTGATTAGACTGCATTAATATGTGAGCAGCATTGCCTATTCACTTATGAAATTCCCAAAGTAGGAAAAAACGTAATTTCAGTTGAATCTTATTAAGAAAAAGTGGTCTGATCAGGGAGTTATTAAAAGAAGAAAATCAATTCACACTTCTCCGTTGCCTTGTGGTCTTTAAAATAGAAAGCTTCAAATCCACTCTGAAAATAATGTTAGTGCAGATTTCATGGAGGTCAAGACAAAAATCTAAAATCTCAACAAATTCTGCTGGGTCTAACAGAAACCACAAGTTAACACTGAAATTTAGAATATCAGGTTGTGTCACCTCCTGTGATTAGGACACTGGGCCAGCACTGTGTTTTTCTTTCTAATCAAGCTGCCTTTGTTTGCCACCGGGAAGTAGAGCTGCTAGCTGCCTCTGAAGGAGGGTGTGATTACAGACTAAGGAAAACATATGCACACCAAAGAAAACACTTGCACCCTGTGATTACCTCTGAGTGGCTGACTGCTGCAGGGGTAGCAGTCGTGTTTGCTCTCCCTGCCTCTTCCTCTCTGTGTTCCTGAGCTTCTATAACCAACATCTCATGGTTTTGCTGCAATGCTTACAATAAACTTCAAGGTAGTCCAAGTTAGTAGTGAGCCCTTTAATTTTTTTTTTAAAGATTCATTTGTTTCTTTTTTGTATGTGAGTACACTCTGACTCTCTTCAGACACCCCAGAAGAGGGCATTGGGTCCCTTTATAGATGTCTGTGAGCCACCATGTGGTTGCTGGGAATTGAACTCAGGACCTCTAGAAAAGCAGTCAGTGCTCTTAACCGCTGAGCCATCTCTCCATCCCCAAACACTTTATAGAGAAAAGATTTTTTTTTAATGATAGGATTTTTCATATGTGAACTGTGAAAGGCAAACAATACATCCTTGGCCTGACTAACTGCAGGTCTGTATTGCTGTTACAGTCATCTGTACGATGTTGAGGTCAGTCTTTGGGATCTACTTAACGCTCGCAGTTTCATTTGGTAAATTGCCTTGTGAGATGCACTGTTTTCAAGCCACCTTCTAGTGCCCAGAGTAATTCATTGTGCTGATCTCATTAGTGTCCCTGTCTATGGGCTGTGTGGCTTAGGCCATTTCTGGTGTGATGGAGAACTTTTGTAGTGCATATCCTTGAGAAACTCCTGAATATGCTCTTATAGTTCTATAGTCATCAATCTGAGGGGAACCAATAGACAACACAGAGAAATTGCTAGAAGCCACTGTCCATGCGACACAAACATTTACTATGTAGCAGGCTGGAGTTTGAACTGCATGGAAGGACAGGAGAGTTAGAATTTTATCCAAATGAATTGCTAATCTTTGCTGCGGTGTGTATTATTCTTTACAATGGTTCCTTCTTTGCCAGAGCTCAGTTCATTTCATTAAAAAAAAAGCCCCAGATTTCCTTTTTATTATTTATAACTGATGTGTCTCCTCAAAGTATGATTTTTCCATAGTTAACACAGTAATAGTATTGTAAAACAGAAAAATCAAAGCCATAAAAAAATGAAGTAAATGTTCTAACCACAGCAAACTGTGTGGCACAGATTGCAGAATGCTGGGTAACGACTCGTTTACTTTCTTCTCAGCTCTTTGACAGCCGGGGCAAAGGAGGAACCTAACAGATGACCAAGCTCTGTTTAATACACAGAATAAAGCAGGTGCCTAAGAGAGAAGCTTTTCTTTCAGCACCAACCTTCTGTCACTCGGCACCTTGTATGTGGAACATTGACCCTGTGTCACTGGGTGTCCCCTGAAAGAGCCTGAAACAAAAGGCTTTAGAGTTGTCTTAGGAGTGTGATCTAGGGAACAAAACTGGAGACTTTGGGACCAAAGCAGGAAACAGGGAACACCTGTGCAGTTGAGTTCCCTTGACAGCGACTGCTTACGCAGGGCTACATTCTTTGGAAGTTTACGGATCACACCCAGAGCCATTGCACTACTTTCCCATCCCCCAAGCTGGTCAAGGGACACACGTGTCACTCATGTCCCTTCACTCATGGCTTAGCTATGCTCCTGTGCTTGATGGGTCCCTTGGGTTTCAGTAATTCCTAAGGAAAAAAATCAAATAATAAAGAGTTCTAGACCAAGTCTATGTAGGCTCAAATGGTCCCGGTGATATACAGTTAATTAAAGCAAACCATTAATTAAAGCAAGCCTTTTATTCATGTACATGAGCTGCCTCCTGCTAAGTCGGGGTTCAAGAGGTCAGCAATGGATGTGAGGAAGACATAGGTTTTTTATAGCTTAGGGGTAGGGAATTTCCAACTGGGGCATTTGGTGGGCAAAATTGCTCAGATGATACTGACCTCCTGAACAAAGTCGTGATTGCAAGATAGTTAGAATAAGGTAGTCATAGCAACAGGTAGTCATAGCAACAGTTAGTCATAACAAGGTGCTTATAACAATCTCTGAAACAAAGATAGGATTGCAAAATAAGATGATGGTAACTTTTTGAAACAAAGACTTGACTGACCTTTCCTGGAACAGGCAGTACAGAACCATTTGTAGTTAAGATTACAGGTGGGGCATAGCCCAATTCTTGAGAAACAGATTTAATCATAAGCAGGAATGAGCCTAGTTTGTCTTTACTATAAGATGACTTTAAGCCTAAAATAGATGCAGGCTGGTTCATCACTGTAATCCCTGGTCAAGTTCCTAAATGATTTTAGGGCTCCCTCTTTAGATAGGGTAATGTTCTGGTAGCTTTGCTCGGGGCTCTGTAGTTCCATGAGGGAAGGCTATTGCTCTGGGCTCAGTGGGCAGGGTAGCATTCCAGGCTACCCAAAATATGAGTTAATCCAGGTGGGCCACCCCTAGAAAGATAGATTTCGATTTTTAAAGTGGATCAGGAGAATAACCTCATGAACTCTGTGTGTAACTTTCAGTATTTGACCCAATTAGTGCCCTTAGTGGAAGTTTTCTTTCTTTCTATTATTAATTAATTTATTCACTTTACATCCCAATATGAAGGGTTCTATTTTTCTGGGCCCCATTTGTTATTTTGTATGAGGGCGAGATTGGAAAATGAAGTCTGACTGTGTGTGCACTTTTCACCCAGCACAGCTGCCTGTCTTCATGGTCATCGGCTTGTCACCAGTTCTCTGTAGAAGCTTTTTCTTTAGGGAAAGCAAAGACAGTTTCCACCTGAGTGGGATGACAGCAAGAGGAGAAGGTGATTGGGAGTCACACATAGCCTTCCCTTACTTTTAGAAACAGCTCGTTGGTTGTTAGGTTTAAGCAGATGTTTTGAGAAGACTCTTTTTGAGAGAATGCATGTGTGTTTTACTTTTAGGATTTGTTTTCCGAATGGTAAGAAATGCAATTTGAGATTTAGCACAGAAGAGCAAGGAAAAAATGGCTTGACACTGTGGAGACCTGGATTTTGTCCTTGGTGGTCAGCTTTTGAGGATCTTGACCTACATTAAATAGAAACTCATCCCGATGCCTTGGTGGACCAGGTTGTGTCTTAAACTCACACCTGAGCATGCATGGGTCGGTGTTATTTTTTTCAGCCAAAGCAGCTTAATCTGTGGCTCTATCACTAAGGAATGTGACACACACACACACTCTCTCTCTCTCTCTCTCTCTCTCTCTCTCTCTCTCACTAAGGAATGTGACCCTCCCCTCTCTCCGGGAACCTTTAACTGCCTGGAGCTCCTCAGGGAGGGGTGGAGCTTTGTGAACCCTTCCCCATTCCTGAGAGATTGTCTCCATTTCTGCTCTTGTGCAGGTAACCCAATTGCCAAGCTCATGATTGCAACAGTTGTCTTGTCAAGATTTAAGACAGTTGACCCTTCTCCCCCAGTGTCAGGGCGCACTTCATCCTCTCCCTTCTTCCCAAATCCACCTCCCTCACAGTCCTTGGGCCTTCAGGAGTGGTGCAGAAATCTCCTCTAGGACTAAGCACCAAATAATCATTTAAGCACATCTCGCATTATGGGTCCCTGCTACCCACACTACCACTTACTACAAAAAGAAGTTTCTCTATTCAAAGCTGAGGACATCACTAATCTAAGAGGTAAGAGCATAAATACTAGAAAATGTTTGTAATATCCATTCAGCAAATCCCACTTTGTCCTTCCCGAAGGGCCTACGATTCCCTAGCTATACTCTTTTGACCCAAGTTTATGGTGCCGGGCATGATTTCCCTCTGGGACAGTCCTCAAGTCCAGTTGAAAAGTGATTGGCTATCCCACAGCACAGTAGGCACAACCTGACTATTAGGTTGGCCTTGTAGGTCCACAGCTGGCTAAGATTTTAGACAGTTGACCTTTCTTCCCCAACACTATGCAAGATTAGCCAACAGGGAGGAAGCTCCAGGCTCAGTCCTGACTTAGTTTATGTCAAATGCACACATACACTTACGGGAGTACACACATATTTACACACACACACACAGACACACACAGACACACACACACACACACACACACACACACACACACACACACACACACACACACACAAAGAAATAGACAGCCCTGAAAGTTGGAGCCGAGCTGTTGGGAAAAGGGAGTTCACTGGGAGTACAAGGGACTGAGAATAATGAGATAAATATAATCAAATTGTTATGTGTGAGAGCAAGGAAGAATAAATAGATTTTAAAAGTCACATCTGAAAGAGTGTGGCCCAGATATAATTGCATTTGCAAATAGAGTGCACACAGTTCTGAGGTCAGCCTCAGAATACAATTAGATGTGTGTGCGCGTGCGTGCGTGCGTGCGTGCATGCGCGTTCTCTCTTTTTGGAATGCTTTGCTATAGTAACTTCCAACCTCTTTAGTTGACTCTACTTCCTTATAAACCTACCCCTGGAGGGAAATCAGTCCTACACTGCCACCAAAGAAGATGCACTTAGCTAAAAATAGTTGCCTTTTGACAAGGTTTTGGGAGATTTTTTTTTAATATGAAAGTTACATAAAATGGAATGAGGTCAGATCTGACAGCTGTGGTCAGATCCTCCTCTCTGAAAATGCCTGGTTAGCTCACTGTGCTGATCTTTAAATGGATGCTTTGAGGCTGTGCTGAACTTGGAGCGTTTCCTATCTCTAAGTAGGAGGGTGCCCAATACATTCTGTGCATTGGTGATGAAGCCTTTGTGCTGGGGCCCACTGCCTCCCTCTCACTGGAGCCTCCGTTTGCCTTGTTTTCAGTTAGAAATTGTTTTCTAACCACTGCTACTAACATAGATTTACTCTGCAACAGCCTTTCCTTTACAAAATGGCTGGTCTAGCAAGGGAGATTTCTACAGGACATCTCACAGTATCTGAGGCATTCTGTGTTGCGGGAGTGGGAGGGAAGTTGGTGGTATTTAGCAGGCAGAATCTAAGAGTGCCACTAAACATTATAAAACGCACAGGTCAGCTCTCTTCCCCCAGCAAAATTTATCTGACCAAACTGTCATGGCCACTAACATTGAAAACCTACAACAGTTCCTTGTGATATGTCAGAGTCACCATGGAGGAGCATCGGTTGCTGATCTCAGAGAGCATTCAGAACAGCTAAATCATTTCTGAGCAGTGGGACCCCAAAAGCTGTATTTTTCAATCTTCCCAAGTCCTCAGCCAAGATCAAGATATGCTATTTTAAGACATCTTTTTTGTCTTAAATAAAAGACGAGATTGGACATCACCACAAATAGTTTTGCTCACTAAAGCATGTGGGAAAAACTCGGTATGGCGTGACTTGACCCGTTGGGAGGTGTCGCATCATCATGGTGAAATCAAATAATTGTAGGTGCCTTTTCTGCCTTTTGAAGGCTATGCTTTCAGCTTTTAAAACAGCCATTCTTGGTGCTGTACTGAGAATTTGTTCCCCTTAGCTCATGCTTTCTCTCTCCAAAAGGGAGAGACAGCAAGTATTCATTAGTAGCTGTCTTCAGAAAAGTTTCCCCACACAATGTCTGGTGTATTGGAACACTGGTAATTTGTTTCCTTGAAGGTTTATAGAGTATCATTATCACTTGGTGAGGAAGTGTCATTTGTTTACGTATCTGAATTGCTATGCCTTGCAAAATTCCTCACGCCTTTCCACTAAGATTTTAGTCAATGCCTTTCCCCATAAGTTCCTTTACTATTTCCTCACAACAAAAATCAAACCTTAAAATTCAAGGAAAGGCTGAACTTGGTAAGAATGTAGTGAGGTCATCCCTAGAAACACACACACTTGTAGGGGTCTTCCTTCTGCCATTTATGTGATTTGATGTTCCAGTTACTACCGTGTCACAAACGACCCCAGAGGGGTAGCCATTTTCTTATGCTGCATGTCAGTTTTGTGGGTCAAAGTTCGTAGAACGTCTTGGTTATCTTGCCTGGGCCTCATCTGGGGAGACTGGTTAATTTAAACACCTTGGCTAGAATGGTGAAACAAATTGGAGTTCACAGTGTCTCTTGGCCGGAGCTGCCTACACATCGGGCTGTTAGCATAGACACCAAATGATAGATGCTGTATGTGGGGAAATGGTGTTTTGAGAAGCACTGCCCTAGGTGGTGGTAACCAAAGCAAGTCACCCCTAGCAGGTGAAAATCACATGGCATTTTCAGACCCGGCCTGGGAGTGCCTTCTGTCCAGTGTTACTGTTAGAAACAGTCACAGTTCTGCAGAGACTCCAAGACAGGGAACTGAGGCTGCATCTCTTTGAAGGAGGAGTGTCAAAGTATCTGTAGCCACTTGTTAAAAATTGTTGCAGTGGCCTCCGGGTTTCCCTTCTTAAAGCAGAATCTAGTCCACTTAACATACTCCATGGGTTCCTCTATCTGATCCTTGTGAGTCATGTCAAGGGAAAAGATAGCAAACTCAGTAGAATGTTCCTGTCTTCACTCTGGAAAAATCATGCATGGAGAGGAATTAATGAGACCTCCAGTGTAGACACTGAGGAGTGGGAGCTTGGTCACTGTCTTCTGAAAATGGTTCTGTGAACAACCTGGGCAAGAAAGAGGATGCTGCGGATGGGGCAGGGCAGTTTCTACAAGCACAGATGCTGTTGATGCCTGGCATGTGTCTTACTGACAATTCTGTCATGCACAGGAAGTGGGGACGTCCACAGAGGTACAGGAGTACTCAGGTTAGGGAGCTACTGCGTGAGTCCAGAAGATATATATGCCTTGTTCTTAAAATGAGACCAACTTTGACCTGGAGCAAAATCAGAGAGAGAGGGGGGGGAGGGGGAGGGGAGGAGAGGAGAGGAGAGGAGGAGAGAAGAGAAGAGAGGGGAGGGGAGGGGAGAGGAGAGGAGGAGAGGAGAGGAGAGGGGAGGGGAGGGGAGGGGAGAGGAGGAGAGGAGAGGAGGAGAGGAGGAGAAGAGAGGAGAGGAGAGGAGAGGAGGAGAGGAGAGGAGGGGAGGAGAGGAGGAGAGGAGAAGAGAGGAGAGGAGAGGAGAGGAGGAGAGGAGGGGAGGAGAGGAGGAGAGGAGAGGAGAGGAGAGGAGGAGAGGAGAGGAGGAGAGGAGGGGAGGGGAGGGGAGGAGAGGAGAGGAGGAGAGGAGAGGAGAGGAGGAGAGGAGGGGAGGGGAGGAGAGGAGAGGAGAGGAGGAAAGGAGAGGAGAGGAGGAGAGGAGAGGAGGGGAGGAGGGGAGGGGAGGAGAGGAGAGGAGGAGAGGAGAGGAGGAGAGGAGAGGAGAGGAGGAGGGGAGGGGAGGGGAGGAGAGGAGAGGAAGAGAGGAGGAGAGGAGAGGAGAGGAGAGGAGAGGAGAGGAGAGGAGAGGAGAGGAGAGGACCCCTGCACAGCTGCCAGAGATTTGCACCTTTCGGAACAGATTTTAAACATCTGCTTTCCTTGGCCTCCAGTCTGTCAATCCCAGTCAATAAATAACCACATTGACTAAAGCATCTTTTCCTCCGAGATCTCCAGCTGCGTAACTGATCCGCTTAGCTGCGCTGAGCATCCTGAGGCAGTAGGCAATGGGAAAACACAGTTCTGGTAAGAGTAGGATTGCTCCTAGAGCAAAGACAACTAAGAAATGGGATGTTTTCTCATCTTCCTTTCTGCTTGGAGCCCTAGTTCACGGTGAAGCTGAGTGACTTTCTGGGGGCCTCAGAGAAAAACTTGCTAGAATGGGATAGCCTGCCTTTCCCATCAAAGCTTTCCTGGGAGCTTATGCTCCAGGAGCCGGCTCGTGCTGCTCAGGTTGGATGTACGTAGTACTGCGGTTAACCAACAATGTCTGCGCGATCTTTGTTCTGCCCGAGGAGAGGCCAGTGAGCACGTGAGCTCATAAGCAGGTTCTGCCTGTGTCACCCACGAGCAGCAGAGGTTGAGGGCTGTGATGCTTCAGAACTCAGGACCTTCAACTAGAAGATTGTTGTCAAAGTAGGGAAGGCATGATATGAGACCCAGTGTATTGATTAAAGTGAATGTTGATACTCCTGACCGGAAAAGAAAACAGGAAACAGACTGAACAAACCCAATAATCCCTAGGAAAGTTGGGCAACCAAAGTGTAAGGATACTTCTGACACCTGCCCATTTCTCCTTTCTTGTCTTTAATTTTTACAGTAGCATGTCCTATAAAAGCACACGTGATACTTGCCCTATATTAACTTCCTTTGCATTGGGAAATCTTCAGGAAGAAATTCTTGTGCTTCTCTTTGCTCTGCCAATAACCTAGTGCCATAATTCTTAACTTGTATATAATCAACACTTTTTTAATTTATTATTTTTTACTTATTCACTTCACATCCTGCTCACTGCCCCCCTCCCAGTTACCCCCTCCCACAATTCTTCTCCCATCCTCCCTCCCCTTCTCCTCTGAGCAGTTGGGGACCCATCCTAGCACATCAAGTCTCTGTGGAGTTAGGTGCATCCTCTCCCACTAAGGCCAGATAAGGCAGCCCAGCTAGAAGAGCCTGCCCTACATACCAGGAACACCTTTTGGGATATCCCCTCCTCCAGTTGTTTGGTACCCACATGAAGACCAAGCTGCACATCTGCTACATAAATGCAGGAGACTGTGTCAGCCCATGTATGCCCTTTGGTTGCTGGTTCAGTCTCTGAGAGCCCCAAGGGTGCAGGTTAGTAGACTCTGTTGGTCTTCCTGTGGCATTCCTCCCCTTCAGACCTGCAATCCTTTCTCCTATTCTTCCATAAGAGTCCCCAGGCTCCGTCCACTGTTTGTGGGTTTCTGCATCCCTCTCAGCACTTTTGTTTTTAATAACATTTTTACATAATATCCTGACATGCATTTCATAAATCATATACTCCATGTTTATACATGTTTTTCGAGTTCAACCAATGCCCTAACAATAGACATTCAAGTTAATATATAATAATCTATAGGTATGTTGATGTGAGAATATTCAGCGACCACCCATACATTAGGCCTCATTAGATCTGTCAATCTTGGGCTTGGTTACTAACTCTGGCTCCAGCAGAGCATCGGCTACAAATGCACACTGATAATTGATAATCTCTTGATGGCTCGAGTACAATGCGTGTTGAAGTGCAGGTCATGCATTAATACCATCCTACACCCAATCTGGTGAAGCCACACTTTTGGAGATAATAATGGCTGAGATTTCCGAGTATGAGAGCAAGAGCCATCTGTGCTGGTGCACACCATTAATCCCAGCACACAAGAATCAGAGGTAGGTGGATGTCAAGAGTTCAAGGCCAGCCTAGTATATATCGTGAGTTCCAGCCCAGCCAGAGTATCCAAAGGGAAGCTCTGTTTGTCAGCTTTGTTTAATTTTGTTTAATTTTGAGCAGAACACTTTAGCTTAGAAGGAAGAACTTAGAGAAGATACATGCTCTGGAATAGTAACTTTGCTGGGATGGACCAGTTCTGGGATTTGTTCCGTTTAATGGTGTGTACAAACTGCTGTAGAACAGTGTCTGACACATGTTCACTTAATGAGTGAATGAGAGAGAAAAAATATAGAAGCCAAAAGCTCCCATATTGATTCTGTGTTAGTCATTAAGTGGGTGTGCTGTCTAGTTGTATGTGAACTTGACACAGGCTGGAGTTACCTGAGAAGAGGAAACCTCGGTTGAGAAAAGGCCTCCGGAAGATCACACTGTAGGCACCCCTGTAGGGCATTTTCTTAATTAGTGTTTGGTAGGGGAGGGCCCAGCTCACTGTGGGTGGGGCCATCCCTGGGCTGCCGGTCAGGGATTATGAGAAAGTAGGCTGAGTAGTAAGCCAAGAGAAATATGCCAGTAAGCAGCACCCCTCCATGGCCTCTGTATCAGCTCCTGCCTCCAGGTTCCTGCTCTGTGTGAGTTCCTGCCCTCACTGCTTTGGATGGTGACCTGTTCTGTGGAACTGTGAGTGAAGTAAACCCTTTCCTCCCCAAGCCGCCTTAGGTCATGGCGTTTCATCCTTGCTGTTGTAACCTGAACTAAGCCAGTGGGTGAGGTTTTGCTCTGTCGGGCGAATCTGAAACTGGAAATCTGTGATCTGTGTTGTGATACATCATCATTCATCAGAATATCCTGGAGGGGTGGGCTGCACATTTGAGTTTCTGATTCAGGAAGTTCAGGATGAACCACTGGTTCACAGCCGGAGCAGTGCCTTCCCTGACTGGCATGGTTTAAGCCAAAAGACAATCCTAAGCCATAAACCTGGGTCTTCGCAAAACACTGCACTCCACTGTGCTTATGAGTTCCAGAAAGTAACGGGATGCTGTGGACGGAAGGCTTGGGAATCATGGGTTCTTTTAGGTACTGTTATTTTTCTAAGCAACAGAAACTCTCTAGACAATTTAAGCAGAAAGTGTTTAGAAGGCAGTTGGGTAGTTCGCCCATCTATTAGGGAGGCTAAAGAAGCAAGTTTGGAAAAATGTGTAGAATAGTGGAGACTATTAGTAGCGACACACACACACACACACACACACACACACACACACACACACGGGGGTGGGGAGGTGGGAGTGGTCTTAACATAAGATTACATCAACAACAATGTGGCATTGGCATTCCTGGAAAGTGACTTGTATAACCACTCCTTAGAAGAATTCTTTCCCATCCCTAGAACTTTCTACCATTTTCTCTGAATTTAGAACTTAGGGTAGGCTGACCTGATTAGTGAGGTCTTACACCATATCCTAACTGACAAGGGAGGCTGGAAAAGTGAGTATACAGACCTGTCAGTGTCTGTTGAAGGAGGTATATTCTGCCTCCGTTTAGTTACCACTCTGGTGAGAATTGTCCCCAGCGTGTTGTCCAGGCACTGGAGATGACGTTCAAGTTTTTTGGGTTTTTTTGTTGTTGTTGTTGTTTTGTTTTGGTTTGGTTTTTTGTTTTTTGTTTTTTATCTTTATTAACTTGAGTATTTCTTATTTACATTTTGATTGTTATTCCCCTTCCCGGTTTCCGGGCCAACATCCCCCTAACCCCTCCCCCTCCCCTTCTACATGGGCTTCCCCTCCCCATCCTCCCCCCATTACTACCCTCCCCCCAACAATCACGTTCACTGGGGGTTCAGTCTTAGCAGGACCAAGGGCTTCCCCTTCCACTGGTGCTCTTACTAGGATATTCATTGCTACCTATGAGGTTGGAGCCCAGGGTCAGTCCATGTATAGTCTTTAGGTAGTGGCTTAGTCCCTGGAAGCTCTGGTTGCTTGGCATTGTTGTTCATATGGGGTCTCGAGCCCCTTCAAGCTCTTCCAGTCCTTTCTCTGATTCCTTCAACGGGGGTCCCGTTCTCAGTTCAGTGGTTTGCTGCTGGCATTCGCCTATGTATTTGCTGTATTCTGGCTGTGTCTCTCAGAAGAGATCTACATCCGGTTCCTGTCAGCCTGCACTTCTTTGCTTCATCCATCTTATCTAGTTTGGTCGTTGTATATGTATGGGCCACATGTGGGGCAGGCTCTGAGTGGGTGTTCCTTCTGCCTCTGTTCTAAACTTTGCCTCCCTATTCCCTGCCAAGGGAATTCTTGTTCCCCTTTTAAAGAAGGAGTGAAGCATTCACATTTTGGTCATCCTTCTTGAGTTTCATTTGTTCTAGGCATCTAGGGTAATTCAAGCATTTGGGCTAATAGCCACTTATCAATGAGTGCATACCATGTGTGTTTTTCTGTGATTGGGTTACCTCATCTCAGGATGATATTTTCCAGTTCCCTCCATTTGCCTATGAATTTCATAAAGTCATTGTTTTTGATAGCTGAGTAATATTCCATTGTGTAGATGTACCACATTTTCTGTATCCATTCCTCTGTTGAAGGGCATCTGGGTTCTTTCCAGCTTCTGGTTATTATAAATAAGGCTGCGATGAACATAGTGGAGCACGTGTCTTTGTTATATGTTGGGGCATCTTTTGGGTATATGCCCAAGAGAGGTATAGCTGGATCCTCAGGCAGTTCAATGTCCAATTTTCTGAGGAACCTCCAGACTGATTTCCAGAAGACGTTCAGGTTTCTTACCTTGAGTGGAGGGCACAGATAATACTGCTGGGGATGACTGTGGACTGCAACATGGAAAGCCATGTGCTGGGATCTTTGCCTGTGCTGGATACGGCTGCTGAAGTATGTCATAAAGAATGCTGGTCTTTCTAGTTGTCAGGCACCAAGTGGGTTAGCCTCACAACTCACTGTCTTCTGAAGGGTAGCCTCAGGCTTCATCCATCCTGGCTCAGCTGGATGGACAGGAAGGCTATTTTGCTGTTTTCTTTTCCTGGTATTCTATATTGCTTACTTTCTTCTATGCTAAGAAGAATACCCCATTGTTGATAATCTCCAAATAAAATTGTGTGTGTTATGAAGAGCCTACCAGCTCTTAGAGCAGCCAAGAATGGTACCAAGCAGAATTCAGGTTTTAGAAGTATATTACAGGGGTTGGGGATTTAGCTCAGTGGTAGAGCCCTTGCCTAGGAAGCGCAAGGCCCTGGGTTCGGTCCCCAGCTCCGAAAAAAAGAACCAAAAAAAAAAAAAGAAAAGAAAACAGAAGTATATTACAGAATGTATTTGCAGACTAGAAGGAAAGTAATTTGTAGCTGAAAGGCCCTGTTATACAAATTCCTTTGTAGCTCTTCCATTCAAAACAAGTAACAGTTATTGGAAAAATGTCTCTGTCATAAAACATTTCCACATTACATTTTCTACCGTGCAAATGGCAGAAGAGAAAGTGCTTCCAACCGCCAGGCCCCGTGGTTGAGCATGGCGAATCGATTCTCACCTGAGACTCGCTATTCCAGTTGTTTATAGCTAACATCTGTTCTAATTATTCAGCACCTGTGCCTTGCTAGTTGCTAATGTTTTTATTATCACCTCAACTAGAGTGTGTATTTATTTGCCAAAACCAAAAACTATATTCAAGATAGTAGGACAAGAACAAAGACCTAGAAATGCTTTCCTCCCAGCTGGCTGTTTGCATTATCTCCCTCTGCCTCTCTCTCTCTCTTGGTTTTCTCTCTCTCTCTCTCTCTCTCTCTCTCTCTCTCTCTCTCTCTCTCTCTCTCTCTCGTAGCAAATCATAAAGGTGACTCTGTTGTCACCTTCATCAGGGTCACTGAATTCAAAAGAAACTTTTCGAAGGTGATTTTTTTGACAGGCTTCTTTCAAGAGATGTCTGGGGAGGCTTGAATCCCCAGCATGATTTTCCAGGAAATTGGGCGTAGATGAATAAATAAAGACATTAACAATCTGAGAAAGTCTGCTCAAGATCATTTCCTTAGTGTCAGTTTTTGGGAAGCAAGAATAAGTATTGGCCATTAAGCGATCACACTATAAGGCTGGTTTTGTTCGTAAGAACTAGGAAAGACAGCAATATGACCATAGCACAGCTCGGTGGAGGGATTGACAGTTAGGTCAACATTGAGCCAGGAAGAAAAATAGCTACTTAATAAAGAGCTCAACTAGCAAATGAATGGATTCAGTTTTTATATTAATGGCACTTGGGAGAACAGGTGCCACAGTATGTGTGGAGGTCAGAGGACAACTGCTGGGAGTTGGTGCTCTCCTGCACCATGTGGGTGGGTCACAGGGGTTAACTCAGGTCAGCAGGTTGTTGCCAAGTGCCTTTGCCCACCAAGTCACCTTGTCAGCACACAAACTTCCCATTTTTATAAAGGCTGCATTTTTATAAAGCCACAATGTCTTTCAGTAAAGGCCACACCAATTTAGGTCCAACGGTAGGAACACCACAATGGTTTGTTTCTAAGCCCATGTCATGTCCCTGCTCTTCCGTGAGTCCTTACAGCCACCCAGTGAAGAAAGAACAGCAGGTCCATTTTTGTAGCTCAGGAGGCTGGGTCATGGCCGTGATACATGAAAACGGGCAAACCAGATTCCACCGCAGTCAGCCTGATTCTAGAGCTTGTAATCTCCAAAGGCCTACAACTAGTTTGTGATTGCACTTAGTAAACCACAGCTTACCATCCTGATCTGCCTTGGCCTTGTAACGTGTCTATGAATCTGAATAACTGAAACATGGGGAGAAGGAGGACCTCTGAAACCAGCCCTGGCTCCCCAGTTTCATGTATGTTGGACTTTGTTCTCCAGTGTCTTCACGCTGCTGCCTTCACGGTCTCCACTTCTGAGGAAACTGCTGCCGTGGTGGACCTCGTCATTTGCTTAGACGCATCTACCATAATGTTCACTCTGACTACAAACCTGCCGATAATTCCGAATTCAGCTGAGGTCACTTAGTGACCTTTATAAGCACCATTTAAAATACCAACCTCTCCAGCAGAAGCAGATGTTAGCTTGACTCAAACGCGTTCAACTTCAAAAACAAAACAGGAGGACAGACCTTTGGCTTCCTAGACGTCCTATTCCCAGCATCCAGTGATGGTTTACAATGGCTTATATCTTGCCTATTTGTATTTATGGACTGGTTGACAGATATTTTTCCTGCCAAGACTAAAATATTCCAAAATAGGAACTGCCACACCCCTTCCCATCTAAGGTTCTGGTACATTCCACCAATCTAGCAAGTGCTTGCTCTTTGAACAGATGGTTGAATAAGCAGGTTGCAGAAGGAATAGCTTTTGGGGAGTTCTATTTGGACTCCACCTTAAATGATGCTGGAGAAACATTCAAATGCATGTGTGCTTTCGGTAACAAAGAAGAAGTCAAGATTCAGAAGCTGGAGCTCAGAACTGCAGCTAGAAGAATTCAAAGTTGAAACTGTAATTCAAGATAGGTCTTAAAGAGAAGCAGTGTAGAATATCAGAGGCGAAGCATGAGCCTCGAAGGACACACACAAAACACAAGGACCTGCTTCAGCAAAGGAAGGCAGAGGGGAGCTAGAGACACAGTCCAGGAACTTATTGGAAGTAGAGAAAGAGGTGTGTTTTTTATGTTACTAAAATGACAGAGCACAGGACTTGTAAGCAAGGTCAGATATGAGAGAAACCAAAGACAATAAAGGGGAAAGCCATAGAGTTGGGAGGGGCAGTTATTATGTATGTGGTTTGGGTTGGAGACAGGTTCTCCCTGTGTAGCTCTAACTGGCCTAGGTCTCAGAGATGTCTCTGCCCAAGATCAAAGACCTGCACCCCTGCACCACTGCACCCCTGCACCACTGCACCACTGCACCACTGCACCCCTGCACTCCTGCAACTATCATCTTAGGCTGGGGCTCTTAAAATTGTATGTTTGGTGTAGAGATTTTCTTTTACATGCATGACTTATTTGTATTGATGTTTTCCCAGTTACTGGAGTGACCTCGGTCATCTGCAGTACCTATGCCTGTGTCTTGAGTTGCTTTCCCTATGTTTTAGTGTAACTGTTTCAGAGTGCTGGGTCTTAGGTTAAAGTCTGTGGTGCATTTTGAATTAGTTTCCATGCAGGGTGAGGTATAGGGATAGAGCCTTGTATGTGTGAATATTCACTTTCTGAACACCTTGTATTAAAGAGGCTGTTGACAGCAAGTTTTCCAGCAAAGCAACTGTCTGGATGGATTTACTTTATCTTAGAGCAGGAATGCTGCAAAGAGAGCTTAGTCATCTGCGTGTTACATCTGAGATGCGTGTAATTAAGTCAATGGTGTGATATAGGAGTCTGAAGGGCAGCAGAAAAGACAAGGCTGGAAATGAAAAGTTTGGAAATCTTCTATGTGTAGACGCTATTTAACCTCAGTAGACTGGATGCCACCAGCCCCATAGAAAATGTAATTGTCAAAGGTTACCCTAGGGCCGAACCCTAGGATGCCACTCAACGGTGGGATCCTACAGGAGAGGCCACATAGTAAAGAAGTAGCCAGTGCCAGTTGTATAGGAGGCTCCAGTCTCAGGAAATATTCATTTGGGCCAGCAAGACGGTTTAGTGGGTAAAGGCACTTGCAGCCAAACCTGATGACCCAGGCTTGCCAAGATTGATTCCCAAGAGCGACATGATGGAGGGGAAGAATGAAGTTGGCCTCTGACTCCCACAAACATACTGTAGAACACACGCACGGATATACAATGTTGTAAAAGTTATGTAATGTAAAACAAATTTGTGGGCAGTCGAATCTTGGATGATCAAGTGACACTTTGGTTTGTCAGTGCTAATAGTTTCCTGGAGGCAGCTGCCAGGGTAATTTTCCTCCTGGCTACACACACACACGCTGATGATCTTGGAGTTGTGAGTTCTAAGACCAATGAGCTCCAAGTTTGCCCACAGTGTTTTCTCCACAGAGGTTTTCAGTAGTCGCCTTCCTTTTGGAATGGCTCAGCAGCTACGGCGTAAGGTTCATGTGCAAAGTTTAAAGCTGAGGTGCATCTGCCTCCAAATATGTGACTGCAGGCTAGCCCATGCCAATTAGAGATGCAGTGTTTATGTGACTGCAGGCTAGCCCGTGCCAATTAGAGATGCAGTGTCTGTTTTCAACTGGATGCCAGTCGGCTGGGATTCAGACTTGGCCTTACTAGATGCATCATCTTTCCCTGCCTTCCATCCACCCTTCACCCCTAGCAGTGAGCTGCAGCCTCCTGGGAAATGCAGAGGACCCTGGTGACTGCTGCTGAGCCTACTGATTGCACTCCCACAGCGCAGCCCTGTAGCCACTCGGCGCAAATTAGCCGTGAGTCAGAAATGAGGCTATATATAGACTGTCCTTTTCTATTCCTTCCAAGGGGCTTTAAAAAAATACCAGAAGGTGATAAAAGCAAAGCCCAGTGCCGGCTACAAGATCCGTGTCCTACACCGAAGCCCCATGTTCTCTAAAGCCAAACACATGGCCTCACTCTAGCCTGTTAGTTAAGCCCCGAAAGCAACGCTTTCTGTGATTCATGATTCCCTAAAAGTGCAGTACAGAAAATGTTCAATTCAGTGTGTCATTTTCCGGGAGTAATTGCTTCTAGCATCAGCTCCCAAATGGAGAGTATGCACGGCCTTTGTTTTTATGTCCGGACTCTCTAATTTAGGGAGCCAATCGATACTGCCAGCTCATAAAACCAGATGCCATTTTCCTCTTTGAAGTCAAGACTTTAAATAATCAGAGAAGCGAATATAAGCGCTGCCTCTCCCTTCTCCATGATCTCCCTCACCTTCACTGTCCGGTCATGATGTCTGTAGATTACATCTGGAAGGAATGTTTGTGTGTGCTCCCATCCAAGCCGCTAGGATGGCTCCATCACCCAGGGAGGAAATCGGCCTGCAAAGCTTTCCACGGTGAACGGGTAATCACATCTGCATACAGGGGCTGGCAGGGAAGAGAACCATTATACGTGAAAGGTCACAGGTATAAATTAGGAAACCGCCAGTCTTCTGAGTGTGTGTGTACAACGCAGCTCGCAGGAGTGGGAGGGAGGCGAGCGTGGGAACATCTTTAAGTAAATCCTTGAACACCTTCCCGTAGACATACGTTAAAAGCAGCACATGTTAGTTGTACACAGTCTGCTGCTTTTGGGGATCATTATGCATCCTACTATGTTCTGCCCCCCAGGTTTCAGCAGTTTGTCCCTGCTGCCGGCTGGCAGACCGTCGTCTTTGCGGGATAGTGCAATTGATCATCCCTTCCCAGCCCCTCCCCTGCCAGCTAGACAGCTAAGTGGTTATTTATAGGCACCTCAGCAAGGTTCACTGTCTGACACGTGAGCGTGCTACTGAGGTGTGCCAGGCCGTGCTCAGACCTCACTGCCAGGGCCTAGATAGAGTCCAGTTGTGATAAAAACCATCTGTCAAATGTGATCTGAAATCCCAAAGACGATTTCCCAGCAGATGGGTTCCCTTCTCTCCTGTGCTGACGGAGTTGACCAGAAGATGCATGCCGAACCTCTAAGCTGGTCCTGACTTGCCTGCCCCAGCTGGCTCAGTAATTAAATCTCCTGCGTTAGCTCAAACACCAGCCACTTGGGGCCTATCTCCAGACAAAGGCCCTGTCTCCCTTCTGGCCCAGCTGAGCTGTATCAAGGCCTGCTGTTTCACAGCAGAGTGGACACTTTAGCTCCGGCAGAGGCTTTTGGCACAACTGGATGCTCGGTTTCTCCGGCTGTTTCACTCTTTTCGGTGGACATCAGTTTGCAGGCACCTCAACAGCCTACAAGCTGTTGTTTGGACTAACTACAGCCGGTGGCATGGGAAGAGAGATGGGTTCCCCTGGGTTCCAGGTGCTCTCACAACACCTAGAATGTAGTATCTAAACGGCAATTCAATGCACTGAGCATGAGGCAGGAGGGGAACTGCCTCTGGCAGAAGAGTTTCATTTTATGGTGCCTATACGAGAGGCCAACATAGAATAAAAACAGGCGGTGGTGGGAAGATGATTTAAACACCAGGAAGAGGCCACTGGCAGGACACAGATCTGGGCAAGTTAGCCCTCAGAGAGCACCTTTCCTCCTTCCTGTTTGACACTGGCTCTGATTATAACCATGTGCATGGTTGGGAAACTTTCTAAGAGATTAACCAGAGAGCCATTAAAAGAACACTTGACTGTGGGTTTGACTTCATTTCAGGAGAGATGGTTTGATCTTCTATGCTCCGGGAAGAGGATATTTGAAATGTTGCCAGAACTAACCACAGTACACTCTGGTTTTTCTCTTGCATATAGTCATCTTAAAGATTATGAAAAGAGCCTGTCTGAAACACTTCACCCAGTACTTCTTGGAAAGGAAGAGAGAGTTCAAAGTATATTCTCATTCATCATAAAAGTGAAATTCTTTCCCACATGATTAAAGTATCTCAAACTAGATATATTGGCGCATGCTCGTATTAGTTCATTTTCTATTGCTGTGATAAAACACCAGTTACCAAGGCAACTTAGCAAGGAAGAAATGTATTGAGATTGTGGTGCCAGGAGGGTTTCGAGTCCATGATGGCAGAGCAGAGGCGTGGGGTCTAGACCTGGAAGTCAAGAGCTCCCATCTTGAACACCAAGCAGGAGGCAGAGAGAGCAAAGTGAAAGTGGCATGAGCCTTTAGCTTCTCAAAGCCCACTCTCAGTGACAAAACTCCTCCAGCAAGGCCATGCCTCCTGAGCTTCCTAAACAGCCCAGTCATTGGGGGATATGTTGTTTCGAATGAGAATGGCTCCCATAGACTCATGTATTTCAATGCTTGCTCATCGGGGAGTAGCACTACTTCAGAAGGATTAGGAAGTGTAATCTTGTTGGAGTAGTTATGTCCATGTGTCACTGGGAGTGGGCTTTGTGGTCATGGTGTCTCTTAACAACAATAGAGCATTAAGACAGGGACCATTTCTTTAAGTGCCTGGGACTATGGGGGGACATCTCATTCAAACTAAGACACTTGTAATCCCAGTATTCAGGAGGCTGAAGCAGGGAGCTGATTCCTGAAGACAGCATTGCCTATGTAGCAACAACAAACCAACCAACAAACAACAGCAGCAAAAATTTACAGCAAAGAACATCTTAACACTGTTGCCATGGTGAACTGAAAAAAAAAAATAGAATGCCACAGAATACAAAGATAAGAAATTCAAAACTCTATAGAAAGTTGAAGAAATAATACAAATTCCATTTTGGAACAGATTCTGAGCTCATCGACTTAACTAGTCACGCAAAGTTATCACTATTTACTTCCTCACCTAATTTCCTGTCCTCCAGAGATCAGAGACTTCAGTACCTAGCTGACAGAGCTCTAGGTTGTCCTACCCTCAGAGGGAAGGGCCCTTGCGCCAGGTGCATTAAGGTCCTCTAACCCTGAGCTGGGATGTGAGACTGAACACGTCAGTGGTGAAGGCCATTTGCTTACATCCTCTCCCATGGCCTGTTCAGTCCTTGATCTGAAAGTGGCAGCCCCACTGTAGGAAAAGAAATACCATGGCGGCTTACATCTCTTTGCCAGGCCTAGGGCAGCTGCTGTCTGCTGCTAAGGTTTCCACTGCAGATGAAAAGCAAATGAACACTCACGTGTGCGCGCACACACACACACACACACACACATATGCACACGCACATACACACATGCACACATACACGTGTGCACACACACACATGCACATGCACATACGCACACATACACGTGCAAAGCATGCTTTTAGTTCTGGGAACCAAGATTAAATAGAAAACGCATGGAAAACATGGAGCATTTTTCAAAGAGTAAGTGACCTATAACGACGAAGAGCCTGTTGTATTCCAAAGGAAAACCCCTGTCTGAAGTTACATAAGGAACCTTGCAACCTGTCCTCCACCAGCTCTACCACAGCCAGCTTAAATGAATTGAAGCAAGCCAATGGTGCTTCAAAAATGATAAGAAATTGTTATGAACGTGAATATAGGGATGATTGTTCTTTTAGTTCTAATTCTGTTATAGATTTTTCATTTGGAATGATGATAAGCACATTGAATATATTCGATAGTGAAAGAATGGGTGTTCTAACAGTATAAAAGTTCACTGAAATCTATAGACTTGTGATATTTTTATTTACTTTCAAGATGTTTTTCCATCTTTATTAAATTGGGTATTTCTTATTTACGTTTCAAATGTTATTCCCTGTCTGGGTTTACAGACCAACATCCCCCTAACTCCTCCCCCAACACATCTATGTGGGTGTTCCCCTCTCCATCCTCCCCCTATTACTGTTCTCCCCCCAACAGTCTAGTTCACTGGGGGTTCAGTCTTAGCAGGACCCAGGGCTTCCCCTTCCACTGGTGCTCTTACTAGGATATTCATTGCTACCTATGGGGTCAGAGTCCAGGGTCAGTCCATGTATAGTCTTTGGGTAGTGGCTTAGTCCCTGGAAGCTCTGGTTGCTTGGCATTGTTGTTCATATGGGGTCTCGAGCCCCTTCAAGCTCTTTCAGTTCTTTCTCTGATTCCTTCAACGGGGGTCCTATTCTCAGTTCAGTGGTTTGTTGCTGGCATTCGCCTCTGTATTTGCTGTATTCTGGCTGTGTCTCTCAGGAGCGATCTACATCCGGCTCCTGTCGGTCTGCACTTCTTTGCTTCATCCATCTTACCTGCTTTGGTGCCTGTATATGTGGGGGCCACATGTGGGCAGGCTCTGAATGGGTGTTCCTTCAGTCTCTGTTCTAAACTTTGCCTCCTTATCGCCTCCCAAGGGTATTCTTGTTCCCCTTTTAAAGAAGGAGTGAAGCATCTGCAGTTTTGTCATCCTTGAGTTTCATTTGTTCTGTGCATCTTGGTTAATTCGAGCATTTGGGCTAATAGCCACTTATTAATGACTGCATACCATGTGTGTTTTTCTGTGATTGGGATGATATTTTCCAGTTCCGTCCATTTGTCTATGAATTTCATAAAGTCATTGTTTCTGATAGCTGAGTAATATTCCCTTGTGTAAATGTACCACATTTTCTGTATCCATTCCTCTTTTGAAGGGCATCTAGGTTCTTTCCAGCTTCTGGCTATTTTAAATAAGGCTGCTATGAACATAATGGAGCATGTGTCTTTGTTGTATGTTGGAGCATCTTTTGGATATATGCCCAAGAGAGGTATAGCTGGGTCCTCAGGTAGTTCAATGTCCAATTTTCTGAGGAACCTCCAGACTGGATTTCCAGAATGGTTGTACCAGTCTGCACTCCCACCAACAATGGAGGAGTCTTCTTTCCTTTTCTTTTTCTTTTTTTTTTTTTTCCGGAGCTGGGGACCGAACCCAGGGCCTTGCATTTGCTAGGCAAGTGCTCTACCACTGAGCTAAATCCCCAACCCTTTTTTTTAAAGATTTATTTATTTATATATATATATATATATATGTGTGTGTGTGTGTGTGTGTGTGTGTGTGTGTGTGTGTATACTGTAGCTGTCTTCAGATACACCAGAAGAGGGCATCAGATCTCTTTACAGATGGTTGTGAGCCACCATGTGGTTGCTGGGAATTGAACTCATGACCTCTGGAAGAGCAATCAGGTGCTCTTAACCACTGAGCCATCTCTCCAGCCCGAGGAGTGTTCGTTCTCCACATCCTCACCAGCATCTGCTGTCACCAGAGTTTTTGATCTTAGCCATTCTGACTGGTGTGAGGTGGAATCTCGGGTTGTTTTGATTTGCATTTTCCTCATGACTAAAGATGTTGAACATTTCTTTAGGTGTTTCTCAGCCATTCGGCATTCCTCAGCTGTGAATTCTTTGTTTAGCTCTGAACTCCATTTTTTTAATAGGGTTATTTGTCTTCCTGCAGTCTACCTTCTTGAGTTCTTTGTATATTTTGGATATTAGCCCTCTATCAGTTGTAGGATTGGTAAAGATCTTTTCCCAATTTGTTGGTTGCCATTTTGTCTTAACGACAGTGTCCTTTGCCTTACAGAAGCTTTGTAGCTTTATGAGATCCCATTTGTCGATTCTTGATCTTAGAGCATAAGCCATGCTCTAAAGTGTTTTGTTCAGGAAATTTTCTCCAGTGCCCATGAATTCGAGATTCTTCCCCGCTTTTTCTTCTATTAGTTTGAGTGTATCTGGTTTGATGTGGAGGTTCTTGATCCACTTGGACTTAAGCTTTGTACAGGGTGATAAGCATGGATCGAACTGCATTCTTCTACATATTGACCTCCAGTTGAACCAGCACCATTTGCTGAAAATGCTGTCTTTTTTCCATTGGAGGGTTTTGACTCCTTTGTCAAAAATCAAGTGACCATAGGTGTGTGGGTTCATTTCTGGGTCTTCAATTCTATTCCACTGGTTTATCTGCCTGTCTCTGTACCGATACCATACAGTTTTTATCACTACTGCTCTAAAATTCTGCTTGAGTTCAGGGATAGTGATTCCCCCGGAAGTTTTTTTATTGTTGAGGATAGTTTTAGCTATCCTGGGTTTTTTGTTATTCCAGATGAATTTGCAAATTGTTCTGTCCAACTCTATGAAGAATTGGATTGGAATTTTAATGGAGATTGCATTGAATCTGTAGATCGCTTTTGGTAAAATGGCCATTTTCACTATATTAATCCTGCCAATCCTTGAGCATGGTAGATCTTTCCATCTTCTGAGGTCTTCTTCAATTTCTTACTTCAGAGTCTTGAAGTTCTTATCATACAGATCTTTCATTTGCTTGGTTAAAGTCACACCAAGGTATTTTATATCATTTGGGGCTGTTATGAAGGATGTTGTTTCCCTAATTTCTTTCTCAGCTTGTTTCTCTTTTGTGTAGAGGAAGGCAACTGATTTATATGAGTTAATTCTATACTCAGCCACTTTGCTGAAGTTGTTTATCAGGTTTAGTAGTTCTCTGGTGGAATTTTTGGGATCACTTAAGTATACTATCATATCATCTGCAAATAGTGATATTTTGACTTCTTTCTTTCCAATCTGTATCCTTTTGATCTCCTTTTGTTGTCTGATTGCTCTGGCTAGGACTTCGAGAACTATATTGAATAAGTAGGGAGAGAGTGGGCAGCCTTGTCTAGTCCCTGATTTTAGTGGGATTGCTTCAAGTTTCTCTCCATTTAGTTTAATATTAGGAACTGGTTTGCTGTATATGGCTTTTATGATGTTTAGTTATGGGTCTTGAATTCCTGTTCTTTCCAGAACTTTTATTATGAAGGGGTGTTGAACTTTGTCAAATGCTTTCTCAGCATCTAATGAAATGATCATGTGGTTTTTATCTTTCAGTTTCTTTATATAGTGGATTACGTTAATGGTTTTCTGTATATTAAACCATCCCTGCATGCCTGGGATGAAGCCTACTTGATCATGAGGGATGATTGTTTGGATGTGTTCTTGGATTCGGTTTGTAAGAATTTTATTGAGTATTTTTGCATCAATATTCATGAGGGAAATTGGTCTGAAGTTCTCTTTCTTTGTTGGGTCTTTGTGTGGTTTAGGTATAAGAGTAATTGTGGCATCATAGAAGGAATTCGGTAGTGCTCCATCTATTTCAACTTTGTGGAATACTTTGGATAGTATTGGTATGAGGTCTTCTATGATGGCCTGATAAATTCTGCACTGAACCCATCTGAACCTGGGCTCTTTTTGGTTGGGAGACTTTTAATGACTGCTTCTATTTCTTTAAGAGATATGGGGTTGTTTAAATGGTTTATCTGTTCCTGATTTAACTTTGGTACCTGGTATCTGTCTAGGAAATTGTCCATTTTTTCTAGCTTTTCAAGATTTGTTGAATATAGATTTTTGTAGTAGGATCTGATGATTTTTTGAATTTCCTCTGATTCTGTTGTTATGTCTCCCTTTTCTTTTCTGATTTCGTTAATTTGGACACACTCTCTGTGTCCTCTCGTTAGTCTGGCTAAGGGTTTATCTATCTTGCTGATTGTCTCAAAGAACCAACTTTTGGTTCTGTTGATTCTTTCTATGGTCCTTTTTGTTTCTACTTGGTTGATTTCAGCTCTGAGTTTGATTATTTCCTGCCTTCTACTCCTCCTGGGTGTATTTGCTTCTTTCTGTTCTAGAGCTTTTAGGTGTGCTGTCAAGCTGCTGACATATGCTCTCTCCTGTTTCTTTCTGCAGGCACTCAGAGCTATGAGTTTTCCTCTTAGCACAGCTTTCATTGTGTCCCATAAGTTTGGGTATGTTGTACCTTCATTTTCATTAAATTCTAAAAAGTTTTTAATTTCTTTCTTTATTTCTTCCTTGACCAGGTTATCATTGAGTAGAGCATTATTCAACTTCCATGTATATGTGGGCATTCTTTCCTTATTGTTATTGAAGACCAGCTTTAGCCTGTGGTGGTCTGATAGGACGCATGGGATTATTTCTATCTTTCTGTATCTGTTGAGGCCTGTTTTGTGCCCGATTATATGGTCAATTTTGGAGAAAGTACCATGAGATGTTGAGAAGTTGTTGAGAAGGTATATCCTTTTTTTGTTTTATGATAGAGTGTTCTATAAATATCTGTTAAGTTCATTTAGTTCATAACTTCTGTTAGTCTGTCTATGTCGCTGTTTAATTTCTGTTTCCATGATCTGTCCATTGATGAGAGTGGGGTGTTGAAATCTCCTACTATTATTATGTAGGTGCAATATGTGCTTTGAGCTTTAGTAAGGTTTCTTTTATGTATGTAGGTGCCCTTGTATTTGGAGCATAGATATTTTGGATCGAGAGTTCATCTTGGTGGATTTTTCCTTTGATGAATATGAAGTGTCCTTCCTTATCTTTTTGATTACTTTTGGTTGAAATTCGATTTTATTTGATATTAGAATGGCTACTCCAGCTTGCTTCTTCAGACCATTTGCTTGGAAAGTTGTTTGCCAGCCTTTTACTCCGAGGTAGTGTCTGTCTTTGTCTCTGAGGTGTGTTTCCTGTAGACAGCAAAATGCTGGGTCCTCATTACCTATCTAGTTTGTTAATTTGTGTCTTTTTATTTGGGAATTGAGTCCATTGATGTTGAGAGATATTAAGTAATTGTGATTGTTACTTCCTGTTATCTTCATATTTGGAGGTGCAAGTATGTTTGTGTGCTTGTCTTCTCTTTGTTTTGTTGCAAAATGATTAGTTTCTTGCTTTTTCTAGGGTGTAGCTTGCCTCCTGGTATTGGGCTTTACCATTTATTGTCCTTAGTAGGGCTGGATCTGTAGAAGGATATTGTGTACATTTAATTTTGTCATGGAATATCTTGGTTTCTCTCTCCACCTATTTTAATTGAGAGTTTTGCTGGATACAGTAACCTGGGCTGGCATTTGTGTTCTCTAAGGGTCTGTATGACATCTGTCCAGAATCTTCCGGCTTTCATAGTCTCTGGTGAGAAGTCTAGTGTAATTCGATAGGTCTGCCTTTATATGTTACTTTACCTTTTTCCCTTACTGCTTTTAATATTCTTTCTTTGTTTTGTGCATTTGGTGTTTTGACTATTATTTTACGGGAGAAGTTTCTTTTCTGGTCCAATCTATTTGGAGTTCTGTAGGCTTCTTGTATGTTTATGGGCATCTCTTTCTTTAGGTTAGGGAAGTTTTCTTCTATGATTTTGTTGAAGATATTTACTGGTTCTTTGAGTTTGGAGTCTTCACTCTCTTCTATACCTATTATCCTTAGGATTGATCTTCACATTGTGTCCTGGATTTCCTAGATGTTTTGGGCCAGTAGCTTTTTCTGTTTTACATTATCTTTGACAGTTGTATCGATGATTTTTATGGAATCTTCTGCTTCTGAGATTCTCTCTTCTCTCTATTGTCTTCTGTTGGTGATGCTTGTATCTATGACTCCTTGTCTCTTCCTTTGGTTTTCTACATCTAGGGTTGTCTCCCTTTGTGCTTTCTTTATTGTTTCTATTTCCATTTTCAATTCCTTCCCCTGTTTGTGTTTTCCTGTAATTCTTTCAGGGATTTTTGTGTTTCCTCTCTAAGGTCTTCTACTTGTTTACTTGTGTTTTCCTCCATTTCTCTAAGGGAGTTCTTTATGTCTATCTTAAAGTCATCCACCATCATGATCAAATATTTTAAATCTAGATCTTACTTTTCTGGTGTGATTGGATATTCAGGGTTTGCGTTGGTGGGAGAATTGGGCTTCAATGATGCCATGTGGTCTTGGTTTCTGTTGCTTGGGTTCCTGCTCTTGCCTCTGGCCATCAGGTTGTCTCTGGTGTTACCTTGTTTTGCTATTTCTGACAGTGGCTTGACCTTCCTATAGGCCTGTGTGTCAGGAGTGCTCTAGACCTGTTTTCCTGTATTTTTCAGCCAGTTATGGGAACAAAGTGTTATGCTTTCAGACATCTAGTTGTTCCTGTCCACTGGCTTTCCGCTGTCCCTGTGGGCAGGGTCCCAGATGGCGCTGGGTGTTTTCCTCTAGAGTCAGAAATGTGGGCAGAGAGTAGTCTCCTCTGGTTTCCCAGGTGTGTCTGTGCCTCTGAAGGTCTAGCTCTCCCTCCCACGGGATTTGGGTGCAGGAAGCTGTTTGTCCAGGTCCTTTCAGATCTGGGCGCAGTCTGGACCACAGGGCTCCTGCAGCTTGGCTGCTGCAATATTCCCGTGCCCAGAAGCCCTATACAGTTTCCTCTTGGGCCAGGGATGTGGGCAAAGGTGGGCAGAAGTCGCTGTCTCTCCTGCCCTGCAGTCTCAGGATTGATCTGGATGATCACCTCTCTCTCCCACAGGGTTTGGGAGTAGGGAGCCGTGGGCCGGGATCAAAGAGGTTTGGGCGCCAGCTAGAAACCGGAAGTGTTCAGTCCCAGAGGAATTTTGCCTTTGTGTGTCCTGAGTCCACCAGGCAGGTCACTTGGAGCAGAAAAGTTGGTCTCACCTCTGGTCTCGGGCCTGAAGTCGCTCCTCTGGGCTGGCTTTCTCAGGATTTTTTTTTTAATAATGCATTTTATTTAAATGCTTTTTAAAGAATCAGAAATTGGGCTGGAGAGATGGCTCAGCGGTTAAGAGCACCCGACTGCTCTTCCAGAGGTCACGAGTTCAATTCCCAGCAACCACATGGTGGCTCACAACCATCTGTAAAGAGTTCTGATGCCCTCTTCTGGTGTATCTGAAGACAGCTACAGTGTACTTATATATAATAAATAAATAAATCTTTAAAGAATCAGAAATTGAGCATCCAGTCTGACATTTAATTGTGCTGTAGTATTAGTATTAAACTGAACAGAACACAAGGCAGTCATTTGTATTCCAGCCCTCTGTGGTGTGTGGTTTCTTTGGGGTCTACCACATCTGTGTCTGGTTTCTCTATGGAGGGTGGCCTTTATAAGAGAATTTCCCGTGGCAGGTGACAAATGTGGGATGTATCTGCAGAGAATAGAAGAAGGGGTCAGATCCTCCAGAGTTGGAACTGCAAATGGTAGTTAGCCATCATGTGGGTGAAGGACAGGGAACTCAATCCTCTGAAAGAGCAGCCACTGCTTACTGATCTCTACAGCCCCACCCCCGAAAGCTGCTGGCTTTGTTCATTGGTTTGTTGGTTCTGCTTTGGTTTTTAGTATTTTATCCTAGCAGTAGAAATGAAACTAGAACACTAAGCACCCGTCAGGGCTCACCTTTTAAATCCCCTTACGTATTTCTCTCAGAGATTTCTCATCAGAAAACATGGAGAAGATTTGTGGTCACTTGTGCTTAGTTTTAAAACCTAGAAACCAGAGCATTCACCAGTGAGAAAAGAACTGCAAATGAGTCGGCTGCAGCTTCATATATCAATGCAGTTAACTCCAGCTGGCCACGTTGATTAAAGTACAAGAAGACCAAGGAGTCAGTGACCAGTGCTGCACAGCTCTGTGGTGCTATCATCATGGCTAGTGAATTGCACTGGGTTCATGCAGTTTAGAAAGTCGAGGTTTTTGTCAGACCTCAGTATTCTTAATAGGAAAAGACAGAAGAAACTTATAGCGGAATTTCACACCACACAGTCTCCAGGTAACTACCCAGAATCTCACTGCACTAGCTTCCCACTTAAGCTCTTCTGTTATTTTTTTTTTCCTTTTGAGACAAAGTCTTTCTACATAGCCCTGTCTGTCCTAGACTCACTTTGTAGATCAGGCTGGCCTTGAATTTACAGAGCTGCCTCTGATTCCCAAGTGCTAGAATTGAAGTTGAGTACCGCCATGCCTGCTAACTTGAGGTCTTCTATTACTGAGTGTCTGTATTCATGACCTACAGTCAGTGAAATGTTCTCCATGTGCTTTCATTTACTGTGGGCATGCACGTTACAGCACATGTCTGGAGGTCAGAACAAGTTGCTGGAGTCTATTCTCTCCTTGGACCTTGTGGCTCTCAAGGATTGAGCTCAGGTCATCAGGATTAGGGGTAGGCACCTTTAGCTCCATTATCCGGTCCATTGTCCAGCTATTTTTCTGACCCCAAGCAACACCCATTTAATGAATGCTAATAGTCTGAAGTACAAAAGAAAAACCTACATGCTTTCCATTAAAGTAGCCAATGCCTCAGCCTTCATTTAGCCTTTCCTCACACCAACCCCTTAAGTGGCACTGAAGATTACAGCCCCTTCCTGCGCATGACCCACAGAGTATGGTGAGGGAACTGGGAATATGTTGGGCTGGCCACTCTCTTAGTTAGATTATGCTGTCTGAGGAGCAGGATGGGGTGGGAACCCCATGACAGCGTTACGTTTTGTGAGACTCCTACATGGCTTTGAACCCGCCATGTCTTAAGATGGCCGTTTGCTTAGGAATGGAAGACAGTTGTTGCTAGGCACAGGGACAGATCCCCGGTCAAAGACACCAAGGAACCTTCAGCCCAAGAAACTCAATTCTGCCAACACCCTGAGTGAACTCGGAAGAGCCTCTGCTGACATTTCTGTAGCTTCGGAAGGCTAAGCAGAGGCCCTAGCACAGCTGGGTCCAGACTCCCAGCACCCAGGGGGAGCAAATCTGGGCTGTTTGCAGCTGCTAATTTTGTAGTAATTCTGTTGTTATACAGCAGTAAACTTGGTTGTTTTTATTTGTATCACTGCCGGACGCGGCTGACAGCCTGGCTTTGGCCTCTCCTTTCTCCCCTTCCCTACAGTTTCCATAGCCTGATCCCCTTCTGGGTCTGGACTGGTGTTGCTCCCTTTTCATAATAAAAAGAAGGCTGCTGTTGATAGTTTAAATATACACTCCAAAAGTCTCCTACTTCTCCCCAAGAAAAGCCTTCATCAAAGGCAGGGTAGGCTACTATGATTGTAACAGTGGGTGATATAAAACCTGAGTGCCCCCTGCCTTGATACTGTGTACTTACTGTGCTGTCCACAACTCCAAAGATGAAATGCAATAAATGATGGATGCAGACTAGGGCACGCCTACGGCTCTGCTCTCTGGACAATCAGCTGAATTGTGGGAAAAGGCAGAACTTCTTTCCCTGTGGCCACACATCCACTCTTCCCATTGTTCCTTCTCATAAATAACAGTGTGTAGATAAGATCTTTGGTTACGGTCGGGTAGATTCTCTATGTAAGTAATAAAATTACCTTTCAGAAATGACACACTTCTTTTTTTAACTGATTTATGAGTCAGTCTTTAGAAAGAAGCAGCAAGGAAGCCAATTCTAGTTTTAAATCTTTATTTCCCTGTAAGTTTGAGTCAGGCAGGCTGTTGCTAACTTTTTGTGTTATGTCCTAAGCATGTCATTTATTCGCCCCGATAGCTGTTGATTATGACTTCAGAAACCATCCTGAAACATCCAAAATTTCAGGAATACAAAACAACCATTTGTGAGTGATGCCTGCAGCTGTTTCCCGGGCTGATGCTTCCAGAGTTCTGTAATCAGAGCATTTTCTGATTGTACCACAGTCCTTGTCTGAAAAATGGCCATGTGGAACAGAATGCAAAAATCTGCCTTCATGGCAGGTTTGGGTCTACAGTAAGCTTTGCACACCTGGGCCATTTTAACCAAAGATAGAATTAGATGAATTTGATGAAAATGAGTTGTAGGCATCAAAAAGAATTTGTTTATGCTGTTTAGATTTTTCAAGTAAAAATAGAGTACTAGCCAAATCCATCAGTCACAGCTGAAGAAATACAAGTCAAGAAGCACTGAATCTCTGCTCATCTGAATCCAACACTGAAGTCATTCACTTAGCACTATAGTTGAAAACAAAAACAAAATTCGTGTGTGTGTGTGTGTGTGAGTATGTGTGTGTGAATATGTGTGTGTGTGAGTGTGTGTGTATGAGTATGTGTGGTGTGTGTGTGTGTGAATATGTGTGTGTGTATGTGTGTGAGTGTGTGTGTGTATGAGTATTGTGGTGTGTGTGTGTATGAGTATGTGTGGTGTGTGGTATGTGTGTGTTTATGTATGTATATGTGGGTATGGGTATATATGTATGTGCAAATAGCATATGTGTGGTATGTGCATGTATTTATGTATATGTGGTGTGTGTGTGTGTACATATGTATGTGCATGTGGTATTGTGTATTTAGAAGCTGTGAAAGAAAACATGTTGTTTTTTTAATTGAAAACAGATTTTTGTCACTGCCCCTTTAACGGTGTTCAGAAATGAATACTTGATGTTTTTGTGAAATAAGCAATCAGAAGGTGAAAATCTCCCAGAGTGTTTGGGAGTTATTTTCCCGACTCTGTTATGTGAGACTTCATAAAAGGGCTTCTTGCACTGGGGCTCTTTTGCTTCATTTCACATTGGTCATTTGCCACCTCGACTCCCACTGCAGATAATCCAGTTGTGGTACTGCAGTCTTCTCCATTCTTCCCCATTCAATAAAAGTTGCCAGATGTGGCCATGGCTGACTGTACATGCAGAGACCAGAAGAGGCAGCCTCTGTACAAGTGGACTAGTGTCGTTAAGGGTGACTATTCACATGATCTATGCAAAGAAAGGATAATGTTAGAAAAGTAAAAAAAGAGCTCACAGACTCATAGGTAGGATGCCTAACTTCTCATTGACAAGACTGTCCCTCCCAAAGCATTGTCTTTCCTAAAGGAACATGTAGATGTCTGACTTGTGCTTCCTGGAAAGATTTATTTAGAGTTTCAAGAGTTATTAGAATAATTAAAGTATATGTCCTTGGGTGATCACATGTACAAAGGGGGTTTAATGGGTCTTTGGTTATTTTATCGAAACTGGTACAGACATTGTCCATTTAAAACCTATGTCCAAAGACCAAAAACAGTGCAAATAAAAATGTGTGTGTGTGTGTGTGTCTGTGTGTGTGTGTGTGTGTGTGTGTGTGTGTGTGTGTGTGTGTGTGTGTTGGCTTCTTATATACACTTTTGTACAATTTTATTAACTGCTAGTGAAATTTAGAATCCTCCTGGGACTGTCTCACAAGATTGTTAGAACTTCTTTGGGGCAGTTTAATAGGAATGGCTCCTGTAGGCTCCTGTATTTAAATGCTTGGTAATTAGGGAGTGGCACTACTTGAGAGGGAGTAGAGGGTGTGGCCTTGTTGGAGGAAATGTGTCACTAGGAGTAGATACAAAAAGCTCAAGCAAGGCCCAGGGTCTCTCTCTTCCTACTGCCTGCACAACTGGATGTAGAACTCTCAGCTACCATACCTTTCTGGGTGCCACCATGCTCCCCACCATGAGGACAATGGTCTAAAACTTCTGAGCCTGTAAGCCAGCCCCAATCAAATGCTTTCTTTTATAAGAGTTGCGATGGTCAGGGTGACTCTTCCCAGCTTTGGAACACTGACTGAGAACAATCTTTAAGAGCTTCTTCAGAAGCCTTTGGAGTTAGTCATTGCTCTCACATGTCTGTTATCTTGCCTCCAAAGCTGAAGTCTTACTTTATTTTTTATTACTATGCTAAAATATCCTTGACAAAGGCAACTTAAGGGAGAAAGGGTTTGTTTCAGGGGTATTATCCATCCTAAACAGAAGTCAAAGCACAAGAAACTTAATGCAGAGACCAGATTGCATCCACAATTAGGAAGCAAAGGGACAGAATGCAAGCTTCTGCCCAGGCCCCTTTTGGCATTTATACCACTTATCACAGCTTTATTAACTCTGGAAGAGGGTGGCTTCTCTGCACACCTGTGTCAATTTTTTGTCAATATGAAGGAAACTGAGGTCTGATTACCAAAAATAATTACAACAAAAACAGTTATAAGTATTGGGTCCTAAAATTCAACCTATGTGGCATTTTAAAGACGTGGGCCTCTGGGATTCAACTTCATTGTGAACATCTTGTTAGAAAAGAGCTGCTTTGTTTTGTTTTAAGCACTGAGAGAAAGAAAAAAAAAATACACTATCAAATGACCCCCAAGTTGTTCCTGATGCACTGCAGTCACACCCTGTCTGCCCCAGGGCTTCTGTACTGTGCTTATCAGCAGTTCTCTGACCTTCAAAGAGAAACAGATTAGATTCATTGGCCTTGCCATCCTTTCGGTGGCTTGAAGTGTGTCCTCATGTTTACTTTGATAGGAATGTCACTGCTATTCCATTCAATGACTTTGAGCGTAGTGTATCCTTCCTCCCTCCCTCCCTACATCCCTCCCTCTTTCCGTCCCTTCCTCTGTTCCTTCCGTCTATCCTTCCATTACCACCAAGTCCTCCTGGACAGACCATGGTGAGATTGGCTTCACCCCGGAGTCTCTGAACAGGAAGCAGAACCACATTCTAGGTTTTTCAATCCAGTCTCCCTTCCCTAGAGCACAACACAAGAGCTCCAGGAACTTCACTATGCTTTATAGCATTTAACACCACAGAGGAGAAGAGATGGGGAAGACTACAAGTCAGAGAGAAGATAGATAGATCAATAGGTAGATGGACTGATGAATACATAGATCGAGAAGTAGGTGGATGGGTGGATGGTTGGATGGATAGATAGATAGATAGATAGATAGATAGATAGATAGATAGATAGATAGATAGATAGATAGATAGAAAGATAGATAGAGAGAGAGAGAGAGAGATAGAAAGATAGATAGATTGTAGGTAAGTAGCTACAATATTTTTTAAAAATATATAGTTCACAAAGCATAGTGTTTATGACTTTTAAGTATATAGTCAGTGGCTTGTGATATATTTTCAAAATTGAGCAATTGCCATCACTATTTAACTACAGAATGTCTTCATCACTCCTCAGAGAGACTACTACCCTTTAGTGGTCACTCCTTTTTTCAGCTTTGAATTCCAAGATTACTCTGTTCCCCTCTGTTATTGATTGCCTGTACCGACCACTATTTTAATGTGAGTGTAAACAAAAGGTATGTGGTCTGCTGTCGCCCTTTCATTTCACGTGATGTCTCCCAGGTTGTTGTGATATGTGTAACTACTGTTCTTGGAACAGCCAAGTGTGTCCCGTTGTGTGGGAAATGCCAGGTTAGTCATCTGCTTTGTCAGCTGACAGACATTTGAATTGTTTCTATTTGGAGCTTTCGTGCAGTTTATACAGGATTACTTGGGTTTTACATGTAATATTTTTTCTTTTGCTTTGAGTTTTTTTCAAGACAAGGTTTCTCTATGTATCCCTGGCTGTCCTGTAACTCATTCTGTAGACCAGGCTGACCTCAAACTCAGAGATCCCCCTGCCTCTGCCTCCTGATTGCTGGGGTTATAGGTGTGCACCACCAGCAGCTGGCTTGTGAACACATATTATTTCTCTTTTATAAATCTAAGATTGCAATCGCTTAATCTTATGTTGCCTAAAGCTTTTTGAGGAAATGCCAGATTATTTTCCACCGTGATTGTAAAAATAATGCCAATGGCCTAGAATTCTTGATAACAATCTTGCTTTAATATGTCGGCTCTGGTGTGCCACCCCCTCTCACCTGCATGGTTTCTGGTGATAAACTAACATTGACTATTACTCTTTCTGAGGATTCCTTATACATGTTGAATTGTTTTTTCTTTCAGCTTTTAGCCATTAACACTTGATTATGAGAAGACTTAGCTCTCTTTGAGTTTAGCCACCTTGAAGGTCATGGCACTTCTAAGAGGTATTGATTCATTCTTTCTCCTTCCTGCTTACCAGAATAGTCTCAGCACCCCCATCTTCATGTTGATGACTCGTTAATCCTCTCATAAGCTTGTGATCCCTTCTTTTGAAAACTTGGTTTCACTAACTGTGAGTCACTTCTGTCAGAGTGTTTTATCACAGCAACAGAAAAAGAAACTAAGAGGCCATGTACAGACACTGCTCTTTGAATCTTCTTCCAAGCTTTATTTTCTCTCTTACCATCCAGCTGAACTGTTAGTAACGGCCCCTTTTATTTCCAGCCAGTGCCCTGAGGATAGCAGTTTTCTCCTGAGACAGTTCTGAGTTAAATAAAATTAAGATAAAACTGGGCTTTTCTGTGCGTTCCAAACAGTTCAGACAGCTAGTTTTCCAGAGGGGTTGGGTTCTTTAGGGAAATTTTAAAACTTTTCTGTCTTTCTGGTAGGATGCAATTCCTGAGAACCACCAAGATTCTAAGGCCGCTTGCCCTCAAGACTGCTACAGAACTAGCTAGATGCCTAAAGAGCAAGGGATCCTGGGAACTAAGTCTTGAATATTTCTAAAAAAATATTTTTTAAAAATCCAATTTTGACTTTTTTTTTTTTTTTTTTTTTGTATTCTAGTTGCTTTAGGGCAGAATGTGTCATTGAAGGGTCTTGCTCAGCCATTCTGGATATCTTACATCACAGCACTAGGGTTTGCCATGCAGCCCTCCCCCAACCCAAATTGCCATTGTAATGGTTTGAAGGGATGAGTCTGTTGAAGGCTATTCTTACCCAAGAGAATGAGACCAGGATGAGATATTTATGAATTGGAAGGTTTTTTTATTAAGCCACACAATCCCAGCCAGGGGCACAAACTTTTGTAGCTATAAATCTGAAGATCCATCCCTGAATTGAGTAAACAGGGGGTTTATAAGAAAACCCACAAGTTCATACATCCCATAGATGTAGCTGTGATGACTGTGGGCAAGCATGACAGGATATGAACAAACCTTTCGTTAGAATAGAGCACAGCTGTGTCGCCATGGTATTCAGAAAGCCTTGTGGTTACAGCCAAACAATGTAGGTTAGCGGAAGTTCCTGTAAGTCCCATATGTGCCTGAGGGTCAGGCTAACCTCAGCCTTACCCTTGAGTCAGTCCGGATTTAGGAAATGTTTTTTCTTACTTAGTCCTTGCTCAGTCACTCAGCTGGGATGGAGTCACAGTAAGAATGGTACCCGAAACTTGTGTTGTCAACCACTGTGTTCATCTCATAACTACAAAGTGACAAGAGCTTCCTCTTAGTCCCTGTTATCCCCACAGGGCGTATAGTGGTAGACTTAGCAGGACTCGCTGCATTGTTAGTGATGAGCCTTGAGAAAGCAGTTGACTCCCAGGTCTCTGGATGTTGATAGCATTGGTATCATTCTCTGATACATACTGCACAAATGAAAATGGAAGTTTAAAGAAGACTGTGTGTGCAAGAGAGACAGAAACTGACACAGAATGCATATGTTTGAGGTTCTTATACCAATACAAAACTCATAGGTTTCTCATAGGTTGGGAAAAGTAAAGCAGGATATAAGGTTTTATACAATAGTTTTGACACCAAAGCTAGAAGTGTAGATTTGTCCAATATAGGCATACAGGTTGTTGTGAGTGAGGATATGAACATACATGGGCTATCCTAGACAACCTCATTGTACTGGCTGGCTTTATGTGTCAACTTGACACAAGCTGAAGTTAACACAGAGAAAGGAACCTCAGTTGAGGAAATGCCTCCAAGAGATCCAGCTGTAAGGCATTTTCTCAACTGGTGATCAAGGGAGGAAGACCCAGCCCATTGTGGGTGGTGCGGTCCCTGGGCTGGTGGTCCTGGGTTCTACAAGAGAGCAAGCCGAGAAAGCCAGGGGAAAGCAAGCCAGTGAGTGACATCTCTCCATGGCCTCTGCATCAGCTCCTGCTTCCTGACCTGCTTGAGTTCCAGTCCTGACTTCCTTTGGTGATGAACAGCAATGTGGAAGTGTAAGCTGAATAAACCCTTTCCTCCCCAACTTGCTTCTTGGTCATGATGTTTGTGCAAGAATAGGAAGCCTGACTAAGACACTTACATTATCAGTAGACAAAAATATCCAAGAACAAGGCCTGAGGAATAAATGGAGGACAAAGCTTCTTTAAATTACATCACGAAGAGACAGTGGGCAGGGGTAGGTAAAAGTGAAATGGGAAAACAGGCACCCAGGAATTCAGAAGAAAACCAGTTCTAGAAGGGCTGGACCAGAATTGGCTCTTGGTAAGAGTGAAAGTTGTCCTTTCTTACCATCCTTTCTATCACCCCTCCCACCCGAATAAGCAAGGATACTCCATACCAGGGACAACGCTCTTTGTGATGGCAGAATGTCAGGAGAGGTTACCCTGGGCCTAATGCAGTTACTAATTGAAGCTTATCAGGATGCTGACAGGATGCCAGCACACGTGCTCTTTGCAATTGTAATTAGTAAGAGTGCGCTCCTTAGCATGCAACTCGGCATAATGGCAACCATCCTGATGAACTGTGGTCAGGGCAGACTCAGAAGGGTCATCTATTAGAGGCCGACTGATTTCCAGCTAATGGACTTGTGGTTTTCTCTTCCCCCAGCCCACGAGCACCACAACGATAACGATGCTTGTTGTCTCAGCCCCATTCTGCTGCTGGAGCCTGCACATATGCAAACCAAAACATCCTAGTGTGTAGGCTGGTGGCCACTCATGCATAACACGCCAAAGCACAGAGTTCAAGTTTAACACAGAAAATGGCTCTCACTGGGTGTTCAAGAAATCGTTCTTAACTCAAATCTTTATTTACCTGTGGTAAACATGAACATGGTTTTAGAGGTGTCTGCAAATTCTGTCTCCTCAAGAAGTAGGGCTCAACCGTTCTCTATTTGAGTGTGCACTAGGCTTAGACACTGCCTTATAGTAAACGAATAGTATATGAATGTATATAGAAGATGAATGAAGTGGTGAGACGATACTTCTATTAGGTTTCTATAAAAGACAAACAGACAAATGGTTGTGGCTTTGCCTTAGAGTGTTCTCTGGTCTATCTGCAGTTACTTGCCTGGGGCATGAGCTACCATATTGTAAGCCTACTTAGGCAGCTAGTGCAGAGTCCCACCCAGGGAGGAGCTGAGCTCACCAGAAGCCCTGTGAATGAGCCTGAAGTGCATTTTTTCTCAGTAGCTCTGCAGTGGCTTACAGCTTAACTGCAACCTCAGGAGAGCCCGAGGCTCAGAGAAGCTGCCCGGGATCCTTGGCCCTCGGGAACTGTCATGAAGAAATACTTGTTCCAAGCTGCCGTTTTGAGGAACGAATGTGTCTTGTATCCACTTCCTCAGCAGGACTCGGCCCCATTGCTTCGGAGAGCTCTACAGTGAAGGGCTATGACAGGCTGCATGTAGCACAAGTGGCTTGTTCCCCTTTTGAGGAGTGAAAGTGGTTCCTCCTAGACCTCCGCTTTGCTCTCTGTAGTCCCTCTGAGTGGACTGTAAGAAGTTCTGCCCTCGGGGCTGGGGATTTAGCTCAGTGGTAGAGCCCTTACCTAGGAAGCGCAAGGCCCTGGGTTCGGTCCCCAGCTCCGAAAAAAAAGAACCAAAAAAAAAAAAAAAAAAAAAAAAGAAGTTCTGCCCTCTCCAGTAAGTCTGAAAATAGTGTGAAAGCTCTTCTTTGGTGATCCTGCCTCCTAGGAAATTAAAAACTAAGAGTATCCTTATGGAAAACAATCCAGGTTCTCATATTCAGCTCTGTTCCAAAGTAGGGTAGCTGAACGGAGGAGCCATAAGACAGTGGATATGGTTTTCCATTCAAACTTCCAAGGTTCAGTTCTCTGTGAATTTGACAAAGCTCATACTGTTTCATATTTTAAATTGTAATAAATAACTTAATGCCATTTGGCGAGCCCGATAGAAAGCATTATAAAAGCCTGTTTGCCATCTGCTGAACAGACTGGAACGTGAGTTAAACAAACCTCTCTAGTGTAAATGCAATGTCTGCAAGCTTTTGAATCTTTAAACGCTGGCTTCTAAGGGCTCTGGATCTTAGGCAACATTTACTCTTGGAAACTTAGGTATCAGTCCAGCAGCACTGGGACGGGAGAGACGTCTCAGTGGTTAAAAGTGGTTGCTCTTCCAGAGGACCCAGATTCAACTTCTAGCACCCACATGGGACAGACAAAAATCTGTAACTCCAATTTCATGGACTCTGACCCCCTCCACCTTAGGCCACTGTAGGCACCAGGCATGTACAGTATGTAATACATACATAGGCTAGGACAAAGGATTCCTACACATAAGTAAATCTAAAAAAACAAAAGAATTCTAACAGCTTTAGATCAGAGATGCGTGTGTTCTATTTGTACACCCTGTTGTGAATTCACACTTCACCATTACATAACAAGCAGTAACTGACTAATTGCTAATACTTAGTGCAAGATGGTCTTTTATCTCCAGGGAGCACTTCGCTTTCTCCTTTAAATAAGTCTTTCAGTAACTGACGTGCCAACATTTTTAGTTAAAAAAAAAAAAAATCAACATCATTACAGAACGGAGAGGTGGTTTAGCAGTTAAGAGCACTGGCTCCTCCACAAAGGTTCAGTTCCCAGCACCCACATGATGGCTCACAACCTCCTGTGAATCCAATTGCAGGGTATCCAACACCCTGGACTCTGTTTACACACACACAGTATACAGACATACATGTAGACACACACACACACACAGTATACCGACATACACGTAGACAAACACACACACAAACATACACATAGTATACAGACATACATGTAGACAAACTCACACATACAAGCACACACACAGTATACAGACATACATGTAGACAAACACATACACACACAGTATATAGACATACATGTAGACAAACACACATTACACAGTATACAGACATACATGTAGACAAACACACATACACAGTATACAGACATACATGTAGACAAACACACACAGTATATAGACATACATGTAGACAAACACACAGAAAGTATATAGACATACATGTAGACAAACACACACAGTATATAGACATACATGTAGACAAACACACATTACACAGTATACAGACATACATGTAGACAAACATACTCAGACACACAGTATGTAGACACACATGTAGACAAACATACACATGTACACACATACAGTATATAGACATACATGTAGACACACACAGAGTATACAGACATACATGTAGATAAACACACATAAGTAAATCTATTTTAAAATTTTAATTTCATTACATTGTTTGATAATCATCCCTAATTTGTGGTCTAACTTCTAAGTATTGCTAAGACACGACCTCACCTTTGTTAGAGCTCCTTGGTTGGGCATTAGTCAGACATTGTATCTAGACACTCATGTAAAATGCATTCTCAGAATGTAAGATCTTAGAGCTAAGAATCTTCATCGGAAATGTAAACTAATGGATTTCCTGACTCTGTGTTTTGAGCATGTGGGGCTGGGACTAGGCTCTGTGGCGGTCCACAAAGCTCAGTTTGTTTCCCTAGCAACAGGAAGAGGGTAGAGATTTAAAAATGAAAAGATTAACCACGTGACCTGGAAGCCAAGGGGAGGAAGCCAGGCATAGCAGTTTTCTTCCCCTGAAGCTGTAAGTGGGCACGGCGCATAGTGAGTGCTGCTGATCTGTACTGCTGAGTCAGTAATCACAGAACATGGACACAGGCCACTCGTGACAAAAGAGGTCTGTGTGGGGACTTGCCTCGCTTTTCACGTAGCTTTCCTTGGTTTTGTGTAGGCCTCCATTAATATTGGCAAGGCGGTACGGTTTAGGAGCTTGGACGTTGATGCCAGACGTTTCCATATTGAGCTTTGACATGTATTTGGACTCTTGATGTCAGATGTCCTGATCATCATTTTTGTTATAAAAAAAAAATGTGTCTCAAGTGTGTACAAAATGGTGATTCTCTCAAATTCACGTATCTATCTGACTTCCCACTACTCCACGCAGAATGCAGATCACACAAGCTCCAACTAATCAGTCCGCATCTCCTCTCACCTCCACAGACCGCTCTCTGTGCTTTCTCTGTCACTTTCAGCTGTGAGAGAATTGTTTTTCTCTTCTTCATCCCTTTGCCCTGCCCCCCCTCCCTCTACCCAATCCCCGCCCTCATACCGTGAAGGACCATATCCCGTGTTTCTGAACCCCCAGCACCTACCACTTGGCTCAAAGTGTTCGTTAAATGCCTGCCCAGTGAGTGGATGAGTGGCTCAGCCTCAGGACTAGCTAGGAGTTGAGTTCAGAGGCTGTAGAAACACCATTCATAAGCTCAGCAAGAATTTTCTTGTAGCCAGAGCTACAGAGAGCTGGAAAATCAAGAACAATGCTGCCCTGGGGGTTATAACTCCTGAAGAGGCTGTACTAGCCAGAGCAACTTGGCAGGAGTGTAACTGCAGAGCCCTCCCTCCCGGGCTCCCTGCTGCTTAATGCTTGTGTTCCAGGGCCTGGGTCAATTCAGTGAGAGGCCTCTCCCAAAGACTTTTGGCTTATTCGGGATCTCCAAAAAAAATTATTTTTTTCCCTGAGGGTTGTATTTATCTGTGGTAATGGGTGAAAGAATTACTTGCAGAAGCCAGTTCATTGTTACGAATGGCTCCATTAGGGTAGGGGGAAGAGGGGAATGGGAACTATAAGAATCCTTGTTTCTCAGTTGTGAGCCAGATCTAGGACTTCCACAGGACCCAGGAAGTGAGATTTAAAGAAATGGAAGTTGTACACTTGACGTAGTCTTGTTCTGTCAATTCAAAGCTGTCCCCTGAAGTCCACAAGTGAAGCAGTGGGCACGAGAGGAGATTTGGATCCACAGAAAGCAGCAGTTCTCAACCTTCTAAATGCTGTGGCCTTTAATACAGTTCCTCACAGTGTGGTGACCGCCAACCATACATAACATTATTCCATTGCTACTTCATAGCTGTAATTTTGGTACTGTTATGACTCATAATATAGATATCTGATATGCCACCCCTATGAAAGGATCATACAGGGTAAGAACCTCTGACAGAAAGCATAGTGTCTGGATGGCCAGCTGCTCCCTGCTACAGTCACATAGCCCATGCTCTGAGTATAAAATCCCAGGCCTGTACCTGCTGAGCCTTCCTTCTTACACACTTGGAAAGCGGAACCTTCCAGGTTTACTCAGCAGACACTCCAGTCAGCAGCCTGGAGTGTGCTGGAGTCCTGGGAGGCTCCCAGGGTTACACCAACAGGGAAATGAAGGGTAAGATATTGAGCTGCTTTCTAGCTCCCTGAGCCCCTTGTGGCATTTGATGAACAAAGTCAGCACGATCATTTCACAAACCACTCCCAAAGCCCTTTGATCATGTAATTAAATGTAGTTCTGTCAACAATCCTGCCCCACAATACCACTGTCCTAGACTAACTGGGGGGGGGGGGGAGTGAGGGGGGGCTGTTTTTTATTTTGATTTTGTTTTCTTGCTGAGATAAGCAGCTTAAAGATTTCTTTGACTTTGTAGTTTCTCTCTTTCGTCAGTGACTTCATTGATTCTGAGCCTGGGATGAGGTAGAAAAAGCACAGAGCTCACTTGAGTGTGGCCAGGACTGACCATTTTCTACCACCAACCGAGAATGCCAAACGATGAGTCTATCAATGGATTCATCTGACTAGAGCCCACATTATTCAGCGATTTCTCTTAAAAATAATTTTTCCCCCTGAGGCAAGCCAAGGATCTCCTCATGTACCCTTGGCTGCCCCAGAACTCACAATATAGACCTGACTGGTCTTAAACCAACAGAAATCCATCCACCCTGCCCCCAAGTGTTGGAACTGAAGCATGTGTTATCACGCCCAGCAAAAGTTTTATTTATCTATGTCTGTGTATGTGCCATAGTATATGTGTAGAGGTCAGAGAACAACTTATGGTATGGTAGTCAGTCCTTCCCTTCTACCACATGGGTCCCAGGAATAGAACCCATGAGCCACCTTGCTGACTTCTGAATATGCTGAGCATCAAGACTTCGACATGTAAGCCTTAGAGCCGTTTTATATCTAAACCACAACCAACAATAACACTATCCTTATAATGGGAGCAAGGGTCTTTCCATGAAGCTGTGTGCCTCCCATGCCCACGACCTCCTTCCCACACTCTTAGGAAGGTTCCCCATCTTGGGGAAGTTAACAATTGACTTAGCATCCAAAACTCTTCTGCCCAAAGCTAATTGATCCCGGTGAGCTTCTTGTTCATTGTCTGCAGATGAGGGGGTGAGAGGAGTTAATCAGCAAATGCATGTGCTTTGCAGGGCTGCTCTCCATAAAATGAGGTCAGCACTGAACAGGAAGCAAGCGGAGTGCCTGACTCTAGCACTAGATCTGGTAGATGAGAAGTCATTGCATTATATGTCAGAAATGTGGAAATTTAAAGAAAAAAACCTTTAATATGCTAAAAACCAACTTTAACAACAAATGCTATCTTTTAGCATTTTGTCCTATATCTATATGCATGTTTATTTATGTAAGTAAATTCAGTTTAGATAATTTATAGTAGTTCTTTTTTTAGTAAAAATGTTACATGCTCTAATTTTTATATACATTTTTGGTTTTGGGGTTTTTTTTTTTTTCAGTTTTGTCATGAGCGCTGTGGACAGAGTAGCAATGCGTATTTTTTGTAAGTGCTGCATGTGTTGTCTTTGTAATGCAGCTTCGTGTGGACCTCCTAAGGCATTCTGTCGTCTTACAGTTACTCATTTCAGCTATTCCTTCTCTGTTATAAACAGTCCTGTGAGGTCAGGCCTTGTCTGTAAAACCTTGCTCACATCTCTGCTTATTATCGTCACATAAAGTTCAAGGGTCAGACCTTATGCACCGGGATCTGCTCTGTTATTTATTTGGAAGGAGAAAAATCAAGAAACCTCCCTCAAAAGCTACTCTTGTCTTTCTCATCTTTACCATCACTCCACCCCACGTCCTGGCTCTTGGGGCAGAGCTATGGTGTCATCCTAGGCTCTGAGTGTCTGTCTGTGCTGATGATTGGAGTAAGGACTGTGGAGGTGAGGACTGTCTGGATCCCATTCATTTCTATGCTCCAGCCCCACGCCGGTGCTCTGTGCTATGCAGACATCAAATGAAGGGACAAGGATCAGTGCATGCCTACACACAGGGGGAGGCCTCTAATCCTTTATTACACATTGAGATATAAATGAGAAACAGGAGAAGTAACACATTATTTTTCCCTCGACTAAAGATGTGCTTAGGTTGTAGCCCAATAGGCAGACGGACTCAAAGTCAGAATTTGAGCAAGTCATTGGGACAGTGGCCTTCCTGTGTCTAAAGGCAGTGCTTTACAGTCCCAAAACAAGCAGACAGTTAGTCCTTACTTCATATAATTGTCCCAAGTCTGATTATAGCTCTTTATCTTGTTCATTTAAATGAGGACATAGTTGTCTGTGCTTCATTTGAATGGAATAGATCACCTAGAATAACTACACAGCCTCAGAACCTGCCAGTGACATGTTTCACGAAAGCAAACGGGGCTCTGGGAACGCGTCTGCCTCCCAGCTGAGAGTGTTTAATAGTGGATCTATGCCTGTGACCCTAGGAGCCAAGGAATCAGCATTTGTTTGCCTAACTTTACTTTCCACAGCATTTTAAGGATTAATCTCATAATTTCTAGGCCAGGGCACACTTCACAGTTAAAGAATAAACATGTAGAGATTTAAGTTGACTTCTCTCTAGACCTGAACATATACCTTGGCTTTTCTATCCATACTGGATACTAAAATTTCGTTCAGTTCACTTCCATATGGTATTTTTCAGATTCTTGTCTGTAAATGCCACACTGAGTTGCGCCCTTTCCTGAGGTGGGGGAAAGCGACACCCCAGTGTACACTGTATTGGTACTGGTCTGTTTTCTGCTAGGATGAACCAGGGCCCCTATGATCTGTGCTTGAAGGGTGGACTCATTTGAGCTGTAATGGTTTCAAGTTGCCATTCCTCCTATGGGGAGCAGTGTTCTCAGGGGCTTTACTCTGAACTCTCCAAACTGGCTTTCGCTCTGGCCACTGCTGTTCCATACTGGGTCATTGCCCAGTCAATACCATACTGCCCATTCTTACCATGGGCAGCTGCGCAAACTTGAGGGACGGACACCCTGTGCTGTTGAATACACAGGTTTTTCAGACCCCAAGCATCAGACACTCCCTCTGGCTTTCTTGTTTTTCTACCCTTTTCTCTTCCCCCACAGTCTCAGTCCGGGCTGCCTTATTGGTTGATGGAAGCAGGAAACCGTGCTGTTCGCCTCCTCCTCACCTTCACAATCTAATACTCACAAAGACGCAAAGATTCCTCTCTTGAGAGCATTGTGTCTGAGAGTTTCCGGTTTCTTTGAAACCCAAAAAGCTAAACAGTTCATCTTTTCCTATTCCAGCCCTAGGAATCCTAATCCTCAGAAAATAGTGAATACTTTACATAGAGAAAGGAGGAGACGTGAATACCTTGCATTGATATCTCCAAACACCATCCTGCCAGCACACATATATGTAATAGAATATAGGTATGTGCGGATCTAACTTTAAAAAGGACAGGCTTGTTTTCTGTTGACATAAGAAGGGTTGATTCCACACTAAGTAAAAAGTAAAGGATAACTTTCTATTGAGAACAGATGAATTCAGGTATTTAGGACTAATACCATTCTTAATGAATCTCAATTTTAGAAGTAACTGATACTCCCCCCACAGCTAGCATCGCATTCATCAAGCTAGGGCCTCTGCAGAGAAGCGAGACATTTCAATGAGGAATTCTTAAATAGCAAGAAGATATGGAAAACATAGCAACTGCTTCTTCTATGAGAAGAATCAAAGCAACCATGAAATTATTTTTTTAGCCACGAATTGGAACTTGACTTAGACTTCAGGTTGTTATTCTGAAAGTATAAACTAATTCAAGTTACATACCAGAACCCATAGCCATAGTTATTATAACTATTAATGTTAAATGTTAATGATAAACGTTAATGTTAACACCTGTCTGCTGTGACTGAGCCATGACTAAGGGAGTGTACATGAAGGTCCCTGCAACATGACGGTTTAATGTAACCTTCTAAAATGCTCCAGTCCACATGATTTTGATGACTGTAGTGTGGTGACAGGTGGAAGAGACCAAATATACCCAAACCTAGAGCCTGTCTATTCTACTAGGGTTTCAAACAATAGTATCTGTCATAAAACCGACTCCCTCAAATTCCAGTGTCAGATTCAGTACCTGAGACTTTCGCTCATATAAGAATTCAGAAGTGAAAACTCTTGTTTGGAATTGAGTCATTGCATAACTCAATGTCATTCCATTGAACTGTTTTCAGAAGCCGTGGCTGCTGTTCTTACAAAGGAAGACCCAAGAAGGTGTTATCCCAGGGAGCTTCAGTCCATGCCCAGCCTAGAGAACTTAAAAGCCTCCCAACTAATATAGGTCTGCTCTATCTCTACTTAGAGGGAGTCCACAGAAAGTCCGCCATCTTGGCACGTCGGGTCTTTCAGACAGAAGATTCTAATATGTTCTTAATACGATCCTTTTGGGGCCTCCAATAAAGTTGTTCTGCTGAACTTCCTTCCAAGCCATGTTCGTCTTGTGATAGTTTTCCTTTCTAGAATTAACTCAATTGGAACACAGATAGCCTAGAATCAGACATGTACCACCTCACACAGTACATGTACACCATGGTACATGTCTGGCTCTTGAAGGCACAGTTCTTAAGATGGTTGTTGCCTCTTTGAATGTGACTGGGATGCACCTTATAGAGGTGGTATCAAGTCTTTTAAGGGAGAGATGCCTTTTGGTGGTGGCAGTTTGTAAGCATATTGTCTTCTATGCGGTCTAGCAGTAGCTGTCTATGGGTGACAACAGCCTATGTTGTGCATCTGGCTAGACTAATTGCTTGTTTAACCTCAGTGCCATCATCAATAAAGTAAGGACAGCAGTAGTACCCTATAGGCTACTAGCATGGTATACTCCAGGAACCAAGTATACAGCCTGTCACCGTGAAGGCTTGCAGCCACTCTTATGTTCGTCATGTGTCTTTCCACATGGGTAGGACTGTCCTCAGCCACTTTTAATCAGACTCTCTTTACATAAAACAACTTTCAAGCTGATAGCGGCCGGGCTCATTTCAGGGGATTTGTGGCATAAACCACTCATAATTATTAATTTTACGATCTTATCGTATCAGGTGATTATCTCAGCAGAGCCAACATAACAATGTACCAGAGAGGGCCTGCCTGTGAGGAAGGTTCCAAGGGCTCTGGAAATAAACAAGAAGGAATAGAACAACAAAGATCAGAGCCTTCTGCTTCATTTTCCAGGCCAAATGTGGTCCTGACAGGTCAATCCGTGCCCCAGCATTAACTGTTACAAGGGAGAGCCGCAAAAGCTTTAAGCTGGGCAGACTTAGAGGCCTAACGGTGATGCCGATGGCAGCAGGGGCACACGATGGCAGCAGGGGCACACTTGTATCCAACTGCAGCCTGCTGCTTCAACTGTGCTTTGGGTCAGAAGTGACTACAGCGTTGGCTGTGGGAGGCATAGCTGAAAGATTCTGCTTAGAGTGACACTAACGTCCCTGGGTGACGTGTTTGCTAAGGACTTACTTCCTCTGTTCGTCTCTGTATGTTTCATGCCAGTATGGTTTCTGTTCCTCACTAGGCCTGATGTATGGAGGCTCTGAAATTGTGTTACTGAGCTACATTCATTGTCTGACCTCTATCAGATAAACATAATGTTTTATGAATATGTTCCCCCCCCTCATTTTTTTCTTTTTTTTTTTTTTTTTTTTTTTTTTTTTTTGCTTCTTTTCTGCTTGTTGACATTAATTGACCCGTGCAGATCTTGTCTTCTGTACCTAGGATCTGAGGGCTTGAAAGAATGAGATGGCCTACAGTCTGATTCTGTAGACAGCCTTACTTCAGTTCTGTGTACTTTGTATACAAATGTAACAAAGAAAGCATTGATTTAGGGAAAGTTTGTCAACAAACACCTGGAATGACTTATGCTCTTCAAAGATGGACAGGATAGTCCCCCCCCCCTACTGGAGGAGTGTTGACATTTCTGAGCTGGGCAGGCGGGCCAGGAGTGTGAAGTCTCCTTGATGTCTATTGTGATGTAGTGGTGTGTCCTAGAGACTCTTTACAGAAAGCCGAGAGCCCAGATAGTCTACTCCTAGACAAACCTGACCCTTGCCATTTCTGCCTTACAGCATCTGTTAAAACAAAAGTCACCTACTTCAAAACACCAGGAAAACTTAAAAAAATGACTTCTTCAGAAAAGGCTGGACAGAAAGTCTCCATGGGCCTGTGTCCCTGTGTGGCAGCTGCCCCCACTCTCCAGGACTGTCCCTTCTCCAGCGTGCCACTGGGCCCAGGCTTCCTTCAGAGCCCCACACGGGCTGCCAAGTTCCCTCTTTCTCAGAGTAGGAAAGGATTTTAGAATACACAGTCCTACCAGAAGTGCTAACACTGCTCCAGAGGGCTGCTCCCAGAAGTCTCTTGGTTATGCCCGACCTGTGTCCCTGAAGGCCTGGAGCTTGCAAAGTGTTCAGACAGGTGCTGATGTCAACCCATCCAACCACTTCTCTCCTTCCTTTTGCATTCCTGAAGTTATTATAAAAATGTATACAGTGGTAGTTTATAAGCAAAAGGGTAGGACATTGTTAGGAGTGGACTAACAATGCTGCGGGTGCCGGGGTTTGGCTGTTTGACATTGAGCACAGCATGTAATCATTTTATCAACTGAGCAGTGTGAGGATGGAGAGGACACTTTGCTCTCTCCTGTCCGCCCTTCATCCACGGAAAGGGAAGAACAGAACCTCACTGCCCTGCATGGAAGCCAGCTGAGGTGTTTGTGAGCTGCTTGATTGGGTTTACAGTAAGTATGGAGTTGTTAGAAATTTTACTTAGGAATTTTAACTAAAAAAACAGTTATAGTTGGGAGCTTAACCATCATTGGGATGTACAGTCTGAAACTCAACTCATCGAAGGAAGGAAGCACCTAATGCCATCCAATGGAAGCATTTATCCATCTGTGGGAAAGCCGTCCGTGTATCCCTTTACCTTATTAGGTGTCAATTCAGAACAAAGAATGCAAGTTTGGAGGAATAGGCCAATGAGCCGTCCACACTGGTGTCTTCCTGCAGGAAAACCAAATACTTACTTAGGACAACACAGAGCAGGCCTGTTTTTGTTGTGCTGGAGAAGTAGACCCAGATTGTCTACTTCTGTAACAGCCACTGTGATGATCCTTGACTGTTCTATAACATCACATCTTTGGTACTGATGTGTGTGTAGTAAGAGTAAGAGTCCGACCCATGTTCCTTTGACCAGGACCCTGGCCAGAGGAATCAATGGAGGACTCATCTGGGTTGAACATTCTCTCCATCTATCAGCAGTGTGCGTGGGGACCATGGCTATACCTGCACAGGAAGGGTATCATGTTTTGAGCAATGGGTAAAAACAAAGCAACAACAACAAAAAACTAGTGGTTCCCTGAATGGTAGTGTCTAGAAGGCCATGTGCAGTATGGTATTGAACTAGACAGACCTGTCAGAACAATGTGTCAGCTTGTAAGTATAATGTTAGGTAAGCTTTATTCAGTCTTTTAATCCATTTATTGAGCAATTATTGAGTGTCTGTAGTAGTCTAGGCAGCAGGAGATTAAGGAAATAAGCAATATCCACTATCCTTGGGAAGGATATATATATATATACATATGTATATATATATATATGTTCTATAGGATAAGGTTGATATTCAATGCTTTAAGTAAATAAAATATATAATGTCGTGTTGTGGGGCAATAAAGATCAGGGGAGATAAAATCATCAGAAAAGGGCTCTCTGAAAACCTTCTTGAGCTCAGACAAGAGCAGATGGGTTAGCCAGCATCAAGGACAGAACAGCATAGGGTGTGCACAAAGCCCAACTGACGAAAGCTTGGCATATGTGAGTAACAAAAGGGAGGCTGGAACAAGGGAGATGGAGATAATAGAGTGTTGAAACGGGGCCAGGTCACACAGGATCTGCCACTGTTGCTTCTTACATGGCGTCCTGTACACTGGCCTGAGCTCTGTGAGAGCCAGAGGACAGTGTGTGCTGTACAGGTAAGAGCACTCATGGATGTACTAGATGACTCAACTGGGGAACAGGGAAAAACCAAGCCGGTTGCCTAGGCTTCTGGCTCAGGTAGCTGAGTGGATTGTAGCCATTTTCTCAGATACAAAGGTCAGAGGGCTTCACTCAGTCTAGACTTTGAAGTCCAGACTGTGCAAACTCACTTTTCCAGAAGTTTCTTGTTATTTTTGTTATTGTTGTTCTTTGAGACAGGGTCTCTGGTAGCCCAGGTTACTCTCAAACTCACTGTCGAGGTCTTTGGTTATCCTTGAACTCGCGATCATCCCTCCTTGTCTCCAGAGTGCTGAAATTACAGTTATACCCTGTTCAGATTTTTTTTAATCTGTAAGGTGAGGTTATTATGTTAAATTCCCAAGATCTCATCCCAATTAATTAACAACCTCATGAAAATGAGATTGTTAGTGTGAAAACATACTGAGGTCCAAAATTAAGGAATAATGCATTTTGATGAGTATATTTTTCCTTAATCATTAAAATGAAATAAAGCAATTTATATCAAAACTATTAATCAAAATATCGAGGTTATTCTCCAGCATACGGAAGAAAGTGAGATCGCAAGCATTTCTCCTGGAGGTGTTTCCTGGAGATTCTTGGCAGCAGAGTAGTTTGTGCTGTTGAGTAAACAGTTTTGTAATCTTGGGCTAGGACTGCAAAGCCCAAACAATCCATTGTTTGTGCCCTGTGTCTGGCTTCTTCCTGATCATTCTGCATTGGTTCTACACAGATTATTTCTCCAAACCCATACCATACAGCCCCTATGTAGGAAGGAAGTGGGCATGTTTGCTTTGAGGTTACTTTTCTGTAGAGAGGACCCTGAACTTGTTCCTATATAGAAATATATATATAATATATATATACATATATATGAGAGAGAGACAGAGAGACAGAGACAGAGAGGAATGAATATATATATATATATATATATATATATATATATATATATATATATATATATATATATATCCCTGTTTCCAGCAACCGGCTTGGTTTTTCTCTGTTCCCCAGTTGAGTCATCTAGTGCATCCATGAGTGCTCTTACCTGTACAGCACACACTGTCCTCTGGCTCTCACAGAGCTCAGGCCAGTGTACAGGACGCCATGTAAGAAGCAACAGTGGCAGATCCTGTGTGACCTGGCCCCGTTTCAAACACTCTATTATCTCCATCCCCCTTGTTCCAGCCTCCCTTTTGTTACTCACATATTGCCAAGCTTTCGTCAGTTGGGCTTTGTGCACACCCTATGCTGTTCTGTCCTTGATGCAGGCACATATATATATATATAAGAGAGAGACAGAGACAGAGAGAAATATATATATATATATATGAATATATATATATATATACTACTAAAACCCTGTTTCTGCCACCTGCATACCACCATTTTGTGAAGCCTAAGATTCTCTTGCTAATGTAGGCAGTAACATATTAAACCCTGTAACCTGAGGTAGAAGTGAAACCTGATTCAAGACTCCAACAGAAAAGATGTTTATTGTCAGCCACACAGAACAAAAATACACCAGGGCAGACTGGCTCAGCAGTGCCCATGATATTGGACAGTTGAGCTGGGGCCAGATTATGCAAGAACTGCCACTGCTGGTTCTCATGCTGGCGGAAGTGACAGGGACCATGTGCTTCCCAGTCCCTACTCTTACATGCTGAGATTGTCCCCTCAGTCCCCTCGATCGCAAGCTAGCTGCCCCTGTTCTGTGAACCTCACAGGACAATGCTGAGTTCTGAGCCAAAGAAATGGTTCTTTTCTGCTCTGCATCTGTGAAGACCTTTCCCAGAAACTCACAGTAAACATGCCTGAGTTCCAGGGAGCACCCAGTTTTCTGCACATAGATAGAGACATCACTCTAAACCACCCCCTTTCTCCTTCCTCCCTCCCTGATGGGCCTGCTCTATCTGGTTTAAAATCCATGTGCCATCCTCTGTCCCTGTGGTTACTGTATTAATTCCTCATTAGCTCAGTCTGTCCTCACTGGGAAAGGATGGTACTGAAACCCTGCAGCGATTCGTAGTCGGAGCGAGGATAACAAGCTCGTTGTAGCTGCAGCTCTGACTCTCTCTCTCCTTACCTGACAGCTTGATAAGCTAATCACAGATGAACTGACTGCAGCGGGGTCGGGGAAGGGCCTAGACCCAGCCAGGCAGACTCCCTTCCCTTATACAGGAGGACCCTTCCCTGGATCCCTGTAAATACAGGCCAAAGGAGATACCAGCTAAGAAGCTGGGGTGAACCTGAGTGTCCACTGATGGCGTAGGTTTAAATAGTGTGGAAGCCATTGGTGGGACGTCCTTGCCCTGAGAGCACAGAGAAGGGGAGGTCAGAAGAGCTCCATCAGTTCCATTGCATGCACCCACAGGCCATGTAACTCCCAGTAAAGCAGCCCCTCTAGTTTACCTTTCAAACCCTAATGTGCTACATAGAAGATTTATGCTCTGATTGTATCGGACAGGTTTAGCCAAGCTAAACTTAGAACGAAGCAAATAGTCGCAGATCAAATTCAGCTAATACGACTCAAGGGTATTGATTTCTGGTTAGTTGAGTTGGTTTTTTTTTTTTTTTTTTTTTTTTTAGGATGTTAAAAATGTTTTAGTGATTTTGCTTGAATCATCTTCATATGTGTACACATTTAGGATGCATCTACTGTATTGTTTCTATACAGTCCCTCAAATGGACCTTAAGTTTAGCTGCCTCTCCCATATTCCTTTCCTCATCCCCCCTCTTTCTTACTTGGTCCTCCTTTTCTAGTCCCCTGCATCCATCCATAAATATCTGCTTTCTTCCCCTTTCCTAGGGAGATCTATCTGTCCCCCTAGTTCCTTACCATGTACCTAACCTCTGTACTTGCACTGACTATAGCTTGGCCATCATAGTCATCAGCTAATATCCACTTATAAGTGAATATATACCTTATCTGTCTTTCTGGGCCTGGGCTTCCTCACTCAGGATGTGTTTTTTTTTTTCCTAGACCTATCCATTTACCTGTGGGTTTCATCATTTGGGGGGGGGGGGGTCATCATTTTATTTTAATGACTGAGTAATATTCCGTTGTGTAAATGTACCACCTTTTCTTTATCAGTTCATCTGTGGAGGGATATCGTATCCAGGTTACGAATAGAGCAGTAGAGCACATGGTTGAGCGAGTGTCTCTGTAGCAGGATCGAAGCATCCTTTGGTTATGTGCCCAAGAGTGATGCCTGGGGCTTCCCACAGAGATCTCTGGACCGACTAGGTGCCCGGGTTTGGGTGAGGGGGAGAGAACTCAGGCAGGGAGGGGGCGCTGCTTCCACCTCCTCCGCTTCTGGTCCTTCTTCTTTCCAACACTGCCACTTTGGTTGCTTCGGCTGACTAGCCAGGGAGGGGTGCAGGGGAGCTCCTGGTGGCAATTTCGGGAGAACCAATCTCTTCCCCAAGCGGCAGTGTTACCGCTCTTATGACAGAAGCTCTCAGACAATGGAGTAGTTCCTGCACACCTTTAATCCTGAACAGGATTCTTAAATACAGTTTTGGATGGGTCAGTGTCTGACAGCAGGCACTTCCTATTGGTTTGGCCTGAGAGCTTGGGAAGACCTCATCTACATATTTGGAGGTGTGGTCCTGCTTCTATGACTGATCTGTCTTGAGCCTATGTGACCTGTGGTCATGTCCTCACCTGTGGAGGAGGGGCTTGGGGCATTGCCCTAGTGATTGGTCTGTCTCAAACCTCTCTACAGGGGTCTGTGGGAGGCTGCAGCTTGATCTCCTGGGAGACTGGGAATGCGTCTGCTGTCCCTTTTAGGGTCTCCGGGGATTCGACCTATCTCGACCAGGAATCAGGGTACCTTTCACAACCTGCGGCCCCCACAGTGGTAGAGCTGGATCTTGAAGTAAATCGATTCCCAGCTTCCTTAGGAACCAGCACACTGTTTTCCACAGTGACTGTATACTTTTGCTCTCCCACCAGCAATGGATGAGTGTTCCATTTACTTAGCACCCTCGTCAGCATGAGATGTCATTTGTTTTATTGACCTTGGCCATTCTGACAGGTGTAAGACAGAATCTCAAAGTAGTTTTTGTTTGCATGTCCCTGGAGACTAAGGATGCTGTGCTGACTTTTGTGTCACCTTGACACAAGCTAAAGTCATCTGAGAGAAAAATCCAATTGAGAAGATGCCTCCATAAGATTGGGCTATAGGCAACCTTGTAGGGTATTTTCTTAATTACTGATTGATGGCAGAGTGCCCAGTCCAGTGTGGTTAGTGCCTTCCCTGGGCTGGTGGTCCTGGGTTCTCAGACACTGGAATGAGAGAAAGCAGGCAGAGCAAGTCACAGGGAGCAAGCCAGTAAGCAGCACCCTTCCATGGCCTCTGCATCCGCTCCTGCCTCCAGGTTCCTGCCCTGCTTGAGTTCTTGTCTTGAATACCTTCAACAATGAACAATGATATGGAAGCAGGAGTCAAATAAACCCTTTCCTTCTCCTTGGGCTGTTGTAGGGTATTTCCTTCAGCTTTTAAGTTATGATGTTTCATCACAGAAATAGTATCAATAACAAAGAGAAATGTTGAACATTTCTTTAAATGATTCTTAACCATTTGTGTTTCCTCTTACTATCTAGATATTTTTTAGTTCTTAGTATATTTTGGATATTAGCCATCTATCAGTTGTATACTTGGTAGAACTCTTTTCCCATACTGTAGGCTGCTGCTTTGTCTGGGTGACGGTGTCTTTGCCCACAGAAGCTTTTCGGTTGTATGAGGTCTTATTAATGCCTGTGCTATCAGTATCCGGTTCAGAAAGTCGTCTTTCCCTGTGCCAGTGAGTTCAAGGCTCACCTTCTCTTCTGTCAGGCTTTGATAGATTTGGAGTTTTAAGCAGCGTGAGAGGTAAGGATCTATTTTGATTCTTCTATATGCAGCCATCCGGTTTGACCAGCACCATTTGTTGAAGATGATGTCTTTTTTCAGGGTGTGTTTTGGGCTTCTTTTTTTATTTATTTGTTTATTTATTTATTATTATATAAGTCCACTGTAGCTGTCTTCAGACACACCAGAAGAGGGCATCAGATCCCATTACAGATGGTTGTGAGCCACCATGTGGTTGCTGGGAATTGAACTCAGGACCTCTGGAAGAGCAGTTGGCACTCTTGACCACTGAGCCATCTCTCCAGCCCCCGTGTTTTGGGCTTCTCTACCAATAATGTTAACATAGAACATAGGTGTGTGGACTTCGTTGAGTCTTTAGTTTAATTCACTAACCAACGTGCCTGGTTTTGTGCCATTTTTGGTTACTATAGCTCTGTAGTACAATTTGAGATGGGAGACTGTGATACCTCCCTCAGTTCTTTTGTTTATGGTTGCTTAAGCTATCCTGTTTTGTTTTGTTTTTTTGCGTTTCTATATGAAACTGAAAATTCTCTTCGGTATCTATGAAGAATTGTGTTAGCATTTTAATGGGGATTTCTTTGAATCTGTAGATTACTTTTGGTAGGATGGCCATTTTTACTGTATTAATTCTACTAATCTATGAGCATGTGAGATCTTTTTATCTTCTGAGGTGTTCTTCAATGAGGTGTTTCTTCTTTCTTCTGAGATGTTAGGTTCTTTCTTCAATGTTTTTAATCATACAAATATTTCACTTGCTTGATTAAAGTGACCTCAAATTTTATATTATTTAAGGCCATTATGAAAAATGTTGTTTTCCCGGATTTTTTTTTTCTCAGTCTTTCTGTCGTTTCTATAAAAGGAAGGCTACTGGATTTTGTGAGTTAATTTTGTATCCAGCTACTTTGCTGAATGTGTTTATCAGCTATAGGAGTTTTCCAGTGTAATATTTAGGGTTTCTTAAGTATACTATCACATCATCTGCAAATAAAGATGCTTAGACTTCTTACTTTCTGATTTGTGTCCTCTTGATCTCCTTCAGTTGTCTTATTGATCTAGCGAACTTCAAATACTATTGAAATGGAATGCAGGGAATAGACAGTCTTGTCTTGTTCCTGATTTTAGTGGAACTGCTTTGATTTTCTCCCCATTTTTACATAGCTATGGGCTTGCTGTAAACCGCCTTTCTTATGTTGATGTATATCCCTAAATGAAATCACCAAAAATGGGGGAAGAGGGGGAGACAAAGCTTCAACTGGGTATCTCTTACCACCAAATGAAGCTTCCAGTTCTGAGAATGGGTTATATCTAATTGAATTAATGGCCAAAAGGGTTTCGTGGGAACCCCCAAGCAACCCAAGCCCTTGTCAAGTCTATAGGCTGCTCTCCACAAACTGAGGGCAAGGCACCTAGAGCTGAAGACAACACCTCTGCAACTTACTGAACATAGAGAAGTCTGGCTGCTGCCTACCTAGGCCTTTACCCCTACAGGGTCATGCTCTTAGTACCAGAAGGTACACCGCATGCTACCAAAGAACGATAAAAACCAAGCCATCTTGAAACCCTTTGATCTACGTCGTTGTCCCGCCTGCATGATATGCTAGTGCCATGGTGACTCGGAGCATTTAGGGATGACCAGTTAATATCAGATTTGACTTAAGGCTTGCTCCATGAGATGGAACCTATCCCTAACACTGCTTGTTTACCGAGAACCTGAGTCTAGATATCCCAGGGACCCAGGGTAAAACCACATACTACTATTCTAAAAGACTAGCAATAAACAGACTCCTAGTGACATTCTGCTATACTCATAGGTCAGTGCCTTTCCCAGCTATCATCAGAGAAGCTTCCTCCTATACCCCATGGAGACAAATACAGAGACCACAGGCAGACAGTATGCAGAGTGAGAGACCTTGGAATGCTCAGCCCTAAATAGAATGTCTCCATCAAATCCCTCCCCTTGGGGCCCAGGGAACCCTGAGGATGAGGAGGTGGAAGAATGGAAATGCCAGAGCAGGTAGAGGGCCAGGAGAACAAGGTCCTCTACATGAGCGTGGTCAGTGCACATGTGAACTCAGAGTCTGAGGCAGTGTGAACTTTCTCACATGCCCCGCCATCTCGTCACCCCCAATCATTTCCCCTAATTCAGAAAGAATAGAGTTTCAAGCAGAATTGTAATTGAATATACTGATTATTGTAATTAACCTCTTGTTCATATCAACCTGTATTCTCTCTGTTACGAACAGGGTCCTCTTTTTGTTGTTGTTGTTGTTGTTCTAGGAAGAGTAAAAAGGTCATTTAGATGCAGTTTATAATTTTGTTATGGAGTGCGGCGTTCTTAATGAGGAAGGGACCTTTAGGGAAGGACCAAGTGAATATTTTTGAACAAATAAAGGAGCTGTCAATTTGAGGCCAGAGAGGAACGAGTTGTGAGTTGGGTTTCAATAGACAGGTGACCACTGACAGTGACTGGCAGGGGTCAGAGGGAGGCAAAAGACAGTTCGAATTTCTTTGCTGTGTTCGTATTCACTTCAGAAGGAACTGAGGAAAGCTTGTCTTTGTGTGTTCTGTGTGGACTTCAGGCCATCGCGTGATCAGACCACCTCGACACTTCCGTCTTCCGTGTAGATGTCTCTGCTTCTGCTGTTGTAGCCTGCCCCTGCACACCTGGGGCGGGCGGCCCTTTCCCTAGTCCCTGGTCTCTGCTCTCAGACTTTCTATATTTGAGCTCAACCTTTCCTGACAGTACTGGTTTTGTCACAGTGCCACAGGATATGGTCTTTAGCATCTGCCTTTTCCTCAGGAGCCAGCCCGCCCCCACCTATCCGCTTTCACACTTGCCACTGGGACTTCTCAGAGACTCGGTACCAACAAGAAGATGAAAACACACGTAGCAGCTGTCTAGGGCTTCGAGCTGATTCTAATTCTCCCCTAATCCTGTGGAATGTGGTGTTTTAAATTGAGAGTAGCAGAAACAAAGTGATTTAGGAAAATGATACTGTTCCTCTAGCCTGTTTCAGTGACAGCGTAACATGGTTAAGAAAATGGCCTGTCAGATTTGATCAATGGTGTCGAAGTGAATCGTGATTATTCCCGGAGTAACTGGAGTAAAGCTCCTCTGGCAAGAGAGGCTCTAAGGACAGGAGTCAGCTGGCCTGGAGACGCAGGGGACCCATCCATGCCCTGCCCTGGCTACACTGCTTCTTCCTTCTGTTTTGCAGGAACAACGTGTTTGATCGCTCTACTCTCAGATAAAGACCTCACCGTGGCCAACGTGGGTGACTCTCGAGGAGTCTTGTGTGACAAAGATGGCAATGCCATTCCCTTGTCTCACGATCACAAGCCTTACCAGCTGAAGGAGAGGAAGAGGATAAAGAGAGCTGGTGAGTCTGTGGCCCCGCCCCCGCCGTGGAGGAAGTCCACAGTCCTGTTTGGTGATCTAGGTGCCAGCTTGGAGAGTTTCCCGGGAGGGAGGGAGCAAGTTCACCCAACAGCACACAGTCACAATGACATGACCATAACTGCTCTATATTCCTAAACTGTACATTTCCTATTAATTAATGGCAACCTAATTTGCTACTCTTCTCTGCCAAAGGCAAACCTTTCCGTTTTAAAATTCAACCTAATCTCTGGGCCCCTGCGCCCTTGCAGCCGTGCCAGACTCATGAAACTCCAGTGTGAACTCCAGTGATATATTTGTGCCTTTGCAAATGTCATTCCCACTTCCAAGAAGATTCAAAGTATGCATCCCTTAAAATTCAACTCCTGAGTGTCCTGTTGGAAGCTTTTCACGTCCCACGGAGGCCAAGACTTCCACAGGCTGGCGCAGCTGCCCCTTCTGTCTTGTTCTGGCATCCTCAGTACGTCTCATTGGGCTCCCTGTGAAAATGCACGCACACAGCTGGCTCTTACCTGCCTTCCCTTCCTGACCGGGCTCAGCACTGCGGAACCAACCAGTGCAGACATGGCAGTGAGCTCTTGAGAGACAAGAACTTGACCTTGGCTATCTCCATACCTCGGCACACGACTTGGTGACCGTCCTCAGTTGAGAGGGAAGAGACCGTTGTTTATTTGTCATGCCCTCCTCCCCTGCACACACACAGGGCCCTCATGAAATTTACATTCTTAAGTTGGTTGGGGTGAAGATAGAGGAAACAAGCACCCATTAAAATCAGTGAGTTCCGTAGTGTACCATAAGGTAGTAACTACTGTCTAGATGCATAACGCGGATGAAGAAACGGGGGTGGCAGGAAACTATAACATTTAAGTAGGGTGGTTGACATAAAGTTGCTAAGGTGATACTCATTTTTTGAGATGGGGTTTCAAGTAGCCCAGGCTAACCCAAGTCTCCTGCCTCCACCTCCCAAGTCCTTCAGTTCAAGGCCTGGGTCAATAAGTCCACACCGAAGATCAGATGGCTAAGTTTTGCAGATTCAGATGCCCCTGGAAGCTCTATGGTAGTGTCCAGCATGTGTCCTTGAGATTTCACAAGCATGGTGTCCTCTGTCCCCTCCCTGTCATACCTAACAAGCTGCCACTCTACAGCGCTTCCTTATAGAAGAAAGTTTGAACACTGTCTCCAAGATTAATCTGACCTACTCTGTTTTTTTTTTTCATAAAGTAGGCAAGGGTGTATATTTTTTTTAATACTTTTACTCTGAAAATTTCATACAATGTATTTTGATCATATTCATTCTCCTCCCACAAATTCGCCCAGCTCTACCCCCTAAGTGTACTTGTTAGGGTTCTTTAGAGGGTCAGAATTGATACGTGTGTGTGTGTGTGTGTGTGTAATATGTATACTATATTACATATATTATTGTTTATATTATTAAATAATCATAAATATCTATGAGATCTATCTGACTGTCTTAAAAGCTGTGGTTACAACCATGGCTCTCTCACAATGAGAGAAGGCAAAGAGTCCATCAGTTGAATAGTCCACAAGACAGGATGTATCAGCTGTGCAATGCCTCAGCGGCAGTGTAGATGAACTTGCCAGCATGAGGGAAGACAAGTAGGCAAAAAGGCAAAATCTTCCCTCTTCCATGTCCTTTTATGCATGTGGGCTGCCGCCAGAATGTGTAGCCTAGACAATCCAATCCACCTCAGACAATCCAATCAAGAAAATCCCTCACGGACACGCCCAGCTGTTTGGGGATGTGTCCTAGATAGAGTCAACTTGAGAGCCAAGATTAGCCATCATATCGTTACGCAACCTTGTGGCTTTTCTCCCTACCCATCAAGTCCAATCGTCCTGCCCATGTGAGACCATCCACAGTCTAACTACCAAGGGCCACACCCTTGAAGAAATGGGCTCTTTCTTCCAGCAGCTGTCACTTGCCAGTAGCTTCTCAGCTAAGGGTGGACCTTCATGCCCGCTTCTCACCTCCATACTTGAATGTTGTCTGACTTGAGTCTCCACAGGTACTGTGCATACTGTCACAATGTCGTGAGTTCTTGTGTGAGCTACCCTGCTGTTCCCCTTGGAGTCCTCCACCACCTCTGACCCTTACACTCTTGCTGCCCCCTCCGCCTCCATGACCTCCAAATCTTAGGCAGAGAGGGCATGACATAGATGTTCCATTTAGAGCTAAGTACTCTCAGGTCTCATGTTCTGTGTACCTGGACCATTTGTGAGTCTCTTGTTTTAATCGCCCTAAATGACCTAATGAGTAATGATAAGTTTTGTCACCTTTATTTGTGTTTAGTATGACCATAGACTTCACGACATCTCTCTTCCTCCCACTCAGCATGACAGGAACTTCTGGCCATATAATGGTGACCTTTCTGTCTCTGCTGTTTCACTGCCAGCATCAGTGTTAGCTTCCATTCACCATGTGTAGGAGCCTGACACACATCATACATGTTTATATATTCTGTGAAGACTATAGTGTTAAAATCACTCTATAGCCAGTAATCTAGAACTTCAGAGAGACCTTTGTCCACGGACATACAGCCAGTGGATGACAATGCCAGAATTGAAACCATGGCCGACTACACAGCTCAGGTCCGTGACCACTACACCACACTTGCAGGAATTGTCTGCTGTTCTGTCCACCATTCCCTTAAAGCAAACCTCTCTATGCTGTTCCCTCCCACAAGCCATTCCTCCACCCTGCCTCCCTTCAGTGGTTAGCAGTGGTTAACCTGTCACAGAAGAGTATTACTCGATGCCTGTGACTTTCATGCGTGGCTCCTCTCTCCTCCAGGGTTGTCAGGGAAAGGTCTAGAGCTTACATAACTTTCATGGAAAGTTTCATGGCTCCTTTAAAGAAAGGCTAGTGAAAGCCAGGGGGGTAGTGGAGCACGTCTTTAATCCCAGTGCTCAGGGGGTGGAAACCAGGAAGTCAGAAATGCAAGGCCAGCCTCAGCCATGTAGTGAGTTCAAGACGACCTTGGACCATAAGAGGTTTTCTCTCAAAGAGGAAGGGAGAGAGGGAAAAGAATGGACAGCACTGAGCGATGTGCTATCCCGCACTGTGCTAGGGAATGTGTATGGAATAATGTCTTACATTCTCACGATACAGTGGAATAGGTGTTATACTCATTTGGTTTTCCTTGATCCCAGTTCTTCTTGAGATCCACAACAGCACATCCAAGAGTGACCTCACTAGCGACTATTTCAGAGACGTCTCCTGCCTGTGCACCTGCTTTTCAGAATTTTCTTTCCACTCTCTTCAAACCCCGATGCTGGAGCTGCCTGCTGTCAGTCACCGAGCAGCCACAGGGTGTTATTAAAGCTGATGCTCTGTCCCTGCCCATACTCAACCCTTCATATTCTCGCACACATTAGCAGGGCCGAGGATGAGAGCGTGAAGTTCTGCTGCAGGCCCTGCTGCAGGATGCTGCTGGCCTCGGCAGTGACAAAGGGGAAGGAGGAGTACTTGTGGCTCAGTTCTCATGTAGCAGACTAGCTTGTGGTACACACATTCAAACTGTACCAAGCATGGGAGATTATCAGCTGGGCAAGCTAATGGGCTCCTTCTGTCTTTCCAGGTGGGTTCATCAGCTTTAATGGCTCCTGGAGGGTCCAGGGGATCCTAGCCATGTCTCGATCCCTGGGAGATTATCCGCTGAAAAATCTCAACGTGGTCATCCCAGACCCAGACATCTTGACCTTTGACCTGGACAAGCTGCAGCCTGAGTTCATGATCTTAGCGTCGGATGGCCTGTGGGATGCTTTTAGCAATGAAGAAGCAGTTCGATTCATCAAGGAGCGCTTGGATGAGCCGCACTTTGGGGCCAAAAGCATCGTCCTGCAGTCCTTTTACAGAGGCTGCCCTGACAATATTACAGTCATGGTGGTGAAGTTCAGGAATAGTAGCAAAACGGAAGAGCAGTGAGCCCTACAGGATCTCAGCTGTCCCAAACTAGAGGACGCTCAACATACTGTTCTCTTCATGTAGTAAACAGTGTGGGAATTATAATTAGGATCATGCATCCCAACACAGAACCCCCTTCCCTGATGGCCTTGAATCCCTTTGGAGTGCTGAGCTGAGGGTTCCCTGGCTGACATCGAAGAGAGGCTGCTAGGTTTGTGCTCCCCCAGCCCTTCTATCAGTGTTTGAAATGCATACATAGGTAGCCGTAGATCCCACGTGTGAGGCAAAAGAAAGACAGGCCATGTATTTTCCTTTTTAATGTACTTTTCATGATCTCTTTCCTGGTCCTTCAGGAACCTGCCTTGGTGTCCTCTCCTGCACCTGGGAAGGGCGAGCCGGTGTTGCCCGTCCATCACCGTGATGATGTGGTAGCCACGCTCTCTGCCTCAAAGTAGTTCCCTCAGAAATGCTCTCCCCTTCTGAGCGTTGGCCTTTAGTACTCCAGCAGCCTGGAAGGAGACGTGCAACACTTAGTCATGTGTTGCCTGCTCCTAGAGACTGAGGCACGGAAAGTCAGTGCAGCTTCCTGTACACCAGACCTCCCCCTTCCCCTTGCTTCCTTCATTAGTTAAGAGAGTCAGGATGCAGTTAACCAGCCCCTATGTCTCTCCTCCTGGAGGTAACCTCACCATGTTCACACCTTACAGGGTGGAAAGCACATCACAGTACAGTGCCCTTCCGCCCTGAAGGAGGAATAGGGCTGGGATGATTCTCAATGTGCTTGAGAATCGCTGTCCACCCTGGAGAGGAGGGCAGGAGTCCTGGGGTCACCAGCTCACACTCACCAGCCGCTGGTTTCTGCACGGCCCTTCTCGAGCCCGTTCTACCAAGTAGCTTTCCTGTCTCCCAAACAGTGCTGGGAGAAACTGCAGCCTAGAATCACCCACAAGTGCTGTTCCCAGCTAGCACCGCAAGTTGGTATTTGGTGGCAAACTACTGGGACATGCTTCCTGGCAAGAGAAAGACCTTTCATGTTCAATTGCAAATACCCATACCCAGGCAAATGTGAACTGTCTGCTGTGACCTGGAGGGAGAACGGCAGACTGGCTCCTGGGGACCTGCGTGCACTGGTGGCAGAGCTGGTTGGGAAGAGAACCCTCAGAGACAAGCAGCAGAGTCATTTGGGGGCTAGAGGGCTAGATTACTGCTCCTAACACCAAAGTTATGGGGGGGGGGCGTCCCAGTCTATATACTTTGTAAGTTAATTTATAGGACATATTAGGTTGTCCTTTTTGATTGATTGAACCAGCCCCAAAGAGCCAAGGTTATCGTTGTGAACACGCTCCGAGCCCGCCTGGCTTTGTCCTCTCAGAGGGTGTTTGTCAGCATGGCTTCTCAGGGCCTGCTCCTTAGCTACCCCTTCCCCACTGCCAAGCCCTCTGTCCTTCAGCTGCAGGGCTTGTAGGTGGAGAATGGCAGACTTGGACTCCTCGGACGCACACTGTCTTGATTCCGCTGGGAACTCGCTTTCCTCTGACTGCATCAAGAATTAATAATGGCCTCCCAGAAAAATCACTTACTTTTGTATCTTGTGTCTTCAACATTGGAATTAGGGTCTTTTCTGCTTTTCAGAATGTTTTAGTACAAAATACATTCTATCATGTTAGAGTGGAGCGTTGGCTTGTGGAGATGCGGGCTGACGGTGTTCATTATGGCTCTAGTGGAAGGGGAGTGGAGGAGGCAGGTGTGGGGTTAACCAGTGCTGGGATGGGCCTGTCCACTTCGGATGCTCTTACTCTAGAGTGCCCGAAGCCCTTCCTCTAGCTAAAGGTCCAGATTGACAGAAGAGAGTCAACTCTTTTCTGTATTTGCCTAACACAGAAGTATATAACAAGAGGAAAGAAAAGTAATTCGAGACACAAATGTTTCCGTAAAGAAAAAAAAAAAAAGACTTTGCTATCAAATTAGTCGGTTGGTATTCCTTGAGCAAGCAGGGTCTTTAAACCAGCATGGCTGACTACACTGGCTACAGAGCCTTCTGATCGAGGTTTATGGATATGTCTTGTAAATTTTGCTTTGGAGAAGAAACTTATTTAACCAAATAGGAAAAAAAAATTATATATATATATATATATATATATATATATCTCCTTTCTGGCCTCTTCCCCTTCCCATGGCTTGTATACTTTTTTAAAGATAGAAATTCTAGGCAAAATGGTAGTATTTTGATAAGTAGTTACACATAAAACAAGAGTAGCCCTTTACCTTCTCCCCCTCCTGGAATGCCCCTTCCTGATCTGTGCCCAGCCATGGCGAGTCTACAGTTAGGTGTGGGCTCTGCATCCTGGCCACTCCCCTTCTCTGGCGGCTTCAGAAGGGTGAATCTAGCTGCAAGAGAAACGGATTTGAGAGAGTAAGTGTGAAACTTCCATAAACAGCACTGCCAAAGCCTTGGGCCCATCCCAAAGGCTCCCCGGACTCCCTACCTAGCCTGAGTTCTAATTGCCAATAGTCCCCACAGTGCCAAAGTTGGGAGAGTTTTACAGTGTTTTAGGAGTAGAGCTGATGCCAGCCCAGCCCCCCAGGCCCCTTACCTGTGCTGCTGCTTCCCTGGCGATTTCTACTCTTCAGGTGGGATAGGGTGGGAGGGTGGGGCAGGATTTTAAAGAACTCACTGCATTTGCAGTTGTTTAATCATAAAAATAAATTATACAAACCCAGAACAGTCCAAAGCTAGTTCCCAAGAGCTGTTTCTAAAATGTGATCAGCTCAGCCAAGCCAGTCTGGATCACTGTTCGACCCCATGGTGTGTGCACTCACTCCCGGTAGCCAGGTACTCTCTGCTCCTTGCTGTGAATGGAAGGGACTGGCCTCTTGAATCTGGTATTTGTCAAAAACAAGACCCAGAGAAGGTTCTAGTACACAGCTTCCCCGGCTTGGCAACTGTGATTTGGACAGTTTGCACAGATGCAGAAGACGGCAGGGAGTGCTAGCACTGATGTTCTAATCCTCTCAGGAGGCTCTAGGGAGCTGACTGCACTCTTGGCTTGGGCATCTGGAAATGTGTGAAGGAGTCACAAAAGCAGTGACCTCTTTTTCCTTTGCCAGGTGCACTTTGATTTTCCTGTTTGTTCTCATCCTCCTCTTCCTGATTTCACAGATCTTTTTCCTCCTTTGACCCAGGATTACACATAGCTTCTCCCTGGAATAGTCACCCAAAGTACCCTGTGTTTGTTTAACCAGCACTCCTGATTCAGCTCTGGACAAGATGGCGGTCAGATACTGGGGAAGGAGGGAGGTGAACTCCGAACCATGAACTGCCTTTGGGCAAATCGGATGCATCTTGCAGGAACAGAGGAATCTAGCAGCCCTCAACACAGGGAACACATATACTAGAAATGTTTTTAGATACATGGTTTTATTGTCAGAGGAGGTGGGGAGCCATACTTCATGGTGCGAAATAAATTCACAACCAAGCTGAATGTCATAGAGGAGAGGAGAAAATCACATACAACACAGTGTCTGCAAACTTCTTGTTTTTCATATTAGCTTGATCACAGGTCTGAATAACCCCTCCTGACAGGCCAATGGGATCCTAGGAATTACGGTTTGTAAGTCAGAAGCACTGAGCATTCATCTGCAAGGCTGGCTTAGGATAGAAACAGTATTGGAATGCGATGATTTGATATGACCAACGGTCTCCATTGACAGCAGAAGGCCAGCAGGCACATTGAAACATTCTGAAAGGCCTCCCTCCTTTTCTGTAAGAAGCAAGGGCTTCGCCATGCTGGGCTTCTCGGCTGGGCTACCTCAGCGCTCAGTCGTTTCTCTGCAGCTTTCTTTGCTTTCCAAATTAAACCAAGATGTTTTTCCCTCATCACTGACACACACCAAGAAAGAAAGGAAGGAGGAAGGAAGGAAAGAAGGAAGGAAGGAAGGCAGGCAAACAAGCAAGCGGGAAAATACACACTTGATTGACATTGTAACTAATGTGTAATAGGAATGTCAACTGTTAATATTGACACACTATTATCTTTTCTCTCTTCACACCAGACTCTTTGAAATAATTTGCAATCTAGAACTCATATATCCTGAAATTCATAGCCTATGTCATCCTGTCTTTACACATGTGCACACACACGCGCGCGCGCGCACACACACACACACACACACACACACACACACAGTTAAGTCTGGCAACTTAAAAGGCTTGCCCATATCTATCTCCCTAGCCATTATCAATTGGGGGAGGGGGAACAGGCAGCTGTAACAAGTAACCCAAAACTATGGGTGAAACACAGAATAGAATAAATCTGGGGTACAGTCACTAATTTAAAACTGCATCTGATATTTTGGGGAATATGCCACCTATATAATACAAAATAGTAAAAAGTAAAACAAAGCTAAGAATAGCATCCCTTAAACTAAGCCGTAGATCGGAAAAGGACAAGGACAGTTGGTACGGTGGGATCCTTAGGTCCGTTTCTAAATGTCCCCTAATACATAAGCGTTTGCAGTCTTAGTAACGCTGCTGCTCTGTCCGTCGTTTGGTCGGTTTACTACTGCCGAGGGGCATACTGTCAACCCAGTGTTATAATCATGCTACACACCCATGTACAGTCTGGGTTAAGGTCACCTCTGAGACGCGTGTGTGCTGTTCATCTCCACAAATCATCATAGGCGCGTTTGCTGTTCAGAATTTCACTAAGAAGCAAACATGCAGCAAAGGAGTAGTTCATATTCAGGGGCCTATTTTCATTTATTCTAAGTCTTGTATTGTTTAACCACAGAATCTTGTACATTCGCCACGTCTAAATACATTTTTGAAAGCTTCCAAAGACCAGCCTCCTTCTTCTTGGCATAAGGACATTATTTAATGGTTCTGGCGGCAGCTTGGGGCTAGCAGGTTTTAAGGAAGGGCAGGAAAATCTACCTGACCCTCACAGTGCTCATGAGGAACTCTAGCAGCCACACATTATCACAACATTCCCGACAATCTAGATCTTTAAATAGGAGAGTTACATCCTTTCAGACCATTTAATCGCCCATTCATATCTGAAGTGTGTTCACACAGAGGCAAAGGGAGAAGCCTTGGTCCAGGACTGGGGTGAAAGTGGTCAAGCCTGGGTTTCCAGATGCCTGTGCACATGCAGCTTTGGATACAAACTTCCAACTCCTGTACGAAGCATCGTACAAGAGGTGCTAGTGTAGACATTTGCTGATTCTTTAAAAAGGAACCCTCATTTTCAACAGCAAAGTTGAACTGTTGTAAACTGAGTCCCAATCCCCTTTCTCCCCAGTGGGGTCTGGTAGGTGTGGGCTCACCCAGCATGGCCCTAGCAAGGCACCAGCTCATTCTATTCCTGCCCAAACCCTGGATGTGGCTTTTCTTAGAATGTTTGCATTTTCAAAGTAATGTCCCTTTTTATACTTTTTAAAGATGCTAATGGAGATGAAATGGTTTGAACATGCTGGTGATTTTCCAGATGTCAGCTGTCAACAAGGAAAGCAGTGACTGCCTGGTTGATAACAGTCAGGTTCACGGAAATAATTTCACTGTGCAATAATTTAGCATTTTTTTATGTAATACAGTCACACTACTCTCATAATTTTTAATTAGCCTGATAGAAAGCATGTATTAGACATCTTTAAGTTGGGAGGATTATGTCCTATGTAAATTTTAAACTTGCCTCAACCTATGTAAGGACGAATAGGGACTGCTTAGAACACTGCACACAGTTCTGTCACACAGGGAGAATCTAAACCATGGAACAGTAGACAATGCTCTCTACAGGCTCCAAGGCTCCATCCAGTAGTTTCTCTGTGTGTTTTTCATCGGATCCTTTTACCTGAAAACCCAAAGTTGGGAAATTGCCACGACATCATTTCAGAGCAGTAGAGGGCTCCTACATTCTTAACTTCTGTTTGTTCTTTTAAAACTGGCTCTGTGAAAGAGATTGGGACTATCTGCCTGTGTCCTCCCTTAGAGAGGAAGGCAAAGTTGGAATGGAGAGCATTTAGGGACCAGGACGGGGTGGGGGGGCAGGACCACCCCAATGGAGGGAATGGAACCTGCATTTGGTTAAAGTCGGATCACTCACATTTCTGGTCACTAGCGTTTACATGTTTACCGTCTGGTTGTCCTGAGTGCTGTCCCTCTCCGCGGTCCTTGGCTGTTAGGCTTACCTCTGTTTCTGTGTGAACATCCTTTTGACAATGGATTGTCTAAAATAGAACACTGTGACAACGCACGGCACTGTGTTTGCCATCTACACTGCCTTCTCACAGGAGGTTGAGAGAGAATGTGCCTGAGTCGTCCCCGACGTGACAGGGGACATGCATGGCCTCAGCAGTGGTCTGGTAGAAGCCAGGCTTCCTGTCCTCCAGAGAGAATGGGAAGGAATGGTAACCTTGTACCATGTGGATTTGTGTTTTTCTTTCTATTTTTGGTCCTAAGAGATGATAAATTGTAATGCCCCAAGAGCAAACCCAGGACTAAGAATGTTTATCATCCGTCTCCTAACAATGTGGATGGCAAATTTGTCATTTGGAAGGCTAGCATATTTCAGGAATACAATTACTTAACTTCAAATGCAAGCAAACACGAAATGTCAGATTTTTTTAAACAACAAAAATGGTCTCTTAGCATTCCACATTCTAAACATGATTTATGTTTTGTACTTTGAACAAGAATAGCAAAATCTATTTTCTGTATGGGGGGGGGGACCTAAATATCAGCTGTGGGTTTTTTAACCAAAGAAGCAAAGGCTTTTAACCTCTGCCAGCCCCATCTTCCCTAAGCTATTTGAGCCCCACTGGGTTACACTCCTCTGCTTACTCAGAATAAACTAACAAGAAAAAAGCACCTCACAGTAGTATGGAGTCAGCACTTGCAGAAGAAATCTCACGAGTTTCTGACACAATCAAGACCACAGGGCTGGGGGCGGGGATAATACAGAAAGGAGGAAGAGGAAAGGAAAGAGGGAAGGGACCACTGTCATAGCTGAGTGGTAGTCTCTGTGAATGGTAGCATAGCTCAGAGGTCCTGAGCTTGTCCTGAGCCGTCACTGGAAGTGCTGGCTTTGTATAAGTTCTTTATATCCACCTGACATCATGAAATCCTTTCCCTTGGCAGTGTGTCCTTTCTACTTTAAACATCAGCTCGGGTTGTTTCTCAGAACATACCAAGATCCATAATGTATCAGCCATGTTTAAAAACTCTTGACATGTTTAATGATCTCACAGATCAACCAGGCTTCTGACTCAGTCCCCCAAACCCATCTGTACATCAGAGCCTTGCTGAAACCGGTGCACTTGGACCTACTTAGGGCGTTTCATTTCTACAGTCTACACTTGTCTCTACCAGACGTGAGAAACCACAATGCTGCAGGGGGTTTGGGTAGAGGTCAGAGCCGGTGGCAATGCAGTCACTCAAGATGCATGGCGTGTCATTTGGTCCCTTTGATGTGCAGGGTAGAGTTGGCATTGTAGAGACTGCTGTGTTCATGCAACCACTAGTTCTATGTTGTACACAAAATGAACAGCTAAAGGAGAAAAAGTAAACCCATTAAAGCTATTAAAATATATGTTCCTACTCTTCTTTTCCTTGAACTAAACTCATTTCTGTTTGGAAGATACGTGGTTTTGAGTTCTGATGGCTTGGGATTCTGCTCAAGTGGCAGAAAATTCACAGGTGGAGGACACCTAAACATAGTAGAAGCCAGAGGGAGGAGCTGGTGGCACTTTGGATCAGGAATGAGCCTGACACATTTAAAAATAAAAGTTTTCAAATGCATAAATGTAACATTGGTGCTTATTCTTAACATAGTTTTCAGTTTAATAATCAATATTAGATGATAAGGGTTGTATCAGTTACAGATAGATCCACATTAGCCATCAAGGCATGGCATGACCTAGAATACTACAGAACTGAATATCCATCTGCAAAGATTTCACAAGAGGCACAGGGACACTGAAACACACCGTGTGTGTACATGTGTATGTGCGATGCTGTTTTTTAAGTATTCTGGAGACTAAATGCTCAGACAGGAACATAACCCGGTGTCATGAGAGAGCGCGACCACCGAGTTGCCAAATGTAGAATTGAGTATAACAAATTATGGAGAAGGAGCATAAGAGGCAGCCAGCCTTCGCTTGCTTTCCTCTTCTTTCATTAAAAACACGAGCCAGACACATCGGTTCTCACTTGTAATCCTAGCAGTCATGAAATGGGGCCAGAAGAACCATAAATGCAAGGCAAATCGGAGACCTGGCAAAATCTCCTCAGTAGTGGATAATACTCAGTAGAAGCTGCATTCCGAAGTTTTGGCCTGCCACCATCTTGTGGGAGGATCATTTTTCCAACAGAAATGGAAAGTACGATATCTTCCCCACTTGAGTTGGGATAAATTTGGAAAGCTTTCTTACTCAACTCTGATGGACCTGCTGGTCCCCCGCTAAGGTAAGTCTGTAAACAACAATGGATCTGAGCAAAGTACACTGGGAAGCTGTTTTTAGGATGCCTGAGGCCGAGTTCCTGGGAGGAAGGAAGGACTCACAAGTTGTCCCACGATCATCACAGTTCAGGGCATCAGACTGCAGTCCAAGTGCAGAGAATGCAATGGCAGCCTGTGGATCCCAGGTGGCAGAGTTAAAATGGAGGAGGGGTCAACAGGTCCCGTGTCTCGAGTCTTCAGCTGAGGGCTTTACTGCACAGGGTGGGGGTTGTCAAAGCTGCAGAAGCCTTAAATAGCTGCTACAGAGCTGAGGGCACCAGAGGAATAGAGAGGTTGAGCATTGCTAAGAATTGTCAAGTTCTGACCACATGCAGTGGGGAGACCACTTAAACTATTGCCAATGTCTAGATATCATGCTTTAGAAACATGGACTCTACACTAAGGCCTACTGCAGACTTAGTCTACATATGCTTAAGACTAACCTCTGATAAGAGCTACAGGACAGACAAAATTCCAAAGTTGAGCCCTAACAATCCTGAGGAATTCTCCTAGGCTTTCACTAGTTGGCATAAGTAACCCTTAAAACTCTCCACTGCATCAAAACAAACAAAACCCTCAAGCTTAAAATAGTCACTGAATGACTGAGAGACTGCCTAGAACTAAACACTGAGAACTACTCAGAGTAAGAAAGCAGCTCAGAGTAGTTATGTGTTTTTAACTTCGCTCCCATAGTTCAACATAATGCCATCAGTAGATCATCACATGTAAAGAAACAGAAAAATGTGACTGATAGTCAAGAAACACCGAAGTCAGGAAGAAACAACCCCTAATACCCACAAGGTGCACTTTGAAGAGCTCAGAACAGCTGCAAATGCATTTGGGGAGTTAAAAATAACCATGGTCCTAATGAGAAAAACAAAAAGAATATCAGCATACAGATGCAACATTAAAACACATGTCTTTAGTCCCAGCACTCAGGAGGCAGAGTGGCGTATCTCTGTGAGTTCAAGGCTAGCCTGGTCTACATAACAAGGTCCAGGACAAATAGGCTTGCATAGAGAGACCCAGCCTCAAACAAACAAAATTGAAATGTTGGAATAAAGAACATAATTGTGGTGGTTTGAATAAGCTTGGCCCAGAGATTGGCACTATTAGGTGTGGCCTTGTTGAAGGAAGGTTGTCACTTGGGGGTTGGCTTTGAGACCCTCCTAACTGCCTGGAAGACAACAGTGTTCTCCTGTTTGCCTTTGGAAAAAGATGGAGAATTTTGGCTCCTACAGCCCCACATCTATGTGGATGCTGCCACGCTCCCACCTTGATGATAATGGACTGAACCTCGGAACCTGTAAGTCAGCCCCAATTAAATGTTGTCCTTTCTAAGAGTTGCCTTGGTCATGGTGTCTCTTCACAGCAATGGGAACCCCCAACTAAGACAATAATAAATGTGGAAATAGAACCTAAATTTAAAAAAATATACTTGTTCTGTTTATTAGAACCAAGAAATGAGAAAAGCAGCAGCCATGAATTTAAGCAAGGAGTGCAGTAAAGAAATCACTGTCAAAGCCACGCCATGGTAAGGGGAAGGGAGAGAGAGAATGGCCACAGACATCTGGGGCAGTCAGTCGTAGCTACTTCTTGGAGATGGAGAGGAGCTGAGAGAAAATGCTGGGAGAAAAGCAGACTGGCAGTTGCCAGGGCTAAGGGAGCTGAGAAGTTGTCAATCATGGTGGGAGACCTGCCAGTTGTAAGGGTTATGCTGCCCCGGGAGGAGGCCAGGTGAGCTGGGACAGCCTGGGAACTAGCATGCAGCTCTGACCTGTTGGGGACTTGTTTGAGTTCACAGAGAACTAGAAGCTCTTTCTGGAGGCTGGAGGGCTATGAGAACTGTTAAAAAGTATTGGTTTTCTGACAAGCAGAACCCCACTTTACAAGGTTTCAAAGGAATGTTGAGTGTTTACAGGGTCAGGGTCCAGCCTGACCTGAGCCCAGATGACAATCCTGGGGGTTGGAGCCTGACAGAGATAAAACACCACGACCAAAAGCAACTGGAAGAGGAAGGGTTTTTGTTTGTTTGTTTTTTCATCTTACTCCGTTACGGTAGTGGTTCTCCATTTTCCTAACGCTATGACCCCCTAATAAGTTTAAATATCTCATGCTGTGGTGACCCCCCCCCATGTAAACTTATTTTCATTGCTACTTCGTAAGTGTAATTATTTGCTATTGTGAATTATAATGTAAATATACTAGATTAGCATTTCCTCCACTTTGCTACAGCCTGTCTTCCTTACCTGATGCCTTGTGGCCTTCCTTGTCATATGGCTATAAAAAGCTCATACAATCTCTTCTGTAGCAAAGCACAACCCTCGTGGTAACCAGAACCCATGTTCTTGGCCATGATCATCCATATTTGGAAGTGAAAAAGAAAGCCAGCTTCTTATTTACTCTAGTGGATATTTTATGTATTTACATTTCAAATGTTATCCCCTTTCCCCCTCTCCCATCCCTCCTACCCACTTCTCCTGCTTCTATGAAGATGCTCCCACTCCCACCCACTCCCACCCACTCCCACCCACTCCCACCTCAACGCCCTGGCATTCCCCTACACTGGGGTAACAAGCTTTCACAGGATCAAGGGCTTCTCCTCTTATTAATGCCAGAAAATGCCATCCTCTGCTACATATGCTCTAGAGCCATGGATCTCTCCATGTCTACTCTTTGATTGGTGGTTTAGTCCCTGGGAGCTCTGGTGGGGTCTGTTTGGTTGATATTGTTGTTCTTCCTATGAAGTTGCAAACCCCTTCAGCTCCTTCAGTTCTTTCTCTTAACTCCTTCATTGGGGTCCCTGTGCTCAGTCCAATGGTTAGCTGCAAGCATCCTCAGCTGTATCAGTAAGGCTCTGGCAGAGCCTCTCAGGAGACAGCTATAGCAGGCTCCTGTCAGCAAGCACTTCTTGGCATCAGCAATAGTGACTGAGTTTGGTGGCTGAATATGGAATGGATCCCCAGGTGGGGCAGTTTCCGGATGGCCTTTTTTCTTCAGTCCCTGCTCCAGTCCCTGTATTTCCTCCCTTGAGTATTTTGTTTCTTATTTACTTTAAAGAGAAGCATTTTTACCTTGATAGCAGCCTGTAAGGAGTGACCCTGTCATAGGCTTCAAGGGCCACAGGAGAAAATTATAACAGTGGATCTCACAGGCTGCACCCTGGAATTATCTGCATGCAGCAAGGCAGGGCTTCCTCTAGAGCTGTGCAAGATGATAAAAATCATTCAAGATTAGATGAGATACGTAAGAGAGATAAGCAAGAACATAGCTCTGACTTCTCTACGTGAAACCTCAAGTTGCTATGATAAATAAACTTAGGATCATAAGGAAACCCCACCCCCTTTTATAAATGTCGGTGTGTGCCAGGCATTTAGAGGAACTCCTTGGAAATCTGGTCCTGCATGCAGCCTAGGGAGCTGATGGAGCTCGAGAGAATTCCAGTTGAGAAGTGGTCTTTGACCCCACCCAAATCAAAGGACTCACTTTAGCATAAAGGAAGCCACGGGGTATGGTGGCACAAGCCTGTAATCTTAGCATTTGGGAGGCTGGGGGAGGCAAGAGGATTGAAAGTCCTGGGGGATTAAAGCATAAAACTGATATAAGAATCTAGAACACACGAGCAGGGGCTAGGGACACTACAGAATCCACCCTTCTCCCCAGTTAGAGCTAGCCCTCTTCTTACTCCTCTCTGCAGTGATGGCCTGCAAGAGAGGCCTCGGGGAGAAGGGCTTTATCCCTCCACCTCATGCTCACAGCAGGTCCTTATCGAAATGGCTGTTATCTTGCCATTTTACATCTGGGAAGCAGATGTTCCCACTGTTAATGCCAATATCACGTAAAGGTAAGGCCACGGTTAAGGGAAGTGAAAACTGCAGATGTCCCAGAGAATGACCAAAGCACCAGTTCCACCGAGCCAGAAACCTGCTTTACCTGAGCTGGCCTCAGAAGTTACGCAGCACAAACTTCCGCTGCTGTCACAAAATGCCTCACGGGATCAGATTCAAGAAGGGAGGATTCTGGCTCATGGTGGAGGGACTAGACATCACAGCAGAAGCACATGGTGGAGGAAAAGTGTAGGCATCAAGTTTTTGAAACCTACTTTTAATAAGGGTTCAACCTCCCATCTGGTCCACCACCCAGCAATGGAAGTGGAGGAGAGAAGTTACTAGGACACGGGAGAAGTGGACCTGTTCAGCAGTGTTCTCTGGGGGCGAGCTTGATCCTCTTTGGCAGCAGTTTAGTCCTGTAGCAAACACCAAATATGATTCAGCAGCTTCAGACCAGCCCTCTAGGCAGGCAGACACCAGGCAGCGGCAGTTGAAGAAACCACCTGGCTCGCCAACAGGCCTGGGCCGGGGCCACTGACTCCGCAAGCTGCTGCAGGAACCTCAGGAGCAGTTCTTGGGCGAGCGTCTCTCAATGGTGGCATTACCACAAGCTGAGCTCAACTACACTATGTATGGTGAACCAATACATGAGCATCTTTAGTGAAGAATAGATAGGCGGAGAAAACCAAACCAAAGCTCAGTGCTGGTCTCCCACCGTCTGTGGGGTTATAGTTACTCCTTCATCAAGAGTCCTTTCAGGTGTCTGTTGTAGCCAAACATCCTTTCGCCTGTGTCTGCTTCAGGAAAACTGTTTGTGTGCCCTAACAAAGCATCATTTGATATAACTAACTTTCCAAAGATGCTAGAAGTTGTCGCCTCAGAAAAGTGCTCCTCTGATGTTGGCCAGGAAGCAGAGCGAAGATTGGGCTGCAGTCTCAGTATCTCCTTCAGAGGTCTAACTTCAAATTGTTTAACTTTTTCCCATTTAGCCCCACCTCTCAGATGCTCCCCTGCCTTCCAGTACCACAGGCTGGAGATAAGACCTTTGGCCTTTGCAGACATTTACAATCCAACCCAGACTAGAACCCAAAGGCCCTAAGCCACGTGTCCTTTTCACACTGTAAGGCAGATCACTACACTACACCTAGCCACTCATTCCCATACAGTTCATTTCTGCATGATGGGAGAAAGCTCCTAATTCATTTGGTGACAGGAATACAGTTCTCTACCCTCCTGACACTGGGATTGGTTTTGGCCAGAGCACACATATCCCACTGTATTTCTGTCAAGTCCCAAACCCCAATATTGTCATCTGGGCTCAGCTCAGGCTGGACCCTGACCCTGTAAACACTCAGCATTCCTCTGAAACCTTGTAAAGTGGGGTTCTGCTTGTCAGAAAACCAATACTTTTTAACAGCTCTCATAGCCCTCCAGCCTCCAGAAGGAGCTTCTAGTTCTCTGTGAAAAACAAGTCCCCAACAGGTCAGAGCTGCATGCTAGTTCCCAGGCTGTCCCAGCTCACCTGGCCTCCTCCCGGGGCAGCATAACCCTTACAACTGGCAGGTCTCCCACCATGATTGCCAACTTCTCTGCTCCCATAGCCCTGGCAACTTCCTCTCCCTGCCTTCTCTCTGGTCTTCTCTCTGTCCCTGAGAGGTGGCTTTGGCAGACTTCCCCCAGATGGCTCTGGCTATTCTGTCACACTCACCTACAATAAAACCCTTCCCCCTAACCATGGAGCTGCCTGATGGAGGCCTCTTACTGCGCCTAGCCTGTTTCCACTAGTCATTTGTTTTGCCTTCTCTCTGTAACGATGGTGTTGCAGATGGCCACTGCCCTTGAACCTGTGCCCTGGCATGAGAAGATACTTGGCGCAGGGTACTAGGTAACTGCTGGCAAGCAATGTACGCTAAAAGTACACACAGCGGTCCTCAATTTCACTCTGAGCCTTGGGAGTGACTGCAGCATAATCTCACCTGAGCTAACCAGTGTGCTAGGAGCCAAAGACTCAGCGCCTGTAAACGAAGGAGGCAGCCCATCGAGTACGAAAACACATGAATGGTGGGGCTGCAACAGACTGGACAGCCAGCCAGCCAAAGCGCAGGGCCCAGCACTAACCTTTGCTTTGGCTGAACTTTTAAAAGCTGTCGGTTCAGAAAGCCAGCAGAGATGGTGTTTTTTTTGTCTTGGTTTTTAAGCCCCTACCTAGTTATTGAGAAGGTGACAGGGAACATGTGTGCCATACGTGAAGGTCAAAAAACCACTTGCAGGAGTCGGCTCTCCCTTCTGTCACGAGGGTGGCTGGGGATCAAATTCAGGCCATCGGGCTCAATGTCAAGTTCCTTTCTACCTGCAGAGCCGTCTCACCAGCCCAGAGGCTGTGGTTTTAATAATAGAATGGGCTAATAATTACCACCCAAAAAGCTTAAAGTTATGAAACATGCAGATGTTTAATTCATCTGACCATTTTTCATAATCATTTTACAGATCTTTAGGAAAAAATCATTAGTTGGACTCAATCTGGGTCTGGATTTTCTGAGACTTAGACTGCAGAATAATTTATTTTATTTTTAAAAATTCTCTCTTAAAATTTTTCTTTTGATCCCTTAACATCCCGAACCTCTCTAAAAACTGATCAAATACATTTTTTTTAAATCACCACCTCCATCAGTCTCAGTCAGTCACTTGTCTGTTGGGTACAGAGCACAGACTGATGACACTAAGGGAGGTGCTCACATGCTCATTCTAGGGAGCCTCCATCACTGTAGTTAGCACCCAGTTAGAAATCAGCATCACAGGAGCTGACTGCTGTTCCTGAGGTCCTATTTTCTGAAGAAGGTTTGAAGACTTATTGCCAGATCATTACTGAGAAGGGATCACCTGTTCTGAATCAACTCTAGGAGAAAGTTGCGAAATCCCTGGAATCTGGGGACTTTAGGAACCTCACACAAGGAAGCACCCGCACTGGGAAAGCGCGGACTTCAGTCAGGCTCTGCTTCAGACTCCTGTCTCCACGGTGAGCTGGTAACAACACAAATGGCGTTTCTGCCTTTTAAAATCCTTTACTGACAAATCGATTACTCAGTGGAAAACACACACTGGGTACCCGGGTTAACGATGCAGCTTGGACCCTCCATCTTCCCTTTCTGACTCCCACACTGCAACAGGAAACACTGGGACTGTCCTAGCTTTCCGTACCTTTAGCAACTGCTCTGCCTGGCAGTCTCTATTATTCCCAAATTCTTTGAAGGATAATGAGACAGACGAAGTGACATCTAGAAACACTGACTATGGTTTTGTTTTGTTTTGTTTTTTAAAAAAAACTGTACAAAGCTCAAATTTTTTTTGCTTTAATTCTCCATATGTTTACAGTGCAACAAAGTTCAACAAACTACTGACAGTAATAACCTAGGACGTCACAGTAATGGGACTTTCAGAATTAAACTGCTCAGTACAGTAAATAAAACAAAGCTCAAATGTGAAAGGCAATTCACTATAGACTGAAACCATCATAACATTTAAACACTTAGAAAGTTGAAATAACATTAAATAATAATTGACTTGGTACCTCTGCAGTCCATATCATTCAGTACCTTGCAAAGGAAACAATACAAATGAATTTTTTCAATATAACTTCAGTAAAGCTTTTTACAAGAAATATGTATGTGTATATCTTTTAATAATAACCACCTAAGATATGCACTGAACCACTGTGACTAGACTATCTAATAAGTACAACTCCACACTATCTTCTGGCTGTGGAATGGTTAGTTTTTCTTTCAGGGAAATCTTAAGAAATTCTAATCTACAGCCTGAGTCATCCAGACTGTCTGACCGTTTGATTTTATTAGCAAAACCATTCATTTGCTTGATGTTTGACTCCTGATCATCACTTTTAAAGGATCCAAGTTAAACAAATACTGTAAGTTCAGGCCTTGGCGCTCCAGTCTAGGTAGGCTCCGTGAGTGACGTCCAGGCAAGCCTGCAGTGCTAACTCTGACTCTTTCTGCACAGTGCCTTCCTCCTCCTGCCGGATGATGTAAGGGCTTAGTAGTGGCAGGTGGTGTTCCTCAGCATGACCTGCCAGAAGGTGATGATCTCCTTGGAGGAAAAGCCATGGGCTGCAATCACCCGTCTCAGCTGACACACGTCCAAGTGTATTCTGAACAGGAAGAAAAGATTTGTGTCTTCTGGAATATGAATGTCCACTTTTAACAAATTCAGACAGATGCCGACATAGACATCCTCAAACTTGATGGGTTTCACGTGGCCCATCATCTCGTAGATCTTCGGCACCAGGTCGCCGGACATGATGTAGCCCAGCCCACTGCAGTAGGGAGGGAACACCTTGAACGGGTATTCTTGGTATGAAATGTGGTTTTTATGGAAAAACCCTCTATAGGAATAGTTTTCAATTAGAGGATAGCCTGTGAAAAACTTCTCTGAGTGGTTTAGGTTTAAAAGATACTTGACTAAATTGCCCGTGTTGATGAAAACATCGGTGTCTGTTTTCATGACATACTTGGCATTGGGGCAAAATTCAATTACCCACCTGAAAGCCATAATGGTTTTCAAGGTCAAGTTATTGTAGGTATCTAAAAAGTCTTGCCGTATAATGTCGCCATAGAGAGCATGTTCATCCTCCAAGGACAATGCTAATACCTTGTCTTCCCTTTCAGCCTCCTGGCCAAGTAAGAAAAATGTAAGAACCTCGTGTCCCCACCAGGTTTTTTTCTCGCCCCAAGTAACTCTAATGGCTTGTCTGGCTTTCACATCTGAGGGACGAGAGGTCACCAGGATGACCAGGAATGGGTTTTGTTGAGAGCAGTTCGAATGTTCCCTGAGTGTGAATTGAAAGTCTTGTCTGTAAATTGGCTCATACTCATAGAAGTACATCCAGTTCACACGCTCAATCACATTGTAGTGGGGAAGGCTGAGGTACCAGATCACCAGGAAGCTCAGCAGGGACAGCAGCAGGAGGCTCCATTTGAGGGATCTCAGTGACATCCTATTGGGAATGGCAGTCAAGACAGCCGGGGCCATCCACAGCAGCAGAGAAGTACAGAAGGCACAGGTCCTACAAGATAGAGCAAAGGCTGTGTGAGTGTCCACCGCCCTAACACACATCAGTTGATGTCATATTTAATGCACATAAAAAAAAATCACCATCCAGAGGTGCACATCAAGACCCGGATTAAAACAGGACCAGGAATCATTTTCAAACAACACCTCTCATTCTACAGAAATAACTGTAAATCCTAGCTACTTGGGAAAATTCGGCAAGAAGATCACAAGTTCAAGGCCAGCCTAGGTGACTTAGAGAGACCCTGTCTCAAAATTAAAAGTAAAAAGGAAGATGGGAAGGGAAAAAAAGAAAGATGGGAGCTGAAAACATTGCACAAATGCGTAAGAGCATGGAATCTCTGTCTTTGTGTTTGGCTCATTTTGTTCCATTTACGTTGCATCGAATGCCAGGATTCTAGCGTGGGATAGCTGGGTAATACTGCACTTGCAGACTACTGCATTGCTCTAGTCCTCTCATCCATCGCTGGAGTCTCTAACTGAGTCTGTATCCTGGCTACTACGCTGCAAAATAAGTAAGCAGGTCTCACTTGTCTTTGAATGTATTCTAAGCAGGGTTTCTAGACTATCCAGCACCAGCAACACCACTGTTACCAATTTATCCTATAAAAATGATTCAGAAAACTGTGTGGGTCCTTTATAATACAAAAAGAAAAAACACCATGATTTAAAAGTCTATCATTAGAAAATCTTTGATATGAAATTATAGCTCCATCATTCAACAGGATATGTTCACTCATTACTTGAAATTTTGTTTCCCATAATTTCTTCACTGGAGCAATGAACATGATATATGCCTCCTTTGAAAAGACGGAGTAATAAAAGCCAGTGAATTCTACGTGCACAGATGCAGAGCAAGGGATCCTCAGGGATGTGTTTGACCAAGTCACTGCTTATGTCTTTGGGGTAGCCAGAAGATCTTTCTCTTACCTTCTGTATCACTAGATTACAAAGGCATTGGTTTCGATTTCCTGTCTCACTTTGTAAATAAAAAGAGCCAAAAAGCTAGATTTTGTGCCTGCATGGTGCCAAGTTCCACTAAGTGGAGATGGCTCCTATGCTAGGGGTTGGGAGCCTAAGTGTTAGCCTGTCCTAGCTTTCCCCCAGAGGTGTGACCATGTACAATTCAAACAGTCTCTCAGTTAATATTCTAAATTATTTGAATAGGCATCATTTTAACCCACAGAATGCTTGGAGAAGCTCATTTGGAGCTTCAGATGTCATACAGTAGGCTGCAGCAAACACTCACCATCACGCCTGGCTCAAAGAGGCGGGTTTACTGTACCTACTTTATAAGTGGATTTTAGAGAATTCACATGAAATACAAAGAGTATTTTCAAAAGTACTAGGACTCACAGAGATCCACCTGTGTCTGCCTGTCCTCTGCTTTCAGCTCCAGAGTTCTGGGGTCAGAGGCATGTGCCTCCATGCCTGGCTAGTGAGGATCTATTTTAATAGGAAGGACACTAATTTAAGAAGGAATGGAATGTAAGCCGCAAAGGTGAAGCAGGAGAATTAAAACAAACCGTGGACTCGTAGTCACAGCTACAAGACAGGAAAAAGACAGCCAAGACAAAATTAGGTTTATCCATGCAGTGAAAAACAGTGTAAAGCTAGAGCCATAGGTCACGACCTGCGGGTCACGACCTCTCTGGGAATAGAAGGACCTTTTCATAGGGGTCGCCTGAGACCATTGGCAGGCATTGATGTTTACATCACAATTTCTTTTTTTGTTTGTTTTGTTTTGTTTTTGTTTTTTTACATCACAATTTCTAATGGCAGCAAGATTACAGATATGAAGTAGCAATAAAAATAACGTCGTGGTTGGGGGCCACCATAGCATGAGGTGTCAAAGCATTATGAAGGCTGCTTGAGTCAGATGACGGCTAAGTCAGCTGGTTAAGTGTTTGTCATGCAAACACAGGAGCCGGACTCACAAAAGCTAGGTCCTCAAATAACATATTCCCATCATCCTGTCGCTGGGAAGGTAGACACAGGAGCATCTCTGGAGCTTGCTGGCTGGTGAGGCTTGCCCCATCAGTGAGCTCCAGACTCAGTGAGAGACAGTCTCAAAGAGTAACTGTGGAAGGCAATACTGTAATTCAGTGGTAGATTGCCTGCTGAGCGCCAAGGGCCCAAGTTCACTTCCCCGTCCTAAAATCAAAATAAAACAAGATTTCTGGGGGGGAAAGATGAAGTAGAAAATGACTGAGGAAGACACTTGATGCCACCTTCTGGCTTTCATACACATATACACTAGCACCTGCCTCTCTGTAAACACTCACACAAACAAGTACACACACACAAAGTAAAATGAACATACCAGGTAAAATGACAAGGTGGTAGGCTGCGGAGATGACTGGCTTGGTAAAATGCTTGCCATGCAAGCAAGATGACCCACGTTCAGATTTTCAGCACTCACATAGATGCCAAGCATGGTGGCCCGTGCCTGCAACACCACTGGGGTGGGGATAGCTAGGTAAAGACCCTGGCACTTGCTAGCCACCCAGTAACAACATTGGTGAGCTCTAGGTTCAGTGAGAGTATGTCTCAAAAACTATGGAGAGAAACTGAAAGTCCTGATGTTGACCTCTAGTCTCCATACACCCGAAAGCACGCCACACCACACACACACACACACACACACACACACACACACACACACACACACACACACTCTCCTTCAGTAAGAAGAATTAAAAATAAATAAGCCCCTAGCATAACCAGTAGAGGATAACTGAGTTGAATAAAGTTAAAAAGCATGTATTAATGGGAAGATAAAGAAAGCGAAGGAAAGCAGAGAAAATGTGTGGCAAACAGAAAACACAAAGGACGGCTGCTATAAACATACATCATTAGGGGAGGCCAGCTTACCTTAACCACAGGGGCTTCACAGCTTGGCCTAAATTTTTGCCATATGCTACTTAGAAGGCTCACACCTAAAACAAAAAAACACAAAGTGTTTAAAAGTTAAGAAACAGGAAAGTATGTACCAGGAAAATGGCAACCAACTACCTAGGACTATTGTCTATAGCTAACCATTCCTATCATGTCTTTTAAGTAAGTAGCATTTAAAAAAAAACAAAGAAAATCTTGTTGCTAACAAGATTTCTATTTGAAAGATCTCTTTATACCACTGTGTTTTATGTTTGCCTGCATTTGTGGATATGACTGCAAGCACCTGTGAAGGTCAGAGTTCAACAAAAGCACTCAAAAATGTAACAATCATTAAGAAACATAGTAAAAATTAGCATCAGAGACTGACCCACAGAGACTTTCTCAGAGGTCCTGATGGGAGGACAAAGGGAGCTTTAGTCCTGTGTCCTTGCCTATGAGCAGGCTCTGCAAAGCTGGTTGGGGCTGGAGCAGTGCCTGGAAGGAGTCAAGGTTGCAGCTTCTGGGAACTCAACCCTTCCCCCTGAGCTGTGTGAGGTATTCCACCTTCTCTTTACCAACACTGTCTAATTTAGCTCTCTGCTGACCTTGGCCATGTTTCCTCCTGGAAATAGTATATATGATACAAGAAGCTTGGCTTCTTAATAAACTTGCTTGAGTCAGGTATGGTGATGCACACCTTTAATACCAGCGCCCTGGAAGCAGAGGCATGGGGATCTGAGTTTCAGGCCAACCTGATCTATGTAGTGGGTTCCAGGACCGCTGAGGTTTGCCCTGGAGTTATCTGTATCTTGATGCTAATTCCACTGCCCCAAGGACGGCTGCCTGGTCAGGACTCAGGTGACTTCACCAGAACCTTCCCCCATTTAAACTGTAAAGTACAGGTGAGGGCAGGAACAGGATAGAAGGAGGCCTGTCATTGGAGGAGAAGGAAGGGTGGGCGGGAGAAGAGTGTGAAGGAAGAGGAGGAGACTGGGATGGAGGAAGAAGAGAGGGAGAGAAGCAGTAGACAACATGGAAGGTGACGTCGTTAAGATTCCGGGACTTAGAGGAAGGACTGAAGAGCTGAGGGGCTGGCAACCCCATAAGAACAACAGTGTCAACCAGCCACAGCTCCCAGGACTAAACCGCTACCCACAGACTACACACGGACTGACCCGGGCTCCAGCTGCATATGCAGCAGCGAAGAGCCTTGTGGGGCACCAGTGCAGGGGAAAGCCCTTGGTCCTGCCGAGGTTGGACCCCAGTGCAGGGGAATACGGGGGGCAGTAAGCAGTAAGGAGGATGGATGGGGGACACCCATATGGGGGAGGGGGAAGGGGAGGGGAACACCCATATGGGGGAGGGGAGGAAGGGGAGGGGGACTTCTGGACAGGAAACCGGGAAGGAAAATAAAATTTGAAATGTAAGTAAAGAAATATATCTAATAAAAAATTAAAAAAAAAGATTCCACGCTGTACCTTTACAGGCTGTTATGAATGTTCTTAAGGGATGGATGGTACTGGGCTTTGTATGTTTAGGTGGGCAATTATATCGTATCAATTGGGTCAAAGGTTATTGTGTTGTGTGTTCTTTCATGTGTAGATTTAAGTGTAATGGAGTGTGGGGCGGCTGGTCTGGGCTGCCACGGAGTTGGGATGTGTGTTTCTGGCATGGAAACCTGCCTTGGGAACTAGATAGGTAGAGAGATTGCTGACGGCTCAGAGAGAGGCCTTCTGCAGTGTGATGTGGGATGGAGCAAAGCGGGTGAGAGGCTTTGCTGACTGAGACTTAAGATATCCAGCAGACATCTTGGGGCACTGCAGTGTAAACCTAATGGGGAGAGAATACAGAGAAAAATCTCTCTTGAAAAGGAAAACAAAATAAAAAAGAAAGAAAAACGAAAACTTGCTTGGCATTGGTCATGAGCTTATGCAAGTCCTGGTCCCAGTTATTGCTTCTGCTCTGTTTTTTCCATTTCTCATACACACACACACACACACACACACACACACACACACACACACACACACACCCCTCACCATGTGGGACACTTACTCCTGCTGGTTCAGGACATCGCCGTATGGAAGCAAAACCTGAAACATCTGCTTATAAATCAATCCCACACCATCCCACCTCCCACATTCTGGGTGACACAAGATTTTCCCTGTATCTATTAAGTGCTATGATCTCAAGTTTGTCCCCACCAAAACCCATGATGGGCCCCAATGTGATGGAGTTTGCGAAGTAGTAAGGGGAAAGGGCTCTGCCCTCACAGAGGAATTGATACAGTTCCTAACAAAATGGACCAGTCACCTCAGGTTAGCTGTTACAAAGCCGGCCTGGCAGGTCCCGTGAGCCCCTCTTGCAGATGAGCGCCTGTGCACATCTTTGTACATCTTATCTCTTTCCACTTTATGTGGAACAGCATACAAACCCTCTTGAGAAGCCAACACGTGGCACCACGCTTTCTGTTTCCAGTCTCATGGGCTAAACCTATCTGTTTCTTAAGGGTGACCTAGCCACAATTTTTTTTGTTCTGGCAACAGAAAACAGCTAAGTGTGTGTGTGTGTGTGTGTGTGTGTGTGTGTGTGTGTGTGAAAGGAAAGTAAGGATGAATGGAATGTTGCAGATTAGACTGGTAATTTTTTTAATATTAAAATTCCATTTATTTGCTTGTTTTGCTTGTACATACACACTTGGGAACTGGAGAACAGCTTCCTGGAGCTGGTAGAGAAGTGGATCCTGGGAGTGAGTTCATGTCATCAGGCTTGGTGACAAATGCCTTTACCCACTAAACTACCTCAATGGCCCAATAATCCTTTTTTAAAATTTGAGAATTCATACATGAATACTGTATGTACATAATATCCACCCCTTCCTCTCCCCTCCTCCCATGTTCTCCTCACTCACTCCTCAAATTGACCTCTATATATATACTATATACTATATATATGTAATATATTATACATATATACACATTATACACACACACACACACACACTGTTAAGTCTGTTTTAGTGTTGCCTGTTTGCATACATATTTAAGGGTACCCATGTATGACTGGATAACCTATAAGATGGCTTATCCTTGGAGGAGACATTTCTTAGCAGTAATTAATTTATAGTTCTTCATGTAAGAGTAGAGTTTTGTGAGATTTCCCCTGTGTGTTGGCATGTCAGCTGGTGTTGGTATTATGTAGGTCATGTTTAGGAGACTATATTGAGATGTCAGGGTGCAGTTTCCCTGTCATATATGGAAGGCATTTTCTTACAGCAGTTCTGGTCCTCTGCCTCTTGCAATCTTTCCTCCCCTTCTGTGATACTTAGACCCTTACATTAAAAGGTTGCATTGTAGATGTATCAATAATTCTGACCTGATAAAAAATATTTAACACCTTTTATCCAATAAAAGTGAAAAGAAATACAGTCGGCCTTCTGCACCCACAAATTCAGCCAACTGCAAGAAGCAATGAAAATGCTGGTGCTGGCAGCAAACGCGCGTAAGTTAAGGTAAGAGGGAGTTAAAGGTAGGAGGATTGAGATTTTGAGACAATTCTCAGGTATACAGTGAATTCAAGGCTATTTTTAAGCATACTAATGTCAACCAGAACAAAAGGAAACATCCTTTGATACAAACAATGTACTAACAACCATGTGACTACTCCACTATAAAGTCGAGTGTTGTTACATACATTAGATGTAAGAATTCCTGACATATGTACGAAACTCCAAAAATGCTAATTAAAAGAACATTCTATATTCTAATTAAATGCAACATTCTATATTGCTGTATTTGCATAAACTATACAGGAAGTAAAGAGTCTATAGCCATGGGAAGTAAGGGTTAGGGCTCTACTGCTGTAATAAAACACCAAGGCCAAAAACCAAGTGGGGAGGGAAGGGTTTACTTGGCTTACACTTCCATAGCACTGTTTATCATGGAACTCAAATAGGGCAGGATCCTGGAGGCAGGAAATGGCGCAGAGGCCATGGAAGGGTACTGCTTAATAGCTTGCTCCTCATGGTTTGCTCAGCCTGCTTTCTTATAGAACCCAGGACCCATGGATAGCACCACCCAAAATGGGTCAGTCCCTCCCCCGTCAATCTCTAATAAAGAAAATGCCTTAGAGGTGGATCTTATGGAAGCATTTTCTCAAATGATATTCCCTCCTTTAAGATAGCTCTAGCATGTGTCAAGTTGACATAAGACTAGCTAGCATGTCTAGCCTCATACAGTGAGTGTGGGGTCAGAGACTAACATGAAAGGCTTGAGGACATTGAGGGGTGATGACAGTGTTCAGGATGTACTAGTGGAGATGGTTATACAGCACTAGACTTAGTAACGCCACTGTACTGTATACCTGAAAAAAACTCATGACTGTATAAATGACATAGCAATAAGGCTGTTAAAATCCATTTCTTGTTTTTAAAAGCCGTACATTGGTGTACTTAGGAGTAGAGAGCCAAGATACCGGTGTTTAGTTTTGACTAGTTCAGTAATAAGATAAGTAGAGTTAGATTCCCTTCTGCGCATACTTTTCTAATGGAGTACAAAATGGTAAGAACTCTACAGAGAACTATGGAGTCTATTCTTTTGTCGCTGGTTTCAATTGTATCTCCCACAGTTTCATGTGTCTGAAATTATGTGTTTTTACAGCATAATTCACTGCAACACTACTCTAGAAAATAACTACAAAACCAACGCTATCACCAAAGAGGATGTATAACGCATGTATCCATGGTGGAATCTTACACAGCTATTATAAACAGAAAGAAAATAGCAATGATGCCATGTGCATGCTGGTATGAGAGGATGTCTAGACAATAGGAAGCAAAGGACTTAGAGATGAAATAAACAATACTAACTTTTTCTTCCAGAAAAATACATTTGTTCTATTTCCTTTTTTTTTTTTCCAATAAAAAAGGAAAGTCTATTTTGTTGGAAATTCAAATGGCTACTCCGGCTTGTTTCTTGGGACCTTTTGCTTTAAAATTTTTTCCCTTCCTTTTACTTTGAGGCAAAGTCTGTCTTTGACTCTGGTGTGTATTTCCTGTATGCAGCAAAATGCTGGATCCTCTTTATGTATCTAGTCTTTTTGTCTGTCTTTTTATTAGGGAATTGAGTCCATTGATATTGAGAGCTATTAGGGACCAATGATTGTTGCTTCTTGTTATTTTTGTTGTTAGAGGTGGAATTATGTTTTTGTGTCTCTCTTCTTTTGGGTTTGTCATGAAAAGACGACTTTCTTGCTTTTTTTAGGGTGTAGTTTTCCTCTTTGTGTTGGACTTTTTCTTCTATTATCCTCTGTAGGGCTGGGTTTGTGGAAAGATATTGTTTAAATTTGTGTTTGTCTTAAAATACCTTGGTTTCTCCATCTATGGTAATTGTGAGTTTTGCTAGGTATAGTAGCCCAGTCTGGTATTTTTGTTCTCTTAGGGTCTGTATGATATCTTTCCAGGATCTTCTGGCTTTTAGAGTCTCTGTTGAGAAGTCTGGTGTCATTCTGATAGGTCTGCCTTTATTTGTTACTTGACCTTTTTCCTTTACTGCTTTTAATATTCTCTCTTTGTTCTGTGCATTTGGTGTTTTTGTGTGACAAGAGGAATTTCTTTTCTGGTCCAATCTATTTGGAGTTTGGTAGGCTTCCTGTATATTTATGGGCTTCTCTTTCTTTAGGTTAGGAAAGTTTTCTTCTATAATTTTGTTGAAGATGTTTGCTGGCCCTTTGTGTTGGGAATTTTCACTGTCTTCTATACCTATTATTCTCAGGTTTGGTTTTTTCACTGTGTCCTGGATTTCTTGAATGTTGTGAAATAGGAGCTTTTGACTTTTTGTATTTTCCTTGACTGTTGTGTGGATGTCCTTTACTCTATCTTCTGCTCCTGAGATTCTCTCTTCTATTTCTTGCATTCTCTTGGTAATGATTACATCTGTCACTCCTATTCTCTTTATTAGGTTTTCCGTCTCCAGGGCTGTCTCCCTTTGTGATTTCTTTAATGATTCTCTTTCCATTTTTACATCCTGTTCAGTTTGTTCAATTCCTTCACATGTTGATTGTGTTCTCCTGTATTTCTTTAAAGGATTATGCTTTTCCTCTTTAAGGGTTTCTACTTGTTTACTTGTATTCTCCTGTATTACTTTTTTTTTCTGTTCTATTTTTTTTAAATTTAGAGAATACTTTATTAGTTTTTGTAATGAAACCCACGTAGATAAGACCTTACATATTTAATACAGTGTGTTACCCCTGTACAAATGGAAAAAACTTAAGTTCAACATTTCTAGACCAATATGGCTGTTAATTTCTGTACAGTGCCAACTCAACACAGTAAATGGGGATACTTTTTTCCAAAGTTGACAGCACAGCTAAAGTTTCAAAAAATTCAAATTATATATCTGTATATATATATATATATATTTATATTTATATTTATATAAAAAGACCAATAATAGCAGTGTGTTATGCATCAACATCAGCAACAGCTTTTCCAGGTTCTGCAGTCATCTGAACAAAACTGTAGAGACATCCAGCACACTCCATTAAAAAAAAAAAAAAAAGTAAAAAAACAAAACCCGAGAAAACAGCACAGTTCTGTTACTCTTGTGGTACCTGGCACCATTTTTTTTTTTAAATTAGCTTCTCAATCATCATCTGGAAAGAAAACATTCTGAGCAACATCATTAAAAACAGCTCTGATAAAGCACGGTCACTACTACGTATCATAAAGCAGGTACAAGCTATTTTACATCCACAGAGGTATGATACAGTACTGTCCTACATCTATAATACTAGCGGATACAATTTAAAAGGCATTATTTGAGACTTGATTCTACTTTTCCAGCAGAGGTCCCAAAGGATGGTGTGACACAGCTTTGTAAAGAAACATACTCTAGACAGGATTTCCTTTCACTAGTGGCACAGTTCTAAGGATTCATTCTCTCCATGAATGTCAGCTAAAACCGTTATTAAAAAAATGAAATATCCCTAGAACAAAACCGTATAACCACTGGATTCACATGAAGATGACCTAGTGGAGACAAGCTGGACCTCACCTTACCAACAAGCTATCAAATCTGTTATGTTTAAACAGTGAGACCTCCAAGGAAGGAGATGCCAAGTAGTGCTTCAAAGCTTCGGACCACAATCAAACACAGCATCCTTTTCAACAGAAGCAGAAGCTCATCTGAATATGCTCAAGGATGCTGACATCAACATTTAATCATCTCCTCACTCATCCAGGAAGAAGGGGAGATCAGTTACTACTGTACTTTATTGTGTTCAACCAAATCACCATGTTACAAAAATAGCAAGCTGCCATAATAAAAAATAAGGCTCCTCTATCCAGCACCAGATAGCATCATTTTACTTTCAAGCCTAGAAATTACACACTTGTATATAAACCAACCGAAGATGAGGATTGAGAGTTCATCTTGGTGGATTTTTCCTTTGATGAATATGAAGTGTCCTTCCTTATCTTTTTTGATGACTTTTAGTTGGAAATTGATTTTATTTGATATTAGAATGGCTACTCCAGCTTGCTTCTTCTGACCATTTGCTTGGAAAGTTGTTTTCCAGCCTTTCACTCTGAGGTAATGTCTGTCTTTGTCTCTGAGGTGTGTTTCCTGTGGGCAGCAAAATGCAGGGTCCTCATTGCCTATCCAGTTTGTTAATCTATGTCTTTTTATTGGGGAGTTGAGGCCATTGATGTTGAGAGATATTAAGGAATAGTGATTATTGCTTCCTGTTATATTCATATTTGGATGTGAGGTTATGTTTGTGTGCTTTTCTTCTCTTTGTTTTGTTGCCAAGATGATTAGTTTCTTGCTTCTTCTAGTGTATAGCTTGCCTCCTTATGTTGGGCTTTACCCTTTATTATCCTTTGTAGTGCTGGATTTGTAGAAAGATATTGTGTAAATTTGGTTTTGTCATGGAATATCTTGGTTTCTCCATCTATGTTAATTGAGAGTTTTGCAGGATACAGTAACCTGGGCTGGCATCTGTGTTCTCTTAGGGTCTGTATGACATCAGTCCAGGATCTTCTGGCCTTCATAGTTTCTGGCGAAAAGTCTGGTGTGATTCTGATAGGTCTGCCTTTATATGTTACTTGACCTTTTCCCCTTACTGCTTTTAATATTCTTTCTTTATTTTGTGCGTTTGGTGTTTTGACTATTATGTGACGGGAGGTGTTTCTTTTCTGGTCCAATCTATTTGGAGTTCTGTAGGCTTCTTGTATGCCTATGCGTATCTCTTTTTTTAGATTAGGGAAGTTTTCTTCTATGATTTTGTTGAAGATATTTACTGGTCCTTTGAGCTGGGAGTCTTCACTCTCTTCTATACCTATTATCCTTAGGTTTGATCTTCTCATTGAGTCCTGGATTTCCTGTATGTTTTGGACCAGTAGCTTTTTCTGCTTTACATTATCTTTGACAGTTGAGTCAATGATTTCTATGGAATTCTCTGCTCCCGAGATTCTCTCTTCCATCTCTTGTATTCTGTTGGTGGAGCTTGTATCTACAGCTCCTTGTCTTTTCTTTTGATTTTCTATGTCCAGGGTTGTTTCCATGTGTTCTTTCTTGATTGCTTCTATTTCCATTTTTAATTCCTTCAACTGTTTGATTGTGTTTTCCTGGAATTCTTTCAGGGATTTTTGTGATTCCTCTCTGTAGGCTTCTACTTGTTCTCTAAGGGAGTTCTTTATGTCTTTCTTAAAGTCCTCCAGCATCATGATCAAATATGATTTTGAAACTAGATCTTGCTTTTCTGGTGTGTTTGGATATTCCGTGTTTGCTTTGGTGGGAGAATTGGGCTCCGATGATGCCATGTAGTCTTGGTCTCTGTTGCTTGGGTTCCTGTGCTTGCCTCTCGCCATCAGATTATCTCTAGTGTTACTTTGTTCTGCTATTTCTGACAGTGGCTAGACTGTCCTATAAGCCTGTGTGTCAGGAGTGCTGTAGACCTGTTTTCCTGTTTTCTTTCAGCCAGTTATGGGGACAGAGTGTTCTGCTTTCGGGCGTGTAGTTTTTCCTCTCTACAGGTCTTCAGCTGTTCCTGTGGGCCTGTGTCTTGAGTTCACCAGGCAGGTTTCTTGCAGGGGAAAAGTTGGTCCTACCTGTGGTTCCAAGGCTCAAGTTTGCTCGTGGGGTACTGCCTAAGTCCTCTCCGCTGTGGCAGCAACCGGGAAGATCTGCGCCGCTCTTTCCGGGAGCCTCCGTGCACCAGGGTTCCAGATGACGTTTGGTGTTTTCCTCTGGCGTCTGGATGTGCAGAGAGTGCAGTCTCTTCTGGTTTCCCAGGCGTGTCCGCCTCTCTGAAGGTTTAGCTCTCCCTCCCACGGGATTTGGGTGCAGAGAACTGTTTATCCGGTCTGTTTCCTTCAGGTTCCGGCGGTGTCTCAGGCGCAGGGGTCCTGCCGCTCCCGGGCCCTCCCCTACGGGAACCCAGAGGCCTTATACAGTTGCCTCTTGGGCCAGGGATGTGGGCAGGGGTGGGCAGTGTTGGTGGTCTCCTCCGCTCTGCAGCCTCAGGAGTGCCCACCTGATCAGGCGGTGAGGTCTCTCTCCCACGGGGTTTGGGAGCAGAGAGCTGCTGCGGGCCGGGATCCGAGGGTGTGGGACTTCCGGTAAACACCCTAACTTTCTTTTTACATTTATTTCTCATGTGTGTGCATTCAAATATATGTCTGCGGCAAGTGGCGCCCGAACAGGGACCCTTGGACAGGTTATTCTTTCTTCCCCCCTACTCTTCTTTTTTCTCAGAGAACGGATAGGCTCTCACCGAGGGAAATGCAGTCCCGCCAGCAAAGGTAGGCTGGTTAAGGGCGAGAAATCAAAGTGAAATCATGGGGCAGTCTGGCTCAAAAGGTAAAAGATTATTTTTATCAGTCCTAAAACACATGTTGGCGCAACGGGGGCTAAAAGTCTCAGGTGACACAGCCTTGGAGTTTTATGACTTTCTTATGAAGGTTTCACCTTGGTTCCCTAAGGATGGAAGTCTCACTCTCCCTGATTAGAAGAGAGTAAAAAAAATTACTGCTAATGCTGTCTTGGCATGGCGAGCCATTCCTCCTCCTGGGACCTTATCAGGGATAAGACAATCTATCAGACATTTGTCTCACGATTGGAGGAGACAATAAGTAGGATGCTGCCCCCCAGTGAGGGGACAGACATTATATTAAAACAATTAACATGGGAAAATGCCAAATCATTATGTCAGGTTGATCAGACCTATAAGAAAATCAGGGAGTCTTCAAGACTATATAAAGGCCTGTATGGACGCCTCACCAGCAGTGGTACAGGGAATGGCCTATGCTGGAGTGACGAAAGGTAACAGTTTGGCGCCTTTGTAAAACAGACATATAGAGGTAGAAAATACAGACTTCCACCCACATACTTTGACTGTGGGAACAGTACAAAAAATGGGTGTTAATCCCAGAGGCTTAAAGCTTCAATTGTTATGGCAAATGGATGTTACTCACATGCCTGAGTTTGGAAGGCTTTCCTATGTACATGTCACTGTAGACACATATTCACATATGATTTATACATCAACAAGAACAGGGGAAGCAGTAAAAGATGTTATTCAACATTTATGTGCTAGCTTCACTTATATGGGAAGAACCAAAAAGCTGAAGACAGACAATGCTCCAGCCTATATTTCAAAATCCTTAAAGAAATTTTTGACCATATGGGACATAAAACATAGCACTAAAATTCCATATAATCCTCAAAGACAAACAATTGTGAAGAAAGCACATCAGACATTAAAAGCTCAAGTACAGAGATTAAAAAATGCTAATTCATATCTTTCTCCTCACCACTTATTAACTCATGCTTTGTTTGTTCTAAATTATTTAAACACAAATATAGAAGGAATAACTCCTGTTACAAGACATGCTAAAACAGGAAGTACAATTCCCAAACCTCTGGTTCTGTAGAAGAAATTACTCTTGGGAGCCTAAAAGGGCCCCAATATTTTAATTGCCTCGAGACGAGGCTATACTTGTGTGTTTCCACAGGATACAGACTCCCCAAACTGGGTGCCCGACAGAATCATCAGACCGGCCCTGAGTTCAGCTGTCGAAAAGAGGACACAGACAAAAACAGACTCTATAAAAAAACCCAAACAGATTGCAGACTGGTACAACCATTCTGGAAATCAGTCTGGAGGTTCCTCAGAAAATTGGACATTGAACTGCCTGAGGATCCAGCTATACCTCTCTTGGGCATATACCCAAAAGATGCTCCAACATATAAAAAAGATACGTGCTCCACTATGTGCATAGCAGCCTTATTTATAATAGCCAGAAGCTGGAAAGAACCCAGATGCCCTTCAACAGAGGAATGGATACAGAAAATGTGGTACATCTACACAATGGAATATTACTCAGCTATCAAAAACAATGACTTTATGAAATTCGTAGGCAAATGGTTGGAACTGGAAAATATCATCCTAAGTGAGGTATCCCAATCACAGAAAAACACACATGGTATGCACTCATTGATAGTGGCTATTAGCCCAAATGCTTGAATTACCCTCGATGCCTAGAACAAATGAAACTCAAGACGGATGATCAAAATGTGAATGCTTCACTCCTTCTTTAAAAGGGGAATAAGAATACCCGTGGCAGGGAATAGAGAGGCAAAGATTAAAACAGACACAGAAGGAACACCATTCAGAGCCTGCCCCACATGTGGCCCACACATATACAGCCATCCAATTAGACAAGATAGATGAAGCAAAGAAGTGCAGGCCGACAGGAGCCGGATGTAGATCGCTCCTGAGAGACACAGCTAGAATACAGCAAATACAGAGGCGAATGCCAGCAGCAAACCACTGAACTGAGAATAGGTCCCCCGTTGAAGGAATCAGAGAAAGAACTGGAAGAGCTTGAAGGGGCTCCAGACCCCATATGAACAACAATGCCAAGCAACCAGAGCTTCCAGGGACTAAGTCACTACCTAAAGACTATGCATGGACTGACTGTGGACTCTGACCTCATAGGTAGCAATGAATATCCTAGTAAGAGCACCAGTGGAAGGGGAAGCCCTGCTAAGACTGAACCCCCAGTGAACTAGATTGTTGGGGGGAGGGCGGCAATGGGGGGAGGATGGGGAGGGAAATACCCATAAAGAAGGGGAGGGGAGGGATTAGGAGGATGTTTGCCTGGAAACCGGGAAAGGGAATAACACTCGAAATGTATATAAAAATACTCAAGTTAATAAAAAAAAAAAAAAAAAAAAAACCAAACAGCCTTACAGAGATTTTCCCTAGAGGAGATCACAGAGAAGAACAAGTTCCCAACTCAGACACAGCTTTAAAAAAAATCATAACATCTACTCATTCTAAAATGACTGCTACTAATATTTTTCTTGTCTTATCATATAACTTGTGAAGCCTGTATTTTGTCTGGGTTTCCTCTAGATTGGATAAGAAATTTGCTGTTATATTGATTATAAAACGACCTGCTTATGTTATGCTGCCAGTATATTTGGGCTCTGATCCTTGGTTTGATAATTCTGGATTACAAGGTTTAGAAAACATTAATGACTTAATTAGACCTAAGAGATTTGTGGCTGCCTTAATTTTAGGAATTTTGATATTGATTGCTATTCTAACATCCTTTGCCGTATCCACTACAGCTTTAAAGAGATGCAGACAGCTATTTTTGTTAATGAAATACATAAAAATATTTCTGTGGCTCTGTCAACACAGCACCTTATCAATAAAAAATTAGAAACAAGAATTAATGCCTTAAAAGAGATGATTTTAGAACTAGGACAAGATGTTGATTCTATTAAGACCAGGCTAGCCTCCAGGTATTATTCTAGTTTTCATTATATCTGTGTGACTCCTTTACCTTATAATAAACCAAAAAATTAAAATAGAACTAAAGCTCATTTACTAAGAGTTTGGAAGGATACAAATATTTCTTATGATATACAACAATTACAGGAACAGATTACAGCCATGAGTCAGAGACATTTAGATGCCTAAAACGTAGATAAACTTACAACATCGTTTACTAAAAGTTTAAAAGCTTTGAACCCTATGGATTGGATTCAGTATTATATCTTCACAACCGTGGGTTTAGGGCTCGTGATTGTTATATTATTAATCTTCCCTATTCTTTTTAGACTGATCCTGAAGTCCCTCCATACCGTCAGGCGAGATATCCTAGAACTTCGTTTTAAAAACAAAAATCCAAAAATGCCACACCCACTCCAGTAGAGTCTATGTGACATCAAGCTCTTGTGCTTCGTTTCTATCCAGAACAGAGGCCTGTGCCTAGAATGGCTTGGCCTCCTGGAGATCCCTGGCAGTCTCCCTACAAATAGATGATGACCAGGGTCTATGCTTTCGGTGGAGGTCCCTTCTGTGTTCTAGCCTTGGTGATCTTGGCAACTTTAAGCCTGTCAGCAATATCTGATTTTAAGAATATAGCAGTGTGGGAAGATGGTCATGTACCTTTAGATGTTTCAGGAACTGAAAGTTCAGAGACGGAAACATCTCACAACATCATGGTCCTGATAAACTCAACGGCTGCGATGAATTCAACTGCTGTATCCATTAGCTCCCAGTAAATAGGAGAGAAATTAATTACAGTTACTAACAACATGACTGTTCCAGAAAAGCCTTTCCCCCCTTTTGGAAAAGTTTTGTTTAGCATGATTCAAAAATAATGATGATTATTTTAAAAGATCATAGACAAGTTCCAACAAGTTGAACAAACTTATCAAGAGTTAACTATGGTTACAAAAGTTTCCTTACTAATCTGAGGGGCCAAAGTATAGAGTTTAAACTTTATTATGACAAAGATAAATGATGAATACATACCTGGTGCCCACAAATCTGGCAGTATAACTGTAGTTTTTTAAACTATTGTTTGCGGCTGAGAATTGTTTCTAGACTGTACGTTCAGATTTCCTCCTTGCAAGGGACATTGGTGGGGTAATGAATTGGATGATTGCCAATTATAATATACCTGTTCTAACTGCTTAAATCTAAGCCAAGAAGTAAAGCTTTTCACAACAACACACACCTCGAGTTTGTGTCTGTCTGTCACGTCGAATCCGTTCTCTACCTGAAATCCAAGCCTTGGTCCCTCTGCTGACACACTCCCCTGGGCGTTCTATGACACTTATCGAGTCATGGAAACAAAGAATCTACTTTGGCATTCAGTGTCTCTAGCAGAGAGAAAACCTCTCAGAGAAATTAGCTTTCAGTGTCCCTAGCAGGGAGAAAACCACTCACTCAGAGATATCAGGTCTTGGGACGGTTACAGACATCCCATTAAAACAGCCTCTGTGGACTTTTTAAGTAATAGTTTGAAGTAAATGAAAATTAATTCAATTACTTTTATGTGACTCAATAAAGTTGACTGCTCATTTTCCCTCTGGTATAGCAAGTCCACTCTAGTAGAACACTTCCGTTAATGTGTACCAAGAAATGTGAAAATAGGGTCCAAGCCTTCAGGATTAAGGGATCCTCCCATAAAATAAACAGAAGGCTCATAATAGCATCAACAATGAACCACCTTACACTCTCTTATAATGTTAGGTGATAAACATCACATGTGGTCAACAGGGTAGAGAGGGAGAAATCTAGTGGAACAAGTGACCTTAGTTCTGAAAACCAAATTAGTTTGGTAATTGTCATATGTCAACCCAAATGGAGGTTTAAATTGGTATGACACTCCAAAAGAAGGTATAGTTGTCATTTCTGTCATTATCTTCTGCTGGATAAGGGCAATATCCTAACCAGGAAGCCTGTGGCAGTCTCTGGGATCAGAAACTTTGAAGGAAGATGCAGTGAGGGGGTGTCCTTTTCCATGGTCACCAAGCCAGCTACCTAATGGTTTTCCTTCAAAACTTGAGACTCTGAAATAACTTAGGAGGTGGACATCAGATCACTGTGGTTATATCCAACTGACATGGGAGCACCAAAGGACTTAAATCTCTGTTTCTGCTGACCTTTATGCAATGGAGGAATGACCAAGGGAACCCAGATATAAGGACTTTGATGCAGGACCAACAATGAGACGGTGGTATTTGGCATAGTTGTAGTCTGACTTTGTATAAGCAAGAGAGACACTGGTAAAATCATCAGGAAAATATAGTCTTTTCTTTTATATATGTATGTATATATATATATATATATATATATATATATATATATATATATATAAATACTTTTAAAATATCTTGTTTACAGCTAGGAAAAGTCCTTTAATCTGATTACACTGGAGAGGATGTAGATAATAGATGGGAAAACAAAACAAAACAAGTACCTCAGACAGCCCAAGATTGTTTGGCTCTGGAGCTGTAACAGCACTGTCTTAGCCACTGTTCTGTTGCTGTGAAGAGACATCATGACCAAGGCAAGAGAAAGCTTTAAATTGGGGGTGTGTTTACAGTTTCATTACATCATAGTAGAGAGCATAGCAGCAGGTAGATGTGGAGCTGAAGAAGTAGCTGAGAGCTAAATCCTGATCTATAGGCAGGCAGCAGGCAGGCAGGCAGGCATGGACACACACACACACACACACACACACACACAGAGAGAGAAACAGAAAGACAGAAACAGGCAGATAGACAGAGACAGAGCAATGCTGGCCGACCCCCAGTGACATACCTCCTCCAACACGGCCACACTTCCTGGTAACTAAGCACCCATATATACGAGCCTCCAGGGGCCACTCTTATTCAAAGCAGCAAACTCGCCATTGAAATTCTGACAGCAGAGCTATAGACTCACTTTAGTTCTAACACAGGCACCACACAGCAGTAGCCAATGTCGTAGCAGGCACACGCTCCACTTGAAAGCAACACATAACGGCCATGAAGGAGACAGGAGCCCTAGCTGAGACTACCCAAGTTTAAATCCAGCTACCCCCAGGTGCTCCGAGTACAGCAGGCCTAAGTAATCAGATGTGGGGAACCTAATACTGTCTTTACCTGACATCCTAACAGAATCAAGATCAGCACCACTTTACCTTTGAGAAATAAACCAAGCAACTTTTTAAAACATCCCTCAAAAATAGTAGGATTTGAGAAAAATAAAGTGTGATCCTGTCCTTTTTTAAAAAGGAAAGACACTAATGAAACCGTTTGGTTGTGTTTACTTCCCAGGGACTTACTGTCAAAAACTTCCAAATTATTACTGATGGCTGTTCACCTGTCAATCTAGAGGACTGAGTTTGACAGGTATCCCAGTTAGGGATACACTACTGCTGTGATAAAACACCATGACCAAAAGCAAGTTGGGGAGGAAAGGGCTTACTTGGCTTACAATTCCACATCATAGTCCACAGCAGAAGGAAGTCAGGGTAGGATCCTGGAGACAGGAGCTAGTGTGTAGAGGCCACGGAGGAGTGCTGAATACTGGCTTGCTTACAGCCTTCTTTCTTATAGAACCCAGAAGCACCAGCCCAGGGATGGCACCACCCACAGTCAGCTGGGCCCTCCCCCATCAATTACTAATTAAGAACTCAGTCTTGTGGAGGCAATTTCTCAATTTAGGTTCTGCTTCCACCCACCCCAAGACTCTATCCTGTGTCAACTGGACCCAAAACTATCCAGCACAACGGGCCCATCCTAAGTTTATATAACAGGCCAAATTTATAAACAGATTTTGAGCAGTAAAGTAAGTTTTACAATTATTATGTAATTTATCAGGTATGTTCCAAGTAGGAATCATTTTGTAACTTTTTTTTTCATTTTTGGTGTTACAGTAGTATCCATCCAGCAAGTGATAGCTTTACCCAGTGGGAAAACATACCAACACATCTGGAGAAATCAAATCACAGGTTTAAATACTCCCATTTAGTAAAAAATTAAAACAAAATCTTCTTTTTCCTGAGACCAGCTTTTGTAAGCATTACTAAGAACCGATCAATACGTCAAGAAAATCTTATTGTTGTAAACAGAGAATCTGGCATCCATTTTATCTTGATGCTATAGAGTTTTGAATTTAGGAATTATCATTGTGTTAGAAAAAAATCTTTTAGAGACCTTTATATAAATCCTTATCTGAAACAATATGTTTTTACCAAAATATATTTTCTAGCTCACATTTAATAAGTAAAGGAGAATTCAGGAAGTCACACTGTCTCAAAGAAGTTAGTTCCAATCCCAAATACAATGTAGAAGGGCAGTGATCGTTCTCTAGGGACACAGAGTTGACAGAGTGTGCACTCACAGGATGTATTAGAACGGCCCACACGTTAAATCGGACTTTCCAACAATGGCTGTCCCCCAGTGGAAAGCCCAAAAGCTAAGTTTGCAGAGAGCTTCCTTGGGTGGGAGACTGGGGTAAAGGTGGGGGCAGAATTCAAGAAGAGGGGATTGCAGCTTTGGGTCTCTGCTGGATGTGTCCTTGAAGTAGGAAGAGGAAGAGAAAGAGATGTGGCTGAGGGTGATTGTAGGCTAAAAAGGGAATTTAGAAGTGAGTACTGAACACAAATAGGCTCTTTTAAAATGCAGCTAAAGGGATGAGTCAGGACTTACTCAGTAGGAGTGAACAGTAAGGAAGGAAGGGCTTTGCATCCTAGACTATTAGGGAAGGTGACCCATGGTTTTATGTTAGCCACACTTTGGCAGTGGGGGAGAGGAGAAGCTGTGTTTGTAAGAGGTGGAGGGAGAAGTGGCCGGTTACCTCAGGCAGGCTGGAGGCAAATCCTACTGGGGAAACAATGGAACAGGCAACCCCAAGGAGAATGCCAGTGGAGAGGAGGTGGATACCGGTGGAAGGTTGTCTAGACAGAAAGCCTCTCAGAGTGGTTAGAGAGCAGCAGCCATGAGCTGTTAGGTGATTCAGAGTGGAGCCACAGAAAGGGAACCTGAATATAAGCATCCTGGACCAGCTGCAACCTCCCTGATCTGGACAGGGCTGAGTCTGGCTGGCTGGAGAGCCGCAGCTGAGTGGCCAGGGGGAGGGGAGGCTAGGAAGTGGTGCTATGCAACAGGCACTCTTCTGCCAGCCAGAGAAATGGTTTTATGGTTTACCTTTTAGTCTGGAGCTTTAGAAAGGTGAGTGTTGAGTGGGCTGCAGAGAAGGTACGGAAGTGGAAAAGGAGCAGCAGAGAAGGCAGACAAAGGCTTAAACCAGGGAGCCTTGCAGCACCTTCCCTGTGCCAGAGGAAGAATCCAAGGCCTCTTAGAATTTGGAAGTCAGTCGACCCTCTAGCCAATGCTGGCCATAGTAGAGGTGGCACTTTGGCCAGAGCATATTCAGTAGAGCGTGAGATATTCTGACTCAATGGAGCCTTGGTTTGTTGTCTGTCTGTCTGTCTCTCTGTCTGTTTATAAAAGATTATTGGCTCCTGGAGATTTTTCCTATATACATATAAGGCATACCAAAAAGGGGATCCCCCACCTCAGTGGCTATTCCGTAAAGGGGCCTGTCATGAGGAGCAGACATCTGCACTGATCTGTGAAGGAGTCTGAAATACTGACCAAGGAACACGATCTGCCCCACAGACGGAGTTTTGGAGGAAGAGCTTCCAGAGGAGGGGGAAGCAATCTGGAAATTCACCCAGTGTGGAATGAAGCAATGGCAGAGACCATCCGGTGTGCAAACAATCTACAAAGGGGACAGCATCCCAAACATATTAGGTTCATTGACAATTGTGTCTAATTATAAGGGGCAGGAACTCCACATAGCAATAATACATCTTTGAGGGAAATTCTGAAGTAGCAGTCTTAAGCTAAACGCACTAATTCATAAACAAAGCAATATAAACCAATACTATTTACCTAGATTCCTCAGTTAAGCATTAGCTGTCTTCACGGTGTACTATGTCTTTGATAGACTCCTCTGCTTACAAACACAGCTTCTGCCATGTGACCACCACTCTTCTCCCCTTCTCTGAACCCAGGGCTCTTTGTTGTGTAACTCAGATGCCAGGATACACCAACCAAATCGGTTTCAGAGGGTGGAGGGCTGCAGGAAGACTGGTTCGAACTCCCAGATGAGTCACCACACCAGGAATGTGGCAATCACAGAGCTCCAGTCCTCTCCTCAGAGTTCCTGAGTCAGGACTTTTTAACAAAATCCCCTGGTGACTCACAGACTTAGAGAACTTGAGGAGCTCTAGTTACCAACTTGTACCAATCTTTTCATCTCAGAAGCACCGGCTAATTTCTATGAAGAAGAAAGCAATGCCTTCTTCTGGGAAGACCACATGACCAGCCAACACCTAGGGTGGAGCTGTCACACAAGAGCTGAGTGCTTTTAGCACCCACACTCCAGGCTTCTACTCTTAGTTGCCTGTATTTTGTTTACAAAATCTATAGCTACTCCCAAATGTGATTTGACTCCACATGCTCTACAAAATGGCTAAACATGCAAATAAAACCCAATTAGCATGCCCGCTAGAGGTTTCTGGTTCTTCTAGGTCAAGTGCCCGTTGCTCCAGTCCTCTGTGGTGTCCCAGGCATTCCTAGCACGGCGGCAAGTGGGCTCTGGTTCCTTTCCCAACATGCTCTGCAGGTCTCTCCACCCCCACAGTCATCTTGCCCTGAGTTTCCTTTCTTTTCTAGGCATGATTTACAATGTTACAAGTCCTACCTTAGACACTTGCAGCAAACACAGAACACACAAACCTTTCCATCTGAAGCCCAGGGAAGAAGTGAGCCCTGAGCCACTTTATTTGAGGGATGTGCATATTTCACATAGTTCTTACAATTATTGTGTGTGTGTGTGTGTGTGTGTGTGTGTGTGTGTGTGTATGCTCTCTCTCATGCCAGTTCACACATGTGGGTGTCAGAGAGCAACCTGTGGGAGCCAGCTCTCTTATTCATCATGTCCTGATATCAAACCCATGAGCCATCTCTCCAGCCTGCTATGCAGGTGATAAACTTATGTTTGTCTCCTCATTGAGGCACCGCTAAGCATTCATGGGAAACTGGCTTTTATTTACTCAAGATAGCAATTGGTATATTTACTTAATTTAACAATATTAAAAAGTGAAATATACTTTACTCCATCAGAGCAAATCAAAACTTAATATAAAGACTTCCTTTCTTTTCTATTTTACCTTCTTCACACTTTTCCCTCTTTTCATTTTGCCGACAGCTTGGTCCTGGCACTGTAGCAGGCAGGCTTTCTTCACATTTCTATCTGTGTAACAACTTTGGTAACTTTTGCATTAGCACTAATGCTAACAACAGTTCACTTCCAGGTCAGGAGACTGGAGTCCCCAGAACTTGGGGACTGGAGCTGTTGGTACAGCTCTGGGACTTTAAGTCCTCTCCTGTCCAAATGGAACTGAACTACTACACTGTGACAGCCTTGTAAGTTGTCTTATCTTCTGGCCTGGGGCCTTCTCGCTTTCCTCAAATGGGGCCTCACTGTTACTTTTCCTCAGGGATGAAGAGCGGTCAGAGTTGAACCAGAAACATCAAAGGAAAACCTGGATATGTGGGCCACTCTCTTCCGTAAACATCACACCCAGCCTTTCCGGATTCTTCCTAAGACAGTTTCTAACAGCCTTCCCACCCAACATCACTTTTCAGCCATTAGGGACACAGACAAGATTGGTGACCACAAGGAATAAGCAGATACCAGGAATCCCTATCTGACTCAGTCCAGTTTTTTCAGGGTTCCTCCACACAAGGTCCAGAGAAACTTGAGAGAACACAAAAATTGCCTTCTTTGTTGAAATCTAGGTACTTAAACAAATGAACAAAATGGAAATTGCACGTCTGAGGACAGCAGCTGTCCAGTGTCAAAGTGGCTGATCCATTGTACGTAGGTTTCCTCTTCATACAAAGTTCTAATTGCTCAATTTATGAAAAAAATTGTTTTGAATTATATGTATGTGTGTATCTATGTGCACACGAGTGCAGGTACCCGCATGTGTCAAATGCATTGGATTCCCTGGAATTGGGGTTGCAGGTGATCATGGGTCACCTGATGTGGGTGCTGGGAACCCACATCCTCTACAAAAACAGTACACATACTCAGTGAGCCACCTCTCCAGCCCTAATTGCTTACTTCGTAATAATGAACCTGAGCTATTCATTGGCTGAGCCCCACTCCCTGAGACCAGTAGATGTTTTCACAGGTAGCAAGTTTAAACACGCCCCTGCCTTTTCTCAGCTCCGCCCCTCAAGTCCCAGCTGGCTGCTGCTGCACCACAACTGGCTGTGTCAGGGAGAAGCCAGGGAGAAGCCAGGGAGAAGTGGGGCTTTCATCCAAACCTGATGATAATGGAAGCCTTCTGCCTCCGAGTGCTGGGTAGAAGATAAGTGGGCTTTTAAAGAAAAAGTTCCCAAGAATTATATACTGTCTACCATGACAGTTTTCTGGTAGTTAAAGCAATCTTGAAGATAGGACTTTATTCGAGACTGGGGACTGGGTGTGCAGGGACCTTGGGCTAAGAAGCAGATAGGAAAAGCAGAAAGCAGTGGGAACTGAAATTCTTATTTCGCATCTGCCTACCTTCGCTTTATCCCCTGTCAATACTTTGTAGTGAGGTTAGGGCTTTAAGTTGTGGGGGGTGGGTGTCTTTATTTTTTCCTCTCTTTTCTTTCTCTCTCTCTATATTAAAAGGCAAAGTGGGCTTTGCAGAAAAGTCTGTGATTATGGCAATTTATACAGTAACAGTTTGCAACACTATAAAATGTGCAGTCCAGGAATAGAAGGACCTAGAACCCGAACCTTTCCAATGTTTTTCAATATCAAATGCTGCGCCCATTAGCCCCCAAGCAAGGTGACTGAGTCTCCAGATTCCTGCATAGGGAGGGGCCAGTGGAAGCAGAGAGGGTACACACCCTCTGTGGCTGTCAACAGCCAGTGGGAAAGGGAGCAGGAGAGACTGGGAAAGGGAACTAAGAGCTCACCAATCAGCAAAATGCATCTGAAAGCCCATGAAGCTTCATCTAGCTAACACGCCTGTCTCTGCCCTACATCAGGGCCAGCCCAGATCTCTTATATATCTTCTCCATTGGGCTAAGTCATTAACTGTCGGTGCTCTTTGTCACCTGTGGGTCTTTCAATCACTAGTCCATTCACACATCTCCTGTGTGCCAGCTTGTGTTAGAGGCTAAGACAGCATGTGGAGGACAAACTCACCCTCAAATCAACACAGTGCATGGCAAAGTTTAACCTGAACCTCATGATTGAAACCCATGAAGAGAAAATTGCACAGGTTCCCAGTTCAAACGCCTCCAAAGCAGCAACCAGTGTGCAGGGTAGGGAACTGAGCTTGTACACTCAGACTGTAGATGCCTAGCAAAGGAACACAGCTTACACTAAGATAAAGGACTAGTTAATACCATCTTAATACTATCATCATTTTTTCCTGGGGGTGAGGTGGGAAGATGGCTCAGTTGCTAAAACACTTGCTGTGCAGGCATGAGGACCTGGGTTTTGGTTACAGCACCCATGCAAAAATCTGGGTCCAGCAGCATCTGTAATCCCGACATTGGGGAGGTAGATACAAGAGGAACTCTGGGGCTTGCTGACCAATCAGTCTAACCAAATCGATATGCTTCAGATTCAGTGAGACCCTGTCTCAAACAGTGGGACGGACCACTGGGTAACGCTGCTTGCCCCCAAGCCAGCTGTGAGAGTCTGATTTCAATGTACTAAAGCCACATGGTGCACAGAGAGGACTGACTCCTGCCAGATGTCCACTAACTTTCATGTATGTGTCTGTGAGTGTGTGTGTATGTGTGTCTGTCTGTGTGAGTGTGTATACATTATGACATGTGTGTGCCCTCACACACAATAATAAATCTTTAAATAAAAAGTAAGGTGATGAGCAAACAAGGAATAAAGATATCCACTTACACACACACACACACACACACACACACACGCACATGCACGCACACACACACACACGCACTCACACACAAACATGTACTTGCATACACAATAAAAAGAAACTGGGCAACTGCATTTCAAAACTAAAGTCTGTAACTAAATCAGTAGCCAAATACAGTTGCAGATGCTGTCTGAAGCTCTACTGTCATGGTGGGACAGACGGCGGCTGCAGGCTGATGAATGCCTTTAAAGGTAATGGTAATCTTTATTCTAACTTGTAAGGCAGTAGTCAACAAGTTGGGCATGAGGACACAGGCCTTTAATCCCAGCACTTGGGTGGCAGGTGGATCTTTGTGAGTTTCAGGCCAGCCTGGTCTACATGTAGAGCTCCAGGACAACCAAGACTACCTAGAGAGAACCTGCACACTATCCCCACCCCCAAAGTATATTCAAATTCTCAGAATCTTATCTATATTCTGTGTAAAGGATGGACAAATATTTTGTTTTCCACAAAAGGCAAGATAGTAAATATTTTCTTTACCAGTCATATCTCTATCTGGTTACTTGATTCTTCTTTAAAACAATGGAATCACAGGCAACTGTAAGCAAATGTGTGCAGCTAGGTTCCCCACAGACAACAAAGCTCAAGGATTTCATGTGAGTGTGTGTGTCTGTGTGTGTATGTGTGTGTGAGTGTGTGTCTGTCTGCCTGTCTGTGTGTGTATATGTGTGTGTGAGTGTATGTGTGTGTCTGTCTGTGAGTGTACGTATATGTGTGTCTGTCTGTGAGTGTGTGTGTATGTGTGTCTGTCTGTGAGTGTGTGTGTATGTGTGTGTGTCTGTCTGTGAGTGTGTGTGTCTGTGGTGTGTCTGTCAGCCTGTCTGTGTGTGTGTATGTGTGTGTGTCTGTCTGTGAGTGTGTATGTGTGTCTGTCTGTGTGTATGTGTGTATGTGTATTGTGTGTTGTCTGCACGCAATATTCTTGTTAGAAAACTTTTTTTTTAAAGAAGTACTATATGATAACTTTAATGCTACTACAGCTAAAACCAATGGTCTCTCCCTGACAAATTGCTTTAGGACAAGTTATGCATCATCAGGATCTTCGTTTCAGGATAGGCATGGATGCTTTCTTCTCTGTTCTCTACTTGTCCTATTCGATAACCAAGAACTGAATTTGAATAGTCTTGATAATGAAGTATTTTTAATGCTGCAGTTCTCCTATAGCCATTCATTTTAAATAAACAAACCTGTCAATGTGAAAAGAGAGAAAATGCCACACTTTTCTCTCAGTAAAAGGGAGGTCCCTTCCTAGAGTTATGGAAGTTCAGTATGAGGTGTCAACACTACAGAGAGCCCAAACTCCCTGCTTCTGCCTCAAACACTCAGAGCTAAAACACAAATTTGTTATGGGCGAATGCTGCAAACTGCAACCGTCCTACGTCCTACCTCTGAAAACAAACGGTTGGGCAATTCCTTCCTTGGCAGTAGCGTTTCCTAACAAAGCAAGCCGCTTCTCCTAAAGGCTGGGGATGTGGAAAAAAATATGGTCTACTTAGGTCAAAAAGCAATGCCTGCCTTTTAGTCCTTAAGTCACAAACACCAAATACAGCTCTCCATGCTGCAGCTGACAGCATCCTTTCCAACCTGAAATAGCGAGGCTCCCTCCATCTAATATTTCCTTTACAATACTTTGTACGTTCACTCAGACCTCTCACTATGTAGCCTTAATCTTTAGGAGTCTCCTCCTCCTTCTTTCCAAATCTCCCATTCCCTTCCCCGAGGCCAGCCTCCTCACCATCCCTCCCCCATGAAGCTCTCTCCTACCCGGAGGACCGCAGGCCCTTTCCCGCCTGGAATGTGTGTTCCTCCCTCCGGGCCTGCTGCAGGTCCACCGGTTTGCCGACCGTATTCTCCGCTTCTCCTCGGCCGCGAGGACAACCTGGCCACCCCCCTAGGCTTACAGCCCGGGAGGCAGGGCAGGATGGATTCCTGCGTCCGCGCATAGGGCGCTCCCCCAAGTAGTCCAGACTCTCCGGTCCCTGGTCCCGAGCCTCAAGAACCAGCTGAGACCAGCTGGGAAGGCCGGAGCCCAGGGCGTGGCAGCTCGTAGGCGGCGCGCTCCACAGAGGCGTGAGCGGCACCCGGGGCTTCGGAGCCCGGACCCAGGAACCTAGAAGGCTGCTCCACGAGAGCGGTGCTCGGCCGCCACCCAACCGTCTCACCGCAACGCCCGCCCGCTCCACACTCACCTCCCGCGCGCCAGTGGCACCCGCAGCGGTGCGGCCCGCGTTCGCTTCCTGCGCGCGAACACAGGTTCCCCGCAACCGCACGCACGCCACGCAGGCGCGCGCGGGGTCCCAGCGCCCACAGCCCAGCGCTGTTACACAGCTGCCAGCCACTGCCGCGGGCGCCAGCATCACCGTCGCAGGTTTCGCATAAGACTCCGACTCCGGTTTTTGCCTTGTGCCGTCTTAGGGCGAGCTACCTAAATGTGTAGCCAACAGATTTCACCCCAGGGATGACTGGGAAAGGAGGAAGCCTTGGCATTCTCAGAAGGCTGGTTCTCATTTCAGGAGTGCATGGAAGGAAAGCTTTGGTGTATGTGGACCAGAGGCTCCCGGAGTCCTGGTACCCTGCCCCCACCCCACCCCCACCCCACCCAACCCCCCTAACTGACTCTAGAAACAGCCCATTGCTATGAACACTTGGTCAACTCCACTCTGAGTCATCTCCACCCAAATGGTGAGGGGGGTGCGGGGGGGGGGAGGAGGGGAGAGGCCCTGGGTGTTGCCACACTGGCTCTGTTTATCCCGGGAACAAGGGTGGAGGTGGTTCCATTCAAAAATAAAGTTTCCTGTTTTCTGTCCAAAGGCCCCTGGAAACAACGTGTCATCCGAAAACAAAGACTCATGCTGGTCTCTTGGCTTTAGAACCGTGAACAGATTGGCCTCACTCCAGTGAAAAGGAAACAGTTTTTCAGTGAACACTTAAATACATGCATCTAAATTTCAACGACTTAACAATTCACAAGAATTGCTTTCCCACCGGTTCTAGACGCTTCCGATTGCGTCTTCGACACAGCCGGGTCAGCATTATCGATTTCGAAAAACTAGAGTTCTACAGTATCACCATGCTCACGGAAGAAAGTCCTACTGCTTTCCTAGAAAGTTGAGCTTATCAGGATTGGAATATTGTCCCTCTGAGTCCCTGTAGAATTATATAGGTGCAGTACAACCCGTTTTCAGGGCAGGACTTTTGGAAGTTACCCAGTTCCGTTTGTCTGATGTTTTTGCCCTCCCAGCATGATTTAACTTCTCTTTAGCTCTGTAATTTAAGTGGGAGCTTCTTGAACCAGAAGCTTGGTGTGATGGTAGGACTCCTTCACACATTCTATAGAGCTCTAAGTGTTATTTCCCCTGGGGGAGACTATTAAATTCTTAAACACAATCTCAGTTGTCCCAAAGCTAATACCATGGAAGTAAGGAGGGGTGTTCTTCCAAACTGTTCCATTATAAACAAAGACAGACAGTGCTTCTCTTCAGTGGTTAATAGGTAATATGTCAAATGAAGATTTTGAAAATTCTTTGGAGGAGTGTATTTTAAATTCCTTCGAGAGCAGAGAGTGCTAAAGACCAATGGTTCGATAAGGCAATAACACTCCCAAGATTGTCAGAGGAGCCAGTGGTAGCATGTCCTTTAGATAAGCTCATATGACCAGCCTTTAACGTGAAAACCAGCTGTCAAGAGTATCGTTTACACAAGACAATGCCAGAGGCACTGGAGCCAACTCAGTGAATAAGACCGAGTCCTTTAAGATTCAATCACTCAGGGGTTGGGGATTTAGCTCAGTGGTAGAGCGCTTGCCTAGCAAGCGCAAGGCCCTGAGTTCGGTCCCCAGCTCCGAAAAAAAGAAAAAAGAAAAAAAAAAAGATTCAATCACTCGCAGGGTAATTTGTCTTAGCGAGACTTTCTGTGGAAGTGTCAGGGTAGGGGGATATCATAGGAGTGTCCCAACAAGCAGAACAGTGTCACACCATTGAAAGTCTGCTGACATTAATAGACTAATTTTTGATCAGTTGTCCTCTGCATCTGGTACTGTGAGTTTTCAGTACAAGAAATTGTGACATCAATCACGAGACTTTGAAAACAAGCCCATGTACCTAGATATGTAATATGATTACCCCCTACATTGTCTGGCACCATAACCTCAGACAGCCAAGTAGTAGATAGAGCAGAATTAAGTTGGATGCCAGCTTTACTCAGAGTCCCTGAGCTCTGTGTTTTGTGCAGTTTGGGTTTCCTGAGAGTATGAATACTTCTACTAAAAACAGTGATGTTCTGCAGGGTCTTATGGTGTATGTTCTAAGATTTGACAAAATCTGGGTATGTTAACAAAGGCATATAAGGTCAAGTTTCCCATATACATTTCAATAGTGGAGAGAAATCAAAACTAAGTAATCTTTGACTCCAATCTTCTGGGCTCCAACTTACGTCAGAAATACTTAAATTGGTATGAACACATCAGTTCAAAAGCTCAGATTCTGCCAAGTAAGAGTTCTGCAAGTTTGCTATGCCATCTCCCTACAAGGAAACACTCAAAAGATTCCACAGACACAGGTGGCATTGTAAACCTTCCTCTCAAAAGAAAACAGGTTTTCAGTCCAAATCAGTGGATGATATTGGTGGTTTTCTCTTGTGCAAGCAGATTGACAGTTGATCTGAACTACATGTCCAAGACAAGATAAAAGGGAAAAGCTAGCCAAGAGTCATGTGCCTACAGGAAGATGGCTCAGCTGGGAAAGGCACTGTACAAGCCAGGGGACCGATCCCCTGTCTCACATTGGAAAAAATGCTTTAAATCCCCAAACTAGGGAAACAGAGACTGGCAGAACCCTGAGGCTTGCTGACTAAACGGTTTAACCTATTTGGTGAGTTCCAGGCCAGCAAGTGACCCTGCTTCAAAAATAAAAGTAAAAAAGCAAAACAAAACAAAAAACCTCAAGGTGGACAGTGCCCAAGTAACACCACTCTGGTTTCTAGGTGCACATGTGTTTATGTGAGTGCACAAATACACACACACACACACACACACACACACACACACACACACACCTGTATACAAACACACATGCTCATGCAAGTCATGTCAAAATCTGTAGCACATTCTATTATTCAGAAGCAAGTACAAGACTATCCATGTCTAAAGCGAAGGGGCTGCGTAAAAGCACACTCACAGAAGATGAGGCTAGGATTGGGGTACAATTCAGAAAGCAGATACAATAATAGTCATAGACAAAAGTAAAATCAGAAATGTAGAATCAATTATATCGATCCTTTGTTCAAAATCAAGACACAGTCTGCTTCTTTAATCCCTTGGCCCAACGGTTTCTTTCTTATCTTTGCTGTAAAATGAAAAAGAAAAGGGAACACATTTAAGATTATTAGAAAGTTTTCTGAAAACAAGGATGAATTGAAAGTTGCAACAGGAATACAAGTAGCAATACAATAATACAAGAAAACTAAGTTTAATTACAGGTAGAGGAATCCAGGGCTTAGCTGGCATTGTGTAAATATTCAGATCCAAATCATAACCATGATTGTTTTCTTAGTTCTGACCTCCATAGGTGCCCATTGCAGAGGGTAAAATGGTGGCTACCCTGCCATGCATTTATCACAGCCATTCCTCACCCACCTGGGTTGACAGCTCACTTCATGGAGGAATGGTCTATTAATGACAATGTAAGCAGGCTCCACTGTAAAAGATTAATCTACTGAGGAAAAGGATAGACCTCAGTGTTTGACCTGAGGATATTAACTCTAGGTCTTTACTTTTTAATTTTAGGAAACTTACAACACCTCTTTCTAAACTGTTTTTTAATGATCTTTGGATAACTAGTAAGTACATATGCTCGCTTCCAGAACTCTCTAGAATGCAAACACTCAGGGACTTAAGATCAAGTGAATTAAGATCTCAAATGAAACATGTGAGAACACTTTCACAAGCTTTTAAGATGTGATCTCTTGCAGTTGTGGGCATAGCAGTGTTTGTGGTTGTCGCTCATATAGCATCTATTAGTGAGGGACTCAGCTACTTAAGCTGCAGAACAAGCCACCCCAAAGTGTAGTTGCCTATCAAATATTAATTTAATCTGATATAGTTCAGTAGTAGAGTATTTGCCTGTTGTGTAACAGTTTCCTTCCAGGTTGAAACCTCCCATCCTGCAAGAAGGTAAACAACATATCTTTAGGCAGCCCCTGAAACTGAGTAGATTCACTAGGCCGCCCCCACCCCCACCCCACCTGAGTAATCTACAAAGGTCAAGAGTTTCCTCAGATGGAGGAAAGTTGAACTGCAAAGACTCTCAAACAACCCCAGTGGCAAGGAAGACCAAGACCAGACCTGTGAAGAAACAGACAGCAGCTGAGCTGCCTAGAGGAGGATTAGCCCAGAGTTGTCTGGAAAGGAGACTCTCCAACCTATTTATTGAGCAGGCTGTGCAGTGTACTCTAGGTTCCTGGCTTTTGTGAGCTGGGATGAACCTAGGAGATGTAGCTCTGAATCATTTCTGCTCCTGTAAGTAACCCCAATAAAACCCATTGATTCACCAGGTTGGATTTTGGTGGAAAGTGTGCTTTGGTCTGTAGTGAAATCGCTATCTGGGGTGAGAAGGCGAGTGTTTCCTCTCCCCAGAAAGGTTCATTGGTCAACAGGCAGGCATAAAGGTCCTAGATTTAGTCCCTAGGACTATATCATCATCATCATCATCATCATCATCATCATCATCATCATCACCTCATCACCTCGTACTTTTCCATTCTGAGAGTTGTTTGGGTAATTTGGGTTTGTCTGGGCTCATTCAACAAAATTACATTCTAGGGGTGGGGAAGTTTATTTCTAAGGGACTAGATAGTAAATTTTTTAGGTTTTGTTTCTGCTATGGTTTGGATCTGTCATGTATATTAAAGGCCTGGTATCCACTTGTGCTAATAGTGGGTTTTTTCCAAGTCATGATGTGAATGGTCTTTCTCTTTCCACATTGTAATGATGTGCTGCCCTGACCAAAGAAATGGGACCAGTTATCATACATAGGAATCCCAAAAGTGTGAGCTAAAGAGGGCATTTCCCTTTAAACTAATTCACGCACCCCAGCAATGTGCTATGTAGTAGTTCCCTCCACTGAGGAATCAGCTGAGCTAACGGTCACGGGTGGCCTCACGCACACCGCTATGAACAGTGTTAGCCTTCCATCCTCCAGTGGGTTAAGTTACCTGACTATGGCCACAGCCAGGAGGACAGGCAGAAGTAATTGAACTTCTTAAGCCATAGCCACTGGAATCACACAAGGTCATATATACAACATTTTATGTATCCAAGCAAGTTATGACCTCTCTCTGCACTCCAAAAACAGACGAGTAGATGCTCTCAGGAGAGGGAGTTCAGTATCATCACCACAACACAACCAAGGGGCAGATTCTACCGTATGTTCAACCAAGGGACTTTTCAGGGGGATAGAGACTTTGGTATCAGATTTGCCAGATTTAAATAACTTAAAATTGCGGCACAAATCTCTACATTTTAATTCTAATGCTAGCCATTGTTTGTGAGCCTTTCCCCATACTGAATTAACTTGTCATAACTGTGAGGCTCACTTTTCTGAGACTCTATGAGCTATCATAGGGAAGAAACCAAGTCACTGTCACTCTGCCACAACTTGGAACCTGGTTCCTAGATTTGTAGGGATCTTTCTGAGACTTAATGAGGCTTAAAGACGGGATTTTTGCTTAGTTCGCAGAGACAAAACAAATAAACCACCATTACCTACAGACTCCAGAAGAAAAGCATGCACCAAGAGGTCACATTGCATGCCCAAATATCATTGCACCAGTGGGATGGTTAAACGTCCTAGCAGTTTTTCAAACAGTCGAGTTTAATGGCCATATGCTTCTCTGTAAGTTTAAACTGTCGACTGAATTTATAGAAAATATTATATTTTAACCTTAGGTTTATCTGCAGGTAAAAATGTAACAGTTTTTTAATCTGTGTCGTCTGTGTCGTGTGCCCGGATGGGTTCTGGAGAAGGTTTCTAATCTACAGTGAATGCTGCTGCTACTTGCTTGGTTGAATTATTCAACATGTATTTTTACAAATTCTCACTGTAACCCTGTCTTACTTCACTTAATGGAAAAGTCTGACAGTTTATTATTCCTAGAAGCAGATGGGATGTACTCCTAATTGATGACTTTCTGTCTTGTATTTCTTCCTTGGCTTGTTACATCTTTCATTCTCTTGAGCATTTTCCTCCAGCGCCTCCTGTCCTGCTGAACTGATGGATGGCAACGCACTATCCAAATGCGGGCAGTGTCTTCAGTTTCTCCCTTACCTCCTCCTTTTAGATGACAAAATAGCAGGAATGATGCTAACATGGACCTGGCACCGAACCATTAGCAAATGTCCACATGCATGGCAAAGGTCGATTATTAATGAATCAACCAGATTTGATAGATACCATCCTTGCCATTTGGTAAATGAAGACATTTGCCATAATTGTGTGTGTGTCCTGTAAGACTGCAAAATCAGTAAAGGGAAGAGGTATAGAGCAGAGATTAAACTGTTCTGGAGACAGTTTCAGAAAACAGCATGTGGCCCTGGGATTCTCAGAGCTGGGCTGTAGGTGCATTTAGTAGAATGCTTGCCTTGGATTTCATCTCCAGTGCCATAAAAATGTAGGAATGTTGGCACAAACCTGTAATTCCAGCACTTAGAAAGTAGAGACAGGAGGATCATTCAAGGTCCTCCTATTCCTCCTGTATCAAAAGTTCCAGCCTGGACTACTTGAGGCTGTGCTTTAAAAAAAAAAAAAAAAGTATATCCTTTTCCTTACACTATGAGCACCCCCCACCAGAAAGCCATCTTACATGTTTCCTGAAGAAATGAGAGCAATGAGGTACATCAGTGTACCTCAGACAGGGTATCCCTACCCCCCCCCCATGATTGTACTTAAGTTTAACTTGACATACCAATGAGTTTATTGGAGTTACTTACAGGGACATGGTTGAGGGTTTACATAGAAGAGTGTGGGTGACTCAAAAGCAGCTGTTATCAAAGTGCTCACCATAACATGGGTGACAGCTCATAGAAGCTGGATCCCTTAAGCTCCCTATTATAATCAGTTTAATGGAAGAATCTCCTCTCCTCGGCAGCTGTTTGCCACTTTCATGATCATGGTTAGAAACTAAGTTACTGTGGAAGAAAGAAAAAGAGAAAGGAAGGAAGGAAAGACAGACAGACCAGAGAGTCAGCAGGACTTTATGCTTAGCCTAAGAACTGTTAACCATGGGATGTTTAGGTCATTAACCCAAGGTCAACCCCATCAGCAGCTGAGTTTTGACAGCAATTTAAAGAGGACACTGATGTCAGAGGCACCTGTGTCATTTCCCCTTATTGTGTAACTGCTATCTAAAATAGTAATCAGATGCTCATTCTGCTTCTGTAATCTCATTTTGATATGGGTCTGGGGGCCACTCAGAGATTCACCATGACATGAATAAACTTTAATAAGGCATCAGGACTGACTAAGAGGAGAGCGCCCCCCAAGACTCAAGAAGCAGCGTCTAGCCATATCAGCACAGGGTTTATAATGGCAAAAACCCCACAAAGTTACAATTTTGGATCTTGTAATTGTTTTTTGGAGCAGAGTAAATAAGTTTGACTGCAAAAATCAGAAATAGTAATTAGTATTATGACCTATATTATCTTGCAAGAAATTTGTTAAAATCAGTCAATTTAAGAAGAGTCTTCAGTGTCGGGAAAAAGGGGAAGCAAGCCAATAAGATACAACCTGTAAAAGCTGGGGGCTTACATGCTAGAGGCTATATATCTATATATCTATATAGTCTTAAGCATAGTTACTAAAACCTTAAATGTAATGTCAACTATCACAACTTACCACTGCTTGCTCAGGAAAGAACCATGATAATGACTCTGGTAACAAAACTCCCCTGAGTTGAGTCAATGTGGTTGCCCCTTTAACAACTCTAGCCACTGCCTTTCCCCTTTTGCAGCAGTTCTCAGAATGGCAAAGAAGGCTGTTTGTCACAATGTTGCTATAAGTAAAACAAACTTGCTTAAATTTAAATCTTTTAAATTTAAATTTTATTTTGTTTTGTTTGGGGTTCTTTCTCTGGCAGTCTGTTTCAACCTCTGTAACATTTTTGAGGCCCCAGTAAGATCCCTAGGAGACCCCAGACTCAGGACCAGGGGTTCAGGAGAAATCCCAAGACTTAGGAGCCTAGGGAACCTGCAACTGGGAGAAGCCCTGGTGGACTTTGAAGTCTAAGTCTTTGGCTGCTACAAATTAATTCACTAGCCCAGAAAAAGACCTCAAATGGGAGCTAGCCCAGGTGGCCTTGACAGAATCTAGTCAGGAGTTCAGACTGTGTCACAAATTTGCAAATTGAAACTTAGAAATGCCAGCCAAAGACATCTGAAATTCAGATCAATTGGTGAGTTGTTTTGTTTTGTGTTACAGTCTGGACAATATGGAGAAGTCATAAGGTGGATGGGACATCATCATTAATTCGCTTCTGGGCAGAAAAAGAGATGTTCTCTTGTTCCCTTGGTTAGGAACTATTGAGTATGTAAGTGAAAGTAGCCATTATATGCTTGCCTGTCTGGTCTCCTCTGATTACATGAACACTCTTCTTTGTAAGTTACTGTTAGATGATCTGTTTTCTGGTGAGCCTATACATTTGTTGCAGACTTGGGAGCCCAACCAAGCAAGCTTGGGGAGAATAAAAGAGCAAGCTCAACTACAGGGCATGCTCCCTGCTAGTTCATAGCTCCCTCCTTCAGGGTCCTCTATTTCTAGCCAAGGCTCTCTCTGTAATTCTGCCTGCTACCAGCTCTCTACCACCAAGCTGGAGCAAGGCAGGTACTCCCAGTATGCCATCCCAAAGGCACAAAAACCCGACTCCTGTTGGCCTTATGCACTTCCACCTCATTGGGGGCCAGCCCCTGGTCCATGACTGTCTTTTAGGTATGGATTATTTTTATGTATGTATAAAGCATTGTTTTATGTATGCTGGTCTACTTTATTAAAAGCTGGCTCTGTAGTTGTGCTATGGACACCTAACCTATGACAGAGAAAGGAAAAACAAAATAGCTACAAAAGTACAATTCCCAATGGGGATTATTGTCTTTTTTTGTTGTTGTTGTTTTATTTAAATATAAAATGTTTTCTTTTTTTTTTTTTTATTTTTTTTTTATTTTTTTTTTATTTTATTTTATTTTTTTTTATTAACTTGAGTATTTCTTATATACATTTCGAGTGTTATTCCCTTTCCCGGTTTCCGGGCAAACATCCCCCTCCCCCCTCCCCTTCCTTATGGGTGTTCCCCTCCCAACCCTCCCCCCATTGCCGCCCTCCCCCCATAGACTAGTTCACTGTGGGTTCAGTCTTAGCAGGACCCAGGGCTTCCCCTTCCACTGGTGCTCTTACTAGGATATTCATTGCTACCTATGGGGTCAGAGTCCAGGGTCAGTCCATGTATAGTTTTTAGGTAGTGGCTTAGTCCCTGGAAGCTCTGGTTGCTTGGCATTGTTGTACTTTTGGGGTCTCGAGCCCCTTCAAGCTCTTCCAGTTCTTTCTCTGATTCCTTCAATAGGGGACCTATTCTCAGTTCAGTGGTTTGCTGCTGGCATTCGCCTCTATATTTGCTGTATTCTGGCTGTGTCTCTCAGGAGCGATCTACATCCGGCTCCTGTCGGTCTGCACTTCTTTGCTTCATCCATCTTGTCTAATTGGGTGGCTGTATATGTATGGGCCACATGTGGGGCAGGCTCTGAATGGGTGTTCCTTCAGTCTCTGTTTTAATCTTTGCCTCTCCCTTCCCTGCCAAGGGTATTCTTTTTCCTCGTTTAAAGAAGGAGTGAAGCATTCACATTTTGATCATCCGTCTTGAGTTTCGTTTGTTCTAGGGATCTAGGGTAATTCAAGCATTTGGGCTAATAGCCACTTATCAATGAGTGCATACCATGTATGTCTTTCTGTGATTGGGTTAGCTCACTCAGGATGATATTTTCCAGTTCCAACCATTTGCCTACGAATTTCATAAACTCGTTGTTTTTGATAGCTGAGTAATATTCCATTGTGTAGATGTACCACATTTTCTGTATCCATTCCTCTGTTGAAGGGCATCTGGGTTCTTTCCAGCTTCTGGCTATTATAAATAAGGCTGCGATGAACATAGTGGAGCACGTGTCTCTTTTATATGTTGAGGCATCTTTTGGGTATATGCCCAAGAGAGGTATAGCTGGATCATCAGGCAGTTCAATGTCCAATTTTCTGAGGAACCTCCAGACTGATTTCCAGAATGGTTTTACCAGTCTGCAATCCCACCAACAATGGAGGAGTGTTCCTCTTTCTCCACATCCTCGCCAGCATCTGCTGTCACCTGAGTTTTTGATCTTAGCCAATCGCACTGGTGTGAGGTGAAATCTCAGGGTTGTTTTGATTTGCATTTCCCTTATGACTAAAGATGTTGAACATTTCTTTAGGTGTTTCCCAGCCATTCGGCATTCCTCAGCTGTGAATTCTTTGTTTAGCTCTGAACCCCATTTTTTAATAGGGTTATTTGTTTCCCTGCGGTCTAACTTCTTGAGTTCTTTGTATATTTTGGAAATAAGGCCTCTATCTGTTGTAGGATTGGTAAAGATCTTTTCCCAATCTGTTGGTTGCCGTTTTGTCCTAACCACAGTGTCCTTTGCCTTACAGAAGCTTTGCAGTTTTATGAGATCCCATTTGTCGATTCTTGATCTTAGAGCATAAGCCATTGGTGTTTTGTTCAGGAAATTTTTTCCAGTGCCCATGTGTTCCAGATGCTTCCCTAGTTTTTCTTCTATTAGTTTGAGTGTGTCTGGTTTGATGTGGAGGTCCTTGATCCACTTGGACTTAAGCTTTGTACAGGGTGATAAGCATGGATCGATCTGCATTCTTCTACATGTTGCCCTCCAGTTGAACCAGCACCATTTGCTGAAAATGCTATCTTTTTTCCATTGGATGGTTTTGGCTCCTTTGTCAAAAATCAAGTGACCATAGGTGTGTGGGTTCATTTCTGGGTCTTCAATTCTATTCCATTGGTCTATCTGTCTGTCTCTGTACCAATACCATGCAGTTTTTATCACTATTGCTCTGTAATACTGCTTGAGTTCAGGGATAGTGATTCCCCCTGAAGTCCTTTTATTGTTGAGGATAGCTTTAGCTATCCTGGGTTTTTTGTTATTCCAGATGAATTTGCAAATTGTTCTGTCTAACTCTTTGAAGAATTGGATTGGTATTTTGATGGGGATTGCATTGAATCTGTAGATTGCTTTTGGTAAAATGGCCATTTTTACTATATTAATCCTGCCAATCCATGAGCATGGGAGATCTTTCCATCTTCTGAGGTCTTCTTCAATTTCTTTCCTCAGTGTCTTGAAGTTCTTATTGTACAGATCTTTTACTTGCTTGGTTAAAGTCACACCGAGGTACTTTATATTATTTGGGTCTATTATGAAGGGTGTCGTTTCCCTAATTTCTTTCTCGGCTTGTTTCTCTTTTGTATAGAGGAAGGCAACTGATTTATTTGAGTTAATTTTATACCCAGCCACTTTGCTGAAGTTGTTTATCAGCTTTAGTAGTTCTCTGGTGGAACTTTTGGGATCACTTAAATATACTATCATGTCATCTGCAAATAGTGATATTTTGACCTCTTCTTTTCCGATCTGTATCCCTTTGATCTCCTTTTGTTGTCTGATTGCTCTGGCTAGAACTTCAAGAACTATATTGAATAAGTAGGGAGAGAGTGGGCAGCCTTGTCTAGTCCCTGATTTTAGTGGGATTGCTTCAAGTTTCTCTCCATTTAGTTTAATGTTAGCAACTGGTTTGCTGTATATGGCTTTTACTATGTTTAGGTATGGGCCTTGAATTCCTATTCTTTCCAGGACTTTTATCATGAAGGGGTGTTGAATTTTGTCAAATGCTTTCTCAGCATCTAATGAAATGATCATGTGGTTCTGTTCTTTCAGTTTGTTTATATAATGGATCACGTTGATGGTTTTCCGTATATTAAACCATCCCTGCATGCCTGGGATGAAGCCTACTTGATCATGGTGGATGATTGTTTTGATGTGCTCTTGAATTCGGTTTGCCAGAATTTTATTGAGTATTTTTGCGTCGATATTCATAAGGGAAATTGGTCTGAAGTTCTCTTTCTTTGTTGTGTCTTTGTGTGGTTTAGGTATAAGAGTAATTGTGGCTTCGTAGAAGGAATTCGGTAGGGCTCCATCTGTTTCAATTTTGTGGAATAGTTTGGATAATATTGGTATGAGGTCTTCTATGAAGGTTTGATAGAATTCTGCACTAAACCCGTCTGGACCTGGGCTCTTTTTGGTTGGGAGACCTTTAATGACTGCTTCTATTTCCTTAGGAGTTATGGGGTTGTTTAACTGGTTTATCTGTTCCTGATTTAACTTCGATACCTGGTATCTGTCTAGGAAATTGTCCATTTCCTGAAGATTTTCAAATTTTGTTGAATATAGGTTTTTATAGTAAGATCTGATGATTTTTTGAATTTCCTCTGAATCTGTAGTTATGTCTCCCTTTTCATTTCTGATTTTGTTAATTTGGACACACTCTCTGTGTCCTCTCGTTAGTCTGGCTAAGGGTTTATCTATCTTGTTGATTTTCTCAAAGAACCAACTTTTGGTTCTGTTGATTCTTTCTATGGTCCTTTTTGTTTCTACTTGGTTGATTTCAGCTCTGAGTTTGATTATTTCCTGCCTACTACTCCTCCTGGGTGTATTTGCTTCTTTTTGTTCTAGAGCTTTTAGGTGTGCTGTCGAGCTGCTGACATATGCTCTTTCCTGTTTCTTTCTGCAGGCACTCAGCGCTATGAGTTTTCCTCTTAGCACAGCTTTCATTGTGTCCCATAAGTTTGAGTATGTTGTATCTTCATTTTCATTAAATTCTAAAAAGTTTTTAATTTCTTTCTTTATTTCTTCCTTGACCAGGTTATCATTGAGTAGAGCATTGTTCAATTTCCACGTATATGTGGGCATTCTTCCCTTATTGTTATTGAAGACCAGTTTTAGGCCGTGGTGGTCCGATAGCACGCATGGGATTATTTCTATCTTTCTGTACCTGTTGAGGCCCGTTTTTTGACGAATTATATGGTCAATTTTGGAGAAAGTACCATGAGGAGCTGAGAAGAAGGTATATCCTTTTGCTTTAGGATAGAATGTTCTATAAATATCCGTTAAGTCCATTTGGCTCATGACTTCTCTTAGTCTGTCGACATCACTGTTTAATTTCTGTTTCCATGATCTGTCCATTGATGAGAGTGGTGTGTTGAAATCTCCCACTATTATTGTGTGAGGTGCAATGTGTGCTTTGAGCTTTAGTAAGGTTTCTTTTACGTATGTAGGTGCCCTTGTATTTGGGGCATAGATATTTAGGATTGAGAGTTCATCTTGGTTGATTTTTCCTTTGATGAATATGAAGTGTCCTTCCTTATCTTTTTTGATGACTTTTAGTTGGAAATTGATTTTATTTGATATTAGAATGGCTACTCCAGCTTGCTTCTTCTGACCATTTGCTTGGAAAGTTGTTTTCCAGCCTTTCACTCTGAGGTAGTGTCTGTCTTTGTCTCTGAGGTGTGTTTCCTGTAGGCAGCAGAATGCAGGGTCCTCGTTGCGTATCCAGTTTGTTAATCTATGTCTTTTTATTGGGGAGTTGAGGCCATTGATATTGAGAGATATTAAGGAATAGTGATTATTGTTTCCCTTTATATTCATATTTGGATGTGAGGTTATGTTTGTGTGCTTTCATTCTCTTTGTTTTGTTGCCAAGACGATTAGTTTCTTGCTTCTTCTAGGGTATAGCTTGCCTCCTTATGTTGGGCTTTACCATTTATTATCCTTTGTAGTGCTGGATTTGTAGAAAGATATTGTGTAAATTTGGTTTTGTCATGGAATATCTTGGTTTCTCCATCAATGTTAATTGAGAGTTTTGCTGGATACAGTAACCTGGGCTGGCATTTGTGTTCTCTTAGGGTCTGTATGACATCAGTCCAGGATCTTCTGGCCTTCATAGTTTCTGGCGAGAAGTCTGGTGTGATTCTGATAGGTCTCCCTTTATATGTTACTTGACCTTTTTCCCTTACTGCTTTTAATATTCTTTCTTTATTTTGTGCGTTTGGTGTTTTGACAATTATGTGACGGGAGGTGTTTCTTTTCTGGTCCAATCTATTTGGAGTTCTGTAGGCTTCCTGTATGTCTATGGGTATCTCTTTTTTTAGGTTAGGGAAGTTTTCTTCTATGATTTTGTTGAAGATATTTACTGGTCCTTTGAGCTGGGAGTCTTCACTCTCTTCTATACCTATTATCCTTAGGTTTGATCTTCTCATTGAGTCCTGGATTTCCTGTATGTTTTGGACCAGTAGCTTTTTCCGCTTTACATTATCTTTGACAGTTGAGTCAATGATTTCTATGGAATCTTCTGCTCCTGAGATTCTCTCTTCCATCTCTTGTATTCTGTTGGTGAAGCTTGTATCTACAGCTCCTTGTCTCTTCTTTTGCTTTTCTATATCCAGGGTTGTTTCCATGTGTTCTTTCTTGATTGCTTCTATTTCCATTTTTAATTCCTTCAACTGTTTGATTGTGTTTTCCTGGAATTCTTTCAGGGATTTTTGCGATTCCTCTCTGTAGGCTTCTACTTGTTTATTAATGTTTTCCTGTGCTTCCCTAAGTGTGTTCAGGTCTTTCCTGAAGTCCTCCAGCATCATGATCAAATATGATTTTGAAACTAGATCTTGCTTTTCTGGTGTGTTTGGATATTCCATGTTTGTTTTGGTGGGAGAATTGGGCTCCGATGATGGCATGTAGTCTTGGTTTCTGTTGCTTGGGTTCCTGCGCTTGCCTCTCGCCATCAGATTATCTCTAGTGTTACTTTGTTCTGCTATTTCTGACAGTGGCTAGACTGTCCTATAAGCCTGTGTGTCAGGAGTGCTGTATACCTGTTTTCCTCTCTTTCAGTCAGTTATGGGGACAGAGTGTTCTGCTTTCGGGCGTGTAGTTTTTCCTCTCTACAGGTCTTCAGCTGTTCCTGTGGGCCTGTGTCTTGAGTTCACCAGGCAGCTTTCTTGCAGCAGAAAATTTGGTCTTACCTGTGGTCCCGAGGCTCAGGTTTGCTCGTGGGGTGCTGTCCAGGGGCTCTCTGCAGCGGCAGCAACCAGGAAGACCTGTGCCGCCCCTTCCGGGAGCTTCAGTGCACCAGGGTTCCAGATGGTCTTTGGCTTTTTCCTCTGGCGTCCGAGATGTGTGTGCAGGGAGCAGTCTCTTCTGGTTTCCCAGGCCTGTCTGCCTCTCTGAAGGTTTAGCTCTCCCTCCCACGGGATTTGGGTGCAGAGAACTGTTTATCCGGTCTGTTTCCTTCAGGGTCCGGCGGTGTCTGTGGCAGGGGTCCTGCCGCTCCTGGGCCCTCCCCCACGGGAGCCCAGAGGCCTTATACAGTTTCCTCTTGGGCCAGGGATGTGGACAGGGGTGAGCAGTGTTGGTGGTCTCTTCCGCTCTGCAGCCTCAGGAGTGCCCACCTGACCAGGCGGTTGGGTCTCCTAAAATGTTTTCTAAAGTATAAACTTTATCTTAAGATTTGTAAGTCTATACCTCAAGATTTTTAAGTTCTTTGGGTTTGGTTAATAAACTTGCAAAAACTGTAGGTTAAAAAGTTAGCTTAAAACTAACAACAAAAGGTTGATAATTGAAAAGATTACATAGGTAATCTTAACTTACTACATCATATTGCATATGCAACTGGGATGAACTCCTGTTTGAAAATAGATACTTCTCATTTAAGAAATGTTCACTATCCTTAGCCACTGGGGAAATGCAAATCAAAACTAAGATTCCATATTAGACCTGTTGGAATGGCTAAGATCAACGACACAAGAGACAAGTGGTGCTAGCAAAGATGTGGAATAAGGAGAACTCTTCCATTGCTGGTAGGAGTGCAGATTTGTATAGCCACAGTGGAAATCAACATGGTTGTTCCTCAGAAAGGGAATCAATGTGCCTCAAGATCCACCTATTCCACTCTTGGACATATACCCAAAGGACACACTATCCTACCATAAGGACACTTGCTCAACCATGTTCATTGCTGCTCTATTTGTAATAGCCAGAAGCTGGAAACAACCTAGATGTCCCTCAACATAAGAATAGATAAAGAACATTTGATACATTTATACAGTGGTGTATTACTCAGCTGTTAAAAAAAAAGACATCATGAACGTTGTAGGTAAATGGATGGAACTAAAAAAAAAAAAAAAAAAAATCCCAAGCGAGGTAACCCTGACCCCAGAAAGATAAATATGGTATGTATTCCCTTATATGTGGATATTAGCTGTTAAGTAAATGATAACCAATTTATGATCCATAGACTAAGAGAGGTTGGATATGAAGGAAGGGCCTTGGGGAACACATGGATTCTCCTGAGAGGAGGAAGTGGAATAGATTTTGCAGATGAACTGGGTGGGGAAAGGAATGGGAGGATCTGTGGGGAAGTGGGAGGGGAGATAGGGTAGAGAGAGGTAGAGGGAGAAAAAGCAGAGACAGCTGGAACTGAGCATTTGAAGGTGATATGTCAATCTAGTGCAGTGCAACCATTCTACAGTATACGAAGGTGACTGTCACGAGGTCTCCTAATAGTAGGGATGCAGAGTTTCAACTGGACACCTCTCGTTACTGTGGGTCTTCAGTATCAGGACCAGGTTACATTCAGCTGAATTTTTGGCCAAGAGGATCCTATGGAGATCCCTAAACAACCCAGGCTTTTGCTAAGACAATGGGTTACTATCTGCAAGTTGACAGTGGGGACCTATTGTTGAGACAACACCCACACAACTAATTGAGCATGGAGAAGTTGGTCCTCTACTTTCTAGCGTCAGTGGTGTTGGAAAGTACTCAGCAGGCACTAAAAGAGAAATATAAACACCAATTCAGCCACAAAAACCTTTGACCAGTGAGGTCCGAATTGAACCTCTTCCAGGACCTCTTTTTTTTTTTTTTTTTTTTTTTCCTATTCTTTTTTTCCGGAGCTGGGGACCGAACCCAGGGCCTTGCGCTACCCAGGGCCTTGCGCTTCTCAGGGCCCTGCGCTTGCTAGGCAAGCACTCTACCACTGAGCCAAATCCCCAAACCCCTTCCAGGATCTCTTGAATGAGATTCACAGCGGCAGCGATGGATATAAAAGCAAGAGGAGCTTAATCATTCTGACATGTCGGGATCTTCAGGGAGACAACCCTGAGCAGATTCTAACAGGGAGTTATATACCTCGCAAACAATTGGGGCAGAATTTGCACAATTTGGTGGAGCAAAACAACTTTCAGATGGGACTCAGTGTACTGTTCAAGACTTTCCCAAGGCAGTTGGAAGTCACGGGTAGCTTTGTGTGAAAGTTTGTCTTGTAGCTGTTCCAAGAACTAAACCAGTTTCTTCTTCCTGGAAGGGAGGGGTCCTTGTGCTGGAAGGTTTGTGGTGGGAATTTTCCCACTCTGGTTCTTTACAGTCTGTCCTGCCCTCAAGATATGCTAGGGCAATGATAGCACAGAATTTGTGGGAGCAGCCAAACCACATCTGATTTGACTTAAAGCCCATTCCACAAGCCAGAACCTGTACCTGACACCACTTGGGTAAGCAAGAACCAGAAACTAGATAGGCCAGAGACCTAGGGTAAAGCCAATCACTACTGGACTTAAAAGTAGATGTATTAATAAAATGACTCCCAGTGATATTCAGGTCTGCTCATAGATCAGTGCTTATCCAGTCATCAGAGAAGCTTCCTTCTGCAGCAGATGGAGACAGATGCAGAGACACATCTAGACATTACTTAGGGAGTCCTGGGAACATGAATCTCTAAACGGGATGTCCCCATCAAATCCCTTCCCTCATAGCCCGGGAACCCCACAGAAGAGGAGGTGAAAAGAGAACAAGAACCAGAGGGAATGGAGGACACCAGGAGAACAAGTCCTCTGAATCAACTAGGCAAAGCTCATTCGAGCTCACAGGGCCTGAAGCAGCAAGCCGGGGAACAGCATGGTCCCGGGTGCACCAGGTCCTCTGCATAGCATTAGAGCTTTTGTCTCAGTCTTTGTATGGGTCTCTGATTCTTGAGCATGCTCTTGGGATTCTCTTCCTTCTGTTAGGTGACTTTGTTTGTCTTCAAAATGATAACTTTTGCTTTATCTGACTCTATTTTATCTTTTCATGTTTGGTTTTATCTCTTAGAAGCCTCTTGTTTTCTTTTTTTTTTTTTTTTGGGGGGGGGTGGGAAAGTTTTATTTCACCTCTCAGATTCTAGTGAATCATCAGGGGAAGTGTGGGCAAGAGACCGGAGGCAGTAACCTGATACAGACCGTGGAGGAAGATCTGCTTACTAGCTTGTTCCTCATAGCTTGCTCTGCCTATATTCTTTTTTTTTTTTTTTTTTTAATTAACTTGAGTATTTCTTATATACATTTCGAGTGTTATTCCCTTTCCCGGTTTCCGGGCAAACATCCCCCTCCCCGCTCCCCTTCCTTATGGGTGTTCCCCTCCCAACCCTCCCCCCATTGCCGCCCTCCCCCCATAGACTAGTTCACTGGGGGTTCAGTCTTAGCAGGACCCAGGGCTTCCCCTTCCACTGGTGCTCTTACTAGGATATTCATTGCTACCTATGGGGTCAGAGTCCAGGGTCAGTCCATGTATAGTCTTTAGGTAGTGGCTTAGTCCCTGGAAGCTCTGGTTGCTTGGCATTGTTGTACTTTTGGGGTCTCGAGCCCCTTCAAGCTCTTCCAGTTCTTTCTCTGATTCCTTCAATAGGGGACCTATTCTCAGTTCAGTGGTTTGCTGCTGGCATTCGCCTCTATATTTGCTGTATTCTGGCTGTGTCTCTCAGGAGCGATCTACATCCGGCTCCTGTCGGTCTGCACTTCTTTGCTTCATCCATCTTGTCTAATTGGGTGGCTGTATATGTATGGGCCACATGTGGGGCAGGCTCTGAATGGGTGTTCCTTCAGTCTCTGTTTTAATCTTTGCCTCTCCCTTCCCTGCCAAGGGTATTCTTTTTCCTCATTTAAAGAAGGAGTGAAGCATTCACATTTTGATCATCCGTCTTGAGTTTCGTTTGTTCTAGGGATCTAGGGTAATTCAAGCATTTGGGCTAATAGCCACTTATCAATGAGTGCATACCATGTATGTCTTTCTGTGATTGGGTTAGCTCACTCAGGATGATATTTTCCAGTTCCAACCATTTGCCTACGAATTTCATAAACTCGTTGTTTTTGATAGCTGAGTAATATTCCATTGTGTAGATGTACCACATTTTCTGTATCCATTTCTCTGTTGAAGGGCATCTGGGTTCTTTCCAGCTTCTGGCTATTATAAATAAGGCTGCGATGAACATAGTGGAGCACGTGTCTCTTTTATATGTTGAGGCATCTTTTGGGTATATGCCCAAGAGAGGTATAGCTGGATCCTCAGGCAGTTCAATGTCCAATTTTCTGAGGAACCTCCAGACTGATTTCCAGAATGGTTTTACCAGTCTGCAATCCCACCAACAATGGAGGAGTGTTCCTCTTTCTCCACATGCTCGCCAGCATCTGCTGTCACCTGAGTTTTTGATCTTAGCCATTCTCACTGGTGTGAGGTGAAATCTCAGGGTTGTTTTGATTTGCATTTCCCTTATGACTAAAGATGTTGAACATTTCTTTAGGTGTTTCTCAGCCATTCGGCATTCCTCAGCTGTGAATTCTTTGTTTAGCTCTGAACCCCATTTTTTAATAGGGTTATTTGTTTCCCTGCGGTCTAACTTCTTGAGTTCTTTGTATATTTTGGATATAAGGCCTCTATCTGTTGTAGGATTGGTAAAGATCTTTTCCCAATCTGTTGGTTGCCGTTTTGTCCTAACCACAGTGTCCTTTGCCTTACAGAAGCTTTGCAGTTTTATGAGATCCCATTTGTCGATTCTTGATCTTAGAGCATAAGCCATTGGTGTTTTGTTCAGGAAATTTTTTCCAGTGCCCATGTGTTCCAGATGCTTCCCTAGTTTTTCTTCTATTAGTTTGAGTGTGTCTGGTTTGATGTGGAGGTCCTTGATCCACTTGGACTTAAGCTTTGTACAGGGTGATAAGCATGGATCGATCTGCATTCTTCTACATGTTGCCCTCCAGTTGAACCAGCACCATTTGCTGAAAATGCTATCTTTTTTCCATTGGATGGTTTTGGCTCCTTTGTCAAAAATCAAGTGCCCATAGGTGTGTGCGTTCATTTCTGGGTCTTCAATTCTATTCCATTGGTCTATCTGTCTGTCTCTGTACCAATACCATGCAGTTTTTATCACTATTGCTCTGTAATAATGCTTGAGTTCAGGGATAGTGATTCCCCCTGAAGTCCTTTTATTGTTGAGGATAGCTTTAGCTATCCTGGGTTTTTTGTTATTCCAGATGAATTTGCAAATTGTTCTGTCTAACTCTTTGAAGAATTGGATTGGTATTTTGATGGGGATTGCATTGAATCTGTAGATTGCTTTTGGTAAAATGGCCATTTTTACTATATTAATCCTGCCAATCCATGAGCATGGGAGATCTTTCCATCTTCTGAGGTCTTCTTCAATTTCTTTCCTCAGTGTCTTGAAGTTCTTATTGTACAGATCTTTTACTTGCTTGGTTAAAGTCACACCGAGGTACTTTATATTATTTGGGTCTATTATGAAGGGTGTCGTTTCCCTAATTTCTTTCTCGGCTTGTTTCTCTTTTGTATAGAGGAAGGCAACTGATTTATTTGAGTTAATTTTATACCCAGCCACTTTGCTGAAGTTGTTTATCAGCTTTAGTAGTTCTCTGGTGGAACTTTTGGGATCACTTAAATATACTATCATGTCATCTGCAAATAGTGATATTTTGACCTCTTCTTTTCCGATCTGTATCCCTTTGATCTCCTTTTGTTGTCTGATTGCTCTGGCTAGAACTTCAAGAACTATATTGAATAAGTAGGGAGAGAGTGGGCAGCCTTGTCTAGTCCCTGATTTTAGTGGGATTGCTTCAAGTTTCTCTCCATTTAGTTTAATGTTAGCAACTGGTTTGCTGTATATGGCTTTTACTATGTTTAGGTATGGGCCTTGAATTCCTATTCTTTCCAGGACTTTTATCATGAAGGGGTGTTGAATTTTGTCAAATGCTTTCTCAGCATCTAATGAAATGATCATGTGGTTCTGTTCTTTCAGTTTGTTTATATAATGGATCACGTTGATGGTTTTCCGTATATTAAACCATCCCTGCATGCCTGGGATGAAGCCTACTTGATCATGGTGGATGATTGTTTTGATGTGCTCTTGAATTCGGTTTGCCAGAATTTTATTGAGTATTTTTGCGTCGATATTCATAAGGGAAATTGGTCTGAAGTTCTCTTTCTTTGTTGTGTCTTTGTGTGGTTTAGGTATAAGAGTAATTGTGGCTTCGTAGAAGGAATTCGGTAGGGCTCCATCTGTTTCAATTTTGTGGAATAGTTTGGATAATATTGGTATGAGGTCTTCTATGAAGGTTTGATAGAATTCTGCACTAAACCCGTCTGGACCTGGGCTCTTTTTGGTTGGGAGACCTTTAATGACTGCTTCTATTTCCTTAGGAGTTATGGGGTTGTTTAACTGGTTTATCTGTTCCTGATTTAACTTCGATACCTGGTATCTGTCTAGGAAATTGTCCATTTCCTGAAGATTTTCAAATTTTGTTGAATATAGGTTTTTATAGTAAGATCTGATGATTTTTTGAATTTCCTCTGAATCTGTAGTTATGTCTCCCTTTTCATTTCTGATTTTGTTAATTTGGACACACTCTCTGTGTCCTCTCGTTAGTCTGGCTAAGGGTTTATCTATCTTGTTGATTTTCTCAAAGAACCAACTTTTGGTTCTGTTGATTCTTTCTATGGTCCTTTTTGTTTCTACTTGGTTGATTTCAGCTCTGAGTTTGATTATTTCCTGCCTACTACTCCTCCTGGGTGTATTTGCTTCTTTTTGTTCTAGAGCTTTTAGGTGTGCTGTCGAGCTGCTGACATATGCTCTTTCCTGTTTCTTTCTGCAGGCACTCAGCGCTATGAGTTTTCCTCTTAGCACAGCTTTCATTGTGTCCCATAAGTTTGAGTATGTTGTATCTTCATTTTCATTAAATTCTAAAAAGTTTTTAATTTCTTTCTTTATTTCTTCCTTGACCAGGTTATCATTGAGTAGAGCATTGTTCAATTTCCACGTATATGTGGGCATTCTTCCCTTATTGTTATTGAAGACCAGTTTTAGGCCGTGGTGGTCCGATAGCACGCATGGGATTATTTCTATCTTTCTGTACCTGTTGAGGCCCGTTTTTTGACGAATTATATGGTCAATTTTGGAGAAAGTACCATGAGGAGCTGAGAAGAAGGTATATCCTTTTGCTTTAGGATAGAATGTTCTATAAATATCCGTTAAGTCCATTTGGCTCATGACTTCTCTTAGTCTGTCTACATCACTGTTTAATTTCTGTTTCCATGATCTGTCCATTGATGAGAGTGGGGTGTTGAAATCTCCCACTATTATTGTGTGAGGTGCAATGTGTGTTTTGAGCTTTAGTAAGGTTTCTTTTACATATGTAGGTGCCCTTGTATTTGGGGCATAGATATTTAGGATTGAGAGTTCATCTTGGTTGATTTTTCCTTTGATGAATATGAAGTGTCCTTCCTTATCTTTTTTGATGACTTTTAGTTGGAAATTGATTTTATTTGATATTAGAATGGCTACTCCAGCTTGCTTCTTCTGACCATTTGCTTGGAAAGTTGTTTTCCAGCCTTTCACTCTGAGGTAGTGTCTGTCTTTGTCTCTGAGGTGTGTTTCCTGTAGGCAGCAGAATGCAGGGTCCTCGTTGCGTATCCAGTTTGTTAATCTATGTCTTTTTATTGGGGAGTTGAGGCCATTGATATTGAGAGATATTAAGGAATAGTGATTATTGTTTCCCTTTATATTCATATTTGGATGTGAGGTTATGTTTGTGTGCTTTCATTCTCTTTGTTTTGTTGCCAAGACGATTAGTTTCTTGCTTCTTCTAGGGTATAGCTTGCCTCCTTATGTTGGGCTTTACCATTTATTATCCTTTGTAGTGCTGGATTTGTAGAAAGATATTGTGTAAATTTGGTTTTGTCATGGAATATCTTGGTTTCTCCATCAATGTTAATTGAGAGTTTTGCTGGATACAGTAACCTGGGCTGGCATTTGTGTTCTCTTAGGGTCTGTATGACATCAGTCCAGGATCTTCTGGCCTTCATAGTTTCTGGCGAGAAGTCTGGTGTGATTCTGATAGGTCTCCCTTTATATGTTACTTGACCTTTTTCCCTTACTGCTTTTAATATTCTTTCTTTATTTTGTGCGTTTGGTGTTTTGACAATTATGTGACGGGAGGTGTTTCTTTTCTGGTCCAATCTATTTGGAGTTCTGTAGGCTTCCTGTATGTCTATGGGTATCTCTTTTTTTAGGTTAGGGAAGTTTTCTTCTATGATTTTGTTGAAGATATTTACTGGTCCTTTGAGCTGGGAGTCTTCACTCTCTTCTATACCTATTATCCTTAGGTTTGATCTTCTCATTGAGTCCTGGATTTCCTGTATGTTTTGGACCAGTAGCTTTTTCAGCTTTACATTATCTTTGACAGTTGAGTCAATGATTTTTATGGAATCTTCTGCTCCTGAGATTCTCTCTTCCATCTCTTGTATTCTGTTGGTGAAGCTTGTATCTACAGCTCCTTGTCTCTTCTTTTGCTTTTCTATATCCAGGGTTGTTTCCATGTGTTCTTTCTTGATTGCTTCTATTTCCATTTTTAATTCCTTCAACTGTTTGATTGTGTTTTCCTGGAATTCTTTCAGGGATTTTTGCGATTCCTCTCTGTAGGCTTTTACTTGTTTATTAATGTTTTCCTGTGCTTCCCTAAGTGTGTTCATGTCTTTCTTGAAGTCCTCCAGCATCATGATCAAATATGATTTTGAAACTAGATCTTGCTTTTCTGGTGTGTTTGGATATTCCATGTTTGTTTTGGTGGGAGAATTGGGCTCCGATGATGGCATGTAGTCTTGGTTTCTGTTGCTTGGGTTCCTGTGCTTGCCTCTCGCCATCAGATTATCTCTAGTGTTACTTTGTTCTGCTATTTCTGACAGTGGCTAGACTGTCCTATAAGCCTGTGTGTCAGGAGTGCTGTAGACCTGTTTTCCTCTCTTTCAGTCAGTTATGGGGACAGAGTGTTCTGCTTTCGGGCGTGTAGTTTTTCCTCTCTACAGGTCTTCAGCTGTTCCTGTGGGCCTGTGTCTTGAGTTCACCAGGCAGCTTTCTTGCAGCAGAAAATTTGGTCTTACCTGTGGTCCCGAGGCTCAGGTTTGCTCGTGGGGTGCTGCCCAGGGGCTTTCTGCAGCGGCAGCAACCAGGAAGACCTGTGCCGCCCCTTCCGGGAGCTTCAGTGCACCAGGGTTCCAGATGGTCTTTGGCTTTTTCCTCTGGCGTCCGAGATGTGTGTGCAGGGAGCAGTCTCTTCTGGTTTCCCAGGCTTGTCTGCCTCTCTGAAGGTTTAGCTCTCCCTCCCACGGGATTTGGGTGCAGAGAACTGTTTATCCGGTCTGTTTCCTTCAGGTTCCGGCGGTGTCTCTGGCAGGGGTCCTGCCACTCCCCCACGGGAGCCCAGAGGCATTATACAGTTTCCTCTTGGGCCAGGGATGTGGGCAGGGGTGAGCAGTGTTGGTGGTCTCTTCCGCTCTGCAGCCTCAGGAGTGCCCACCTGACCAGGCGGTTGGGTCTCTCTCTCACCGGGTCTGGGAGCAGAGAGCTGCTGCGGGCCGGGATCCGCCGCCTCTTGTTTTCTAATGAGAGGCAGGGAGTGAATCCGGAGGGGAGAGAAGGCAGGGAGCAAATGGGAGGAGTAGAGGGATGGGAAATTGTAATCAGGATACATTGTATGAAAAAATATGTTCAATAAAATAAAAACTGAGGAGGGGGGAGATGTTAGCACACAGTCCATGAAGGGAGTCATGAGAATTCTGAGAGCTTCTGAGAAAACTTCAGGAAAACAAGAGAAGAGTCTTGTAGTCTCAGTTTCCTCAAAACATGGACTTGTTCTGGGAGTGTTTTCCTGATACTCCCAGGTATAGCGGATAGGAGTGAGTTGACTTTGGATTACTCATTACAGCTGGTTATTGTGACTCACTAGCTGCCTCTGTGGACAAACATGGGTTTGCCACCTGCGGCTCGTCCTTGTCATTGTACACTTTACTTGCGTGATTCTTCTTAACCCTCGGAGTATAAGTTGTCTGACACTCTGAATAAAGTTGTTTACTGCATTAAAAAAAATAGATGTTTTTAAATAAGAACCCTGACATTTCGCCACCATCTTGGTTAAGATGACCATCAATGAAAGACGCTGGTGCCATGTTAAGTCATGTGATATCTTAAGCGAGGAAATTCAAACAAAGAAACGGGGAAGCCAACTGGGCTGGCAGGCTGTAGGTCCCCTGCTGTGTGATAAGTAATGGCAGCTCAGAGAGTTAGAGATTAAAAGTGGCTTTTTAAAGAAAGTTGTTTAGAAAGTCTTTCAGGATACTCATATTCTTTTTAACGTGGGCTCCACGGGAATTTTGAGGTGAAATCCTAGTTTGACAAGTACTTCTTAATTACAGGTATTATTGAAAGGTGATTGAGTTTGTTTTTAGAAAGAAGAGAGTAAAGAGATTACCTGAATCAGGTGCGGATTTTCATCCATGGTTCAGAACTTAGGGAAAAATTAGTCACTAACTCCAAGTAGAGAGTTATGATGAAATGTCTGTAACACCAGGGAGAGTGAATGCAGGCATATATTGTAGAAGCTATTGAGGTTAAAGAAAAATCTGTGGCTCTGGGTAGAGAGCTTAACAAATGGATACATTTTGGGCTAAACTCCTGAGTTTTAAGTTGCTTATTGGTTTTAGAATTGATAGAAGGTGTTTAAGTTTGTTTTAAGGAGAGTAAAGAGATTACCTGAATCACTTGGTGATTTTCATCTATGGTTCAGAACTTAAGGAAAAATTGGTCACTAACTCCAAGTAGAGAGTTGTGATAAATGTCTGTAACACCAGGGAGAGTGAATGCAGACATATATTATAGAAGTTATTAAGGTTAAATAAAAATCTGTGACTCTTAACAGATTGAGATATTTTGGGCTAAAGTCCTGGTTTGATATGTTGCTTATTGATATTGGAACTGATAGAAAGTATTTGGTTTGTTTTATGAATTACCCCGCTAAAGGCCATATGGCTCATTGATGCTGGCTAGTGAGGGTTTGTGGTTACTTTGATATTTACCACAACAGGAAGCTCGAAGTCTCTTAACGTGGGCTCCACAGGAATTTCGGGTTAATTTCCTGATATCACAAAGTAAAAAAGCCTATCAGGCTCATTGTTTAGCTTACTTCATAATGGGTATGACTTTGAGTTTTATGGTTATATTATTACTCTGGGAGAGAATGCAAGATACAAGCTTTTCTGGTTACAGACTAAGGAACACAGTATTTTGGGATAAAGATTTTGTCTTTGTGTTTTTAAAAAGTGTGATTAGGCTCTGGAAACCTCACAGTCATACTGATCAGATTTGATTGAGTCATACTGATCAGATTAGACCGCCTGAAAATTAGATTCAGGAGAATCAAACAAAAAGATATCTTGATTCTAAACTTTTGTCTTGAGAGTTGTATTTTGCAGAGTGTGCCTACTTAGAATCCTGGTCTCAAGGACTTTCAGCTGGGTCCAGTCAGGACACATCCTGCTACAGCATTTGTTTCATTCTTCCTACCCCCTACCTCTAAGGATATCTCAGTGGGCAATTGTATCTTATCAATTGGGTCAAAGATTATTGTGTTGTGTATTCTTTTAAGTGACGGTTTGAGTGTAGGAAAGTGTGTGGCTGGGATGTGTTTCCTGAATTCAAACAAAGAAACAGGGGAAGCAGGGTGAAAGACAACTATGTTTTTTTTTTTTTATTTATTTTTTAGATCCAATTGATAAGATATAAAGATATAATTGCCCACTTAAAAATACAAAGCCTGGTACCATCCATCCCTTAGGAACATTAATAACAACCTGTAAATACACAGAGCAGAATCTTAACATCACCTGCCATGGCTTCTCACCCTCAAATTTCTCTCCCACCCTTCCTTCTCCTCCAATGACAGGCCTCCTTCTATCCTGTACCTGCCCCTCACCTGTACTTTACAAATTCAATGGGGAGGTGGCTCTGGAGAAGTCACCTGAGTTCTGAGTATAAGACTAGGCAGCTGGCCTCTGGGCAGTGGAATTAGCATCAAAATACAGATAACTTCAGGGCAAACCACAGCACTCCAGGATATTCTGGATTAAGATGGATGTTAATTCTTATCCCAAGAATAAAAACAAGACTAATGAAAAATAGAATATAAAGACAACATGTTTGATAAATAATATATTAAGGCTTCACCTACATGCATTTATATACAATAATTAAAAATAAAAACCTTGTAGTTGGGGAAATATAAGCACTTATCTTTGTAGTGTCCTTTAATATAATGCCTGAGTGAGATGTAAATAAGACCTTTAATAATTTTTATTCCTCAATCGAGGCAACAATTATAAAGCTTTGTTTGCTATGCTCAGTAACTTTGCTTTTTTTAAGACTAAATAACAGGTCTTCTGGGTATCAGCTTTGTCTCAAAAGAATGTCATAGACTGAACCAAAATGATTGTCCTTGAATATCCTCAAAATCTCCTATCTGCAAACATCACTGCTTTTATATCTGCAAAGATTCTTCCAGTAATATTACCATTTCTAGTTCTATGACCAGATACACACCTGAGCTAAGAGAATAATACATCAGCTCAAGATCCAGATAACCAGACCTGAGGAATCCATTTTAACAGGCCCAGGCAGAAAATACTGCCAGAAGCAGAATTAAGTAAGAAAGGAGATGAAAGAAACTATGTCATGGACTAAATCAGCCTAGGTCACCTCCTGGCCTCTGGCCAGGTTTTGACGCTGTCCTGACAGTCACTATCGGAGACCAGCATTCCTAGATGGGTCCTCTGATTGAAAATATAACTTAGGTGCCTTATGGTGGCACATACCTTTAATCCCAGCACTTGGGAGGCAGAGGCAGAGGCAGGCGGATCTTCATAAATTCAAGGCCAGCCTTTGTATATCTTACATAAAACTTTGAAATGACCATCGGAGGTTTGATGTCATGAGATGGAATCCTTTGGGGTTAGGCTAAGATGTCATTATTCTAGATACAGGATAACAAAAGTTCAAGGTAATGGGTGAATGACCTGGGATGAGAAAGGATGACATGTGAGGGGCAAGATGAGAAGCTAAAGAGTTAGAGCCACAGCCATAAGCACCAGAAACGGAGCTCTTTCTCCTCTGAGCAAGACAATGGCCCAAGAGTCTGGTAAAAAACCTATAGACCTCTTCTCCCTACCTGAGGCCGTTTTTAGGGCTGCAGAAACTGACCTGAAAATGTATGTTGTCTTTATGTCTTTAATACCTTTGTTAAACTCCAGTTATGTATATAAACTGAATCTTACATTCCATAACGTACACTATGAAAGGATAGAGAAAACAAGGTTCCCGATCTCTCTGAAACCCACACTTACAATGTAAAGTTTTATTGTGACACTAACAGAACTTCAACTCAAGAAATGTGTTTTTTAAGGCTCAAACTTAATAGGGATAAAACTGTAAAAATCCTAATCTTACTAAAAGCTATTAGTAAACTGTAAAGATCAAATTCTTTAATGTGCTTAGGACTTTGCTTGTAGGCATACTAAGTACAAACGTAGTTTATTTACAGGGGCAAGCTTTTTACCTTTCTGTGTGTGTTTTCAAGGTTAAGCCTGAAGCAGGAAACTAAAAACAAGAAAAGTTTATTTTAAAACAGATATACTTAATAGATGGCCCTCAGAACTCTTCGAAGTTCTACTGAATATAGTGTTTTAAATTATTTAATTAAAGAGGCTTCCCATGATAGACAAAATGTCACAGCCTTCTCTAAAGATGACAACTCCACCTAGATTGTAATGCTAACCATTGGGAAAACCTGCCTCAAGCCTTGCTCACTCCCAGGACCCCGACTAAACTGTAGACAAGCAGGACAGTGGAGAATTGACTTACCCCTCTTTGCCTTGCTAAGACAGGCCAGTCTCCCAAGTTCCTCACCCACAGGAAATTCTCTCAGATCTACTGGGTTCAGCAGCAGAAGGCCAATGCTGCCTTGTATGGCAATGAAAGAGTTAATGCCATCTCTATGGATATTGGAGGCTTTTGCTACTTTGCCTCCAATAAAACCATCAGGATCTCCGTGGAGAAACCTATGGTAACCATCCAGGTAGACAGTTAAGTCTCTGTCACTTAGTCGAACAAAGGTCATTGGGTTTATACTTTCTGTTCTAATTCCTCCTTCTCAGATCTCTGATGGTGTTGACGAATAAGTGTAGCCTTACTAAAAGTTTAATGGCAGCTGTTTGGTCAGTCCTTTTCATATATGAAAGCCAGGCCTTGCTTTCTTGAGCTACTAGGTCACCTGGTAAAAAGTGCAAGGTTCGCCTTGCTGACAGACTTCACATTAAAAGATGAGCAGGTTTCAGTGTAACTTTTTACTACTCTTTTATTTAAAGAAACTTGAATTTACAATGACTATTCTTAGTAACAAACCACTTATGTCTCCAGGTAAAAGATTAATCAAAAAAGGTTTAAAATATACAAATGCAAATTATAAAAATATGCTAGCTAGTTTTTTTTCTCCATCATTATTAAATTGGGTATTTCCTATTTACATTACAATTGTTATTCCCTTTCCCTGTTTTCAGGCCAACATCCCCTAATCCCTCCCCCTCCCCTTCTTTATAGGTGTTCCCCTCCCCATCCTCCCCCCATTACCACCCTCCCTCCAACAATCCCATTCACTGGGGGTTCAGTCTTGGCAGGACCAAGGGCTTCCCCTTCCGCTGGTGATCTTACTAGGATATTCAATGCTACCTATGAGGTCAGAGTCCAGGGTCAGTCCATGTATAGTCTTTAGGTAGTGGCTTAGTCCCTGGAAGCTCTGGTTGCTTGGCATTGTTGTTCATATGGGGTCTCGAGCCCCTTCAAGCTCTTCCAGTTCTTTCTCTGATTCCTTCAACGGGGGTCCTATTCTCAGTTCAGTGGTTTGCTGCTGGCATTCGCCTCTGTGTTTACTGTGTTCTGGCTGTGTCTCTCAGGGGAGATCTACATCCGGTTCCTGTCGGCCTGCACTTCTTTGCTTCATCCATCTTACCTAGTTTGGTGGCTGTATATGTTTGGGCCACATGTGGGACAGGTCCTGAATGGGTGTTCCTTCTGTCTCTGTTCTAAACTTTGCCTCCCTATCCCCTCCCAAGGGTATTCTTGTTCCCCTTTTAAAGAAAGTGTGAAACATCCACATTTTGGTCATCCGTCTTGAGTTTCATGTGTTCTGTACATTTAAGGTAATTCGAGCATTTGGACTAATATCACTTATCAATGAGTGCATACCATGTGTGCTTTTCTGTGATTGGGATACCTCACTCAGGATGATATTTTCCAGTTCCGACCATTTGCCTACGAATTTCATAAAGTCCTTGTTTTTGATAGCGGAGTAGTACTCCATTGTGTAAATGGTTTTATATGAACTTAACAGAAGCTAGAGTCATCTAAAAGGAGAAGACCTCAATTGAGAAAATGCCTTCATCAGCTCGGATTTTTCTTAATTAATTAGGGATGGTACCATCCATGGGCTGGTAGTCTTAGGTTCTATAAGAAGGCAAGCTTCACAAGGAACTGGGGGCAAGCCAGTAAGAAAACCCTTCATGGCCTGTGCATCAGCTCCTGCCTCCAGGCTCCTGCCCTGACATTCCTCAGAGATGGACTTATACCTGGAAGTAAGCTGAAATAAACCCTTTCTTCCCCGAGTTGCTTGGTCATTGTGTTCATCACAGCAATAGTAACTGGAACTAGGACAAACTGTCTAAGAAAATGATTTAAAAATATGTGTCATGGTGCTTAAGAACACCTCAGTCTAATCTATAAATCCAGCTCTCTGGACAGAGGACAAAGGATTGAGTATTAATACTTTTGGTTGAACAAGTCTTTTTTTTTTTTTTTTTTTGGTTCTTTTTTTTCGGAGCTGGGGACCGAACCCAGGGCCTTGCGCTTCCTAGGCAAGTGCTCTACCACTGAGCTAAATCCCCAACCCCGAGTATTAATACTTTTAACCCAGGATCATTTTGGAGTCCCCAAGCTTTTGCTGTGGCTCAAAGCTGTGAGTCCTCTCCAGATGTCTGGACCCTTGTTAACTGCTTTGGCTGTGATGAAGATTTCAGATTACAAACAATGGCAGCACTCTCCCTTTGTAGCTTAAAAATCCACGTAAGCTTCAGGGAAAATTGGACCCACCTTTCACAAGTCAAATGATTCCAGATAAATATTCACTCCTACACTACAGGCTAGTGATCTTGGTAACAGACTGTCCCCGCCAGTGGGGACCCAGTTATTCAGGGTCCCGAAGAGGCTTTCTACCTGTGGGCCAAAATGGGGGTGAAGAGAAGAAGGAGACCAAGCAAAAGTTCTGTTGTCAAGGTCTCGTTTATTGGGATGAACATTGCAGCTTTTAAGGCTTTCAGGTAGGGGGAGTGACCTTTGTGAAATATGAAGGAGGGGGAGATGAGGGTATAGGCAGTGATAGCTGGAGGCAAAGAAGTCAGGGGATAAGGTCAGGTGGTGGAGACACTGGGTGTTGACTGAGGAGATAACTGGTATCTGCTCGAGCTGAGGCATCCCTTGAATGTTATACTCCTGTGCCGTAAATTCATGGGAGAGGCTTTATCCAACAATCTTAAGATTTATGGCAGTCATCTTCGGGGTGAGTCTCTGTGGCCAAACAGCCCAGAGTCACTTTGAACCATGCAGTCAAAAAGCGGCTAGGCCCAAATCCAATATGGCTCCGTGCATCTCCCCCATTTTTCTTTAAAAAAAAAAAAAAAAAACATTAGGTGGAAGTAGTGGTCTGAGAGAGATCAGACATGCCTCACAGAGTGCCCAGCTCGGCCATGGCAAGCCACTCTCGCAGTTAGGACTGCACCCCAATGGCTAGGAATGAACTTATGCTGTAACACACCGTTCTGGGCTATACGTGTGTGTTATTGGGGGAGAAACTGGGCAGAGGAGCATTTGACCGGCCCGCACGTTTAAACGGGGTGTAGCCACCTCTGTCTTAGGATCGACCTCTCAAACCCTAGCCTCTCTGTCATAGGACCACCTTGTCGCCCTCAAGGCTCCATGTCTAGATTGGTCAAGGGTCAGAGGAAGTTGCCCGTCACTGAGGAAAGCTACATTGGATCATCTTCTCATTCCTCTTACTTGAGCCCAGGGGCGAAGGAGCAGGAGCCAGATGGCATTAATATAAGAGATTGTGGAAATTGAGCCTCTCCCGATAAGTAGTGGGGACCTCATCTGGTTCTCCTCAGCTGCTATGGCCATACCACCAAGGACCTAGTCAAGCCTCTCCTGTAATAAAATTTAGAATTCCCAATTGTTAGCAACTACTCCAGAAAGTTCACCCACTGTGCTTGCCTAACAATAGATTGGGGGAGGGTAGCTCCAGACACTGCAGACACAATGGCTGCAGCAGTAATGGCTGCTACAATAGCAGCGAAAATGCCAAGGTCTTTCCCAGGACAGTTCAGGATCGGTCATTCTTCTCTGGAACAACCAGCAGGCAATGGAACCATGTCTGAGATCTGCAAAACCAGGGCAGAGTTCCCCAGTCCACAGCAGCTTCCACCAAGCAACAGTGCACAGAGGGTCGGAGCGCAGGCCGTGGTGGGACGGGACACAATGACTGCAGCAACGCCAGAATTTCTGTGATGACAAAAGATGAGTGGGAATCCTCCATATTCCTCCAAGGACACAGGAATGACTCCAGGGACCCGAACCAGGAGAGCTGAATTTTCATGCTCCCAGGATCAGCAAGTCTCACCAGCCACTCGGGCAGCTGGCACACTCCTGTAGCATCCTGTAGAAAAAACACAAAGATTCCCTCTTCCCCATATAAAATATCTGAACAGGATCATGCCAATATGTGGATCTTTCTATTTCACCTAGGCAGAAGTATGCCTAGCTGTAGGGTGCCATAAACTCAGAGTGTTCCTTGGCATCCAAATTTTAAAATTGAAATAAAAGGAGCATATTTTAGCATACAGGGATAACTCCCCTTTTTATTTATTAAAATATTGTTAAAATATTATTTATTAAGATAAGTCCTTAAGGATTAAATTGAGGACACTGAGCACTTGTATTTATAAATTGACTTTTATACCAAATTATTGTCTCCAGCATTATTGTTTTGGATATATAAAGAATGAGATTTTTTGACTAACTGTTCCTATGTAAGGCCTATAATCTGCCTGGTATCATTGTCCTCCCTTGTTAAGGGGTCTAGGCAATCCAGTTTGAGTTCTTAAATGGCCTATAAAGGAACAGTACTTAGTGCTCTTAACCACTGAGCCATCTCTCCAGCCCCTCACCAGCTTTATTTACCTAAACATAAGCATTAATTAGAGATGCCAAATCCTATAAATATTGTCCAGATTTAGTCGCACTAGAAATCCCTGAGCCGGCAGGGTGAAGCTGGGAGTTGAAAGTAAGCAAATGGAGTCTTCCTCTTTTCAAGAGGGTGTGTTATCAACTCCATTACCATTTTCAAAGAGCTGGGTCTATGGTTTTGTTTAGTTGTCTGAGCCAGAGCACTGAAAGGACAGTGAGTTGTCAGACAATTTACACTGAAATCACTCACTGATTTCATGTAGAAAACTTGTCTCTAATAAAGCATTAAGTAATTGAAATCAATCGTAAACCACAAGCCACACATTGGCTATCAGTATGTGAATTGAAAGCTTGATTTTTTTAACATTATAAAAACAGTGGCTAAAGCCAGGAATTTAATAATCTGTGCTGAAGCAGCAGAAACTCAAGAGAATAAACAAGTGATCCAATCATACATGTAGCCTTTTCATTAGATGAACCACCTATAAATACAGTAAGCGCATTTCCTATGGGTTGTATGCACAAATATACAGGAAATACAAAAACATGTAAAGAGTAAAATTATCAATTTTGCCTGAAAAATTTGTATATGTAATAGGCCAAATATCAGTATTTTGTAATAACCAATTAACTGTTGTTTGGCTTTTTAAAATACTTCCATGACTCTAGCCTACAATTCTGTATTAACACAACTGAAGCTTTATCTCCAATGAGGATAACAAACAAAGACCTAAGTCCTCTGGTAAGGTGAGGTACTTAGCCAACTAACATATCCTTAGTAGCTTAAAATTAGTTTTAAATACTCTTTTCTGGAGTAGTCTAACAGCTACTCCCCAAATATTAAAGCTCATTTAGAGAGCAAAAGTTTGTAGTAAAAATTTCTATATACACTTAAAGATTTAACGTTCTAACTTCTTACATTGAAGAAGTGACAAAATTACATAATATAAGGCTATTAGCCATTCTTTAGTAAAAATTTTAATGATATCACTTTATGGGCTCTCTAAAATTATAAGCAAGCTCACGAAATGAAAACTCACAATCGCCAGGACGTAAACAAATTATATAAAAATAATCCTCTAAATCTATCTTGAAATGGCAGTTGGATAAGCAAACAAGCTGTAATGCTCTCACAAGTTTTAAAACCTCATCAATCCTTTTTAAATCCTGTAACAATCTCTACCTGTTTGATTTTTTTCTTAATTATAAATAAGTTTGAGTTAGTCAATGTAACACTGACAATCTTTAATCACAATCTTTAAGATCTCTTTGTAACACCAGAGCACAGCCACAACTTTGGAAAGTCACCTGAATTCTGAGTATGTGACTAGGCAGCTGTTCTTGGGGCAGTGGAATTAGCATCACAATACAGTAACTTTAGGGCAAACCACAACTTTGGCTATGACTGCCAATTCCTACATACGAACGCACGATGGTGCGGTCTCCAATACCTCAACAAAGAGACATTGCCCTAAAATCTTTTAGAAGCCTGGTTTTTAGAATAAGAATTCCATAAAAATATTACCTCAATTTGGACCTTTCCCTAGGTTGGCTCATATCCAAATTACAGTTTTAAGCCAACTTTCTGTTACCAATGTTACACCTTTTAAGCTGTGAAAGCTCCTGGTGTCTTTAGGATCAGCTAGTATAAACATTTAGCCAGCCCCTGGGGAGCTTGTCCAGCAGACTTAGGCTTCTAGCTACAGATGTAGGCTCCAAAAGCCAATTGAAACTGTTTTTTATGCATTGTTCCCTTCTTGAAACGAGTTAAAACCAAGTCAAGGTGTGAACGACTGGCAGATAAAGTTTATCATTTTTTCTTTTAAACACGAAACATAAAACATTTAAACAACGAGAAACAAAGACCACAGACATAAACTGACAGACATGGATAGCTTGGTGCACCAAGGACACACAATAGACATAGAGGGAAAAAACTAGATGGTGTCCCACGATAGGGACCCACATATCCTACCTATGGAACCCAGAACTAGAAATAAGCATTTCTCCAATAGGAGCCAGCAGAGAGGCAGGACGTCTCCTGCCTTTCTTCTGTTCCCAGGAGAGCCCTGAAAAGTTTTTCTCTTTCTCCAAAGCATCCGTGGAGAGTCCGGGAGGACTGTTTTTCCCAAACCCATTCTCTTTCATGTCTAGGGTGTAAACTATCTCTAGTCAGGATCCAAAGACTAAAATATAACTCTAAAAGAACGCATATGCAAAAACACTTTACCATTACCTTGTCCCTTTTTTATTACAAGTTTTACTTAAGCTAGCCCCACACTGCTTAAAATTAACCAGGGACACCTTTCATCAATAAAACAAAAAAACTTGATTAAATCCTTTTTCTTAACTCTTAATCCTCTCTCCCTGAGTGAGCGCTTGATCTCTCCTATGAAACAAGCCTCCTAAATCCATACCTTCCCCATGGCAATTAGACGACAATTATTCGACCGGTCCTTACCTCCCTCTCCAGGGACGCACGAGCGATGCGGCCTGAAGAGTCCTTGATTCCCGCTGCAGCTCTCTTATCTCCATCGTCCTGTAGTCGGCCTTGCTTCGGGGTCCCTGTGTTCGGGCGCCAACAGACAGTTCTCCATATGTTTTATATATATGTAACCACAAACCCAGCTAGAAGACCCTTTGATCCACAGTGGTTTACCACCTCCAAGATATGCTACTGTGATGGTGGCCTAAAGCTTGTGGGAGTAGCCAAGCTGATTTGATTTAAGGTCCATTTCATGAAATGAACCCCATACCTAACACCACCTGTGTGACCAAGAACCTGAGACTAGATAGCCCTGGGAACAAATACCACTCTCCTAAAAACGAAAAAGAAAAGTAGCGATGAAGTGACTCCCAGTGACATTCTTCTATAGTCATAGACAGTGCTTGGCTCACGAACGTCAAGAGTAGTTTCCTTCTGGAGCCGAGGGGAAACAGAGACCCCGGGGCAGTGAGAGACCCTGGAGCACTCAACCCTAAACGGGTTATCTCCACCAAATCCCTGCCCTCGGGGCTCGGAGGACTTCGTGGAAGAGGAGGCACAAAGAACGTAGGAGCCAGAGGGGATGGAGGACAGCGAGGAAACTAGGCCATCTAGATCCACAGGACTGATGCACCTATGAACTCACACACATAACCTGCACAGGCCTGCATCGGGCGGGATCCTGGAGCCGAAAGGAGAGTAGACATAGCACCCAATCCTAACTCAGCTATCTGCCACAGATAACAATTTGCAAACTAAAATTTCCTGTCTGCTTTGTCCTTTTCTGATTGGTTCCTTTTTATTTTATCTTACCGTATTATCCCTTAGATAACAGAGGGGGATGGATCCCTTAGATAGAGACAGAGGGGGATGGATCCAGATGGGAGGGAGGTGGGGAGGATCTGGGATGGGTCAAGGGAGGGAAAACCAAAGTTAGAATACACTGTATTTTCAATATTTTTTAAAAATATTCACTGTGATCAAATTGTATTCATTCTTTGGGTGCAAGGATGCTACAAAAATAGAACATTCAGCAAATGTAATGCATCACGAATAGAAATCACATGATCTTACCAATAGCCGCAGACAAAACCTTTGACTAAGTTTAACATCCCTTTATGCTAAAACCGTGCATAACATAGGAGCAGAAGGAACATACATGAACATAACAAAGACTGGATATGACAGACCTATAGCACACATTATGCTAAAAGTGGGAAAAAGTGAAAGCAATTGTACTAAAGTCAGCAGTGAGATAAGACTGTCTTCCTCACTCATATACAATTCCCTGCATTGAATATTATTAGAATGATAAGAAATAAAAAAAGATATAAATAAGAAAAAAGGTCCAACTTGTAGATGACCTGGTCCTTTGCATGGAAGGCCCTATAGACTCCACCAACAAAACTTTTAGAACTAAATAAGCATTCAGCAAGTGGCAGGACAAAAAAATATATGTCAACATTTAAAAGATCAATAGCTTTCCTATATAACAGTCATAAACATGCCAAGAACAAAATCACAATAGCTTCTGAAAAAGAAAGCTATATCCATATCTGAAGAGGTCATGAACACAGGCCCCGCCTCCAGAGGACCTGGGCTCCATTCCCAGCACCCACATGGCAGTTCACAGCTTTCTGGACTCCACCTCACAGGGTTTGACAGCGTTTCTGGTCTCTATAGACACCAGGCACACACAGGGTGCAGGACACACATGCTTATAAAGTACATTAAAATTAAAATAATTTTTTTTTAAAAAGGAAAGAAAGATCTTTGGGGGAAAAGTCTTAAAAGGCAAAAGGCCTCTACAGTAAAAGCGTAACCCACTGGAGAGAGACGCTGAAGCAGACACTGACTGTGGAGAGCTCTGTCATACTCTCAGACGTGCATTATCAACAGCAGTGTGGGACTCTGCAGGCTATGAAGCTGGCAGGAAAACGGTCTGGGTGAGCAAAGAATGAACTTGGGTGAGCCTGATTGACGTACCCAGTACTGGGCTAGGACTTCCAGAATCCGATGCCATTTATTTTAGCCATATTTAAGCACAGCACAATTTTGGGAAAAGCTTTTTGATAACAATTAACTCAGCCCTGTGACAAAGGCTGAGACACATTAACAGTGAAGCTGGGTACTTGTTGACCTAGAAACAATGCTCAAGATAAGGGTCTGGGGAGAATGACTGAGGTAAACATAGGGGAGTCAGGATTGGTCTGGCCCTAAGATAACATGGAAGTCACTTAGGCTGCTGTAATGTACAAATGACTTCCCTCGAAAGGATGATGGATTTTATGGCCTAGGAGTAAAGCTCAAGGTTTTAGGGTTCCCTAAGCCCTGGGGTAAACAAACATACTATTCTCCGGGATATGGGCAGAGCCTGGCTAGTCAGACAGTGAAGGATCACCAATGTGAAAACTATATTCATCTCTAGTATTTCAGAAGGAAGAGGTTAAACATCTTCATCCTTTGAAGGATGCCTATGTGTGTTTAAATTTCCTGGCTTCTCCAGGACTTACCTGTGTGCAAAGGAAATTTTTGCCCTTTACACACAATATTATATTAATATATTAACATTATATATTATACTAATATGTTAATACTGTGAAAATGGTTCTATATAGTTTCAAAACCCATCTAAATATTCAATGAATCAAAATTCCAATGACCGTCTTAACAGAAATAGAAAACACAATCCTAAAACTCATATTCAACCAACCACAAAAGACTTTGGATATCCAAAGCAATTCTGAACAAAAAGAAACGTTTTTGAGGTATCACCATGCTGGGATTTGAGTTATCTTGCAGGGCCAAAGTAACACCAATAGTGTGGTGCTGAGAAGTAGACATCAGTGGAATAGAATAGAGGACTCAGAAATAAACTGCTACAGCTGCCTACATTTTTTTTGACAAAGATTTAAACATAAAATCCCTATACATTGGAGAACACATAACCTCTTCTACAAATAGTGCTGCAAACAATGACTATCTGAATGGACAAGAATGAGACTAGTTCTCTCTCTCTCTCTCTCTCTCTCTCTCTCTCTCTCTCTCACACACACACACACACACACACACACACACACACACACACACACACTCCTTTTATAGAAGTCTATTCAAAATAGAGCAAAGGCCTTCCTGGAAGGCCTGAAACTCCCAGTGTATTGAGGGAAAACACTTCAAAGTATAGAAAGCAAGGACTGAGAAGCCCTGAGAAGCCCTGAGAAGGGCTAAGTACACTGACCCAAGAAACAAAGCTGAGGATTGAAAATGGGGCTTCCTGAAACTGAACATGACCTGCAGAGCCAAGGAAGCAAAGGGAAGAGAGAGCCACAGAAAGACAGAAGGCATTTGCTATCTATGTGTCCAACAGGACTACTGTATCCTAGACTACATAAAAAACAAAAAAAAAAAAAACCTAAGACCACAAAATGGAAGGGATCCAGTCAGTGGATGGGCTAATCACATCAACCCACAGTTCTCAAAAAGGAAAGTACAACTGGCCAATACAGCGGAAAACATGTTCAACACCTTGAGCTGCCAGGGGAACCCAGATGAAAACTCTGAAGGAAATTGACAACCATCAGCACTGAGATTCCATGTCCTCCGTGCGGTCAGAATGGCCATCCGTAGGAAACCAACCGCAGCTTGCCGAACCCCCTCAGTGTTGTCTTAGTGGAGTGTTTAGGACCTGGGGTTGGTAAATTGGTGGAGGCTCACTGTGGATAAGTCTGAGAGTTAAAAACTCCAAGGAACCAGGTCATGGAGGCAGATCCTGCACTTTTATGTGCATTTGCTCCTGGAATTCTGTTATATCCTCATAGTATTTAGCAGAGAAAACTCTCTGGTGCATCTACTGGAAGTAGAAAAAGAACCAATTTGAAATACCCCGGAGCACTAGGTGTCTCTTAGGACAGACTAGCTCATTGAAAATCTATCTGCAGGGACTTTATGAGAAACTAGTAGACACCAGAAGGGAAATGCCAAACTTCTAGACTCCCATAGTGGGGTCGAAAGGAGGGAAACTAGCCTTAGCTTCTTTAGTTTCACACATAAAAGGAGGGGATAGTGGTGAATTCTGCTTGTTGTGGAGGGCTGTCTCAATGGTTAAAAGTACTTGATGCTCTTGTAGAGGACCTGAGTTCAGTTCCCAGCAACCATCCTGGGATGACCCACAACATCTGGCAACCCCAGCTCCACTCCAGGGTAACCCTCTGGCCTCTGCAGCACTCATGTGTACATACGCACACACAGACAGACACAGAGCTAACACCCCTGTGGTGATGCCATCTTCAGAGATGATTACATCACAAGGGCGTACCATACATTTGTCTCAACCTACTTTAATACGGGTTCAACTTCTCTAGCCACGCTGCCCCAGAGGTAGTGGAAAAGAAGTTATTAAGACATGGGAAAGTAGGTCTGTTTAGAAAGAGTTCTTTGGGGGCGAGTCCAATCTTTGTTGTTCTCAGTCCAGTCCATTAGCAAACAACAAACATGAGTCAGCAGCTGCAGCCCAGTCCACTGGGCAGACACCACACATGAACCAACAAGGGTAGTTCAATCCAGAAGAAACCGAAAAGCTTGCCCACTGGTCCAAGGCCAGGAAGCCACAGGAACCTCATGAGAGGTTCTTTGGTGAGTTTTCCCCCATGGCATCACCATTAGCGGAGCTCTGCAATGTAATGTGTGTCATTAGCGGGGTGGAGCAACGCAAACCAATGCTGGAGCCCCCACCGTCTGTGAGGTCATACTTATAGCCCTTCATCACATGTCCTTTCACGTGTCTGCTATAGCAAAACATCTTCTCACCTGCGTCCACTTCAGCAAAACATTCTTTTACCTGTGTTCCCCAACAAACCATCATTTGATGAAACCAACTTTCCAAAGAAAAGTTCTGACCTAATAAATGGGTAAATTCCTTGCTGGAGCCATGGTAGTAAGGCAATCATAATTGGGAGGTGGTGAAAGGTAAGAAGGGGGTTTAGAAGAAGTAGGTCAGTGGGGAATGCCCACGAGGCTATCTCTGGCTCCTTCTTTAGGCCCTCTCTTTCTGTTTCGTGTGCACAATGATGTAGACACTGTTCCCCATCACATGCTCCTACAGTCATGATGTTCTGCCCAAATCCATGCGGCTAAGTCACCATAGAGTGAACTCTTTGACACTATGAACCAAAATAAAACTTCAGGTTATTTATTTCAAGTATTCTGTCACAGGGACAAGGAAGGTAACTAATGTACAATATATCCAACTGCAGCTTCCCTTAGAGAACCTGATCCATCTTATACTGTTCTTACAGCAGCTCCAACAGTATGTTCAGCAATCCAAGGAGTGGATGTAGGGTCGGTGACAATGTAAAGCAGGCACACACTGGTGGATGAAGCAAGCTCCAAGGAGTGAGCTTCAACTCTTCACACACACACACACACACACACACACACCGACACACACCGACACACACAGACACACACACCACACACACACCCACACCACACACACCCACCCACCCACACACACACACACACACACACCGACACACACAGACACACACACACACCCACACCACACACACACACACACACCACACACACACACACCATATCTGATGGTTGGAGCAAACTCCAACCAGCAGGTTCCAACCACTTTACTTTTTCTCCCAGCACTTATATATCCCAGCAAAATCTCTCAAGCAGTATAAAAATCACAATGTGACTACATTTTGTTTTTCTTTTTGTGAATGATTATAAAACCAAACAAACAAAACTGTATGTTTCCCAATACATTTACACAAAAAACATTTTTACGTATCACAGGCGAAGAAGTCAAATTATTCCCAAGAACCCACATTTTCATAACTAAGCAACCTGTTATAGATTAACAAAGTCTGAGCAAGCAAGGTAATTTTCTCAGCCAGGTTCTTTTACTGGCAGGCTGCAATTTACAGTTATAAAGAAAGGATAAATTATTTTATTATTTATCTTAAAAGGTAATCTCATAAAATCTTAAAAGAACGACAAATTTAAACATATATAAAAAGCAATCAGTCATTCTGCCTTAAATTCTCGAGGAGCACATCTACTCATTTAACAATTTTTGAATCGTATCTGGAAGCCGAGGGCAAAAATAGGTACAAGATATTAATCATCACCTAAGTCAGCAGTCCAGCCTCAGTAGGTCACACCAGCCAATACTAGTTAGGCTGCCCCTGTTCTTGTTCTCTGACTTCAAAAAGTCCCTAGCTTAGCTATTGAGAGTGTGCCTGTCTGAACTTGAAATCATTCCCTAAGATTTTCTACATCAGAGCCACTAGCAAAAACATCTTAAGCTACCTTCACTAAAAATCTATCTCCAAATTCTTTCTAAGGGTGGTGGTCACTGCTAACAGTCTACGTTTTTAAAGTTCTTTTCAAGGGTGGTGACTGAATCATTTAATCTGCTCCCGCAGCAAAGCCTGAAAGAGACCAAGCATTACTATTGTGAGAGCCAGTGACACTGCCCAGTTGCAGGCTGGAAGCCCCATTACGATTTCCTTACAAGTTTTAGATTAAGAGGGATGTGAAGCCAACAAACTCCACAACAGCATGAAATCCTCAGGACATGTAGTCCTGGGGCTCTGCCTCTCTCCAGGGCATACCCATTGTGCTTGTGCTGGTGGGAGTTCCAGGAGTTCTAAAGCCTTTTGTTGTTCCTCCTGCATGACCCTGGACTCTGTTCATATATGAGGAAGGAGGTGCTGGGGAGGGAACTGAGAAGTGTTTGCAAAGATCACATCTTCAGACACAAGCTCATTAAAAGAAAAATCGTACTGTTGGTTGTAGAATATTTCCTATCTCTCGTACACTTCATTACTATTTTATCAAAACCCTAGTTATAGCCATTCCTTTTACCCAATACATCTATTCAGGATTACTAACTCCAGGTTTAAAGGTCTAGGAATTATGGTGTAGAAATGAGTAATACCTTCATCCCTAGTGATCCATTAGTAAGATGTTTGCTTCCTGTCCCACAGCCTTGAGCTCTGTTAGCCCAGAGGTCTTGGTTGCAGAGGAAGGAGTGCCTCTAACAGAAGACACAGAAATCATTCCATTGAGCAAAACGTTAAGGCATTCCCTAGCCACTTTGGCCTTACCATTCCTTTGAGTTGGCAGGCCAACAAAGGAGTTGCATTGTTTGTGGTGGGGCGTGAACCATACTATCAGGTAGGACTGTTACTCCACAGTGGAGTTAAAGAAGAGTGTGTCTAGAGTGCAGGAGACCCCATAGGGTATATTCCCATACTGTGTGGTCAAGGCCAGGTGAATAAGTGGTTCAGACACTTCAGGAATGAAAGTTTATATAACCCACTAGGGAAAAGAACTAAGACCTGCTAAGGTACTTGCCAAAGACAGAGGGAATGCAGAATAGGTAGCAGAAGACAGTAACCATAAATACCAACTATGATCACAGTTGTTTGCACACATATATTAAGTAGATATCCTTGTTTTCTTCCTTCATCATATAACAATGATTGAGTTAATATCAATTTTAAGTACTAAATTTCTATTACCATGCTAACCTATGAGATATCAATTGTAAGCATTTCTCATGAAACTTTGCCACATATTGAGGAATGATCTTATATTTTTTTGTTGTTGTTGTATAATAGGTAAGGGTGTTATGTTAGATTGCAACCTTGTTAATCTCTTTATTTGAAAATTAGGTGTGACATGGGAAGACATGGTTGGGTTTCAAATTGATAAGAGGTGGACTTACTTGGTTGTGTTGCCAATTTGACTGGAAAAAGGACTGATGAAATGGACTTCTGTCTATGAGGACATTTCTAGAGAGAATTATGTGGGAAAATGACAGACAGTGGGAAAGAAGTCTAAATCTTAATGTGAAAATTGAAAAAAATCTTCTGAGAAAGTTTTTAAAAACGAAAAGATAATTTTAGCTCTCATGTTTATAAATTAAATTTGGAGTTAATTGTAGTACTATTAAATCCTTATCCAACTCCCAAAATGACTTTTCCAGAAATAGAAAAATTAATCCTGAAAGTCACATAAAATTTGTTTATATATTTTTAAATATATTTATATATTTTATGTATATGAGTATTCTGTCTTCACGTACACCAGAAGAGAGGATCAGATCCCATTACAGATGGTTGTGAGCTGCCATATGGTTGCTGTGTGAGGCCCGAATCAAACCTCTTCCAGGACCTCTTAAATGAGAATCATGGAGGTGGTGATCAATGCAAAAGCAAGAGGAGTTTAATTCTGACATGTCGGGGTCATCCCACTTCAAGGGGAGACGACCCTGAGCAGACTCTAAAAGGGAGTTAAATATTTTGCAAACAATTGGGGCAGAATTCAATCAATGGTAACTAGGCAGGGTACGATTGATGGGTCGAAGCAACCTTCCAACTGACTCATGGTCACTGGAGCGTTCTGGACTTTCCAAGGTGGGCGGATGGTTGGAAGTCAAGGGGAGGTCGGTTTGGAGTCACAGGTGGCTTTGTTTGACAGTTTGGCTGGAAGTTGCTCCAGGAACTAAACTAGCCCTACCCTCCCTGGAAGGGAGGTGTCTTTGTGCTTGGAGGTTTGTGGTAGAATTTTCCCACTGGCCTTAGATTGACCCCAACTGTGGCTCTTTCAGCTGGGAATTGAACTCAGGATCTCTGGAAGAGCAGCCAGTGCTTGTCCCCGCCAGCGGGGACCCAGTTATTCAGGGTCCCGAAGAGGCTTTCTACCTGTGGGCCAAAATGGGGGTGAAGAGAAGAAGGAGACCAAGCAAAAGTTCTGTTGTCAAGGTCTCGTTTATTGGGATGAACGTTACAGCTTTTAAGGCTTTCAGGTAGGGGGAGTGAAACATGAAGGAGGGGGAGATGAGGATATAGGCAGTGATAGCTGGAGGCAAAGAGGTCAGGCGATGAGGTCAGGTGGTGGAGACACCGGGTGTAGACTGAGGAGATAACTGGTATCTGTTCGAGCTGTGGCATCCCTTGAATGTTATCTTCCTGTGCTGTAAATTCATGGGAGAGGCTTTCATTCAACAACCTTAAGAATTAAGGCAGTCATCTTAGGGGTGAGTCTCTGTGGCCAAACAGCCCAGAGTCACCTAGTCACTTTGAGCCATGCAGTCAAAAAGTGGCTAGGCCCAAATCCAATATGGCTCCGTGCAAGTGCTCTTAACACTTGAGCCACCTCTCTAGCCCCATGCCACTTCAAATTTTCAAATGACTCTGAATAGCGAAAGAAATCTTGAAAAAGAAGAAGAGTTTATGGTCTCATACAACCTGATTCAAAATCTATTAGCTACATAATCAAAATGGTGCAGTGCTTACAAGAGGGTGGGTGAGCGGTGGAATAGGATAATGCCTAGAAACAAGTCTTAATTACCTTTAACAACAATGCCTACAACATCATGCGAAAAGAATGTTTCCTAAGTTATTCATTTGTTTGAATTTTAAAAGATTTTTAAAGCAAATAGTGGTGAAAAAACAGACTATCACATGCAAAACAACATATGACAAAAATTAACTCAAAATGGATCAAAGACCTGCACTTATGAGTTAAAATTATAAAATTCAGGAGTTCAAAGAAACTGCAGGAGTAGCAACTTCCTGGCTTGGATTTGATAATTTCTTGAATATTCCAAAGCTATTGGCACCATAATCAATAGACAAATTAGACTTTATTTATATTTGAAACTGTGCATCAATACTATCAATAATAAGTGAGAGAAAACTCAAAGTGAGAGAGAATATTTTCAAATCATATATTTGATGAGGAATGTATATTCAGAATATATAACCTCCTAAAACTCAATGAAAAATTATAAAAGCCACAAAAAAAAGAGAAGCAAACCTCACCACAACATTTCAGACTTAGACATTTCTTCAAAGAAGATGATACAACGACCAATAAAAAAAAATGTGATGAGATGCTTCTTATTAACCCTTAGGAAAACACAAATTTATGAATACTCCCCCAAAATATACTTTAGAAAAAGCTGAAAGTATAGGCCTTCAAGGATTTGAGGTCATGTGTTTTCCGGAAGAAGGCAATCAAGGAAAGAGCAGCAGCAGAAAACACTAGTACAGCTTGAGTGTCCAGAAGCGATTGGGTGAGCTATGGCAAGTCCAGGGAATAGAGAATCTCACAAGTTACACTTTGAAGTGTCTCCCACAGATGCGTGTATGAACACTTGGTCCTCCCGGTGGGTGACACTATTTGGGGAAGTTGTGGAAACATTTTGGACTCTGGCTTTGCTAACAGAAGTGGGTTGTTTGGGGGAAAGGCCTTGCAGGTTATATCCACTCATGGTTCTAGTCCAAAGCCTCTGCTTCCTGATGCACCAAGATGTGAATAAGCCACTCTGCAAGCTCCTAAGACCATGGACAGACACACCCCAGCCACTCTGCCTTCCCCTCCAGGATGGGCTGATAGACCCAAAGCTATGAGCCAAATAGATTAGTCTTCCATTCTGTTGGGTATTTTGTCATAGCAATGATAAAGTAACTAAATTATAGCAGTTATCAAAAAGAATGGAGAATATCTTTAAATACAGGTATCGACCAATTGAAGGTTATATTGTTAAGTGAATATTATAGTGTGCCATCCTTTACATGAGAAATGTTGAGAGATAAATGCATAAGTTTTATTTAAGTTTTTAAAAACAAACCTTACTCCCAAAACTAATAAAAATCTCCAATATTAGAAATGGAGACCTCAGGATTAAGAGACAAAGATGAAATAAACAGTAAAAAAAAAAAAAAATGCTTCTCTTCAGGCAGGTTTGGCTTTGGAACCATATGAACATTTTATCAGACACACCGGAAGAGGGCATCAGATCTTATTACAGATGGTTGTGAACCGTCTGTAATGGCTGCTGGGATTTGAACTCAGGACCTCTGGAAGAGCAGTTGGTGCTCTTAACCTCTGAGCCATCTCTCCAGCCCAACCATTTTATATACTAGAAGAAGAAGGAGGAGGAGGAAGAGGAGGAGGAGGAGGAGGAGGAGGAAGAGGAGGGGGAGGAAGAGGAGGAGGGAGAGGAGGAGGGAGAGGAGGAGGGAGAGGAGGAGGGAGAGGAGGAGGAAGAGGAGGAGGAGGAAGAGGAGGAGGAGGAGGAGGAGGAGGAAGAGGAGGAGGAGGAGGAGGAGGAGGAGACGACGACGACGACGACGACCACCACCACCACCACCACCACCACCACCACCACCACCACCACCACCACCACCACCACCACATATTTTCATGCCATGGCTGTAAAGAGAGATTTTCTTTTTCATTTAGAAAGGAGCACACCCAAACAAAGTGGGGTGGGTTGTACTGAGGGGAAGGATCCATAGTGAAGTTTTATGGTGAGTGTAGCTGTCTGCAGGGCAAACATCGTTCATTTTCCTGTTGCTCTGACAAGGGACCTGAAAGAGTAGCTGAGGAGGAAAAGTTGCTTAGTGTGATCGTGGCTGCAGGGTTCACAGGCCTTACCCTGGTGGTTCTCAGCCACCGATGTCCGAAAGTTTAGCTGCAAACATAAAGCTACTTTGGAGGTGAATTTAATAGCTTGCCTGGCTTAGTAACAAACTGGTTTTATTTATCAGAGAAAATAGAGAAAACCAGGTGTTTCTCTTATCCCTGCCTTTCTTTATTGTGGGAGAAGGGGATGCAAATTGAGAAGCTTAAGAAGGTTTGTAATGGGGGGAGGTTGGGGGGTGGATAGCAGGCTGCAGGGGAAACCAGGAAATGGGATAACATTTAAAATGCAAATTAAAAATGCAGTTAAAAAAGGTTTATATAATTTGGTTCGATTGGATTAGAGATAAGATAATCCGTGAATCTTTAAATCTATACTAGTCTGTCTCTGACTTCTGAAAAAACCTTAGAAATAATGATATTCAGTACCCAATAACATTGGTCTCGGTTGCAACCCAGATCATCATCATCACTATCGTCATCACCATCATCATCATTATCATCATTGACAGAGAATTAGAGACCAAAGCCACCATGTCCAGTCCTCAGAAACAGATTTCAACATGAAATCTGTTCCTTCCTGACAGGATCCCAGGTTCCTTGGACAAATGGCAGATTCATCTCTGAGCTAAGAAAAGCACGGGGTTACTTGGAAGCATTTGATTCACAGTGATAAGGCTGTGTAAAAGCAGTGGGGCTGTACAGAAAGAATGCCGGAGCTGCCTTGAAGTTGTTCCTGTGGGCAAGTCTGGGACAAGCTGAACATCAAAGAGAGTCATAAGGGCACCACCTTACACTGGGTTGAGTCAGAGCATTCCTGGTGATGATCAGCCAGTGGGCAGAAGTAAGCCGTGGTCTTTCAAAGCCTCTCTCTTTTCCTCCCTTTCTCTCTTCTCTTCCCCTCCCACTTCTCCTTTGCTCCTTACTACATCTTCTTCTAGAGAATGCAAGTGTGGGGTTGTGAACACACTGTCTGGCCTACAGTCAGTTAGGACCTCAGGCCTGTAAAGAGCCTGAAGCTGATGTGTGATGCGCTCCCCGGAGCCTTGAGGTAATGCTGGCTGTTGTATCTCAGACAGAAGCTAAAGAAACTCAGAGGCACCCACCTCCTGCCTCCTGCCTGGAGACAGCATCTCGGCCTTTACCCAGTAGGTCTTCCTATTTGTTCTGCATTGCCAGGTGACCAACACAGTCTTTTCAGGAAGAGTGTTCCTGACAAACTCCTATCAACCTCGTTATTTATAACTGCTATGAGGAAGCTCTGCTTCCATGGTCTATTTAGCCGTTGCAATTTTGACGGGCATTAAGGTTGGTCCTGTGCTCTATTCTTTAAATAAATGTGCACAGCATTATAATAAATGAGCTGTTTCCACAGTACACTGAGAACTGCAGAGCCAGACCTGGCTAAGGGAATCACAAAAGGACAGCTATGGTGTCCTTCACCTTGGGGATTTGCTTGTCCTGTGGCACAAACCTCAAGGTAGTGGTTCCCAACCTTATGACTTTAGAAAAGTCAGAAAAGATGTCAAAAGAAAGAAGCAGTAAAGAACAAAGAAAACCATCTATTGCTAACCTCACAGTCCTACAAAATCATGGCTACTTTAAAGACAGCCACAAGGTCAGGTATAGTGGCGCATGCCTTTAGTCCCAACATTCAGGAGGCAGGGGCAGAGAGGTGGGTGGATCTCAGAGTTCCAGGACAGCCAGGGCCACACAGCGAAGCCCTGTCTTGAAAACCCGGAAGATAATGGAGAATCCAGCAGAGAGTCAGCTTCATTAAGAATCCACTGCACTGTTCTTTACTTCCTCCTTGCATCAGCAAGGGAAAAGTCTCTTCCCTGTTTTTGGTTTCCATCTCTATTTGTAATAACTGTCCTCACGCAGTTCTGACTTCTAAAATCATGTTCAGAGAAACAGTGGAAGCATGTTTTCCTGCTTACTGACAAAGACAGAAATCACAGTCTAAAGATAGGATTTACATATGTACCCTTCGATTCGGATGTAGGAAATGGTTCTAAGGTGAAGTGAAGAGAGCGCACACCCGAGTCCCCAAGCTCTCACTCAAAAAGCGACCTAGAACAGAAGGATGAAAATGGCTGTGCAAGAGACTGAAGCGCATGGAGACAAGAGGCTCGAGGACAGCCTCCTGTTCAGCGCCGCGCCGGCTAGACAATTACAGGAATTAGGAATGCCAGTTGAGAGCACGCAGGCTCAACCTATGACGTCATCTTTATTTGGCTTTGTTCCACACGTTTCCCTTCTCTAGCAAGGAAAAAAGAAAACCCTGGGAGAAATGAAGCGTATGTGTTACTGGACAAATAGAAATTGCTTTTTAAAATAACATAGTTGAATCAGTAAGCAGGGGTTCTGTTTTGGCACCGGAGCAAGGAGGAGGAAGCAGAGGTACTCCAGCGGAACCCCGGCTGTGCAGACAGGAGCCTGGAAGCTAATTGTATGGTTCCCCAAAGCATCTTAGGCTTGGGTCATGAGGTCAGTTAAGCTGTTACTTTCAAGATTGTGACCCCACACTCAATAGTGGGATATAGTATAAGACTCCCAGTCCAAGAGGCCAAAGACCTGTGGGTTTTAGGAAATTCTGCCGCTGTCGGGAGAAACCTTTGGGCCTACCACTTGACCTCAGAAAGCCTTAGCTAACCGAATACAGTTTGGATAATAACATCGTCTCATGTGACAAACATAAAGAACCTAGGGAAATTAAAAAGTGTTACAAAAAATTATATTTACAAAGTCAGAATGTTGATGGATGCGGTGAGCCAGAAAGAGGTCACACGGTGACATTGTGTACATGAGAGAAGGATCCAGCCCCTGGTAGGAAGACCCCTGCACCGGGGCACCACCTGAATTAGTGGATGTAGGCTAACCTCCAGCCCTAACTTGTCCTCTAAGGTATGTGCTTGTGTGTAAACACCAGCTGCAAACTAAGCGTGTCACAGACGAAAGGTCAGGGCCACTTGTCCTAGCCTCAAGCTCAAGAAAAGGTCTAAAATTCTGACTCACATTCAGTGGAATTATCTGAAAGGGGCCAGAAGGAGGCTGAACACAGATGAGTCCAAATGATATTCATTTGCTGCAGCCTGAAAAACCAAGGGGCTTCATACTATAAAAGTGCTTCAGTGCTTCTAAAACTTTTATAGAGTCTTATTATTTAATTTACCTCAAAATGTGATGGCAATGCTTAGCTACAGTGAACTCAATGGTTAGGTAGCTCCCTTGCCACGGTTTAAACGCGGAGTAAAGAACATAACACATGCTGGGCTAAGGAGGCCATAGGAACGTTGTAGAGGACCCATCCCACATGCTGCCACCAAACCCAGTCACTATGGCTAATGCCAAGAAGTGCTTGCTGACAGGAGCCAGATATGGGTGTCTCCTGAGAGGCTATGCCATAGCCCTACTGTACAAATGAGGATGCTTGCAGCTAACCATTGGACTGAACAAGGGGACCCCAATGGAGGAGTTAGAGAAAAGACTGAAGGAGCTGAAGGGGTTTGTGACTCCGTAGGAAGAACGACAATATCAACCAACCAGATCCCCCCAGAGCTCTGAGGGACTAAACCACCAACCAAAGAGTATACATGGGGATCCCATGGCTCCAGCTGCATATGTGGCAGAGGATGGCATTGTCATACATCAGTGGAAGAAAAAGCCCTTGGTCCTATGAAGGCTTGTTTCCGCAATGTAGGAAATGGCAGGGCGTTGAGGTTGGAGTGGGTGGGTGGGAGTGGAAGTATTCTCATAGAAGCAGGGGGAAGAGAGAGGGGGTATGGGGGAGGGAGGGAAAGGGGGAAAACATTTAAAATGTAAATACATAAAATATCCAAGAAAAATCAAATTATTTAAAAAAGAAACTTTGTAAAAACTTCCCATACGAATTGCTAATATGGTAATAGAAGCAATGGTCCTTAGGTTAACCATACCTGGAGGCCGCTCTCATACTTGAATTCTGTAGAGCCTGTGGGTGATGTCCTGTCGTCTCACAAACACTACTCAGATTCTTTTTGTCCAAAGTTGTACTTCCGTAGGATGTTAACAGACACCAATCAAAAAGCATCACAAAGAGCAACAGATATGAGCAAATGTTAAGGGAGCAGGTATGAAAATGAACTACTCATTCACAGATCTGTGAACAGGGACCAGTAATCTCTATTAATTAGGACACACTGCTTGGAATGTAAAGAGTTAACACATGTCTAATTACCTTTGCTTAAAGAGAACAGCCAAGATTCAATACGACCTGGAAAAGGTTAGCAGGATTAACAGGGTACTTTAGGGATATCAACTTGGTAAAGTGTTTTCTGAAGCTTTGCCTCTTAGGTTTATATGCACTTAACACCCAATAATAGTCCACGGCACTGACAGAAATCTAGTTTTAGATCTCTTACAGTGCAGAGAACAACACCAGTGGCCACTGTTTCACTTTCTAGTGGACAAGTGCACCTGGTGTGAACAAGTATGAAGACCTATTTGGTTAAGACAAATGCATTTAAGTGAAAGTTTCAAGTAGCAGGACTGCTAATATGTCAAGTTTTTCATCAACACGATACTTATTTAAAGTATCAGAGATGGCTAATCATGGTGGCCCAGCCTTTAATCTCAGAACTAAGGAGGCAGAAGCAGGTGGATCTCCGAGTTCAAGCCCAGCAAGCTCTAATATATATATATGAAGGTAAGGAGGGTCAGGAGGAGAAAGATATACAAACAAAATAGGATCTAATCCTAAAAGTTTCAGGCCTGAGAGAAAGAGGGGGGGCAAGAAGCAGAAAATGTCACAAGATTTTATTTTATATGTTCAATTATAAGGCATATTGTATAAAACAGTTATTATTGGTCACTTTGCATGTATTACATTTACATCTTTTATCTTGTAAACTTTGTATAGTATGTAAAGTTTAGACATACAGGATACATTTATAAATACTGATAAACATAGGATATTAAATGTACTAAAATAAATTTAAGATGGCTGCTTATAAAATTATAAAATGCTTATAAATTGCTTATAAAATACTAATTTGAAAGACTTTAATCTAAACAGATACATATGAACCTTGCTTTTGTAAGATGCAGTTTCCTAACTAGTCAAGAGCTTGGCAAAATCAGTAGAATTGATAAGGGATTGTCTTAACATAAAATCTTGTTTTAAGCCAAGTCTTTTTATTGTTGTTGTTGTTGTTGTTGTTACTAAGAAAAGACACTATCTCCTGAGAGACACAGCCAGAATACAGCAAATACATAGGCGAATGCCAGCAGCAAACCACTGAACTGAGAATAGGATCCCCGTTGAAGGAATCAGAGAAAGAACTGGAAGAGCTTGAAGGGGCTCGAGACCCCAAAAGTACAACAATGCCAAGCAACCAGAGCTTCCAGGGACTAAGCCACTACCTAAAGACTATACATGGACTGACCCTGGACTCTGACCTCATAGGTAGCAATGAATAGCCTAGTAAGAGCACCAGTGGAAGGGGAAGCCCTTGGTCCTGCTAAGACATTGTTGGGGGGAGGGCAGCAATGGGGGGAGGATGGGGAGGGGAACACCCATGTAGAAGGGGAGGGGAGGGGCTAGGGGGATGTTGGCCCGGGAAACCAGGAAAGGGGATAACAATCGAAATGTAAATAAGAAATACTCAAGTTAATAAAGAAAAAAAAAAAAAGAAAAAAAAAAAAAGAAAAGACACTATCCTTATTGCTTTAGACACACAAATTAGGTGCTGGCATTTCATTTGCATATTTAATTTTGACCTCAGAAAAATCTCTAAAATACACATTTTTGAGATTTTTAAAAATTGTTTTATTTGTTTACATTCCAAATGTTGCCCCTCTTTCTGGTTCTTCATCCCCTTCCCCCTCCCCTTTGCCTTGAAGAGGGGCGGTCTTTCTTTTCTTTTTTTTTTAATTTTATTTTTTCTTTTCTTTCTTTTTTTAAATTAGATATATTTCATTATTTTCATTTCAAATGTTATTCCCTTTCCCAATTTCCTGTCCATTACCCCCATCCCCTCCCCCTCCCCATACGGGTGTACCCCCACACCCCTCTTATCGCCCCTGACCTTCCCCTGCACTGGGGGTCTAACATTGTCAGGATCAAGGACTTCCCCTTCCACTGGTGCCCTTACTAGGCTATTCATTGCTACCTATGCAGTTGGAGCCCTGGGTCAGTCCATGTATAGTCTTTGGGTAGAGGCTTAGTCCCTGGAAGCTCTGGTTGGTTGGCATTGTTGTTCTTATGGGGTTGTAAGCGCCTTCAACTCTTTCAATCCTTCCTCCAATTCCCCCAAATGGGGTCCTGTTCTCAGTTCAGTGGTTTGCTGCTAGCATTGACCTCTGTATTGGACATGCTCTGGTTGTGTCTCTTAGGAGAGATCAATGTCCGGTCCCTTTCAACATGCACTTTTAGCTTCATCAATCTTATCTAGTTTTGGTGGCTGTATATATATGGGCCACATGCGGGGCAGGCTCTGAGTGGCTGTTCCTTCTGTCTCTTCTCTAAACTTTGCCTCCATATCCCCTCCTGTGGATATTTTTGTTCCCCCTTTTAAGAAGGGGTGGGAGCATCTGTGGTTTGGTTATCCATCTTCTTGAGCTTCTTGTGGTCTGTGGATTGCATCTTGGGTAATTCGAGCATTTGGGCTAATATCCACTTATCAGTGAGTGCATACCATGTGTGTTTTTCTGTGATTGGGGTACCTCACTCAGGATGATGGTGAGGACAGCTGAACACACAGAAGTGCAGATATCCTGAGACTGCAGGACAGACTGCCACTTGTGTACACCTCTGCCCACATCCCTGGTCCAATGGGAAACTGCACAGTGCCTCTGGACACAGGAATATAGGAACAGTCAGATGCCGGTACCCACAGTTCTGGTCTGTGCCCTGGACTGAACAGAACCAGCCAAACAGTTCCCTGCACCCAAATCCCATGGAGGGGGGAGCTGGCCCCTCAGAAGTGTGGACACTACTGAGAAATCTGCCCACATTCCAGACCCAAGAAGGAATCACCTAGTGCCAACTGAGGTCCCTGGGTGCAAGGACCTAAGAGAAATCAGGGGCAGGACCCTTTGATTCCTGCCCACACCTAAGAGCTGGAAGACAGTCACCAGGAACATCCACACACCTGAGAGCAGAGCACCTGATCACAGAGAGACTGAAAGAAAACAGGAAAACAGTTCTACAGCAGTGCTGACACAGGACTACAGAGGGTCAAGCCACTCTCAGAAACAGTAAGACAAGCAAACACCAGAGACAACCCAATGACTAGAGGCAAGCACAGGAACCTAAGCAACAGAAACCAAGACTACATGGCATCATCAGAACCCAGTTCTCCCACCAAAGAAAATACTGGATATCCGAACACACTGGAAAAGCAAGATTTAGATATAAAATCACATTTTATGATAATGATGGAGGACTTTAAGAAAGACATAAAGAACTCCCTTAAAGAAATGCAGGACAATACAAGTAAACAAGTAGAAGCCCTTAAAGAGGAAACACAAAAATCCCTGAAAGAATTATGGGAAAACACAACCAAACAGGTGAAGGAATTGAACAAAACCATCCAGGATTTAAAAATGGAAATAGAAACAATAAAGAAAGCACAAAGGGAGACAACCCTGGAGATAGAAAACCTAAGGAAGAGACAAGGAGTCATAGATACAAGTATCACCAATAGAATACAAGAGATAGAAGAGAGAATCTCAGGGGCAGAAGATACCATAGAAATCATCAACAAAATGGTCAAAGATAATGTAAAATGCAAAAACCTCCTAGCCCGAAACATCCAGGAAATCCAGGACACAATGAGAAGATCAAACCTAAGGATAATAGGTATAGAAGAGAGTGAAGACTCTAGACTTAAAGGGCCAGTAAATATATTCAACAAAATTATAGAAGAAAACTTCCCTAACCTAAAGAAAGAGATGCCCATAAACATACACAAAGCCTACAGAACTCCAAATAGATTGGACCAAAAGAGAAATTCCTCCTGTCACATAATAGTTAAAACACCAAATGCACAAAACAAAGAAAGACTATTAAAAGCAGTAAGGGAAAAAGGTCAAGTGACATAAAAAGGCAGACGTATAAGAATTACACCAGACTTCTCATCAGAGACTATGACAGCCAGAAGATCCTGGACAGATGTCATACAGACCCTAAGAAAACACAAATGCCAGCACAGGTTACTGTATCCAGTAAAATTCTCAATTAACATAGATGGGGAAAACAAGATATTCCACGACAGTGCTTTTCTTTCTTTTTTTTTTAATTTAAATCCACTTTTTATTTTTCATAGATTTTAATAATTATACATTATTCTTAACATAAAGATAGTGAAATCTTAAGGATAAGGAGGCAATTTATATAGCCTCTTCTATTCATTGTTCAGGATGGAACTTTCCAAAGGGCATAGGTATGAGATTTAACACTGGAAAAATACATATGAAACTTGTTTAACCGGCTGCACTTAGGACCAGGCACAGCACAATAAATAGAGAACTGCATAATCTTTTAAAAAGACTGCTATATTTTAACACATCCTTACGAAAGAAGCACTATCAGTGAACAATCTGAAACTCTACAGTGTGGGCAGAGGGAAAGTTACCGTGAAAATCTGAGCATTGTTTCTGTAACTTCTTCACACTCATACATCAACAGTCTCAGAGGGAGGAAGAACGCACATCTCAAATCCAGGACAACAAAACACACTTGGTCAAGTAGTTTCTTGGGATCATTCATTCTGATCACAAGCCTAGGTTGCTGGTAGGTGTAGGCAGACAGGTTTTGAAATCTTTCTCATCTCCACTAGTCAGGGCTTCTGGATACGAAGCCATATTGGAAGCAAACTGATTAAGCAGCACCGTTAATCCACCTCTCAACAAGTCATTGCATAATCCATATCTGATTTAATAGTTTTTAAATTGTTATGTGGAAGAATATCCTTCTTGAATAGCAGTCTACCGTGTAGACATGCACTAGCAAGGATTTACACATTACATCTGAAGTGTATACTATGTCTACCCAAAAGACCATAAGAAATGCACCACCTAATAATTTAAACAACATACCAAGGCTTAAAATAAATACTTTGTCGTTACGCTTGTGTACTTGAGAGTGTTAGCCATGTTCAATCCCCTTCCCCTCCTGAAGAGGTAGCATGGTGCCAGCATTATCACCCCGGAGAGTGAAGAGGGAGCACGATCTCCAAGCTCTCAGAAGCGAGCCTCGTTATGCAAATATGGAATTATTATTTAAACACACCAAAACAGCAAGACAAAAATCGATCTTTTTTTTCTTTTTGTTTTGTCACCAGTTAAATTTAAGAACCTCTGTCGTCTCTATTAACAGATAGGAAGCTGCAGGGACCAGGTACTTTGAGGAGCTTTCTGAGCCAGTGAAAGAAAACAAAATGTTTCCTGGAACTGGCAAGCTTGCTGTTTTCAGAGTGTCAACAAGCAAACACACACGCCACACACGTACCTCGTGAAAACAATGCCGCTCTGGCCCCCGGCCACACTGCCTGCAGGCACTGCTGCGTGTCCTTGTGGTATTCTAACTGCCACCCCTCCCCACTCTGAGCTCATCTGACTAAATATGAGGAAAATGGCTATGATGTGGATCACATTTTCAATGATTTTTAAATTGTACTTAAAAAAAGATTTCCTAGTAATTGAGTATATAAAAGTCCTTGATATTAAATCTCTTAGTGAAATAAAATATGCTTAAACAAGACGATGTCAATTTAAGTCTGACCACCTAGCTCTCTTTTTACTTTCACACTTTCAGAGGGAACTGATTTATCTATTACGTTCAGCCTTGCAAATGTCTGTTAGGAAAACAAAATAGTTCCCAAGTGCGCCACAAACAGTCCTGATTGATACTGGGGAAGCTACAAATAATTGGAACATTAATCTTTTGTTTTTTAAATGGAAATACTTCCTGCAAAATGGTTACTCAACAAACACTAAGTTGCAAGTGGTCTAGTTTCCTTATGTACCTGTCCACGGTATGGAGATCTGGCCTTCCATCCCCAATAGAGCACATGCAGTAGTCCTGTTTACAGTTTACTGGAGAGAAGGGAAGGGGTAGTCACCTTACATACAAGTTTACAGAACGTATATGTTACAATGTGTATGTTACACTGTGTATCATATGCACTACATTCACCACTTCAGACAAAGGTCAGGAGCTCCTTCAGACAGCGGAGCACAGGAATGTGTGTTTTATAAGACCTACCAAAGAAACAGCAAAATGAACAAGAACGCACGAGGCACTAGTCTCAAAGCTGCACAATATGGAAGCAAAGGGTTGGAGATGAGAAATTCAGGAAAATATACACGTATGAGCTGCGGAAGAGGAGGAGAGAAGTCACAGTTCTAATCTTCCAGGCTACGGAATGCGTTCTGCATGTCTTCAAGAAGCTGTGCGTCGTCGGCCTTGATCTTTGCCTGGCCATCCTTCACTGGATCCTTGAATTTCATGGAGGAAAGTTTATAGAGAATCTCCCCCATGTGCTCACGGATAATGGACCATGTGATCTTATTGTCACTCTGGGCGGTGGTCTCCACAGCCCGGCGGGCCATATCATAGAATGAAATCATGTTGGACAGCATCCCCACCGTCTTATAGAATGGACAGAACCTGTCATAAGGAGTGTACCCATTTTGTTGTAGGAAGTCATCTTTGATAAGTTTTGCTACCTCCAGGGTGATTTTATCTGTCTCTGCTAAAGACGCCTTTCCCACGAGCTGCACGATTTCCGCCAGATCCTCCTCTTCCTGCAGAATCTCCTTAGCTTTGGTCCTCAGAGGGACGAACTCTGTGAAGTGTTTGTCATAGTACTCGTCCAGGGCGCGCATGTACTTGCTGTAGCTGATGAGCCAGTTGACGGACAGGAAGTGCTTGCGCTGAGCTAGCTTCTTATCCAAGCCCCAGAACACCTGAACAATACCCAGAGTAGCAGATGTGACTGGATCAGAAAAGTCACCACCAGGTGGAGAAACTGCTCCTACAATGCTGACACTCCCTTCTCTTTCAGGATTTCCAAGCATTTCACTCTGCCTGCTCGCTCATAGAAAGAAGCCAGTCAGGCATCAAGGTATGCAGGGTATCCACTATCTGCAGGCATTTCAGCTAAGCGACCAGAGATTTCTCTGAGGGCCTCAGCCCATCTAGAGGTAGAGTCAGCCATCATACTGACGTGGTACCCCATGTCCCGGAAGTATTCTGATAGTGTAATTCCAGTGTAAATGGAGGCCTCTCTTGCAGCCACAGGCATATTGGAGGTATTGGCTACCAGCGCTGTCCTCTTCATGATGGACTCTACTTTACCATCAACTTCCATAGTGAGCTCAGGGAAGTCCCGGAGAACTTCTGACATCTCATTCCCTCTTTCACCACAGCCGACATAGATAATCACATCGCTGTTGGAGTACTTGGATAGAGACTGGGAAATCACAGTCTTCCCACAGCCAAAAGCACCTGGAATAGCAGTAGTTCCTCCCTGAACACACGGGAAAAGGGCATCAAGCACTCTCTGGCCAGTAAGCAAGGGGTGGTTGGCTGGCAGCTTTTCAGTGACAGTCCGCACCTGATGCACAGGCCACACTTGGACCATGCTCAACTTCTCCTTCACACCTTCAAATTCAAGCTCTAGGACGACATCAGAGGCATCGTAGTTCCCAGGCGGTGCGATGTAAGTCACACTTCCTCGGCTGCGTGGGGGTAGCATGATTTTGTGTTTGATGAGCGAGTTCTCATTGACAATCCCATAAATATCTCCACCAGTGATATGACTACCAACCCGTAGGTTTTTGCTGGGTATAAACTCCCATTTGATATCTCTGCTAAGAGCAGACACATTTACTCCTCTGGGGATGTAGATACTTTGGGTCTGACTGCTGATATCCGATAGAGGTCTCTGAATACCATCAAAAATGGCTCCCATAATGCCAGGACCAAGCTCTACCGAGAGAGGTTCACCAGTGCGGAGTACAGGGTCTCCAACAGAGACACCAGAAGTTTCTTCATACACCTGAATGGTGGCTATGCCACCTTCCAGTCGGATAATCTCTCCAACCAGCTCGCTGTGCCCCACTCTCACCAGCTCGTACATAGCAGCACCTGCCATGTCACAGGCCCTGAGACTCCATGCACATAACCAAATGTGCTTTCTTTGTCTTCATCACGGATTTTGGGTAGCTTGGAGAAATCCATTGTGCTAAATTTACCTGCCCGGGCTCGAAATGCAGAATCTGTACCTAGACGGGACCCAGAGGCTCTGTCACTGAGAGAGGGGAAGTCTTCCGAGAGTGCTTTTCTAACCTCAAAGCAAACAGACCTGGCTGGCTTCATAGCACCACTCAATACCTGTGGCTGCTCCCGGAACTTATAGCCCCTCCCCATCCTTCTTCCTCCTCTTCTTCTATTGTTTTTTTTCACCGCAGCCTGATCCTTATAACAGAGCTATTTTGGCAATGCCAGTCTCTTGGCCCCTTGGCCTGGACTGCTTTGGTTGGAGGCTCTACTCTTGCCTCCCTCCCATCTCTCTTTTCTCATGGACTGGTTTAGTCTGCTGACCATGTTCAGTCTGGACTCTCTATCGGCCTGCTTTCTTTCTTATATCTACAATATAAATCTTCATACTTTAGAAATAATTGCATCTTCCCTTTATTTAAGTTTTCCATTCACTGTTGTAAGGAAAAAAGCCCAAGCTCACGACTCGAAAACCTACCAGTCCTTGAGCTCAAAATCCCATGAGTACCTTAGAGCAGTGGTTCTCAACCTGTAGGTCGTGACCCTTTGAGTGTTCCCTAAGACCATCTGCATATTAGATATTTAAGTTACAGTTCACAACTACTGTAGCAAAACTACAGTTATGAAATAGCAACAAAATAATTTTATGATTGAGGATCTGTATTAAAAGGTTGCAACAATAAGAAGGTCAAAAACCAGTACCCTAATTAAATCCCACTTCTCAATTCTTTGGAGCTTCTCACTGGAACAGAGGAGGCCATAGAGGCAGCCACCCTCCTGTGGTGTTTCTCCCAGTAGATCTCTTGTGTGAGGTTTGTTGTGCCATGTGGCTGTGTGGTGGTATTCCTTGGCTCCTGGCAGGCAGTCAGGATTCCTTTCCCCTCAGAGCCTAGATGCTTTCAAATATTCTGTTTGTTATACAAGCCTTGTTATAACAAACCTTTCACAAGTGTTAGCCAGGGCCACATCATATTGCAAAGTTCCTCCATTCTGGTTAATCATCATAATTCCCAAAGTACAGTAATTTGCAATTACAGGATTAAAATCACTTTGTTTCCCTGGATTCCAGCCCTCCCTGTCCGGGTGACCCCCAGTGAAGGACAGCACTGGAGATGTTTATCGCTGTCTGAAGTTCTTTTACTATTTCCTGGTTACCCCTAGCAATGGCAAACCATGGCTAAAAGGAAATGTTTTCTTTCTCTCCCTGCTCTCTTTCTGCCCTGTAAGTACCCAAGCCTGTAACCAGCAGGCAGCAGGCTCTGGTTCTTATAGTGAGTAATCTGAAGGAAACTCACTCCTATCTAGTATACCTGGGGGGGGGGGGGGCTGCAAAACACATTCCAGGCAATTCCGTGTTGTCAGGAGCAGAGCATGAAGGTTCTTACACCCACAGATCTCCAGAGAAACTTGGAGCCCTTAAGCTAATACAGGTAACTTAGCTCTAGAGCCCATCTTGGAATAAATGAGACATATCCTGAGTTGAGGTTCGATGTAATTACGATTCCCATACACCAGGAGTTGTATTTTATTACATCAAGAAACCTTTTGTTCCAAATTATACTGGCCTTAAATGCATCAGGAAGTCTGATCCAGATGAAATCAATCTGTGCTTCTTTTCCATTCTTATCTCTCCGAGTGGTTCACTTCCCTGTATGACACCTCCAGGGACCCCCTCACCATATTTTGAAGAAATCGAAGACGCAAGACTCTCGTGTTGTTTTCTTGGAGTGTTTCAACAGCACTCGAAATTCTTCTCTTATGCCTCCGTTCTCCCCACAGATAGAATGAACAAAGTGTTTTTGATTTGAGGGGTTGTAGATAGATTTAGGTGCCATTAGATGCATGAGTATAAGCAAATTATAAGCATAATAATAAAATATGAACGTAATGAATGTTAGAACAGTGAAAGTGTTATGGGTACTACTCTGTCACCAGAATAGGTGGTTTGAATAGGAATAACCCCCTCCCAAAGACGCATGTGCTTGAATGCTTGGCCCATAGGGACTATTAGGCACTATTAGGGGGTGTGACCTTGTTGGAGAAATGGTGTCATGGTGGGGGTGGGCTTTGAGGTGAGGTCTTATATGATCAAGCTAGGCACGGCAGTCTCCTGCTGCCTGCAGATCAAGGTGTAGAACTCTCCTCGGCTTCTTCTCCAGCACCATGTTTGCCTGTGTGCTACCATGTTCCTCCACCCTGATGATAATGGACTAAACCTCAGAAACTGTAAGTCAGCCCCAATTAAATGGAGCTCTTATAAACTCCTCCTTTATAAGAGTTGCCTTGGTCATGGTGTCTCCTGACAGCAATAAAGCCCTAACTAAGGTAATTGGTTACATTATTAGCTTGATCAGAAAAGTCTAGAGAATAGCTTGAAAAGAGATCCATTTGACTAGTAGTTCTGATGTCTTGTAGAATGTAAACTCATATTTGCCTTTAATAGGAACACAAATGTTATAATGTCCTATACAACAGGAAGTGATTTTAAATCTCAAGGAAAAATTAAATGCAGTCCCTTCTCCTGATGAATGAGTCTATTGTGGTCTTCAGGCCCAGTCATAAATACAGAGAGTCATTAGTAAAGACGACAGGAGCTGAATTCACCCTATCTACAATCTGAAGGAATGAGATGGATAAGAAACATAAGACCAATACATGTGTTGAGAGGTGCTCACTGCAAGTGCACAGGTCAAAGCATCACCAGAAGAGATTCTCAGGTGTCATGGGGCTCTGTGTGTTTCACAGAGTAACTTCTCTCTTGGTGCATGGGGCCTTAACTTGGCAGTTGGGCAGACTTGACTTTATGATGTGGTCCATATATCACTGTTAGCTGTGGTTTTGCCAGCTGTGCCTCTCGATCCACCACAGTTCTTGATGGCCCAAGGGCCCAAGGAGCTGAAGAGAAATCCGTAATGTTCCAGTGGCTCCCTCTGCAATGAGGAACACAGACCCCTTCCCATGTTCTGCAGACAACTTGGCTTCCAAGTCTCAAATTGTTTAAACCACACTGGCCAATCCAAAGGCAGTAGAGAAATGTTTTTGAGCTCTTGAACATGTAACATCTTGAGGCAAAATTTTTAAAAATTAAGAGTAAATAAGGAAAATACAAAAGTATCCCTTTCTTGGTGTTTTCCAATTTTAAGTTTGTTTTAAAAATAATTGCTGTTTTAATGTTCTATGTGCTTTTTCAATTATACCCTGGCCTTGAAGGTGACAAGGGAGGCCTGTAATATGGTTAAAATTCCATTCTTTACAGAAGTTCTTTGTTTGCTACAATAGGCTGTTCCATTGTACATTTTTATAGAAATAGGCATTACTATAGCAACAAAAGTTTGTATAGGATAAGACTATATTGCAGAAGCATTCTTTGAGGATTGAGGTACAGCCCAGAGAAATTTAGAATATGCATCAATGCAAGAATGCAGCTACAGCATCCTAGGCCCAAGAGCAAAGTGAGTGACATCCATTTCCTATAATTCGTTAGTATGTTTACCTCTGAGATAAACTGCAGTTACATGATTGTGACTGTACAAGGAAGCACAGACAGGACATTCCTGCATAAACTGTCTCACTTGTCTAAGAGGGGTGTGCTCTTCTACATGAAGCCTGTTAGTATCCGCGTACAGGAGTTGATGCTCCTCTTCTGGAGAAGTAGAATCAGGGCAGGTTAGTGCTTCAGTTTATTTATTTCCTTTTGGAATAAAACCAGGAAGGTTAGGGTGTGCATGTGTGTAACAAACAAAGGATGTGTGTGGCCTTTAAGGGAATGTTGTAGTTCCTGTAGTAATGGAAACATAGCAGAATATTAAGGTTAAATTAAAGCTGTTTCTCGTGCTAGAAGTAATCTGACAACACAAGCAGACTTTAAAACTGGAACACAGTCCGTGGGTGAATCTGTTTGATGAGGTTTCTGAGAGCTTCTGAGATAATGCCAAAACAAGGCCTCGTTGTAAACTCTACTCCTCCACAACATGGATTACTCTTGGAATACGTTTTTGTGTACCTCCAAGGAGTAATAAACAGCAATGGGTTTACTTTAGATAAACCATCATTTTATCCATGATTATTCAGAATGAGGTTTCTAAGCTTAAGTTCTCCTGCTGGTGTTATTCAGCCTAACCGGATATGACCTTGGCCTTGTGACTGTTTGAAGAACTCAAGTGAACTTTGCTCATGTGACTTTGCCTAACCCTGAAAACACTCAGAACATAAATTGTCTGATGCCCTGAATAAAGATGGCTATAGCATGAGACTTTACTGCACCTCATTTTTGGTCCCCAATTTCTCAGGTTCACGCTGTTAACTAGAACAGTAACAGAAACAATATTTAAGGGTTTATAAACTAATCATAATAGATGAATAAAAACAGCATATTCTATCTGTTTTGGACTGAGAAAAAAAGAAGTATTAGTAGATTGATGAACTGCCAGTAAAATAAGTATCTGCCTGTGGAATGGGAAAAGGTTGGGCAAGTTTTGCCATCACAAAGTCAGTTCATATGAAAACAAAATCTCATAGCTTGCCAGCTGAATATTGATTTCCTATCCTTATATAGTAATCTGCAAATAAAAGTTGAAAATTCATAGAGTCTGTAATACCCTTAAAAAATAATTATTAGTTAAGGGTAATATGATACAACAATGATAAAATCCATGTAAGTATTGATATCAGGTCTTCCCTTGACTTTCTCTCTCTCTCCATATGTGTGTGTGTGTGTGTGTGTGTGAATGTATATTTGTATATATGTGTGTGTGTATACTCTGAGGTTTTAAAAAAGTCACATGACTAAAGTTTTTATGAGTTCAAGCAACATGTGGCAAAACCCACGATTTTCCATAGAGGAATACTTGAATGATAACAGCAAGCACTAGTAAGTAATCTGGAGTAAACGCTCACTCATCTGCTCCACCTGGGAGAGCATGAAAACACAGCCCACGTTCCATCCATAGGCGGGAAACCAAACCACCCCTGCAAGAGCACCAGCTGAGCCAGCTCTCCAGCTCCTGCCCAACCCCCCACCACACACGCACTTATTTTAATTAGGCAGCTACCAGAAGGTTCAGCCTACATTCAATCCTCACATCAATTAAGACAATCAAGACAATTCTTCTGGTAAGGCACCTACTCAGTTGGCCCTAATTTTTGAAAAGTTGACATTAAAATCAACTATAGTTCTTTTAGAAACTACTGTGGTGGTATCTGTATTTAAACTCTTGGAGTGCCGGTCTCCATCTCTCTTTGCTTTTTCAAAACACACTATGATTTCAATCCATTTTAATATTAAAGACAATGCATCTATGCTACATCTATAGTTGAGGTTCCTCTAAGCCCAAGTCCTCCCAAAAGAACCCCAACTGACCAACTGACCTTAACAGGAAAAAAATAAAAACAGAAAAGTTGTGGTCTGTGGTTACTCTCACGCTTTTAAACATCCGGGAGGAAAGTATAACTGAAAATTAAAGTAATTGAGAGGGGTGTGTGTGTGTGTGTGTGTGTGTGTGTGTGTGTGTGTGTGTGTGTGTGAAATGTTCCAGGCCTTAAAGGCCTTCCCATTAAATAAACCCTAAGTGTGGGCTCTTGACATGCCAGGGGTAGTAATCACAACATCTCCAACTGTAATGAGATTGAAGGACCATCATACATTTTCTAGCTGTAATCGAATTCGTGTTTGTGCATACCTGATAATTCTTCAAATGTCTCTTTCTCTCTATAAGAGATCTACAAAATCAGACTATGACCGTGCCAAACGTCACAATTGTTGATCTCTGCTCAGCCAATCCATTGAGCATGTAGTTTGATCTGTCCGGGTTCCTTTGATTGTCTTCCAATGCACAAAAGTCAACAGGAGAGGTGACCCCGAGTTTTTCTGTGCTCCCACTTCAACTGGAAACAGCCATAGAGACGTATAACTGTTTCCTAAATACATTCAGAGTCAACCATTGAACTCATTCATTCTCTGAAACTCCACTACTATTAGGTGTGTGGCTTTTTGCTGACCTCCACTGCTGAACTGGTGTGCTTTCCTGGCCCCTAAGTTAAAGGCATTTTGCTTGGTCTTCTAACTGCCTAATCTGTTTTGTATAGCAGAGGCTCAACTCTTTTAGCCAAGATGCCAAGCAAGACATTTCATTAGCATCCCTCTCCTCCAAAATATTCAGTATCAGAGATTGCCCCAAGATATTGCCAATGAGAATTCCACAGTGTCCAGAGAGAAGGGCTACAAGAACCACTGTGCCACTTTTCCCACTGATGTACAGGAAAAGGAGTCAGGAATGTTAGCCACTGCCACATTAGTTTGTAAATCTCTCCATTTTGATTAATGATGATCATTGAGAGAGGAAGAGGGGGAGGAGGAAAGGGATGGGGAGGGGGAGGGAGATGATGACAGAGACAGACAGAAAGAGAGAAAGGTGGATTTCCAGAACTAAAACATCTTGATTTTCAACAATCCTGCCTTCAGTCTCCTATGACCCCTGAAAGTTGGGGCCAATCTGAGGGCAGTGGGAAAATTCCACCACAAACCTCCGAGCACAGAAAGACCCCTCCCTTCCAGTAGGAGTAAAGCAAGTCTAGTTCCTGGAACAGCTACAAGCCAAACTGCTGAACAAAACCACCTGTAACTCCCCATCCAACCCCCTCGGAAAGTCCTGGACTAGTCCACTGACTGCGAGTCAGTTTGGAGGTCACTTCTCCCTACCAATAGGACCCTGCCTAGTTATCATTGTTTGAATTCTGACTCCCTTGTTTGCAAGGTATATAACTCTCTGTTAGAGTCTGTTCAGGGTCATCTCTCTCTGAAAGGGAGTCAACCCAAACACATTGGAATAAAGCTCCTCTTGCTTTTGCATTGATTACTGCCTCCCTGAGTCTCACTCAAGGGGTCCCGGAAAGGGGTCAGATCAGACCTCACAACCCCCAGTAAAGGATCACAATACATGTTTCTCATAACTGACATTCTTTAACACACACACCCCTGAGTTACCCCTGGAAATAAATGTGAGACAGAGAGGTAGACAGACTGGATCTCATCAGGCTGAGACAGCTTTATTGAAACAGTAAGGGACCCCCACCTACGCACAAGGTGAAAAATGGGCACATTTAGAGGTGCTGGAGGAGTAGCATTGTTAATCCTGAGATTTGTCTGAGAAAAACAAGTTCTACCCTTTGAGTCAAATTTGAAGAAAGTTTTTATTAAATACTGACCATGATGGGCTTTGGTCAGGACCACTCCCTGGAATTCCCAGCCTAGTGACCTAGAGACACTAAGAACAAACCAATAGGCTTCCATATTTTCCCATGAGATGCTTCTATTTTATAAGAACTACAACTCCCAGCATTCCAGGAAGTTGCCTGGTCCTTGGGCAGGTGGTTCTTACAGTTTATATGCACACAAATATGGGTATCTACTAAAAAGTTACAGCTATTTTTAAAAAAAAGTTTATTTATTTATTTATTTATTTATTGTTGTGGTTTAACTAGAAACAGGGTAGACTGCTTTGGATACCACAAAGTGCAAGTGGGTGGATCTGTAAGGCTGGGGCCAAGCCATTCTTCATAGCTAGGGACTATTGCTAGATACCCCTCAACTCACTTTCTCAAGATCTGAAGCTATTACCCAACAATCCCTATCAATACTAATCATGGCCTCAAAATGGAAACTTTTTGATCTTTCTTTCCCACCCCACTTTCTGCTCTGTAAGTACCCCAGCCTGCAAGCACAGAACTGGCTCTGATTCTTTTATCAAAATCCCCTTACAAGTTTTTCTTCTGAATAACAAAATAAGACCCAGTTCTGTCCTGAAGTCATTTCCTTGTCTGCCTTTTGGTCTCCTGGACCTTACAATAAGGGTGATTTTTTGTTACAAAAGTAAATATTGACTCAATGTACAGGGACCTTGAAACACACCTTGCTTTTATCTTTATACCTAAGGGGCCTTGATTCGCTGAAGAATGATACCCTGGACTCAAATAGTATGTAAACGCAAAGAGTGCTTTATTCGGCAGAAGTCTAGCATGCTGGGGTCTCCCATTACCAGAATAGAGAGACACTCAATCGAGCTTGCAGGCCTGACTTTTTAAAGCACATTAGGGAATATCGGGGTAGGTGACCTGTATGTTAATCTGGTGGGTCTGTCTCTGTAGATATTTCATTACTGGGATGTGGGGGCTGGAAACTTGCTGGGGGAGGTCTGGAAACTGCAGCTGACCCATTGGCCTTGCCTCAGGTCAGATGGCAGGGAAGCTTCTGAGGCCTGGACTTCCCTGGAATTGCCCAGTTCTCAGAAACAGAGATTTAGGCCTAGTCTCCTTAACTGCCGATTTGAAGCCTTTCATGGCATCTATCTTTCTCAGATAACACTGTTATAATGTGTATTACTTAGAAATATTTTGACTTCCAGTCAAGTATTTAGATGTATACTGTCTCTCCAAGATGCTAATTTGCAGAAGATCAGCAGTTCTTGCAAACACTGTAAGACTTTTTCAGACTCAGTTTCCGGAAGTAACAGTTGAAGGCCCCAGACCCACATCATTCCACCAGGAAAGAAACTCAAAATTAAATTTTCAATTAGTTAATATTTTATTTAGGTCTGACTTAGTCAAAGTCTTACATAACTTTTTTTTTCATTCTCAAATTCTTAAACTATGTGCATTTTGTTAATCACTTTTTGAAAGGAAAAAGAGGCATCAATTTCTATATATTAATGTAGTTCAAAACTATTATCCCTAAACATGCATTCACACACACACACACACACACACACACACACACACACACACACACACCAAACTAGGCATGGTAGGAGGAAAAAAACTAGTTAGCATGGTAAATTCAAAAAGAAATGCAAAAATGTAAGAGCTGAAGGTTGTTACTAAGTTATTCTCAGGAACTCTAAGTTTACCTCATGCTGCCTTAGAACATATCATAAATTCACAGATTACTCACATAGAAGGACAGGATGGGATAAACTTAATATTTCCCATGTTATATAAATCACAAAAGAGAAATCCTTTATGGCCTTGTTTGTTTTTCCCCAAATGGCTCAATGGAACCCCAGTGTCTCAGCAACAACAACAACAACAATAACCACAAAAGATACACATTTGACCCTTCCCTGTCCTAAGGAGCACGACCGCATCATTCAGTAGAACTCACAATTTGCTTAGAAGGACTTTCAAATCAGCAAATTTGCCCTATGAAGAGCATCAGCCCTATAACTGGTGGAATGGAAATAACTCAGAAGAATTCCCAGAGACAAAGCTAGTTACTAAATGGCAGTGACCAAATAGTTGAAAAGAATTAAAATTCGAAAGAGTCCCAAGCCAATGAAGACAGCTCCAAGATACATAGGGAAAGACTCACAGAAAGGCCAGACATTTTCAGGGTCAAAAACAAGAGTTCAAATACGTGTTTCCGGCTTCACCAAACTGAGCTACAAAGCACCGGATTCCCACTGAAGTGGGGAAATTAGAAAAGATCTTAGTGGCTCAGGCGTCGAGGACACCTGGTTACTCTCCCAGAAGACTTGTGTTTGGTTCCCAGCTCCCACACTGGGTGACTTACAAGGACCTGTAACTCCAGGTCAGGGGATCTAGCACTGTCTTCTGGTATCCATGGGTATATGTACACACATAGCATATACTATAAATAAAACATTTTAAATCTTGTTTAAAAAGTCTCAGGAACAAGTAATTTTTTTAGATGACTCAGGACTTAAATGTTCTTCATATCATCAATCAAAAACACTAACACATGAACAACCAGAAAAGACCTCAGCAAAGATCTGGAATGCATAGTGTTGCCCTGGTTAAACTACAAAAACAGCCACATGATCATAGTTTGGGAGTGGGGGGTGTAACTGAGTTTTGTTTAACGGCCTAACCAAAAAGCAAAGGAACAACCATTTCTTCTACTTGTGGCAAGAAAAGTAAATCATGGAACTTCTAGATCCTTCTCATGGATCCTTCTCATGAAGCAGCTTTAAAAGGCAGTAGGTAGAGGGTGCCAGTGTCCATAACAGATGACAGTCATACACAAAGTCACTGGCTGAACAAACTCTGAAAAGCTTCTGCAGAAGTGTTTCATTAGAAATATAAAAGCATAGATATAAACCGTATGGTGTTTAAGAAAATTCCCACTCCATAAACACGGCCTATCATGCCTATCTTTTTTTTTTTTTTGGTTCTTTTTTTCGGAGCTGGGGACCGAACCCAGGGCCTTGCGCTTCCTAGGTAAGCGCTCTACATGCCTATCTTTTTATGGGAATTGCAGTACACAGATCCAAAATGCTCATCAGTCGCTGCTGACTTCAACCAACACCTGCAGAACCTGGACAGCTCACAGCTGCCTGTCCAGCACAAAAGACTTCTCAACCTCCTTGGGATACCTTCCTAATGATAAATAACCAGTTGGAACCAGCAGGAAAAAGTCCAAGGCAAGTCCTTCAATCCTCCTAGAGAAAGGAGCAAAGATGACAGACAGGCTGAATTCATTAGAAAAGCAACAGGAAAGCTTTCGAGATGCTTCCAGGTCGAATAGGAGTGAAGGTGGCCGTTAGCTGGAAGTTTCCTCAGCTCTGTAGAGCCCCGTGGCTTAGTGGTTATTCTTTGAAAAAGGAATCTGTAAAAAGCATGTATGTGAAAGAGTCCACGTCTGTAAGGTTTGTTTAGAAAACCCCGAGTTATTCTAAATGCTGCTCACGGGGTGAGGTTGGTCACGTTCACAGCTGATGCATCTCCAAAAAGTTCTTCATGAAGGCAGCCAACTTCTCAACATCTTCGGTGGTGACAGCATTATACAGAGAGGCTCGGATGCCTCCCACCGACCTGTGCCGCTTCAAGGAGATCATGTTGAGTTCTACGGCCTTATCAAGAAACCGCTTCTCCAGAGCTTCATTCCCTTTGCTGTTGCCAATGCGAAACGGAATGTTCATCCTGCTTCTATTCTGGCGCTCCACCGGACACAACATAAAATCCTTGAGAATTATCAATAATCTCATAAATCATTTGGGATTTGACGGAGCTGAGCTTCTCCATGGCTGCGGCCCCACCATTGTTCTCGATCCATTCCAGGACCATGCCCATGACGTAGATGCTGAAGCATGGAGGTGTGTTATAACAAGAGTTGTTCCCAGCCTGCACTTTGTAGTCAAGGACTGATGGGCACTCTCTGAGGGCGAACCCCAGCAGGTCATCACAGACAATTACCACCGTCACCCCAGCAGAGCCAACATTCTTCTGAGCACCAGCGAAAATCACACCAAACTTGGAAACGTCCACTGGCCTGGATAAGAAGTTTGAAGACATGTCACAGACCAGCACTGCTCCCTTGATGTCAGGTATGAAGTCAAACTCCACGCCATGCACAGTCTCGTTTGCACAGAGGTACACATAGGAGGTGTCTGGGTTGAGGTTCCAGGTGCTTGGGTCTGGAATTTTTGTGTAATTTCCAAGTTTAGGATGAACAATGTTCACAGTCCCAAACTTCTTGGCTTCTTCCGCAGCCTTAGCTGACCAAGCTCCGGTCACCACATAGTGGGCACACCTTCCAGCTTTCAGGCCAGTAAGATTTAAAGGGACGGCACTGAACTGGCCAGTCCCACCTCCTTGTACAAAGATCACCTTGTAGTTGTTGGGAACAGCTAGCAATTCCCTCACAAGATTCTCTGTGTTGCTAATAATCTTGGCGAAATCTGATGACCTGTGACTCATTTCAAGCACGTTGATGCCAAGGCCTTTGTAGTCTAGTAGCAGCTTCTGTATCTCTAACAAAACCGAGTATCGTAACTTGGCAGGCCCGGGCCCAAAGTTAATCACTTGCTTGGTGGCTTCCATGGTGCTAAGGCGACAGAAGGTAAAGTCGAAACAAGTAATTTTAAAAGTTGTTCTCCACTGCTGGATCATCCTCTCTACTCGGGGCAACTTCCCAGTGGTTTCTTTTCTCCTAGTTATGGCTTGCCTAATTTGTCATCTATTGTTAGGGCTGCCTGGGCCCTGGCTTTGACTTTGATAACTTTACTAATATTACTATATCTGAATCAGGTCTTTGTGTTTCAAAAGATCTAAGCTTTCCACAACCTTCATAAAAGAATTTTCTTGTTACTCAGTGGTGGGTTATTTGGCGAAATGAACCAATCCAAACCAGGTTAGATTATATTAAAGGCAGGTTTATTGAGAAGCTGCTCTCTAGCAAGTGAGTTCACTGGCCCCGGGCGCCCCGGGCACTGAGCACAACAAAGGTGCGGGGGGGTGGGCTTGAGGTGGGGGCAGAAAGGGTGTGCAAGCATGAACAGAGAAAGAAGGGGAGGTCTGGATTATATAGGGAAGAGCTTCTGGGAAAAGGCAGCCCAGCCCCTGGGCAGGAAAGTCCGAACCTGAGGTTGGGGCCAGGGTATGTCACGTAGGGACTGAGGGATGCTGGGAGAACCTGGAGACCAGGTCTGCTTTGGTATGTAAAATATGCACTTCAGTCCCTTGTCCTGGGATCTGAAACCAAACATTCAGTATAATTTGGATCATAAAATTCTAGTTTTTAAATGGGCAAATGGTTATCTCAGATCGTCCACAAGAAGTCTCCTTTCTGCATACATCCACTTGAATTCCAAACTTTTAGAGCGTAATAACAAACCTTCTCCTACTCAGATAAAATAATAACTGTGTCCAATCAACTAGGTTACTTTATTATTATTATTATTATTATTATTATTATTATTATTATTATTATTCAAAATGTTCAGCTGCAGCAAATGGAAGAAGCCTTGGGGAAGCTCTATGACACACTCGTGTTTCTGAGTAACTTAAATAACTTTAACTTCATTGACTCTTATTAGAAATATGTAAAGATTTAGACTGACTCTATCCAGTAACCACAAAATCAATCTCCAGTGACTACATTCATAATGCTTTATGCCTTAAGAGCTCGTGGTTATTGACTAAATAAATATTTAAGGTATGTTATGGTGTACAGTTAGCCTAAATTTTCAAAACTAATAAACAAGACTTGGGAAGGCTATGATTGGTGATCAATTTGACTATATCTGGAGTTATCTAAAATCCAAATAGCTGGGTAAACCTGTGAAAGAGTTCTTGTTTTAATTAATTAAATCATTTGAAGTGGAAAGACCCACTTTTACTCAGGATCTTTTGAGGAGAGATGATGAATCTGGGCAACACCTTCTGTTGGCAACTGATATAAAGGACATGGAAGGAGGAAGCTTGCTCTCTCTCTCTGCTTGCTCTGGCTCTCAATAGTCAAGTCCATCCCTTCACTGGCTATAGAGACTATTTTGGGGGGATTCTGGCATCAACTGAAGACCAGTTGAGATATCCAGCCTTGTGAACTGAACAACTACTGGATTCTTGAACCTTGCATTGGTTGACAGCCATTGTTGGATTGTTGGATTAGCTGTACTACAGTCTGGTATGTGTGTGTGTGTGTGTGTGTGTGTGTGTGTGTGTGTGTGTGTGTGTGTATGTATGTACACGCGCATGCGCACTGAGCTGTCCTTAGAAGACCTGCACAGACAAATTGATTGCTGGCCTGCTTTCTTCCTTCAGTTACCTTGGAGCCTCAGGTTATGTTTGTCAGCCTGGATTCATAGCATAGACAAGAGCCTAGAATAACTGTTCTCTGGGAGACTCCACCTGTAGTAATAAACATTAATTGGAGGTTTCTACTCCACCTTAGATCGTTGAATTCTGAAATAAAAGACACAAAACCTTTATATTTATGATAAGCCTTAAAGCACTGGAGTTGGGCAGATATTGATCCTCTGTGTTCTTTTGTCTATTCCTCTACCAATAACCCTGAAACATAACTTGAGGTGTTTCGCCTGGGCCACTCCTACTCTAACTGGCCTGTTCTCATGGTCATGCTCTCATGACCCACCTCCCCTCCACCTCATTCCTCTCTTTTCCTGTTTTCTCCTCAAACCCAAAGCCTGGGAACCCAAGTCCTGCCTACCTCTCTTCCGCCCAGTTACAGGTTGTAGGCATCTTTATTGACCAATGAGGGGGTCAAGTTGACTTGGGGGGGGCAAGTTTACTTGGCATCACTTGGTGTATGTGAGGATCTCCTTCTCTCTGGAGAACTCCTTGTCTTGGCAGCTAGTATTTAGCACTACAATACTCACACCAAACCAGAGCATCTACCTAGCAGCTGTCAAAAACAGATGCAGAGACCCTCAGCCAAACATTAGACCAAGCTTGGAAAGTTTTGTAGAAGAGTTAGGGGAAGGATTGAGGAACCCAGCGGGGATAGGAACTCCACAAATAAACCAACAGCCAAGAGTCAACTAACGTGAACCCTTGGGGGATCCCAGAGATTGCACCACCAACCAAAGGGCATAAATGGCTGGACCTAGGCTCCCTACATATATGTAGCAGATGTGCAATTTGGTCTTCATGTGGGTCCCCCAATAACTGGAACAGAGGCTGTCCCTGAATCTGTGGATCTTGCTCCCCTAACTGGGATGCTTTGTCTGGCCTTAGCTGGAAAGGATATGCCTAGTCCTGCCATGACTTGAGGGGCCAGGGTGGGTTCATTTCCCCTGAGGGATATTCCCATTCTCAGAGATGAAGGGGAGAGGGGACGTGGGTAGGGGTTGTGTGAAGAGGGGACTGAGATGTGCATGTTGTGATTGGGATATAAAGGGAGCAAATAAATTAATTAATGAAAAAAGCAGATATTAGCAATTCATAGTTAAGTCAGAAGTCAACTTGGACTATATGAAACTCTTACTCTAAAATAAATGCAAAATAAAATTTATGATAAATGTATTTTACTAATGAAAAGTGAATGGGCAATGCTACAAAGAGACTCATGCTTCCCTTTATGACCATGAAAAGGGAAATAAGACTCGATTACACCCACAAAGTCTATAGATCCTGATTTCTCTTGCACGTCTGGCCTTTTGTTTCTGTCCTTTCCATAAATAATATTTGAAAAAGACAATTTTGTTAGAACGAAGTTTGAAATGACGCTTTGTTGTTATTTGATTTCTTCTATAGTTTAACTTTCCACTTAACTTTTCTAAACTACAATCTGATGGAATGCCAAAATTACAGAACAAATAAAGGTTTTGTCCCTAATAACTTCAACTATACCAATACAAGATTATAACAATGAATTAAAACTTGTCAAAGGAAAATTAAAAGATAACAAATTATTCAAACATTATCAACATCATATAAAAATTCTCCCACAGTACAGATAGCTATAAACATGAGGGGAAACATAGTAAACCTGGCTTAAGAATGATTTCTGCTTGGCTAAAATGCCTGCTTTCTTCATCTGCTGCCATAACTCTTTAGGATATATTGTGTTCTTGATTATTTTAACTTTCAGTGTAACACTCCTCTTAGATTTACACATCATACAGAAGTGCTCTGTCAGATATAGAGGGGAGAAAAATGAAAACTCAAGCCTGGACGACAATAGCCACTAGAACTTGACGGGTCTAAAGACTCACTTCTTACTTTTTTCTCGCCTGAAGACTGCTTTTTGCTCACCGTGTCTCATCTTTACCAGATCATAAGACTGAGTACAACGGGGCTTTAAATAATATTTAGACACTGTATGTAAACAATGTGATGGTTTGCCAGCAGGAGGGATCGTGAGCTCAGTAGGGAACCACAACTAGCTGTATCTGTAGGAGCAGCTATAAGGCTGACTAAGAATTAGAACATCTGTGATTGGGGAATGGCAATGGGCACTTCTCACCTTCAACCTGAGCCACACCTTCTGGTGGCAGCTCTCCAAAGATCACCTTGGCCTCCAGTGCCAGATTGGGACTGCTTCCTGGTCATGTGGCTCCCAGGCAGTAGTGGTTTTTTTACATTGCATAAAAGAAGAAAGATAACAGAGACTAGAGGACATATATGTTTACCTCATCACTTTTGACATTTCAGACCTCTGGTGAGGACAGAACTGCCAGGAGAACCAAGATCAATAAGTAAAGTTTCTGCCCTAAACACACAGGCTAGTTTCTGTCTTCTTTCTCATCATTCTCAATAACACATGAGGCTCCTCACAGAAACACCTGCCTGCCATATGTTCCCAACAATCTACTTCAGTGTTCTTTCTGTAGAATATCTTTCATATATAATTGGTTATTTCATACTTGTATACAATGTATCTTGATCATATAAGCAACATCTTCCTCATGTGCCACCCGGATGCCTTCGCCCATGTCCACTTTCCACTTTCATGCCATCGTTTGTCCCCGTTTGTAACCTGGAGTGCAGTTAGTGTTGCCTGCCGCAATGTTGACCAGTCTCGTTGGGTTGGCTTTGGCATGTAACCATCCTGCAGTGAGGTTGTGAGTACACGAGTCATGCCATGTCCAGAAGATCGCATTGTATAACACGCTTCATCATCTTCCAGCTCTTGCATTCCTTCTGTTCACCCTACTTTCCCTAAGCCTTGGGTACAGGGAGAGAAAAAGGGTAGAGCACTCAACAGTCACTTATGCTTGTCACTTTTACCCATTACATGTCTTCTGCAGTGCTGGTCCCTGAAGAGAGAGGTTTCCCTAGCTAAGGCTGAAGAAAGCACTAATGTATGCACATAAACAAAAATATTTCAAAAGCATTTTGACAACATGTCCATTTAGCAAAATAACAGTAGTAATGTCCCCCATGTCCAACATGCCCTTAGGGTCTATGCCTTCTTGAGCCATGAGCTTTTGATCTGGCTCACAATGTAGTAGGAATTCCTTCCTGTGGAGGAGACATCATTTCCAGTTAGGAAGTGGTCGCCCTCAGAACCTTACTACCACTATTCCATACATCTTGTCTGACAGGTCAGTAGTGTAGCATTCAAGGTCCAGCAATTGGATCCATGTGTTGTAAATGTGCCTTAGTTTATGACTTTGTACTACTAATATAAAAAATGCAACTTTTGCCGCATTGGAGCATTGAGGGCAAACTAAATCTGTGTTTCTCAGGTCATGGTCATTCATAGTTGGTTTCAGAATAAATATCTCTCTCCCTTTGAGGACAGAGCCGTGTGTCTGCATCAGTGTCATCTTGTATATCAGAAGATGAGGGGACAGACTAGGTCATTTTTACACACTAGAGGACACACCTGTGTAACAGAGTATGAAAAGGAATCTGCACATAAATAATGTCATCAGCTCGGCATATACATACTGCCAGTGGTTTATTTGTTCTGAGTTAACTTTCGATGTGGATGATGCATTGGGAATATTACAAGACTCGAAGGTTCCTCTCTTTCCACTGTGTGCATACCAGGGATCAAACTCCACCATCGTCATCAGAGTTGGCTGCAAAATGCCTTTAGATGCTGAGCCTTCCCGATACCCCTGGAATATGGTATTTTAAAAGTCCCATGCAGTTTAATATGAGGTAAATCTCCATTATATTTTATTTCTTAAATTTATAAAAATATTTTAATGTTAATTTAGCTACTTGTACTTATGCAGTAATTGTAATATTAATCAATACAGAAGATGTATAAAACCTTAAAGTCTTATATATGCAGTGTTTAAAAAGTTAATTTCAATCTATATACATAATATTGTTGCACAGAAATGTGAGACATTGATCAATAACAGACATTTAATCATACAATAAAACATACTAGAATTAAGCTTGGCCCTGGAAGTAGAATGCAAACATAAGTTCAAGGAGAAAGAAGCTGTATTAAACTTTCAAATGTTAAACACCTGTTGGTATTTTTAGCGGATGCTGGTGGTTTTGAAATAACTATTGTGTTGTTTATATTTATTTCCCCTAAAACATTTTATTGCATATCAAAAATTAAAGTCACCAAAAATTATGCTGAAAATTTTAGCTAAATTAGAATTGTATACTATATTTTGAATATTCTTCTGGAGAATCATGGACAATGAAATGTGAAGACAAAAATATAGTTGGGTTCTGGGTGGAAGCCGAGAAAAGTCACCAGAAGCTTACAAATGAAAGCTCAGTTTTCTGAGCACTTAGAGAGGCGACCAGTTTGGGATCTGAACTTCATCCTGAAGGGAACACAAAGCAAGGTGGGGTCAGGGTGGGCTGTTGCATTAGCCAATCATATTTTGACACAAGGGGTTAAACAAGGATGGTAATGCTGGTGACTGGCCCTTATCTGGGTTCCCTGGTTTCAGAGTCCTTGATTCAGATTTTGCAGTCAGGTCCCCTCTTGGACTCTGGCCCAGAATTGTAGAAAGACAAGGGAACACTGGCGTGGCAAGCAACACACAGTCACTTAAATGAAGGCAAGCAACACAGTTATGACTTGTGTGCCTTGGTTTAGATAACGGGGTAACAGCATCTTCCCTTTTGACATCCTTTACTGGTTAGTAGACAAACATGAAAACCTGAAGAAGCAGGATGGGAGCTGGTCCCAGGGCCTGGGAACATGGACTCAGTGTTGATCCTGCTAGCAAGGTGGGACTTGTTCCTCAGATGGCTAAACTCAGGAAACTACCCCCTAACGAAGATATTCATTGAAATGATGTAAATCAGTTTTTAAAGGGAGAGAGTGTGTAGCTAACCAAGTATAACAACTATCTTGTTGTACCGGGTGAAGAGGCCAGGCAGAAGTTTGAAGAATGAGGAAGACACAACCCAGAAGAGTCCATCACTTCTACTTCCTGTATACTCAGCTTAGCTCCATAAATAGTTGTAAGGGAGCAGAACTGTGAGTCTCATGTAGAGGAGAATGTGTTGGAGTCAATGCAGCCGAGACCCACAGGAGCATGACACCTTAATCAATCTTCATCTCTCTACCTTTCTTATCTGTCACCTATCTTTACCTGTCTATATCTATCTGCTGATAGTTATATGCTATTAAATGAATTGCAATTAAATAAACTCCTCTTTGGAGGCAATACTAAAAACAGCCGAGTGGCTTATAGGTCACTCAGGAGATATGATGTTGGTGCTGGTATGAGAAAGGGAAGCCCATGGCATACATTCCTACAATGGTCTCTTGCATGGTGAAAGGATCTTATAAGAGAAGGCTAGTGACATAGCTACCTGTTAGCTAGGATGCCACCCTCTGCAAGGTTGACCGCCCTGTGAACGTGAAGGTACTCAGCCATGGTCGGCTTGCTCTTTGTGAGAGAAATTCTGTGTGAGATTTCAGATGCAAACAGCTACAGATGCACCATCTCTGCAAGCAGCTCCAGTGCTTTGCTTACTAGAGAAGGGAGGACTCACTCAGCAGCTTGAGGGAAAAGATGGCTGACTTCCACAGAAACAGTCTCTTGTACACGTGGCTGTTAAAAGCCTCCCCTCTCCCACTTGGCAAATCACTTGGCCTTGCAGAAAGATCAAAATTAGCAGCAGAAGTTGCAAAGGATAAATGCTGGACTGGGTAGTTGGCCTACTGGTCAAGAGCACTTGCTGCACAAACATGAAGACTTCAGTTCAAATCCCGTGTGCCCATGTAAAAAGATGGTTCCAGGTGCCTGTCCTCCCAATGCTGGGAGGTAGAAACAGAGGAGCCACTGGGTTAGCTTCAGGTTCAGTGAGAGACTATAACTCAGCAGAGTGAGGCTGAGAGTGAGAGCAAGACCCTCAGTGTCATCTGGATTCCACAGGGACTCTTGCACATGCACGCATGTGTACAGGAAGCACACATGCGCATATGTGCACATGCATATACACATGTATGTTAATTCTCCATTCATTCTTATGTGGCTATTCTAAATTGGAACGCACACTCTCTTTGAAGTAGAAGGGAGTCTTATAAGATAGGCAGCCGAGGAAGGAAGGTTTAGGAAGCTCAGGGAGTCCCAATATACATGAGGCTCCTTCCTAAACTTATACAAGTAGCAAACAAAATCTAAGAAAAGAGAACCCTTCAGTGGAGCTGCCTGCAGGTTGGGCAGGGAACTCTAGCATGCAGGCTTTCTTGAGCTGTCATCCATATTAGCGTGCACTTATTGGTGTGATATATTTGTCTTTTTTTTTGATTTATTCATTTAATTTATGAGTACATCGTAGCTGTTTTCAGACACACCAGAAGAGGGCATTGGATCCCATTACAGATGATTGTGAACCACCATGTGGTTGCTGGGAATTGAACTCAGGACCTCTGGAAGAGCAGCCAGTGCTCTTAACCACTGAGCCATCTCTCCAGCCAGATACATCAGTCTTTGTATCAGGTATAACACTGTAAATGACCCTACATCTATAGGCTTACCAAGCTGGACTTTGGTGGAGTTCTTTCCATGGTCTATCACGGTGTCCTATCTGGACTGAGAAAGTCATTCATATCTCCCCAGGAAAAGTCACTCACACAACAGTAGTAGTTAAACATAGTTTTGATCAGTTCTTAACCATCCAGATCCTTCTCCTGACATTACATTGCTAATGAATCTAGTTGAAGCATAGGCCCAAAGCATCATGGATTCTAAATGAGAAGTATCACACATCTGGGTTACTCAGCATGTTCTTCTGACCACATTTGCTACACCGAGAATCCATAAGCAAGGGGAGAGTAGGCTGGCAGATGTGGCCAGTGTTGGGACCTAGATTCCACCGCCCTGCATTATCCCACCGCACTGGTGCTTCAACTTGATGCTTCAGGAATCAGTGGGCTTGATCTGATCTACTTCAATTTGCAGAACTGGTTGAGACTACATGAAAACCTTTCAGACAAGTAAGCTGATAGCGAAGATTCAAAAAGACTGAAGAATGCCAGAGCATCATTGCTTTGTTTATTTAAAGCCCTTGCAACTTCCCCCTATTGCTCTCTATAAATGATGTCTCTCTGTATGTGTACATATGTAATCTCCTTCTGGAAGGTAATACAATTTCTTAATTTCCCCACTTTCCCCATTAGAGGTGAATGGTGCAGAGAAGAGCTAACACATTCTAGTTAAAAATGCATTGTGTGTGTGTGTGTGTGTGTGTGTGTGTGTGTGTGTGTGTGTGTGTTGCATGTGCAGTAGCACACTTGCAGAATTCAGAGGATAATTTTCAGAAGTCAGTTCTCTCCTTCCATTAAGTCTCAAACCTAGGTCCTCACAGGTGACAGGAAGTGCCTTCACCCACTGAGCCATCTCTCTGGCCCTTAACATTTTCTATTTATTTGGTCCAAATGGTCTGGATTCTGCATTTTAATGTACTGTGCACAATGTGAAAACTAAAGTTGAGGGCCAGAGAGATGGCTCAGAGGAGCAGAAGGGCCGATGCTGAAAGCCTGACAACCTGAGCTTGAGTTACCAACTCTTCATGGAAGAGAGAGAGAGATGAGAATTAAAGTAAAATTGAAAGAGAAAAAAAGAGAAAACAGAGAAAATATGATCTCTCAAAGAAGCAATAAAGCAACTAACTTTTTCTCATTGTGGTAAATGGCAGTCATTGCCCAGACTTTATGTCACATTTTTGTGCTCTTCACATTCGAAAAGGTGATAGTGTAAGAAACAATGTATTCTTCAGTGTGGGCTCTGGTAATAACCTCTATGGTGTATGGCAACTAAACTTGTTATTTACAATGTTTCTCGTTTCAGTACTGATAAGTTTACAATTTATTCTAGTCCAGAAAAAGTTTCAAAAGACTATCTCTCCATAGTAGCCAACTTTTCCCATGAGTCAATTCTTGGTATGCAAGTCTGGTTGTAGCAGGAGCTCTGCACTGACCTATATTAAATCCACCCAGGCAGATATCTGTTGGGAGTTGGTCTGGTGTTACAATGTATTCTAAATAGTGGCCCCCAAGATCTGATTGCCTCCAGAGGAGCAAATTCTCGGATAAGCCAGTCTTTGTTTTGTAAATCTTGCTCCCTAACTTAAAGTTAATAGGTTAATAAAAGGCTAGAGGCTGTGATTGGGCAGTAGAGAGAGAAAGGCAGGACTTGAGGATTGAGTGAGAGGTCAGGGAAAAGGAGAAAGGAAGTGGAGAGAGGAGATGGACCAAGAGCACAGTGGACCCTTCGGACAGGCTGACAGGGCAGGAATAATGGGGGGGGGAGGTAATCTCAAACAGCAAGTAACAAGGGACATATGGCTGGGGTGTAAGTTAGAGTAGTTCACATCCTGCCCAAACTAGGCTTACAGCTTACAAATAAAATACCAGGATTTTGTGTCTTTTATGTAGGCTAGCCAGAATCTATAATTCATTTTACAGAATTCCATACATCTTAATCAAGTCTCCTGTGACTACTGCGGTCCACAGGTTTTGGCTGGTAAATATTTTATATGTAGCCTTCTAGTAATATCGTTCATTTCATTAATCAATAGCAACTTGACCCCAAGACTACTGAAAATCTGGAAAAAGATATAAAATATTGAATTATTCATTTTTAATAGCCAAGGCAATAAATGCTTATTGCTCTGGAGAAATGACTCTTGATTTTTTAATAGAATATATACCAGAGATTTCAGAATAGTCTGAAAAGGACTGTCATCTTACAAATGTGTGATCTCAGTCAGGACAAATTGTCAGTTCATAGGCAGAGAGTACTGATATCCTATATCCAGGGGCTTGACCCCAGCTTGGCTCAAAGAAATTGTCCTCAATTGGGCATTTTTTAATAGTTCAATTTCATAAGCACTTGAGGGGCCAAACACCATGCAAAGTGTATTTCTAGAGATGTGTTAGTTGTAGGAGATGACAATCCTTTTTTAAAAAAAATTATTTATTTTATTTATGAATACACCATAGCTATCTTCAGACACACAGAGGAGGGCATCAGATCTCATTACAGATGGATGTGAGCCACCATGTGGTTGCTGGGAATTGAATCCAGGACCTCTGGAAGAACAGTCAGTTTCCTTAACCATTGAGCCATCTCTCCAGCCCAGGAGATGACAATTCTATCTCTGTTTACTTAAGTGAAGGACACTGGTACACAGAAGTCTCACAGAGCATCTAGCCAGGAAATGATCAGGTGTCATTGGAGCTGGAAAGCAATAGATGTTGCTCTTTTTTGAAACGGTCTCACTCTGTGGTGAGTGAGAGACTGGCCTGGAAATCACTACATAACCCAAGCTGGCCTTGAACACATAATGGTAGAAGGAAGGAGAGAACCAGCCTTTAAAATTTGTCCTCTGACAGTCACACATGCTCTGTGATACACACACACACACACACACACACACACACACACACACAGAGACACACACACACACCACACATACACACACACCACACACACACACACACACACACACACACACACACACACACACACACACACACGGGCATTACGGAATAAACGTAAGAACACAATTTTTAAATAGAAAGTTAAAAACAGAACTAGGCAAATCCCGAGGGGGAAGAGAGCTGAACACCCAGAAGTGCAGACCATCCTCAGACCACAGGACAGAGTGCTACTTCTGCCCACCTCTGCCCACATCCCATATTTCAAGGGGAAACTGCATAGTGCCTCTGAACACAGGAATATAGGAACAGTGAGCTGCTGGTAACTGCAATTCTGGTCTGTGCTCAGAACTGAACTGAACTGAACCAGCCAAACAACTCCCTGCACCCAAATCCCGTGGGGGGAGAAAGCTGAACCCTCAGAAGTATGGACACTCCTGGGAAGTCAGGGGAGACTACCCTCTGCCCACATTCCAGACCCAAGAGGGAATTGCCTAGTGCCAACTGTGCTCCCTGGGTGCAAGGACCTAAGAGCAATCAGGGACAGGATCCTTCTATTCCTACCTCTGCCTAGAGCTGGAAGACAGTCTCCAGGAGCACCCACACACCTGAAATCAGAGAACTTGATCACAGAGAGGCTGAAAGAAAAGAGTTCTACAGGAGTGCTGACACAGAGGACTACAGGAAGGTCAAATCACTCTCAGAAACAGCAAGTCAAGCAAACATGACAACCCAACGGCTAGAGGCAAGCCCAGGAATATAAACAACAGAAAACAAGACTACTTGGCATCATCAGAGCCAAGTACTCCCACCAAAGAAAATAGCATATCTAAACGCACTGAAAAAGCAAGATTAAGATTTAAAATGACATTTCATGATAATGATGGAGGACTTTAAGAAGGACATAAAGAACTCCCTTAAAGAAATGCAGGAAAACACAAGTAAATAAGTAGAAGCCCTTAGAGAGGAAACACAAAAATCCCCGAAAGAATTACAGGAAAACACAATCAAACAGGTGAAGGAATTGAAAATGGAACTAGAAACAATAAAGAAAGCACAAAGGGAGACAACCCTGGAGATAGAAAACCTAAGGAAGAGATAAGGAGTCATAGATACAAGCATCACCAACAGAATGCAAGAGATAGAAGAGAGAATCTCAGGGGCAGAATATACCATAGAAATCATCGACACAACTGTCAAAGATAATGTAAAACGCAAAAAGCTCCTAGCCCAAAACAACCAGGAAATATAGGATACAATGAGAAGATCAAACCTAAGGATAAGAGGTATAGAAGAGAGTGAAGACTCCCAACTCAAAGGACCAGTAAATATCTTCAACAAAATCATAGAAGAAAACTTCCCTAACCTACAGAAAGAGATGCCCATAAACATACACGAAGCCTACAGAACTCCAAATAGATTTGACCAGAAGAGAAATTCCTCCCATCATATAATAGTTAAAACACCAAATGCACAAAACAAAGAAAGAATATTAAAAGCAGTAAGGGAAATAGGTCAAGTGACAAATAAAGGCAGACCTATAAGAATTACACCAGACTTCTCACCAGAGACTATGAAAACCAGAAGATCCTGGACAGATGTCATACAGATCCTAAGAGAACACAAATGCCAGCCCAGGTTACTGTATCCTGCAAAACTCTCTATTAACATAGATGGAGAAACTGAGATATTCCATGACAAAACCAAATTTACACTATATCTTTCTACAAATACAGTCCTACAAAGGATAATAGATGGAAAACTTCAACACAAAGAGAGAAACTACACCCTAGAAAAAGCAAGAATGTAATCTCCTTACAATGAATCCAAAAGAGAGACACACAAACGTAATTCTACCTCTAACAATGAAAATAACAGGAAGGGATAATCACTCTCAAGGGCACCTACATTCATAAAAGAAACCTTATTAAACCTCAAATCACACATTGCATCTCACACAATAATAGTAGGAGATTTCAACACCCCACACTCATCAATGGACAGATCATGTAAACAGAAATTAAACAGAGAAAGACTAACAGAAATTATGAATGAAATGGACTTAATGGATATTTATAGAACATTCCATCCTGAAACAAAAGGATATACCTTCTTCTCAGCACCTCATGGTAACTTCTCCAAAATCGACCATATAATCGGTCACAAAACAGGCCTCAAAAGGTATAGGAAGATAGAAATAATCCCATGCATCCTATCAGATCACCACGCTATAAGACTGTCCTCCAATAACAATAATAATGACAGAAAGCCCACATATACAAGGAAGTTGAAAAATGCTCTACTCAATGACAACTTGGTCAAGGAAGAAATGAAGAAAGAAATTAAAGGCTCCTTAGAATTTGATGAAAATGAAGATACAACATTCCCAAACTTATAGGACACAATGAAAGTGGCACTAAGAGGAAAACTCATAGCTCTGAGTGCCTGCAAAAAGAAACAGGAGAGAGCATATGTCATCATCTTGACAGCATACCTAAAAACTCTAGCACAAAAAGAAACAAGTACGCCCAAGAGGAGTAGAAGGCAGGAAATAATCAAACTCAGGGCTGAAATCAACGAGGTAGAAACAAAAAGGATTATACAAAGAATCAACAAAACCAGGAGCTGGTTCTTTGAGAAAATCAACAAGATAGATAAACCCTTAACCAGACTAAGCAGAGGTCACAGAAAGTATATCCAAATTAACAAAATCAGAAATGAAAAGGGAGACATAACAGAATCTGAGGAAATTAAAAAAAATTTATCAGATCCTACTAGAAAAGCCTATATTCAACAAAACTGGGAAATCTGGAGGAAATGGACAATTTTCTAGACAGATACCAGGTACCAAAGTTAAATCAGGAACAACCCCATAAGACCTAAAGAAATAGAAGGAGTTATTAAAAGTCTCCCAACGAAAAAGAGCCCAGGACCTGATGGGTTCAGTGCAGAATTCTATCAGATCTTTATAGAAGACCTCATACCAATACTATCCAAACTATTCCACAAAATTGAAACAGATGAGCGCTACCAAATTCCTTCTATGAAGCCACAATTACTCTTATACCTAAACCACACAAAGACCCAACAAAGAAAGAGAACTTCAGACCAATTTCCCTTATGAATATCGACGCAAAAATACTCAATAAAATTCTTGCAAACCAAATCCAAGAACACATCAAAACAATCATCCTTCATGATCAAGTAGGCTTCATCCCAGGGATGCAGGGATGGTTTAATATACGATAAACCATCAACGTAATCCACTATATAAACAAACTGAAAGATAAGAACCACATGATCATTTCATTACATGCTGAGAAAACATTTGACAAAATTCAACACCCCTTCATGATAAAAGTCCTGAAAAGATCAGGAATTCAAGGCCCATACCTAAACATAGTAAAAGCAATATACCACAAACCAGTAGCTAACATCAAACTAAATGGAGAGAAACCTGAAGCAATCCCACTAAAATCAGGGAGTAGACAAGGCTGCCCACTCTCTTCCTACTTATTCAATATAGTACTTAAAGTCCTAGCCAGAGCAATCAGACAAAGAAAGGAGGTCAAAGAAATTGGAAGGGAAGATGTCAAAGAATCACTATTTGCAGATGATATGATAGTATACTTAACTAACCCCAAAAGTTCCACCAGAGAACTACTAAACCAGATAAACAACTTCAGCAAAGTGTCTGGGTATAAAATTAACTCAAACAAATCAGTAGCTTTCCTCTACTCAAAGGATAAACGGGCTGAGACAGAAATAGGGAAGTGACACCCTTTACAATAGTCCCAAATAATATAAAATATCTTGGTGTGACTTTAACTGAGCAAATGAAAGATCTGTATTATAAGAGCTTCAAGTCTCTGAAGAAAGAAATTGAAGAAGATCTCAGAAGATAAGATCTTTCATGCTCATTGCTTGGCAGGATTAATATAGTAAAGATGGCCATTTTGCCAAAAGCGATCTACAGACTCTGTAGAACTAGAGTTTCATAAAGGTTACAGAGCCCGAATGTGCAGAACTAGAGTTTCATAAAGGTTGCTCATTGTCAGAGTCCGGATGTGCAGGGCGGGACGTGCCTGAGGGAGAGCCAGAGATAGGACTTGCCAAACCAGCTATCAGCCCCAAGGACACTGACCATCCGTAGCCACCCCCTCCCCTTCCTTCACCCCCCTGAGTGAGATGAGCCACCCTACCTGCCTGCCGAGCTGCTAGAGAGCACGTACTCCTTGCTGATGTAATTTCGTGCCGAAAGTAACCGTGCACCTTTTGAATTGACCAATCATATGTAACCGCGCGAATGCCCCTTACCTCCCCTATATAAACCCCCGAGTTTGGAAGCTCGGGGTCGATTCCTCTGTCTCCTGTGTGAGATACGTGTCGACCCGGGATCCCGCTAAGACCTGGGATCTCGTTAATAAAGCTACCTCTTGCTGTTACATCAAGAATGGCTCCTCGTGATTCCTGGGGGCACCCCACCCTGCGATCGGAGCGAGAGACGCGGCTCCCCGTTTTGGGGTACGCTCTTTCAACTCTATGCAATCCCCATCAAAATTCCTACTCAATTCTTTATAGAGATTATAGAGAAAGAACAATTTGCAAATTCGTTTGGAATAACAAAAAACTCAGCGAAAACTGTACTCAACAATAAAAGAATTTCTGGGGGAATCACCATCCTTGACCTCAAGCAGTATTATAGAGCAATAGTCATAAAAACTGTATGGTATTGGTACAGAGACAGGCAGATAGATCAGTGTAACAGAATTGAAGACCCAGAAATGAACCCACACACCTATGGTCACTTAATCTTTGACAAAGGAGCTAAAACCATCCAATGGAAAAAAGATAGCATTTTTAACAAATGGTACTGGGTCAACTGGAGGTCAGCATGTAGAGGAATGCAAATCAATCCATTCTTATTGCCCTGTACAAATCTTAAGACCAAGTGGATCAAGGACCTCCACATCAAACCAGATACACTCAAACTAATAGAAAAAAAGTGGGGAAGTGTCTTGAACACATGAGCACTGGGGAAATTTTCCTGAATAAAACACAAACGGCTCATGCTCTAAGCTCAAGAATCGACAAATGGGAACTCACAAAACTGCAAAGCTTCTATACCTCTCCTGTGCATATACCCAAAAGATGCTCCAACATACAACAAAGACACATGCTCCACTATGTTCATAGCAACCTTATTTATAATAGCCAGAAGCTGGAAAGAACCCAGATGCCCTTCAACAGCGGAATGGATACAGAAAATGTGGTACATCTACACAATGGAGTACTACTTAGCAATAAAAAACAATGACTTCATCAAATTCATAGGCAAATGGAATGAACTAGAAAATAACATCCTGGTAGCCTCCCAGCCCCTCCTGCAACGCACGACCCCGGGATCCCCCAACCCCTCCTGGCTCTCCTGCTGCCATGGCTGACAAGGAAGTGGCCTTTGAGGACGTGGTGGAAGAACGTGTGATCAACGAGGAGTACAAGATATGGAAGAACACCCCATTTCTTTATGATTTGGTGATGACCCATGCCCTGGAGTGGCCCAGCCTAACTGCCCAGTGGCTTCCAGATGTGACCAGGCCTGAAGGGAAAGATTTCGGCATTCATCGGCTTGTCCTGGGAACACATACATCAGATGAACAAAACCATCTTGTTGGTGCCAGCACCGACACGGTACCGAGAATCGGGCGAAAGCCTGTGGGATGAAAGAAACACACACACACACAGGTTATTCATGTCAAGCCAGAAGAGAAGAGACCTTCTGGTTTCTTTATTGACCAAACTATATATCCAAAGAACACCACTTAGCAGGAATCTGCCAAGCACAGTGGGGAACCCTGGCTGAGACTTCGGTAACAAAGGACCGACTATGTGACCTGAATAAATTAGGAAAATAACCAGGAAGGCCAACCTAATTCTTTGACTCAGGTGAGAAGTACCTGGCCAGAGTGTTCCCAGTAGGGGACAAAAAGCTTCCACATGCAAAGGCAGGGCTCAGCAGGGGTCAAACCTTGCTGGAGACCCAGAAGGGTCTTGTTCTGGCTGAAAACATTCCGTGAATGCAAACTTCTTGTGCCGTAAATTACAGGGAGAGGCTTTTGATCCTACAATCTAAGACTAAGGCCAGACAGTGACAAAGCAACCAGGCCCAAATCCAATATGGCTCCCACACCACCTTGTGATAGCCAGTGTCCAGCTCCCTAATGACGATGCGCAGTTTGATGCATCCTATTATGACAGTGAAAAAGGAGAATTTGGAGGTTTTGGTTCTGTCAGTGGGAAAATTGAAATAGAAATCAAGATAAACTATGAAGGAGAAGTAAACAGGGCCAGGTACATGCCTCAGAACCCTTGCATCATTGCAACGAAGACTCCATCCAGTGATGTTCTTGTTTTTGACTACACAAAGCACCCTTCTAAACCAGACCCTTCTGGAGAATGCAACTCAGACTTGCATCTCCGTGGGCATCAGAAGGAAGGTTATGGGCTTTCTTGGAATCCATATCTCAGCGGGTACTTACTTAGTGCTTCAGACGACCATACCATCTGCCTGTGGGACATCAGTGCAGTTCCCAAAGAAGGAAAAGTGGTGGGTGCAAAGACCATCTTTACAGGGCACACAGCAGTAGTGGAGGACGTTTCCTGGCATCTGCTCCACGAGTCTCTGTTCGGGTCAGTTGCTGATGACCAAAAACTCATGATTTGGGATACTCGTTCAAACAATACTTCCAAGCCAAGCCACTCGGTTGATGCTTACACAGCTGAAGTGAATTGCTTATCTTTCAATCCTAATAGTGAGTTCATTCTTGCCACGGGATCAGCTGACAAGACTGTTGCCTTGTGGGATCTGAGAAATCTGAAACTCAAGTTGCATTCCTTTGAATCACATAAGGATGAAATATTCCAAGTTCAATGGCCACCTCACAATGAGACTATCTTAGCTTCCAGTGGCACTGATCGTCGGCTGAATGTCTGGGATCTAAGTAAAATTGGAGAAGAACAGTCCCCAGAAGATGCAGAGGATGGCCCACCAGAGTTGTTTATTCATGGTGGTCACACTGCTAAGATATCTGACTTCTCCTGGAATCCCAATGAACCTTGGGTAATTTGTTCTGTATCAGAAGACAATATCATGCAAGTGTGGCAGATGGCAGAGAACATTTATAATGATGAAGACCCTGAAGGAAGTGTGGATCCAGAAGGACAAGGATCCTAGATATGTCTGCACGTGTGATTTTAGACTCTCCTTGTTTTCCCCTGAAGCCTGAGATGGATTTAACATTGGTTTGGGACACAGAATTTGTTCAGCTGTCCAACTTCAATAGGTCCCACCAACAATGCTATTAGCCCAAACCATGGGTGTTTTCTAAATCTTAACTGGGGGGCTTAATTCAGCAAAGCCTCCATTGGTGGCTCCAGTTGTGGCTGGATAGCTGAACAGAGTCTGTTTTTTGTTGTGTGTGGTTTTTACTTTCTTTTTCTTTCTTTCTTTCTTTCTTCTTAATTTTTTTTCTTTTTTAAACTGGGGACCACCAAGTTGTAAAGATGTACGTTTTTTTCCTGGCAGTTGTACCACTGGTGCACTGTCATGTTGAGAAAGAGTGGATTGCTAGTTTGTATTTGTGTCTAAGATTAAATTAATCCTTGATAAACGTTGCTTTTGACCACTATAGTTTGACGCCATCTCCATTTTGGCTAACCTGTCTCACCATCAGGCCTGTTAACTCTCCATGACTAACTGTGTAAGTGCTTATAACGGTATAAATTGCTTTTCTATATAAAAAAAAAAAAAGAAAAAAGAAAATACCATCCTGAGTGAGGTAACCCAATCAGAGTAAAACACACATGATATGCACTCACTGATAAGTGGATATTAGCCCAAATGCTCGAATTACCTAAAGTGCAATCCACAGACCACAGAAAGCTCAAGAGGAAGGATGACCAAAATGTGGATGCTCCCACCCCTTCTGAAAGGGGGAAAATTTTCCACAGGAGGGGATATGGAGGCAAAGTTTAGAGAAGAGACTGAAGGAACAGCCATTCAGAGTCTGCCCCACATGTGGTCCATACATATACACAGCCACCAAACTAGATAAGATTGGCGAAGCTAAAAAGTGCATGCTGAAAGGGACCGGACATAGATCTCTCCTGAGAGACACATCCAGAGCATGTCCAATACAGAGGTCAACGCTAGCAGCAAACCACTGAACTGAGAACAGGATCCCTTTTGTTATAAAAATATAAACACTAAAATGCTGTGTTTTATCCCCCACTAAGTCTGGCACCATAGTCCCCCACACACTACCAAATTCAATTCTCCACAAGAAAGACCACACAACACAATAACCTTTGATCCAACTGATAAGACATAATCACCCACCTAAACCTACAAAGCCTGTACTCACCCATCACTTAAGAACATTCATAACAACCTGTAAATGTAGAGCGTGGAATCTTAACGTCAGCCTCCATGTTATCCCTCGGCTCCTCCTCTCCCTCTCTCTCCTCCTCTTCCCTTAGACTTAGTCCCGTCCATCCTTCCTTCTCATCAAATGACAGGCCTCATCCTATCCTGTACTGTCCCTCGCCTGTATTTTACAAATTAAAAGGGGAGAAGTTTCTGATGAAGTCACCTGAGTCCTGAGTACCTGACTAGGCAGCCATCTTCAGGGCAGTGGAATTAGCATCAAAATACAGATAACTCCAGGGCAAACCACAGCAGACCCCCTTTGTGGGACTTAGAGGAAGGATTGAAAGAGCTGTGGGAGCTTGCAACCCCATAAGAACAACATTGTCAACCAACCAGAGCTTCCAGGACTAAACTACTACCCACAGACTACACATGGACTGACCCGGGCTCCAGCTGCATATGTAGCAGAGAATAGCCTTATTGGGCACCAGGGGAAGGGGAAGCCCTTGGTCCTTCCCAAGTTTGACCCCCAGTGCAGGGGAATGTCGAGGGGAGTGTAGGAGGGGTGGATGGGGGAACACCCTTATGGGGGAGCAGGAGGCAAAAGGGGGCTTATGGACAGGAAACCGGAAAAGGGAATAACGTTTGAAATGTAAATAAAGAAATATATTTAATAAAAGAAAAAGAAAACGGAAACTATACATAGAGGCATATATACAACATGTGGTTTCAACATAAAATAGTGTTGCTCATTCAGGCCATTTGTCCATGCGAACACGGACAACATAATTCTGGTCAATGAAGTACAGATTTAAGTCATTTGGAGGGGACCCTGGGAAGCTAGGTGTTCCCTGACAAAAAGACACACGCATACATCGTTTTCTTTCTTTCTTTCTTTCCTTCCTTCCTTCCTTCCTTCCTTCCTTCCTTCCTTCCCTCCCTCGTTCCCTCCCTCCCTCCTTCCCTTCTTCCCTTCTTCCCTCCTTCCTTCCTTCCTTCCTTTGCTCTTTTTTTAATGGTTGGATTTGGAGAGAAGTCCTAAAGGCAACCTTGTGACTTCAGGCAAGGAAGACATCCAGGAGAGCAAAGCTAGGAACTTTAATTGTGTCCTTTCCTTGGAATTAAAATATTCCCTGCTGCAGGGAAGAGGAAGGCCCATAAGACTTGAGAAGTTCAGTTAACTTACCATGGTCTGGACTCTCGAAATCTCTAAGGCTACAGTAGGAAAATGGTCACAGGAGGCTTGGACTTTGAAGAGATCATGGGGAGCCATGGGCAAATAAGACATACATTATTTATTGACATATATGTTACTTACTAGACATGTCGGTACCATCAGATACCCAGACACACGTTGTCACACACAGCCACACATAGGCAGGGACACAGACCAGAACACCGGCTGCACAGAGGTGGGTGCTGGTAAAAGCCAAGATGCAGACCTCCAACCCAAGGCCATATTTATACATAAGTCACACAAAAGCGACATTCCACCAGAAATTGCGTTACTATGTACTTTCGGGCTCCCTGACATCCAGTGTCAGCCATTTTGTGCTCACTTACTCTGAGCCCTGCAAGATGCTTAGCTTCAGCCATCCTGGCCCACATTGGATATCTATGGCAGTGCCATACTATGTACACATACTCTGATCCCTACAGACCTCTGTCCCAACATAGTTCAATAGACTACTGATTTTTTTCCTTTATTTTATTATTGATTATTTATGTAAAAACTATCTCAGAATTATCTTTCATGTGACTATAAACCTACATAAGAAAGTTTTAAAAAGCGAAACTTCCGAAAGAATAGTTGATTTTGGATGAACTTTCTTTACTACTGAGACATAGGTTAGATCCCTTTAGATTAAGACAAAAGATGATGAGAACCATTGAGAATTTGAAGTCATCCTAGTAATAATTACATTATGTAAGCCCTAAAATTTATAGCCACTGCTGTTGCTGCTGCCTGTAAACCTCTTTTGTGGATCACATGGGTTCTGTTTTTTTTTTTCATTTTTATAATTTAATTTCTCATTTTCTTACTAATACGTTTTGTTCTCTGACAACTTCATGCAGGTTTATAATGCATTCTGGTTACCTTCTCCTGTTCTCCCTTTCCAGCCCCACCAGCTCACCTTCCTCCTACAGATCTCTTCCCCATAATCATAATTTTAGTTTTATGTCCCACAGTATTTAACTAAGGCCATCTGTATGACGCTGGGTCTGGAACTTTGCTGGTGTGTTCACTAATGGGTGCACAGCTGTACAGTAGCTTCTCCCTAGCACAATCTATTAGTTGCTAATACATCAACAGGAAGTGGTAGGACCTCGTCAGCCACTTCCTCACCTGTAGCTGACTGTTGGGTGAACCTAGCTCATGTGGACCCAGTGCCAGCATAGCTGCTGCTATGAACTCGGGATTGCCACGGCTACGTGAGGTCTGGAAGAAGGTATCTCACAGTCTCTCCCTTCTTTCTGGCCTTTACATTCTTTCTACCCCTTCTTTTTAAAAAGCCCCAAACAAAACAAAACAGTCTCATCGTGTATTCCTGGCTGGCCTGCAAGTTGCTATGTAGACCAGGCTGGTTTTGAACCTACAGACATCTGGCTGCCTCTGCCTATCAAGTACTGGAATTAAAAGTGAGCATCACCATGTCTTTTTTTTTTTTAAAGAATTATTTATTTTATGTATATGAGTACACTGTCGCTGTCTTCAGACACATCAGAAGAGGACATCGGATCCCATTGCGGAGGGTTATGAGCCACCAGGTGGTTGCTGGGAATTGATCTCAGGGCCTCTGGAAGAGCAGTCAGTGCTCTTAACCACGGAGCCATCTCCCCAGTCCATGCCTGGTTCTTTCTGCCCCTTCTTCCTTACTGTTTCCTAACCCTCACAGGTACTAGGCTTATTTGGGGCTGAGCCCTCAACCATCCTTCATATTAGGATTAAACAGGGACAGTGCTTACCACCTTCCCTTTTATTATGGCCGTTTCAATGCTGAGACTTAAAATCTTGAATTGTTTTTTGATTGACTTGGTCTCATGATCAAGAAGGTTTTTTTTATTTACAAAGTTTACAGATGTTTCTATTTGTCTAAATTAACTGTCATCACATACATATCCACAGTCACATACAGGCTCACACTTATATGCACACAACATCAGGGAAGACTGGATAATTTAATTTCTCATAGATCTGGAGATCATAGTCCAAGATCAAGCAAGGTGACATCAATGTTAGATTTCTGATGAGATCACTCTTCTTTCCTTTTTTTTTTTGCAAATGGCCATTGTCTTGCTTTGCTGGCACATAGCCTGCTATTATGCCTGTGCAGAAAGCAAGTTTTAGTATCTCCTGCTTGTGTGTGTGTGTGCTTATGTGGCACATACATGTATGGTCTATGCATACATGTGTGTGTAGATGTGCGTGTGCCCATGTATGTAGAGGCCAGAGGCTGTTATGTGTTCTAACCCATCATTCCCTGACTTAGTACTTTGAGACAGTGTTTCACCACTAGGCTTGTTGCCAGCACACTTTAGCAATTAATTTTAATCTCTACATGTGCGTAAGCCATGACATACCTGTGGAGCTTAGAAGACAACTTCTGGTGTCGATCCTTGCCTTTCATCCTGTTTGAGGCAAGGTCTCTTTTTGTTCAATAGTACATAGGCCAGGTTAGCTGGCCCACAAGCTTCCAAAGAATCTCTGTCCCCATCTCTCATCTAAGTTTACAGACGTGTGCTACACACTTGGTTCTACACGGTGCATGGGGGGATATGAACTTATCCTCCCACGTGTTCAGCAATTGTTCTAGCCACTGAGCAATCTCTCGAGCCCCTTATTTAGCTTTTACAATGCATTTCCTAGTTTGGTCTTGGGGTTTTCTCTGGGATATCAGCTATTCTTTTTTTTTCTTTTCTTTTCTTTTTTTTTTTTATTAACTTGAGTATTTCTTATTTACATTTCGAGTGTTATTCCCTTTCCCGGTTTCCGGGCAAACATCCCCCTAACTCCTCCCCCTCCCCTTCTACATGGGTGTTCCCCTCCCCATCCTCCCCCCATTGCCGCCCTCCCCCCAACAGTCTAGTTCACTGGGGGTTCAGTCTTAGCAGGACCCAGGGCTTCCCCTTCCACTGGTGATCTTACTAGGACATTCATTGCTACCTGTGAGGTCAGAGTCCAGGGTCAGTCCATGTATAGTCTTTAGGTAGTGGCTTAGTCCCTGGAAGCTCTGGTTCCTTGGCATTGTTGTACATATGGGGTCTCGAGCCCCTTCAAGCTCTTCCAGTTCTTTCTCTGATTCCTTCAACGGGGGTCCTGTTCTCAGTTCAGTGGTTTGCTGCTGGCATTCGCCTCTGTATTTGCTGTATTCTGGCTGTGTCTCTCAGGAGCGATCTACATCCGGCTCCTGTCGGCCTGCACTTCTTTGCTTCATCCATGTTGTCTAATTGGGTGGCTGTATATGTATGGGCCACATGTGGGGCAGGCTCTGAATGGGTGTTCCTTCTGTCTCGATATCAGCTATTCTTATGTTGCTTTATCTTTATCTGTTACTCCCATTTTATCGAGTTCTTTGACATGGCTTTAATCCATCTGCCTTTCTTCTCTGCATTCATCATGACACCTTCAAGTCTTTCTGTCCTCCTAGCTAGGAGATGGTGGTAGTTGGCTTCCTGATGTAAATTTCTTGTCCTTTTTAATAGAATTTTATTTTGGATTTAATGGCAATAAATACAGCTTATCAACCTGACTTGGTTAAGCTGGAGAGTGACCTATTGTAAAGGTCCATGACTCGTGAAGAATGCTGCCCCAGACTCAAATAGTGTGCAACAGCAAAGAGCATTTATTCTGCAGAGAACCTTGTGTAGGGGTGTGAACTTTGTAGGGTCAGTTTAAAGCCTGTTAGGGTAGAAATGAGTGAATTTTACCTTTCTTCCCTTTCATTGGTTGGCTCTATCTCCAGGGGTATAGATGCATTTGTGATTGACTGAGGCTCTGCGGGACCTGGGAAGCTTTTTTTTTTTTTGGTTCTTTTTTTCGGAGCTGGGGACCGAACCCAGGGCCTTGCGCTTCCTAGGTAAGCGCTCTACCACTGAGCTAAATACTTGGCTCAAGCTAGGTGGTCGGGCAGCTTCTACAGCTCCTGATTGGCTGCCCATGGAGGTTGACTCAGGATAGGTGGTAGGGCAGCTTCCTGATTGGCTACTTGTTTTAGACTTTTCCAGTTCTGGGAAACAAAAACGTAAGCTTAAACTGCCAGTTTACAGCCTGTCATGGAGTTAGCATAACTCAGTACTCCTTAGACAAGGAGAGATAAATTTGTTGTGTGAGATGTAAGAAAGCACTTTTTTAAAAAGAGATTTATTTATTTAATGTATGTGAGTACACTGTTGCTGTCTTCAGACACACCAGAAGAGGGCATCAGATCCCATTATAGATGGTTGTGAGCCACCATGTGGTCGTTGAGAATTGAACTCAGGAAGAGCAGTCTGTGCTCTTAACCTCTGAGTCATCTCTCCAGCCCCAAGGAAGCACTCTTTAAAAAACCCCAACTTGTAGAACTGTTTGGGAAGAATTAGGAGATGTGGCTTTGTCAAAGTACGTGTAGTCTTCTTGGAATAGGTTTGGTCTTGGTGGGAGATATGTCACTGGTGATGGGCTTTGTGATTTCAAAAACCCACAAGCAAGCCCAGTCTCTCTCTCTGCCTGCGACTTATGGGTCAGATGTGAGCTCTCATCTACTTCCAAGCACCATGCCTGCCTACCTGCAGCTATACTCTCTGGGATGACGACAGTGGACTAAACCTCTGAAGCTATAGGCAAGACCCTAATTAAATGCTTTCTTTTTCTAACAGTTGTTTTGGTTATGATACCTCTTCCTAGTAAAAGGACAGTAAGTAAGAGTCCCAAATGTGGAATGTCCCCCTTAGGCTCATGCATTTGAACACTTGTTTCCCAGCTGGTGATGCTGTTTGGGAAGTCATTAGAACCCACTGGAAATGCTGAGATGGAGAAAATGGGTCACTGAGGGTACAATAGGAGGTTGTATTTTCCAGTGTCCTATTTACTCTCTGCTTCTGACTTCTGACACAGTGTGACCAGCCAGTCTCTCACTCCAACTGCCAAGCCTTCTCCGCCATGATGGACTGTATGCTTTTGAACTGTGGACCAAGAGTGCCCTTCTCTCCTTCCTTACATTGCTTCCTATTAGGCATTTTGTTGCAGAATCCAGAAATTAACCAATACTATGTAAACAATTGTATTGATATACACAGTTGAAAATAATTTTCACTACTTTGTATCATCCCCTTTACCTTTGGGAATGAAAAATTATGGAATAATTTGATGAATGTTATCGGGTTTAGAGGGAAGATAATCCAGTATTCGAGCTTCACTCTGCTTTCAGCTTTTCTCAGTGTGTCAAAATACATTAATAGATTAAAACAATGGCAAGAGATTCAGAGACCCACAGCCGACTATCAGATGGGGCTCGGGGAATCTTGTGGAAGAGTTGGGAGAAGGATTGAGTGACCCAAAGAGGACAGGAACTCGACAGGGAGACCAATAGCATTAACTAACCTAGGCCCTAGGGGGCTCCCAGAGACTGAACCACCAACCAAAGATCAAGCATGGGATGGACCTAGTCCCCTGCACATATGTAGCAGATATGCAGCAAGGTCTTCATGTAGATCCCTCAACAATTGGATCAGGGGCTGTCTCTGCATGGCTGCCTGTGAGTCTTGTTCCCTTGTCTGGTCAGTGGGAGAGAATGCACATAATCCTGCAGTGAGTTGATGTGCCTCTGTGTGTGTGTGTGTGTGTGTGTGTGTGTGTGTGTGTGTAGCATGCCCAGAGGGACTCCCCTTTTTCAGAGGAGAAAGGAAAGGTGGGATGAGAGGAGAATTTTAGTGAGAGGGTCCTGGGGGGGGGTGGAGAGCTTTATATTGGGATGAAAAGTAAATAAATAAATAAATTTAAAAGAACTTGAAAGAGAATTATTTTGACTCAAGAGTTTCAGTTCATGGTCACTCTGGGCTCTTGGAAAGGCAGGAAGTATACTGGGGCAAAGGCGCAGGGAGGAGCAATACTCAGCTCATTGTGGCCAGGAAGTAGAGCCATGAGGTGACAGGGGACAAGATCTACCTCTCAAGGCACACAGCACCCTTGTGACTCTGTTTCCTCCAAGTAGGCCCCAACTCCTAGTTTTTACCACATCCTAATAACATTAAAGTATGAATCCATAATTGGATAACCCCAATTAGCCAAAGGCCCCCATGATAGAATCACTTCCCTAAATCCTAGCCTCTGAGCGTTGGAGGCCAAGTCTTCAACTCTGGATCTTTGAGGGCAGATTTTATATCTAAACTATAACAGTGTGTGCGCTTTAGAAAGGGGCAGGAAGGATTCTTTTTCTTCTTCTATAGTGCGTCAGAATGATTCACAAAGAGCAAAACCACATCAGGACTCAGCAAATATCGTCACCTTGGTGATAAGTTCAAAAGTCTGTGTGGAGAACTAGAGGGAAGGGAAGAGGTAGTGGTTAGCTATATCCCTCTCAAGAAACCGGACCTGGAGTTTTATTTTGCCTTTCTGGCTTTCAAATGTTTGATGATGAACTATTCCAAAAAATTATTTGTGTCCCCTCCTGTTGTATGAAGAGTCTAGAATCCAAAATTCAAAAATGATGTCTGTGTGGCCCTCCTGTGCTGTGTGTGTGCTGAGATAGTGAGTAGCTGAGGTGAGCGAAGCACAGAAGTAGAAAGTGGTCCAGCTCCAGCCAGAGTCCCCTGCAGGGTCTGGGGACTAAGAGCAAGCCTGCAGCTTGTGTTGCTTTATTGAATTAGTGTTCTCTGGTGGCTTTATTCAGCTGTTAATTAAGCAGCCACAGTCAGCAACTCCTTCAGATCCCCAGGATACTACTTCAGTTGTTTCAATTTACTGAGCTAAGCTTACTAACAGGCAATGCCCTGAGAACACTAGTTCGGCCCCTTGATAGAGTACTTTCACTTTCACGACACGTGTCTCCTTCATGGCATGCTTTCACGACATGTGTCTCTGTTCATAACATGTTTTCACTCAGCAGTCCTCCTTCACAGTATTGTTGGGTTTTTTTGTTTGTTTGTTGGTTGGTTTGTTTAATTTTATTTTTCTTGGATATTTTATTTATTTACATTTCAAATGCTATCCCCATTCCCCCTCCCTCCATGAGAATGCTCCCACCCCCACCTACCCACACTCACCCCAACACCCTGGCATTTCCCACATTGGGAAATGAGCCTTCACAGGACCAAAGGTTTTTCCTCCCAGTGATGCTGGACAATGCCATCCTCCACTACATATGTGGTTGGAGTCATGGGTCCCCCAATGCGTACTCATTGGTTGGTGGTTTTAGTCCCTGGGAGCTCTTAGGGAGTCCGGTTGGTTGACATTGTTGTTTTCCCTACGGGGTTGCAAACCCCTTCAGCTCCTTCAGACTTTTCTCTAACTCCTCCACTGGGGTCCCTTTGTTCAGTCCAAAAATCCTAGCTGTTCAATTTTACCAATGGAAGCTCAGGAGCTAGACACCATGGTGAAAGTCTGTTAGCTCAGAGAGGCAGAGAAAGCACCACTGACCTTCCTACTCCAGAGGGGACAAGTTCCTTCTCCTTCAGTTCAACGCCCTTTCTATTTTCTTATGCTCACTCCCTGTCACGTTGGACACTTGCTCACCTCTGGACACAGCATTGACTTTATTTAGCTCTTGGATTAAAGGTGTATGCTAGGGCTGAGTCACACCCAACAAGGCTTTTCAGTGACTCGTGCAATCTTGGGGTTCACGGTATGATCAAATATCCTGCAACATTCAAATATCCTGCAACATAGATGTTTTTACTGCGCATGCCTCCTTCCTAATATGATTTGTCTTCTACAGGATTAAGTGGAAAAAGCCATTCTGCTTTAGTTTCTCATTCATTTTAATTTGGGCGAGCAGATGTTTTATGTGTACTACAGCCAACTGTTTAATTTGTAATATGGCAAAGCCTGTGATAGCAATTTATGTTTTGTTATACCATGGTCTTAATTTCCTCCAAAATGTTAGTATAAAAATTGAATGCATTTTTATTTTCTAGTTCATATAGGGCACCCTAAGAACACAATTAAGCTCATAAAATTCAACTGTTATTTTTAAATGAGTTTTTTTTCCCTGAAGAAGAATGAGGAAAACACAAAAGGGAAGTAAAGACAGAGGGAAGAAATTGAGCCACAGAGCTCTCAGTTTGCCAAAGGCCACAACCCACTGTAAGGGAAGATTGTGATGGAGGGGTGGGAAAACTGGTTCCCATGGAAAATGTTTTTTTTCCTGACATGTTATTTATACCATATATATGTATATTACCTTTTCATGCAAATATTTATATGATTATATTAGAAGATTTGGATAAATAGCAGGGATAGATTTTGAAATGTATATATCACACATATATAGTATGTGCAATATATATTACATATATATAGTATTATTTAAATTTTGTAATTGAGGCAGTGTTGCTAATTAGTTTCATGTCATTGGACACAAGCTAAAGTCATTTAAGAGGAAGGAACCTTTATTAGAAACACTTCCATAAGATGGGGCTGGAGGAAAGCCTAGGGAACGTTTTTTTAATTAGTGATTCATGTGGGAGAACCCAGCCCATTGTGGGTGGGGCCATCTTTGGATTGGTGGTCCTGGATCCTATGAGAAAGCACAATGAGCAAGCTGTGAGGAGCAAGCCAGGTAGCAGCACCCCTCCATGGCCTCTGTTCAGCTCCTGCCTTCAGGTTCCTCCATGCTTGAGATCCTGCCCTACTTCCTTCAGTGACAGACTATAGCTGTGGAAGTGTAGATTAAATAAACCATTTCCTTTCCAACTTGCTTCTGATCATAGTTCCATCACAGCCATAGTGACCCTGACTAAGACAGGCATGATGGGAAACATTATGGAGACATGAGAAGAAAAACAATCCTCCCACCCTGAAAGTCTAGTGGAAACCTTCTCCACATAAGCAACAAGAATCCCAGCACAACTGACAACTGTTTAAGGTCTTCTCCCTTCCTGACTGTAAACATGCAATTTCCTAGGAATCTCACCAGGAGCCACATTTAAAAGGAAAGGACACACACAAAATCCCTTAATACAATCCTAATGCTATTGTAATTCTACCTAAGGCATCACTGCCGGGAGTCATCCTATAACCCATCAAAGGCACACACACACACACACACACACACACACACACACACGCACACGCACACGCACACACATACACACACACACATTTTTCTTTGCAATGTTTAAGATATAATTTGAGAGACATCATATAATATCCATGGCTGATGGTGAGACAATTAATTGTTGATGCCCCTGGGGAAGCCCATACCCACACTTTAGCATATCTCTTTTCTGAGCACCTCAATTTTAACTTAACCCTGGTGCTGAAAACCTGTGTGTGTGTGTGTGTGTGTGTGTGTGTGTGTGTGTGTGTGTGTGTGTGTGTGTGTTAAACCTGCCACTTTCACTCGGAGAGGTGAGTAGGTATGTCTATTGTCTTCTAAAGCAACTTTCCATTTTTGATAATTTCCCAATTCTGCTTCATACTGCTAGTCCTGAAGTTCTTGTCTGCACTGAAGCCATCAATCCTGGGTTGGCCTGAGAGAAGATTCCCTAAAAGATTCAGGGAACTCATGAGGGCTTCTGGGGTTGGAGTGTGTCTCTTCACCAATCATCATGAAGGTTTTCATTGCACTGATTAAATGATTAGTGATTAACCCTGAGTTACCGATAGGGCATTGGTGTCACATGAAGGAAAGAATTCACAACATTTCCTCTTACAGTCATTTAACCAAGGGTGAGTACAGACTTGAATCCTCTACTTCATGTTCCCGTGTCTTCCCTCCTCTGTCTGTCTGTCTGTCTGTGAATCTGAATCTGTCCCTGCCTGAAGGCTGTCTTGTGAATCTGTCCCTGTCCCTGTATGTCTTTATATGTTGAGTGACTGTATGCCTGTGTGTCTGTCCCTCACAAAGACTTCTCTCTGCCTTTATTGAACTGTAGAGAAATCATCACAGAGGGAAGGAATGGGACATTCCTTAACAGAAATCTTCAACAGAATTTTACGAGGGATTGAGTCACTGATTCCAACTGACCTAGATGAGTAGTCTACGAACATCGTCGTCCACCAACCAATATCCATAAGTAGATATTCATTTTAGAAGGTTGCTTTCAACCTCTGCATTTGCCGACTTCAGCAAACGGTATACATCCATTTTCTGGGTTGGGGGTCATCAAAGGCGTATGGAATTTAAGATTATAGCTCTTCATTAGTTTAGATTGTCAATATTGATTACATGGGAAATCCTAGACAAGGTTGATTATAGCATTGTTCCCTTGAAGGCAGGTTACATTTCTTAGAATGTAAGAAATATTTCCATAATATTAGACTGCAATAGTCTTATTTACAAATAATCATATACTAGGCTCATTGCTTTGTGTGATTAAACTTGGGGCAACTTCTTTATGAAATAAGAGATAACTAAAATATAACCCACATCACATGATTGCTTTGTGATTAAATGAGAGCAAATGACATCATTTAAAGTAAAACCATCATTTTTCTCTACCAGAATTTTGATCAAAAAGTATATGAATTATATGTCTTCTGTTGTCCAATTCAGTTTTTGATGTTTTGATGATTTTCAGCTCTTGCTTTGTTTCTCCAATTTCCCCCCATTATTCTTCACCTGGGAATTACAACACTTCAACTTCCAATTCATGTTAGAAACATGATTGACAAAGATAGTAAATTCCTAGATATTATAGTAAAAATAAAATAATGTTTTTTAAATATGAAAGTACATTGTAAAGAAATGATGAATATACTCTACAGCCATACCACCTTGATTTCATCTGATCTTGGAAGCTAAGCAGGGTCAGATCTGGTTAATACTTGGATGGGAGAAATGATGAGTACAGAGAGGTAATGGTTTGTGGTGAATAGATAAAAAGTTACTTTAATGGAAGTTTATGTATTCTACGTAAGGATTTGATAATAGAGTTGTAGCTCTCATAGTCTCTCATATTTGAGCCTTATCTCAAGACCACTTCCTCATTCTATAGTTTCTTCATTCTTTACCTGGACATATATTTGTTGAATAAAACTCCAGTAGCATGGGGAAGTCCTAGGCCTCAAACTAACCACTCTAGGGCAGGGCAAGTGAGTAAAAGGAGTGGTCCCAGTTGTGTGGACACCAGATCCGTAAGTATACATTTACCTCAGTCCAAGTTTCTCATATAGAAATTTGAATCCTGGGTTGATAGAGTCTTCAAATGTTTAAGAAGATTAGAAATGTTGACTTTTGTTTAGATGTTTTAAAATTTGAGTGAACTGTCCATGCTTTAATTTCTTTGGAGACAGGATCTTATATATCTCAAGTTAGCTTCAATTTCTGATCCTGATTTGAACTGGTGATCTTTCTGAGTGATGTGCTGGGATAGAGGCCTGTGAGACTGACCACTCCTGGTTTATGTGCATTGGGATCCAACCCTGGGCTTCAGGAGCACTAGCAAACACTCTACCAACTAGGCTATACCCCCAGTTCTCTTTCAGTTTCTTTTTAAAGTATTTTAGAGCTAATAAATTGCATGTGTGAATTGCAGTCATCTTTTATGTTGCAACAGGGAAAGAGAAGCTGACTGTCTAACCTAAAGGCGTTACTTTGTGGGGAAAGCTGTGTCTATGAGAAGAAAGTATCAGAAGCTCACTTTTGCACATGTCCAGAGGTCGTTGTATAAACAAATGCATGACATCTCTAAAGAGACCAGCATTGTGAAACAAAAGTTATATTTGTGAAATAAAAATTACAGGAGGACATTGTTTTGGGTTAAGTTACTTCCTAGGGCTCCGTAGACCAGGAGGCTAAATATCAAAGTGGAATCATTCATGATAAAGTTGGAAACCACCAATTTCAATTAAACAATTTATTTGGCCATCTGAGAAAATGGGCCTCCAGGAAAACAACCAGATTTTAATGACAGGCCACATTCTCTTGACAAGATAACCAAGTTTCCTCTATTTTTTCTTTTCACAGAACAGGTAACCGATCAGATATTTCCCTACTGTAGGGTAGCCAATCAGATATTTCCCTACTGTAGGGTAGCCAATCAGATATTTCCCTATGTAGGATAACCATCACTTATTTTCCTATTGTCTCCACTCCCTACTTTTGCCTTACAAGGAAATGACCCCTCTACTTTTGTTTCCTTATTTGGTTCCTTTCCATTTATGAAATCAACCTCTCCTCAGCTTGATGGAACACTTCTCATATTTTATGAAATCAAGTGTTTCCTGATTCTAGAATTGAAAACTAAGTCAATTTTGTACTCTGACATGCTTACTGTTTTATAATTCCGCTTCAGTCACACAAACAAAGCCATATAAATACTTTGTTTGTTTTGGATGGGGTGGGTGTTGGGGTTGAAGCCAAGACCATGCAAGGTTATTTCCAGTCCCCATAGTTTAATTTCTCCAAGAAAAATACTCCCCTGGAATTGTGATCACTAGTGGCTTAATTTATGAATTACTACTTAGCCAGCTGAGAAAACAATGACTGGAAGTCCTTGTGGAAAGGCTTCTGTCTGGAGGCTAGGACTCATTTACCATAAGGGCCAGCAGGACAGCTGTGGCTCTGTCAGAATCACCTCAGTTTGGTCAGCCACAGAGGCTCTAGAAGCAATGCCCTGTGTTTAACTCCTCTTCATTTCAGCAATGCTTATTACTTTATTCACTATGGATATCCACGGGACATTTGGACCTATTGTTCTTTAACCAATTCAGGAAAGTTGTAATGCAGAATCAACAGAACAGGAAATACCTTCTTTTTATTGGTGGGAAATGCGAGAAGATGGAAAAATTAGCCTTCCCAGACTGTTGTCCCTAAGGTATGAATTGTTCTTACTGCTACTGGTTTGGATCCTATTAATTTCTGGCCGTTGAAAAGAACATACTATAGGACTATGTTTTTAAACAGGTGTGGAAGATAAGATATATTTATTTATTTATTTATACTACTTTTTTTTGAGATTTGCCTTCTTTACTGTGACTTAATCTTTTTTTTTTTTTTTAATTAACTTGAGTATTTCTTATATACATTTCAAGTGTTATTCCCTTTCCCGGTTTCCGGGCAAACATCCCCCTCCCCCCTCCCCTTCCTTATGGGTGTCCCCCTCCCAACCCTCCCCCCATTGCCGCCCTCCCCCCATAGTCTAGTTCACTGGGGGTTCAGTCTTAGCAGGACCCAGGGCTTCCCCTTCCACTGGTGCTCTTACTAGGATATTCATTGCTACCTATAGGGTCAGAGTCCAGGGTCAGTCCATGTATAGTATTTAGGTAGTGGCTTAGTCCCTGGAAGCTCTGGTTGCTTGACATTGTTGTACTTTTGGGGTCTCGAGTCCCTTCAAGCTCTTCCAGTTCTTTCTCTGATTCCTTCAACGGGGGCCTATTCTCAGTTCAGTGGTTTGCTGCTGGCATTCGCCTCTGTATTTGCTGTATTCTGGCTGTGTCTCTCAGGAGCGATCTACATCCGGTTCCTGTAGGCCTGCACTTCTTTGCTTCGTCCATCTTGTCTAATTGGGTGGCTGTATATGTATGGGTCATATGTGGGGCAGGCTCTGAATGGGTGTTCCTTCAGTCTCTGTTTTAATCTTTGCCTCTCCCTTCCCTGCCAAGGGTATTCTTTTTCCTCATTTAAAGAAGGAGTGAAGCATTCACATTTTGATCATCCGTCTTGAGTTTCGTTTGTTCTAGGGATCTAGGGTAATTCAAGCATTTGGGCTAATAGCCACTTATCAATGAGTGCATACCATGTATGTCTTTCTGTGAATGGGTTAGCTCACTCAGGATGATATTTTCCAGTTCCAACCATTTGCCTACGAATTTCATAAACTCGTTGTTTTTGATAGCTGAGTAATATTCCATTGTGTAGATGTACCACATTTTCTGAATCCATTCCTCTGTTGAAGGGCATCTGGGTTCTTTCCAGTTTCTGGCTATTATAAATAAGGCTGCGATGAACATAGTGGAGCACGTGTCTCTTTTGTATGTTGAGGAATCTTTTGGGTATATGCCCAAGAGAGGTATAGCTGGATCCTCAGGCAGTTCAATGTCCAATTTTCTGAGGAACCTCCAGACTGATTTCCAGAATGGTTGTACCAGTCTGCAATCCCACCAACAATGGAGGAGTGTTCCTCTTTCTCCACATCCTCGCCAGCATCTGCTGTCACCTGAGTTTTTGATCTTAGCCATTCTCACTGGTGTGAGGTGAAATCTCAGGGTTGTTTTGATTTGCATTTCCCTTATGACTAAAGATGTTGAACATTTCTTTAGGTGTTTCTCAGCCATTCGGCATTCCTCAGCTGTGAATTCTTTGTTTAGCTCTGAACCCCATTTTTTAATAGGGTTATTTGTTTCCCTGCGGTCTAACTTCTTGAGTTCTTTGTATATTTTGGATATAAGGCCTCTATCTGTTTTAGGATTGGTAAAGATCTTTTCCCAATCTGTTGGTTGCCGTTTTGTCCTAACCACAGTGTCCTTTGCCTTACAGAAGCTTTGCAGTTTTATGAGATCCCATTTGTCAATTCTTGATCTTAGAGCATAAGCCATTGGTGTTTTGTTCAGGAAATTTTTTCCAGTGCCCAGGTGTTCCAGATGCTTCCCTAGTTTTTCTTCTATTAGTTTGAGTGTGTCTGGTTTGATGAGGAGGTCCTTGATCCACTTGGACTTAAGCTTTGTACAGGGTGATAAGAATGGATCGATCTGCATTCTTCTACATGTTGCCCTCCAGTTGAACCAGCACCATTTGCTGAAAATGCTATCTATTTTCCATTGGATGGTTTTGGCTCCTTTGTCAAAAATCAAGTGCCCATAGGTGTGTGGGTTCATTTCTGGGTCTTCAATTCTATTCCATTGGTCTATCTGTCTGTCTCTGTACCAATACCATGCAGTTTTTATCACTATTGCTCTGTAATACTGCTTGAGTTCAGGGATAGTGATTCCCCCTGAAGTCCTTTTATTGTTGAGGATAGCTTTAGCTATCCTGGGTTTTTTGTTATTCCAGATGAATTTGCAAATTGTTCTGTCTAACTCTTTGAAGAATTGGATTGGTATTTTGATGGGGATTGCATTGAATCTGTAGATTGCTTTTGGTAAAATGGCCATTTTTACTATATTAATCCTGCCAATCCATGAGCATGGGAGATCTTTCCATCTTCTGAGGTCTTCTTCAATTTCTTTCCTCAGTGTCTTGAAGTTCTTATTGTACAGATCTTTTACTTGCTTGGTTAAAGTCACACCGAGGTACTTTATATTATTTGGGTCTATTATGAAGGGTGTCGTTTCCCTAATTTCTTTCTCGGCTTGTTTCTCTTTTGTATAGAGGAAGGCAACTGATTTATTTGAGTTAATTTTATACCCAGCCACTTTGCTGAAGTTGTTTATCAGCTTTAGTAGTTCTCTGGTGGAACTTTTGGGATCACTTAAATATACTATCATGTCATCTGCAAATAGTGATATTTTGACCTCTTCTTTTCCGATCTGTATCCCCTTGATCTCCTTTTGTTGTCTGATTGCTCTGGCTAGAACTTCAAGAACTATATTGAATAAGTAGGGAGAGAGTGGGCAGCCTTGTCTAGTCCCGGATTTTAGTGGGATTGCTTCAAGTTTCTCTCCATTTAGTTTAATGTTAGCAACTGGTTTGCTGTATATGGCTTTTACTATGTTTAGGTATGGGCCTTGAATTCCTATTCTTTCCAGGACTTTTATCATGAAGGGGTGTTGAATTTTGTCAAATGCTTTCTCAGCATCTAATGAAATGATCATGTGGTTCTGTTCTTTCAGTTTGTTTATATAATGGATCACGTTGATGGTTTTCCGTATATTAAACCATCCCTGCATGCCTGGGATGAAGCCTACTTGATCATGGTGGATGATTGTTTTGATGTGCTCTTGAATTCGGTTTGCCAGAATTTTATTGAGTATTTTTGCGTCGATGTTCATAAGGGAAATTGGTCTGAAGTTCTCTTTCTTTGTTGTGTCTTTGTGTGGTTTAGGTATAAGAGTAATTGTGGCTTCGTAGAAGGAATTCGGTAGTGCTCCATCTGTTTCAATTTTGTGGAATAGTTTGGATAATATTGGTATGAGGTCTTCTATGAAGGTTTGATAGAATTCTGCACTAAACCCGTCTGGACCTGGGCTCTTTTTGGTTGGGAGACCTTTAATGACTGCTTCTATTTCCTTAGGAGTTATGGGGTTGTTTAACTGGTTTATCTGTTCCTGATTTAACTTCGATACCTGGTATCTGTCTAGGAAATTGTCCATTTCCTGAAGATTTTCAAATTTTGTTGAATATAGGTTTTTATAGTAAGATCTGATGATTTTTTGCATTTCCTCTGAATCTGTAGTTATGTCTCCCTTTTCATTTCTGATTTTGTTAATTTGGATGCACTCTCTGTGTCCTCTCGTTAGTCTGGCTAAGGGTTTATCTATCTTGTTGATTTTCTCAAAGAACCAACTTTTGGTTCTGTTGATTCTTTCTATGGTCCTTTTTGTTTCTACTTTGTTGATTTCAGCTCTGAGTTTGATTATTTCCTGCCTTCTACTCCTCCTGGGTGTATTTGCTTCTTTTTGTTCTAGAGCTTTTAGGTGTGCTGTCAAGCTGCTGACATATGCTCTTTCCTGTTTCTTTCTGCAGGCACTCAGCGCTATGAGTTTTCCTCTTAGCACAGCTTTCATTGTGTCCCATAAGTTTGGGTATGTTGTATCTTCATTTTCATTAAATTCTAAAAAGTTTTTAATTTCTTTCTTTATTTCTTCCTTGACCAGGTTATCATTGAGTAGAGCATTGTTCAATTTCCACGTATATGTGGGCATTCTTCCCTTACTGTTATTGAAGACCAGTTTTAGGCCGTGGTGGTCCGATAGCACGCATGGGATTATTTCTATCTTTCTGTACCTGTTGAGGCCCGTTTTTTGACCAATTATATGGTCAATTTTGGAGAAAGTACCGAGGAGCTGAGAAGAAGGTATATCCTTTTGCTTTAGGATAGAATGTTCTATAAATATCCGTTAAGTCCATTTGGCTCATGACTTCTCTTAGTCTGTCGACATCACTGTTTAATTTCTGTTTCCATGATCTGTCCATTGATGAGAGTGGTGTGTTGAAATCTCCCACTATTATTGTGTGAGGTGCAATGTGTGCTTTGAGCTTTAGTAAGGTTTCTTTTACGTATGTAGGTGCCCTTGTATTTGGGGCATAGATATTTAGGATTGAGAGTTCATCTTGGTGGATTTTTCCTTTGATGAATATGAAGTGTCCTTCCTTATCTTTTTTGATGATTTTTAGTTGGAAATTGATTTTATTTGATATTAGAATGGCTACTCCAGCTTGCTTCTTCTGACCATTTGCTTGGAAAGTTGTTTTCCAGCCTTTCACTCTGAGGTAGTGTCTGTCTTTGTCTCTGAGGTGTGTTTCCTGTAGGCAGCAGAATGCAGGGTCCTCGTTGTGTATCCAGTTTGTTAATCTATGTCTTTTTATTGGGGAGTTGAGGCCATTGATATTGAGAGATATTAAGGAATAGTGATTATTGCTTCCCGTTATATTCATATTTGGATGTGAGGTTATGTTTGTGTGCTTTCATTCTCTTTGTTTTGTTGCCAAGACGATTAGTTTCTTGCTTCTTCTAGGGTATAGCTTGCCTCCTTATGTTGGGCTTTACCATTTATTATCCTTTGTAGTGCTGGATTTGTGGAAAGATATTGTGTAAATTTGGTTTTGTCATGGAATATCTTGGTTTCTCCATCTATGTTAATTGAGAGTTTTGCAGGATACAGTAACCTGGGCTGGCATTTGTGTTCTCTTAGGGTCTGTATGACATCAGTCCAGGATCTTCTGGCCTTCATAGTTTCTGGCGAGAAGTCTGGTGTGATTCTGATAGCTCTGCCTTCATATGTTACTTGACCTTTTTCCCTTACTGCTTTTAATATTCTTTCTTTATTTTGTGCGTTTGGTGTTTTGACTATTATGTGACGGGAGGTGTTTCTTTTCTGGTCCAATCTATTTGGAGTTCTGTAGGCTTCTTGTATGCCTATGGGTATCTCTTTTTTTAGGTTAGGGAAGTTTTCTTCTATGATTTTGTTGAAGATATTTACTGGTCCTTTGAGCTGGGAGTCTTCACTCTCTTCTATACCTATTATCCTTAGGTTTGATCTTCTCATTGAGTCCTGGATTTCCTGTATGTTTTGGACCAGTAGCTTTTTCTGCTTTACATTATCTTTGACAGTTGAGTCAATGATTTCTATGGAATCTTCTGCTCCTGAGATTCTCTCTTCCATCTCTTGTATTCTGTTGGTGAAGCTTGTATCTACAGCTCCTTGTCTCTTCTTTTGGTTTTCTATATCCAGGGTTGTTTCCATGTGTTCTTTCTTGATTGCTTCTATTTCCATTTTTAATTCCTTCAACTGTTTGATTGTGTTTTCCTGGAATTCTTTCAGGGATTTTTGTGTCTCCTCTCTATGGGCTTCTACTTGTTTATTTATGTTTTCCTGGAATTCTTTCAGGGATTTTTGTGATTCTTTCAGGCATTTTTGTGATTCCTCTCTGTAGGCTTCTACTTGTTCTCTAAGGGAGTTCTTCATGTCTTTCTTGAAGTCCTCCAGCATCATGATCAAAAATGATTTTGGAACTAGATCTTGCTTTTCTGGTGTGTTTGGATATTCCATGTTTGTTTTGATGGGAGAATTGGGCTCCGATGGTGCCATGTAGTCTTGGTTTCTGTTGCTTTGGTTCCTGCGCTTGCCTCTCGCCATCAGATTATCTCTAGTGTTACTTTGTTCTGCTATTTCTGACAGTGGCTAGACTGTCCTATAAGCCTGTGTGTCAGGAGTGCTGTAGACCTGTTTTCCTCTCTTTCAGTCAGTTATGGGGACAGAGTGTTCTGCTTTCCGGCGTGTGGTTTTTCCTCTCTACAGGTCTTCAGCTGTTCCTGTGGGCCTGTATCTTGAGTTCACCAGGCAGATTTCTTGCAGCAGAAAAGTTGGTCTTACCTGTGGTCCCGGGGCTCAAGTTCGCTCGTGGGGTGCTGCCCAGGGGCTCTCTGCAGCGGCAGCAACCAGGAAGACCTGTGCCGCCGTTTCCGGGAGCTTCAGTGCACCAGGGTTCCAGATGGTCTTTGGCTTTTTCCTCTGGCGTCCGAGATGTGTGTGCAGACAGCAGTCTCTTCTGGTTTCCCAGGCTTGTCTGCCTCTCTGAAGGTTCAGCTCTCCCTCCCACGGGATTTGGGTGCAGAGAACTGTTTATCCGGTCTGTTTCCTTCTGGTTCTGGTGGTGTCTCAGGCACAGGGGTCCTGCCGCTCCTGGGCCCTCCCCCACGGGAGCCCAGAGGCCTTATACAGTTTCCTCTTGGGCCAGGGATGTGGGCAGGGGTGAGCAGTGTTGGTGGTCTCTTCTGCTCTGCAGCCTCAGGAGTGCCCACCTCACCAGGCGGTTGGGTCTCTCTCTCACAGGGTCAGAATGCCAGGGATCACCACTGAAGACTCAGTAACCGGATTCCAGGCTTCCCTCCTGTGTCTGTCTCCTCACATCTTCCCTGGGTAGATCTTCCTCTCCTGGCTCTATCCCAGAATCCTCGTGACTTAATCTTTTTCTTAACTTTTTATTGATTCTCTGTGAGCTTCACTCCATTCCTGCTTGCTGGGGACAACATAACATGACAGGGACTGTTCGTAGTGGGCCAGGTTGGAGGCATCTCAGAAGCCCACGGCAGTTCCTTGTAAAAAAGGATGGTATCTGGGACCCTGAAAAATGAGACACATTCCTCCAGGGGACCCTCCATCTGAAATAAGGGACTGCCTGCAGTAGGCCGGGATGGAGACATCTCAGGAGCTAGTGGCTTTGTAAGAAAAGTTGTTCCCATTTCTCCTAACCTTAGCCCTGGACAACAGCTATATAGATTTCATTTGCGCGTGACTGCTTTTCAGTTGGCGTTGGTATACACAATTATTCTATTATATCTGACTTTCCTATTTCTTTCTCCTTCTGCTCTGGTAAATTCTGTGAAACTAGATATTCCTTGATGTAATGATTCTTAAGCAATTGGAAATTGAGGCACAGGGGCACAGCACAGCACAGTCCTGATGGCCCAGGTGCACGCTGTGTGTTCTCACCTTGGAAACAATGTAATAACTGCACAATGGTAGTTCCAGATTAATGTTTGACTTGCAAAGAAAGTTTGAAGAAATCATATTTAGAAATATTAGAAAATGAAACAGGGGCTGGAGAAATGGCTCAGTGGTTAAGAACACTGACTGCTCTTCCAGAGGTCCTGAGTTCAACCACATGGTGGCTCAAACCATGTGTAATGGGATCCGATGCCCTCTTCTGGTGTGTCTGAAGACAGCTACAGTGTACTTATATAGAATAAATAGATAAGTCTTTAAGAAAAAGAAGAAAAGAAACAGAGTCACATATGCTAGAGTTATACAGGGTCCATTACCAGAAAGTGAAGGACTTTATTGAAAGTATGAAAAAGCATTAGTATGAGAGACATAATCATGGAATAAAGAAAAATGGAATAAGGTATACCTTAATTCAGAAAGAAAAAAACTATTGAAGTTATGAAATGAGTTTTGCACAACATTTGAGAGTAATTCCTGGTCTCCTTTGGATATGTATGGATAAAACAGTATAGAATGCATAAAATTATGTATTAGTAAAATTAAGTCAAAACCCTGGGACTCTTACCATAGGATGGGGAATAGGGGAAGCTTGAAACTTTGGGGAACAATCGTAACTCTTGATTGTTTGTGGGATGTGGTCATTCTTTTTAATTTGATTTGGCAATGATTATACAATGTCTTTTTTCTTTTTCTACCTGATTTTTGGAGTATCAATAAAAGACTGGGGCAAGAAAAAGGCGAGAGAGTGAAGTGAGAGTGAGGGGCGCATGAGGTGTGCATGAGGTAAGTGTAGAGTGTGTGGTGTGGAGAGTGACTAGAGAATGTGAGGTGTGCATGGAGAATGTGGAGTGAGTGAGTGAGTGAGTATGAGAAAGGAAATGAACGAGAGCACAACCCTCAGCCCAGAGAGTGAGTGAGGGAGGGAGGCAAGGGGTGAGAGAGAGAGAGAGAGAGAGAGAGACAGAGACAGAGATAGACAGAGAGAGAGAGAGAGAGAGGGAGAGAGAGAGGGAGGGAGGGAGGGAGAGAGAGAGGGAGGAAGGGAGAGAGAGAGGGAGGGAGGGAGGGAGAGAGAGAGAGAGAGAGAGAGAGAGGGAGAGAGAGAGGGAGGGAGGGAGGGAGAGAGAGAGAGAGAGAGAGAGAGAGAGAGAGAGGGAGGAAGGGAGAGAGAGAGGGAGGGAGGGAGGGAGAGAGAGAGAGAGAGAGAGAGAGAGAGAGAGAGAGAGAGAGAGAAACTTTAAGCCTTAAAAATTGTCTGGAGACCCAACCGCCTGGTCAGGTGGGCAATCCTGAGGCTGCAGAGTGGAAGAAACCACCAACACTGCTCACCCCTGCCCACATCCCTGGCCCAAGAGGAAACTGTATAAGGCCTATGGGCTCCCGTGGGGGAGGGCCCAGGAGCGGCAGGACACCTGCCTGAGACACCTCCTGAACCTGAAAGAAACAGACCGGATAAACAGTTCTCTGCACCCAAATCCCGTGGGAGGGAGAGCTAAACCTTCAGAGAGGCAGACAAGCCTGGGAAACCAGAAGAGACTGCTCCCTGCACACACATCTCGGACGCCAGAGGAAAAAGCCAAAGACCATCTGGAACCCTGGTGCACTGAAGCTCCCGGAAGGGGCGGCACAGGTCTTCCTGGTTGCTGCCGCTGCAGAGAGCCCCTGGGCAGCACCCCACGAGCGAACCTGAGCCTCGGGACCACAGGTAAGACCAAATTTTCTGCTGCAAGAAAGCTGCCTGGTGAGCTTGGGACACGGAAGCAGAATTTCTCTAGGAGGCACGGTCTGTGTTTACCGGAAGTCCCACACCCGCGGATCCCGGCCCGCAGCAGCTCTCTGCTCCCAGACCCGGTGAGAGAGAGACCCAACCGCCTGGTCAGGTGGGCACTCCTGAGGCTGCAGAGCGGAAGAGACCACCAACCCTGCTCACCCCTGCCCACATCCCTGGCCCAAGAGGAAACTGTATAAGGCCTCTGGGCTCCCGTGGGGGAGGGCCCAGGAGCGGCAGGACTTCTGCGCCTGAGACACCGCCGGAACCTGAAAGAAACAGACCGGATAAACAGTTCTCTGCACCCAAATCCCGTGGGAGGGAGAGCTAAACCTTCAGAGAGGCAGACAAGCCTGGGAAACCAGAAGAGACTGCTCCCTGCACACACATCTCGGACGCCAGAGGAAAAAGCCAAAGACCATCTGGAACCCTGGTGCACTGAAGCTCCCGGAAGGGGCGGCACAGGTCTCCCTGGTTGCTGCCACTGCAGAGAGCCCCTGGGCAGCACACCACGAGCGAACCTGAGCCTCGGGACCACAGGTAAGACCAAATTTTCTGCTGCAAGAAAGCTGCCTGGTGAGCTTGGGACACGGAAGCAGAATTTCTCTAGGAGGCACGGTCGGTGTTTACCGGAAGTCCCACACCCGCGGATCCCGGCCCGCAGCAGCTCTCTGCTCCCAGACCCGGTGAGAGAGAGACCCAACCGCCTGGTCAGGTGGGCACTCCTGAGGCTGCAGAGCGGAAGAGACCACCAACCCTGCTCACCCCTGCCCACATCCCTGGCCCAAGAGGAAACTGTATAAGGCCTCTGGGCTCCCGTGGGGGAGGGCCCAGGAGCGGCAGGACTTCTGCGCCTGAGACACCGCCGGAACCTGAAAGAAACAGACCGGATAAACAGTTCTCTGCACCCAAATCCCGTGGGAGGGAGAGCTAAACCTTCAGAGAGGCAGACAAGCCTGGGAAACCAGAAGAGACTGCTCCCTGCACACACATCTCGGACGCCAGAGGAAAAAGCCAAAGACCATCTGGAACCCTGGTGCACTGAAGCTCCCGGAAGGGGCGGCACAGGTCTTCCTGGTTGCTGCCGCTGCAGAGAGCCCCTGGGCAGCACCCCACGAGCGAACCTGAGCCTCGGGACCACAGGTAAGACCAAATTTTCTGCTGCAAGAAAGCTGCCTGGTGAACTCAAGAAACAGGCCCACAGGAACAGCTGAAGACCTGTAGAGAGGAAAAACTACACGCCGGAAAGCAGAACACACTGTCCCCATAACTGACTGAAAGAGAGGAAAACAGGTCTACAGCACTCCTGACACACAGGCTTATAGGTCAGTCTAGCCACTGTCAGAAATAGCAGAACAAAGTAACACTAGAAATAATCTGATGGCGAGAGGCAAGCGCAGGAACCCAAGCAACAGAAACCAAGACTGCATGCCATCATCGGAGCCCAATTCTCCCGCCAAAACAAACATGGAATATCCAAACACACCAGAAAAGCAAGATCTAGTTTCAAGATCATATTTGATCATGATGCTGGAGGACTTCAAGAAAGACATGAACACACTTAGGGAAACACAGGAAATCATTAATAAACAAGTAGAGGCCTACAGAGAGGAATGGCAAAAATCCCTGAAAGAATTCCAGGAAAACACAATCAAACAGATGAAGGAATTAAAAACGGAAATAGAAGCAATCAAGAAAGAACACATGGAAACAACCCTGGATATAGAAAACCAAAAGAAGAGACAAGGAGCTGTAGATACAAGCTTCACCAACAGAATACAAGAGATGGAAGAGAGAATCTCAGGAGCAGAAGATTCCATAGAAATCATTGACTCAACTGTCAAAGATAATGTAAAGCAGAAAAAGCTACTGGTCCAAAACATACAGGAAATCCAGGACTCAATGAGAAGATCAAACCTAAGGATAATAGGTATAGAAGAGAGTGAAGACTCCCAGCTCAAAGGACCAGTAAATATCTTCAACAAAATCATAGAAGAAAACTTCCCTAACCTAAAAAAAGAGATACCCATAGGCATACAAGAAGCCTACAGAACTCCAAATAGATTGGACCAGAAAAGAAACACCTCCCGTCACATAATAGTCAAAACACCAAACGCACAAAATAAAGAAAGAATATTAAAAGCAGTAAGGGAAAAAGGTCAAGTAACATATGAAGGCAGAGCTATCAGAATCACACCAGACTTCTCGCCAGAAACTATGAAGGCCAGAAGATCCTGGACTGATGTCATACAGACCCTAAGAGAACACAAATGCCAGCCCAGGTTACTGTATCCAGCAAAACTCTCAATTAACATTGATGGAGAAACCAAGATATTCCATGACAAAACCAAATTTACACAATATCTTTCTACAAATCCAGCACTACAAAGGATAATAAATGGTAAAGCCCAACATAAGGAGGCAAGCTACACCCTAGAAGAAGCAAGAAACTAATCGTCTTGGCAACAAAACAAAGAGAATGAAAGCACACAAACATAACCTCACATCCAAATATGAATATAAAGGGAAACAATAATCACTATTCCTTAATATCTCTCAATATCAATGGCCTCAACTCCCCAATAAAAAGACATAGATTAACAAACTGGATACGCAACGAGGACCCTGCATTCTGCTGCCTACAGGAAACACACCTCAGAGACAAAGACAGACACTACCTCAGAGTGAAAGGCTGGAAAACAACTTTCCAAGCAAATGGTCAGAAGAAGCAAGCTGGAGTAGCCATTCTAATATCAAATAAAATCAATTTCCAACTAAAAGTCATCAAAAAAGATAAGGAAGGACACTTCATATTCATCAAAGGAAAAATCCACCAAGATGAACTCTCAATCCTAAATATCTATGCCCCAAATACAAGGGCACCTACATACGTAAAAGAAACCTTACTAAAGCTCAAAACACACATTGCACCTCACACAATAATAGTGGGAGATTTCAACACCCCACTCTCATCAATGGACAGATCATGGAAACAGAAATTAAACAGTGATGTCGACAGACTAAGAGAAGTCATGAGCCAAATGGACTTAACGGATATTTATAGAACATTCTATCCTAAAGCAAAAGGATATACCTTCTTCTCAGCTCCTCATGGTACTTTCTCCAAAATTGACCATATAATTGGTCAAAAAACGGGCCTCAACAGGTACAGAAAGATAGAAATAATCCCATGCGTGCTATTGGACCACCACGGCCTAAAACTGGTCTTCAATAACAATAAGGGTAGAATGCCCACATATACGTGGAAATTGAACAATGCTCTACTCAATGATAACCTGGTCAAGGAAGAAATAAAGAAAGAAATTAAAAACTTTTTAGAATTTAATGAAAATGAAGATACAACATACTCAAACTTATGGGACACAATGAAAGCTGTGCTAAGAGGAAAACTCATAGCGCTGAGTGCCTGCAGAAAGAAACAGGAAAGAGCATATGTCAGCAGCTTGACGGCACACCTAAAAGCTCTAGAACAAAAAGAAGCAAATACACCCAGGAGGAGTAGAAGGCAGGAAATAATCAAACTCAGAGCTGAAATCAACCAAGTAGAAACAAAAAGGACCATAGAAAGAATCAACAGGACCAAAAGTTGGTTCTTTGAGAAAATCAACAAGATAGATAAACCCTTAGCCAGACTAACGAGAGGACATAGATTGTGCGTCCAAATTAACAAAATCAGAAATGAAAAGGGAGACATAACTACAGATTCAGAGGAAATTCAAAAAATCATCAGATCTTACTATAAAAACCTATATTCAACAAAATTTGAAAATCTTCAGGAAATGGACAATTTCCTAGACAGATATCAGGTATCAAAGTTAAATCAGGAACAGATAAACCAGTTAAACAACCCCATAACTCCTAAGGAAATAGAAGCAGTCATTAAAGGTCTCCCAACCAAAAAGAGCCCAGGTCCAGATGGGTTTAGTGCAGAATTCTATCAAACCTTCATAGAAGACCTCATACCAATATTATCCAAACTATTCCACAAAATTGAAACAGATGGAGCCCTACCGAATTCCTTCTACGAATCTACAATTACTCTTATACCTAAACCACACAAAGACACAACAAAGAAAGAGAACTTCAGACCAATTTCCCTTATGAATATCGACGCAAAAATACTCAATAAAATTCTGGCAAACCGAATTCAAGAGCACATCAAAACAATCATCCACCATGATCAAGTAGGCTTCATCCCAGGCATGCAGGGATGGTTTAATATACGGAAAACCATCAACGTGATCCATTATATAAACAAACTGAAAGAACAGAACCACATGATCATTTCATTAGATGCTGAGAAAGCATTTGACAAAATTCAACACCCCTTCATGATAAAAGTCCTGGAAAGAATAGGAATTCAAGGCCCATACCTAAACATAGTAAAAGCCATATACAGCAAACCAGTTGCTAACATTAAACTAAATGGAGAGAAACTTGAAGCAATCCCACTAAAATCAGGGACTAGACAAGGCTGCCCACTCTCTCCCTACTTATTCAATATAGTTCTTGAAGTTCTAGCCAGAGCAATCAGACAACAAAAGGAGATCAAAGGGATACAGATCGGAAAAGAAGAGGTCAAAATATCACTATTTGCAGATGATATGATAGTATATTTAAGTGATCCCAAAAGTTCCACCAGAGAACTACTAAAGCTGATAAACAACTTCAGCAAAGTGGCTGGGTATAAAATTAACTCAAATAAATCAGTTGCCTTCCTCTATACAAAAGAGAAACAAGCCGAGAAAGAAATTAGGGAAACGACACCCTTCATAATAGACCCAAATAATATAAAGTACCTCGGTGTGACTTTAACCAAGCAAGTAAAAGATCTGTACAATAAGAACTTCAAGACACTGAAGAAAGAAATTGAAGAAGACCTCAGAAGATGGAAAGATCTCCCATGCTCATGGATTGGCAGGATTAATATAGTAAAAATGGCCATTTTACCAAAAGCAATCTACAGATTCAATGCAATCCCCATCAAAATACCAATCCAATTCTTCAAAGAGTTAGACAGAACAATTTGCAAATTCATCTGGAATAACAAAAAACCCAGGATAGCTAAAGCTATCCTCAACAATAAAAGGACTTCAGGGGGAATCACTATCCCTGAACTCAAGCAGTATTACAGAGCAATAGTGATAAAAACTGCATGGTATTGGTACAGAGACAGACAGATAGACCAATGGAATAGAATTGAAGACCCAGAAATGAACCCACACACCTATGGTCACTTGATTTTTGACAAAGGAGCCAAAACCATCCAATGGAAAAAAGATAGCATTTTCAGCAAATGGTGCTGGTTCAACTGGAGGGCAACATGTAGAAGAATGCAGATCGATCCATGCTTATCACCCTGTACAAAGCTTAAGTCGAAGTGGATCAAGGACCTCCACATCAAACCAGACACACTCAAACTAATAGAAGAAAAACTAGGGAAGCATCTGGAACACATGGGCACTGGAAAAAATTTCCTGAACAAAACACCAATGGCTTATGCTCTAAGATCAAGAATTGACAAATGGGATCTCATAAAACTGCAAAGCTTCTGTAAGGCAAAGGACACTGTGGTTAGGACAAAACGGCAACCAACAGATTGGGAAAAGATCTTTACCAACCCTACAACAGATAGAGGCCTTATATCCAAAATATACAAAGAACTCAAGAAGTTAGACCGCAGGGAAACAAATAACCCTATTAAAAAATGGGGTTCAGAGCTAAACAAAGAATTCACAGCTGAGGAATGCCGAATGGCTGAGAAACACCTAAAGAAATGTTCAACATCTTTAGTCATAAGGGAAATGCAAATCAAAACAACCCTGAGATTTCACCTCACACCAGTGCGATTGGCTAAGATCAAAAACTCAGGTGACAGCAGATGCTGGCGAGGTTGTGGAGAAAGAGGAACACTCCTCCATTGTTGGTGGGATTGCAGACTGGTAAAACCATTCTGGAAATCAGTCTGGAGGTTCCTCAGAAAATTGGACATTGAACTGCCTGAGGATCCAGCTATACCTCTCTTGGGCATATACCCAAAAGATGCCTCAACATATAAAAGAGACACGTGCTCCACTATGTTCATCGCAGCCTTATTTATAATAGCCAGAAAATGGAAAGAACCCAGATGCCCTTCAACAGATGAATGGATACAGAAAATGTGGTACATCTACACAATGGAATACTACTCAGCTATCAAAAACAACGAGTTTATGAAATTCGTAGGCAAATGGTTGGAACTGGAAAATATCATCCTGAGTGAACTAACCCAATCACAGAAAGACATACATGGTATGCACTCATTGATAAGTGGCTATTAGCCCAAATGCTTGAATTACCCTAGATCCCTAGAACAAACGAAACTCAAGACGGATGATCAAAATGTGAATGCTTCACTCCTTCTTTAAATGAGGAAAAAGAATACCCTTGGCAGGGAAGGGAGAGGCAAAGATTAAAACAGAGACTGAAGGAACACCCATTCAGAGCCTGTCCCACATTTGGCCCATACATATACAGCCACCCAATTGGACTAGATGGATGAAGCAAAGAAGTGCAGACCGACAGGAGCCGGATGTAGATCGCTCCTGAGAGACACAGCCAGAATACAGCAAATACAGAGGCGAATGCCAGCAGCAAACCACTGAACTGAGAATAGGTCCCCTATTGAAGGAATCAGAGAAAGAACTGGAAGAGCTTGAAGGGGCTCGAGACCCCAAAAGTACAACAATGCCAAGCAACCAGAGCTTCCAGGGACTAAGCCACTACCTAAAGACTATACATGGACTGACCCTGGACTCTGACCCCATAGGTAGCAATGAATATCCTAGTAAGAGCACCAGTGGAAGGGGAAGCCCTGGGTTCTGCTAAGACTGAACCCCCAGTGAACTAGTCTATGGGGGGAGGGCGGCAATGGTGGGAGGGTTGGGAGGGGAACACCCATAAGGAAGGGGAGGGGGGAGGGGGATGTTTGCCCGGAAACCGGGAAAGGGAATAACACTTGAAATGTATATAAGAAATACTCAAGTTAATAAAAAAAAATAAATAAATAAACAAAAAAAAAAAATTGTCTGTGGGGCTTGAGAGATGGCTCAGCAGTTAAGAGCACTGAGTGCTTTTCCTGAATTCCTGAGTTCAATTCTCAACAACCACATGGTGGCTCACAACTATATGTAATGGGATCTGATGGCCTTTTCTGGTGTGTCTGAAGACAGCAACAGTGTACTCATATACATGAAATAAATAAATCTTAAAAAAATTGCTTGTCAGTTTGTACCTGAAAAGTTGTCTGTGTGGGTCTATTATGTGCCTTCCAGATATCCCTGCTTCCAGTTGAGAACTCTGATCCTGTGTCAAGGTTAGACCCCGACACCTGCTCATCTCCCAGTCCTCCCATATCCACTCTTTGCCCTTGCAACTCCCCACCAAATACACACACACACACACACACACACACACACACACACACACACACACACCCCGCAATAAAGACAAAACCCCCAAAGCATAGAAAGTATCTCATTGTGGAAGCTGTATTGTGTCAGTGTGTCCCACCCACAGTATATCCCTCTGTCCATACATCTTCACTTGCAAATCTTTATTGTAATGAGTCATTGGTTTGGTTGAGATCTTTGGCTTCTGTCACACCATAAATATTGGATTCTCACTGAGACTCCTGGTTGTCCTGTGGTTGTCCTGTGTCATGAAGATCCTGCAGTTTTAGAACAGACAGACTGACCCTTTCACACACCACAACCATCCGAAAATGATATAGATTTACAGTGGGTCAGTTCAGAGCCCTGGATCTGGGCCTGGGGGGTAGCTGGTCAGTGTGCCAACCCTCCCTTTTCTGTACTACTAGGGCAGGCTCTCCAGCACTACTCTGGCTAGGCCACTCAGTGCCTCCACCATCCGCAGGAGTCAGGGCCAGCTCCCTGCTCTCACACCCTCAGGGCCAGCTCCCTAGCACCTACGCTTCCAGTCAGCTCCACTGTGCTGCCTGTCAGGTTGGGACCCGCTCTCCTGAGTACTGCAGCAGGCTGGAGGCAGGGCAGCTCTCCCGCTCACACTCTGGCTCCTCCGTGCCTTTGCCATCAGGGCCAGCTCTACTCTACTCCCAGGCAAGATACAAGGTCCTCTCTCCCAAGTGCTGTAATCAGCAAGAGTCAGTTCCAGCTCACCCTGTTCTCATGTCCCCAGGGCCAGTTCTTCTGACTGCTGTCCCTTGTGAGTGGCAAGCGGGAGGGCATCACCCCCACACCCAAGCTCCCTCTTGACAATTGAGTGTGGGCCAGCTTACTCTGTCCTCAGGGCTGGCTCACTTGACCCCCCTCAACCAGGGCCAGCACTACTGTGCTGCCCAGATGAGGGGCAGGGCCCACTCTACGAATGCTGCAGCCAAGAAGGGGTAGGGCCAGCTCTCCCACTCTCATGACCCTGGGGCCAGGTGGTGGGAGCAAGGAGGGCAAGGTGTCACCTTCACACCCATGCCACTTCACGGCAGACAAGTGATGGGGCCAGCTCTGCCGGGCTCTTCCACTCGGGCTGGCTGCACCCCTACCACCATGACCAGCTCCACTGTGCTGCCTGGGTCCAGGGCCCACGCTCCCCAGTGCTTCCACTGGTGAGAGGTGGGGCTAGCTCTCCATAGCAGCATATTCGGTGAGGATAGCTCCCAGACATCCGCGTGTTGCCCTGTGGCTGCAGCTGACCATGTTCTCTCGTGGTAATATGAGCTATGGACATCAACACTGACCTCATACCCTGCACAACCACGAACTCAGACTTGGTCTCAGTGTCAGCTCAGTCTGGGATCTCACCATGGCCCCAGGTTATGGCCACTCATAACAGGCCGCCCCTCTCTACTCTCAGGTTTCCAGTTCCATCTCTCTTCACGGTGCTCAAGCCGCTCCACTTCTCTTTCTCTCCCATCTGACCGCCACATTTTTGCACATTGTAGTGGCTCCCACTACAGGCTGGCTGTTGTAATTTTTCTTCCCCAGCTTTGATCATTCTGCTCCCAGATAAAAGACACAAAACTTTTATATTTATAATAGTATAATAATCAGCACTAGAGCTGGGCAGATATATACCCTCTACGCTATTTTGTCTACTTCCCTGCCAATAACTCCTAGATCCCACGTGCCACCATATTCCATCTAGACTGCTCTTACTCAGACTGGCCACCCGTCATGGCCAATTCTAACAATCGCTTGCCTCATGACATCCTCTTTTCCTCTCTCCTTGTGCTTCTGCCTCAAATCCCAAGCCTGGAAACTGAAACCCCACCTACTCTCTTCTGCCCAGCTGTCAGCATCTTTATTTAACCAATAGTTTAATAAAGTGCAAGCTCACACAGCATCACTCGGGGAACTGAGGATTCTCTCATCCCTGAGACAACCAGGGCCAGTATTTAGCTTTACCACGCATAGAAACAGACCAAACCCCAATAGCTGGCAACTGGCTGGTAGGTCCCTCGGCAACGTCCTCCATCTGTGCCGTGTGACATGGTAGTGAACGGTGCCTTGGCCTACCTGTGCCATGTTTTGAAGGGTAGGTCTGTGCATGGCATGGTGGTCCACAAGTCTCTGTCTGTCTTCCTCCTCTTTTGCTGCACTGCCTGGATTTGATTTGATGATTTTTATGAGTCCTAGGCATAAGACAGCTTTGGCCACCAAGCCAGCCATCAAGTTAGGGAGAACAAAGGACTGCATCTGCTCTGCCTGCCTGTTATAAGAGCACCACCAACATGGTGCTTCTTAGCCCATTGCCGGGGGTGCTGCTGGTACTACTTAAACTGCCGACGGTAGGTAGGTAGGTAGGTAGGTAGGTAGGTAAGTAGGTAGGTAGGATAGATTTTTCTATTGGATTTCTTTTTCTGGAGAACAGAGACTAATCACAATTTATCCTATGCACAGAGTATTAGTACTATCCACATGTTGCTTCCTCTTCCTCCTGTTTAATATAAATTACTTTTCTTAGATTCTATAATGCTGTAAGTTGTCAGAGTCTGCACAGTTACTATAGAGAGGTCTTTGGGGTGAAGGATATAGTTTATAACATACGCACATTCACTTGCAGCACATGTATACTTTAGGCTGAATTTTTTCCCCTTAAATGCATGTGTTAAAGCTCTACCCTCCAGCTCAGAGTGACACTGTGTTTAGAGGGTGCTTAGAGAGGTGAGATCATTAGAGCTGCTCCTAACTCAATATGGCTAGTATCTTCAGAAGTAGGGGGTGAGTTTAACAGAGAGAGAGAGAGAGAGAGAGAGAGAGAGAGAGAGAGAGAGAGAGAGAGAGAGAGAGAGAGAAGGAGAAAGGGGAGGACAAAGGAGTAGGGGAAATGGATGAACCCATACCAAGAGAAGAAAGATCATGTAAGTACCCATTGAGGAAGAGGTCATCTGCAAGCCAAGGAGAGAAGTCTCTGCAGACCGAGCCTGGGGACTCCTTGACCTTGGACTTCTATACCTTGGAGCTGTGAGAAAATACAGTTCTGTTGCTTAAGTTGCCTAGTCTATGTTACTTTGCTTTGGCTGCCCTAGGAAATCAATTTGGTGCAGTCACATAATTAACTCCTTTCTGCTCAGTATTGCAATCTGAGCCCTGAGCTTTCACATGATTTCGTGTCTGTTTTCTCCACAAGAACACACATCTAAAGCACTTTTGTTGATGGACATTTCGGCAAAGCTTTTGAGATCCTGTGTCCAGTGACATTGGCAAGAAGATTGTTTTGGAATTTGGCACAAACTGTGCCACTGTTTCCATGGGCCCAATTGACCTTTCTCCTGATTCCTCTGGTTTGTCCAGTCTGCAACCAGGAGCCAAGGTTTTTGCTTTGTGTACATAAACAGGTAGGTTTTTAAAAGTGCGGTAGGCTCTCTCTGCTTCTGAACACCCTAGTTATAGCCAGTAAGCATGGCCTTGCATTACACAGCCCGTCACACACACTTGCTCTTTTTGTCGTTTTGGTTTTGGGGGACAGGGTTTCTCTATGTAGCCCTAGCTTGCCTGGAACTCCATCTGTAGATCAGGCTGGCCTCAGAGATCTTCCTGCCTCTGCCTTCCAAGTGCTTGTGGTACCATACCTGGCTCAGACTTACTTTTCAGGCATCCTTTCTCAGCAGACCTCCGTAGGTTCCAAGGTGTCATTTTCTCCTATTTTAAATGTTAAGATCCCCCGTCCCCCACGGCCCACCCCCGCCCTGTCATCAGACAGCTTTGGGAAGGAACGGATCGAGTTTTCCCCAATGGGGATTTCTTTAGCAGTTGATATGACTGGGCTATGGTTTGAATACATGTTGGAAGCTTGGTCCCTAGCCTGGCAGTGTTGAGAGTGGAATCTATAAAAGATGGAGCGTAACAGAAGGAATTAGGTTATGGAAGTGCTGTTGGATCTTGGCAAAGGGCTACTTGGACCATGCTCACTTGCTTTTTCCCAGCTGGTTCAGCAGTTCCCACTGTTCCTGGGTGTGGTGTTTTGTGGCCCCAGAGGGTCATACATTCGAATGCTTGGTCCTCAGGGGGTGTCACTAGAAGGATATATGGCCTTGTTTGAGTAGATGTGGACATACCACGTTGGAGAAGGTGTGTCACTGGACATGGGCTTTGAGGTTTCAAATGCGCAAGCCAGTCCCAGTGCCATTATCACCTCCTGCTGCCTGATGATCCAGATGTAGAGCTCTCGGCTCTTTCTCCAGTTTTATGCCTGCCTGGATGCTGCCATGGTTCATGATGATAATGGACTAAACCTCTGAAAATATAATCCAGTCCCCAACTAAATGTTCTTTATAAGAGTTGTTGTGGTCCTCGTGTGTCTCTTCCCTGCAATAGAAATCTTCACCAAGACACTGGAAAATATCAGGTATTGTAATGAGAGTCTAGCTAGCTGGAGTCTGTAATTTTCACTTCCTCGAAGGACATTTATCAAGATCCTAAGCAATAAGGGGTGTGATTGCTGTTCTTGGTTGTCAGCCTGACTAGATCTGGAATGAACTACAATCCAGAATGTATAAAGATCTTGTGAAAAGCTAAAGAAAAGCTTAGGTCCAGCTGTGATACACACCTTTAATTCCAGTACTCAGGAGATGGAGGCATGCAGATCTTTGAGCTCAAGGTCAGTCTACAGGACAGTCAAGCTTAGTCAGTGAAGGAGTTGAGAAACAAAGCTGGTGATGATGTACAAGAGGGCCATTTCCAGCCGTAGAAAGCAGCAGAACACGGCAGCTTCAGTCGTGTGGCTCTGGCCTTAGAGTCAAGAACACCAGCAGTTACCGGGACAATTGATGCTGGTTAGCTGGAGCTAAGAAATCAGCAGTGATTAAGAAGAGACCAACATCACTGAGGTGAAATCTTCTGGGAAGTGTTTCCTGAGAGCACAAAGAAGCTGTGTTCCAGAGATAGGCTTGGTAATATGTAGAAATAACCCAGGTTTTGAAGGCATGAAAGGGTCATGAAGAACAGCTGAAGCTTGGCACTGTGAGAGGCCATAAAATGCCATTGGTGAAGGTACAGCTTCAGTTGCAGTTGAAGGCTCAGGACTGAAGGGGTCATGCAAAGGACTTGAGGCTTGGCACCATGAAGAGAACTTACGAGAAGTTGTTGGAGGACCCCGGCATATTAGAGATGCCAGTACCATGGTATGACCACCAAGAATAGCAGCAGCAGTGGAGTAGAGTCAACCAGAGCCTCGAGTGCTACAGAGGGCAGAGCTGGAGAAGTGACCCAAACCTTTGGAGGAGTCCAGAAGATTGTGTGTGGATCCCAGATATTGGAACACGAAGCTGTGAAGTTGAAGCTATTTTGGAGACCCTTAGATGTTAGAGAGGCCAGAGCCCTGGGATACCTGCTGAGGAAAGCGCCTAACAAGGAACCAGCCCAGAGGAAAGACGTTGCTGCAGTCAACAAAAATGAAAGGAGCTGGGTGTCTGAAGAGATCTTTAACACCAGACACGGAAATACAGAGGTCGGAGTTTGCCCAGTTGGTTTTCTGCCTTGCTTTGGTCCAATAATTTCTCGCTATGATGTTTTGGAATGGATTATATATCCTTGTGATGTAGGATGTATGTGATCTGCTTTTTTATTTTAATTTTATGTCAGATTACAGTTAAGAGCTTGCATGAATCTTAGAAGAGACTTTGAATGTTGGACTTTTAACATTGTTGAGGCTGATAAACTATGGGGACTTTTGAAGTTGGAGTAAATGTATTTCGTATTATGCTATGGCTATGTATGCCCCCATAGACTCATGTGTTTGAACAAGCCTATGGGGGAAGGGCAGGGAGTAGAATGAGGTGGTTTCAATAAGCTTGGCTCATGGGAAGTGGCACTTTTAGGAGGTGAGGCCTTGTTGGAATAGACGTGACCTTGGTGGAGGAAGTGTGTTACTGTGTAGATGGGCTTGGAGGTCTCTTAGTGGTCAGGCTCCCAGTGTGGATGAGACTCTCCTCCAGGCTGCCTGTGGAAGAGAATCACCTTCCGCCTACCTTTTGATCAAGGTGTTGAGCTCTCAGCTTCTTCTCCCTGGACGCTGCCATGCTTCTCACTACGATGATGATGGACTCAACCTCTGAAACTGTAAGCCAGCCCTAATAAATGTCCCTTCTAAAAGTTGCCTTGGCTACAGTGTCTCTACACCATGAAATCCTAAGACAAGAGGTTACAGCTGGCACAGCCAGAGTGGTGGACACGTATTAACTAAAGGACTAAAGTTTTGCCCTCTTGCTGTAGCCTAGGAATGTGAGAGCGGTGGGCTACTGATGAAGCACCTGACATAGGACCCCTCTCTCTGCCTCTAAAACTGAAAAGGGACCCTCACTCTGCCTCACAGGCCTGAACTCTCTCAGGGAGCCCAGCCGTGCTACTATCTATGGTGTCAATAATTCTAGGAAACTGCTTACCTAGAAGACAATCTGCCTCAGTGTCCCCTTGAACACTTAATATGACTTTGTGGAGTGGACTGGTTTTCTCAGGAATTATAAAGTGAAGCCACCCCATGAGCTTGTCTCTGAATGTATATGGCCTAGGTCCTTTGTACTTTGCTGTGCTGTGATGCAGCCACACCTCCTAAAAGAGCCACTTCCCATAGCCAAGCTTACTGAAACCACCTCTACTCACTGCCTTCCCCCCATAGGCTTGTTCAAACACATGAGTCTCTGGGGGCATACATAGCCATAGCATAATACGAAATACATTTACTCCAACTTCAAAAGTCCCCATAGTTTATCACAGTAAATCCCATTTTGAAGGAACGTAAAGTGAATCTCTTAAAACCAAGAAGAAGCTTCTGACAGATGGATGGACAATGTCTAGTGATAGTGTTCCATGGGTCACGAGTGAGTCAGAACCAACCTCTCCTGGCCTTGAAAATTCTATGATCTGTTTTTGCAGAGAGGGAGGAAGAGTCTAATAATTCCTGTGGTATTTCGGCAGCATGTTCTGTCAGGGGACGGGCAGTCATTTTATACCTGTAGTAGTGACAGCAGGGAAGACTGTTTTATGTTTATGCTGTCAATGGCTAATATCTACTTCAGGAAGCACACAGTCGCTGTCTGCAACTCTATCTCTGTGCTTCTTGGTACGTAAGTTTTGTAGATAACAAGAAAAATTAGAACCCTGTGTTTAAGTTAAAACTCAACCTTGACTATGTTTATCAATGCCCATTTAAAACCCAGCTAGCTACAGGCAGTGCACTTTAAAGTCCCATGGCTACAGAGCACTAAATCCCATTTTAACCTCTGGTGTAGCAATGTTCTTACCACTTGCTCATATCTAAATTTTTAGATAAAATATAAACAAAAATGGATTATCTGAGAAGGTTTAAGGAAGAAGAAACAAATCCCAAGATAATCCCCAAACTGGCTATAGCTCATTCTGCTTCCTAAGGGGAACGAAGAGGTGAGGATGGTCTAGTTTTTATCGATAATGTGAATGCTTCTCTCTAACCTACCCTACATGCAGTGCTGGAGAAGAAAGAGTCATGCCCATAGTTACAGAATAGGACTGAAAGTGCTGGGGGCTGGGACTGCGTTTGCTGTCCCAGAGCCTGGGAGAGGAGGGAAGAGGGTGGGGAATGGAGTCCAGAGTCTGGAGTCAAGAATATGGAGTCAGAAAGGGGGCAAGAAACCACAGCAGAAACCAGAGCCTGATCAGAGAGAGATGTCCTGTGGGAACTCTATCCTGTGGAGTCACTGCAAGGTTTTAGCAATAAGGCTATTGCTGAATGAAAATAGAGGGAAGAAGGAGAAATAAAAAGGAAAGGAAAGGACATGACTGCTCCTAAATGTGGTGGAGAAAAGTTTATTCTAGATAAAAGGGAGACATAGCCAGAGGCAGACATATCTGGGAGAGTCCAGAGTGGATATGACCAGGCTGAGCTGGGCCATGTTGGGAGAAGGGGAGGGGAAGGAAAAGCAAAGGGGCACAAAGCTGGTGCAGGAGTCAAGAGGCCAAAGGCATGAAAAAGGGCAGATAACCAAAACATCTGGATTGCATAGGGAGGAGCGCCTAGGCTGGAGTGTTCAGGGTAGAGGACTGGGGCAGGCTGGGAGAACCTGGAGACTAGGCCAGCTCTGACAGGTTAACTAGGCACCTCAGTAGCTGTTCCAGGGTTCAGACTTAACAATTGCTAGCTCTCGGTTTGGTTGTTTGCCCCGTCCCATTATCATTTAGTCCCACCCTTCATGAACATCAACCCTTCATATACATCATACATAGAAAGTGAGGAGAGCTGAGGCGCATACCGCCCTCATAGGGAAATTGTTAGAAAACGTCAAGACAGCCAGAAGTCTTCAAAATTGTAGTATTTTAGGCTGAAAACCTGTCTACAAAGGGAAGGGTGCTCTTAAAGGCAAAGGCCACAATTTACTCTTGAGAGCTTGGGCCTCCGAAGGTGTGATAGAATCGCAAGGGGTCTTTCGAATTTATGCAATTTCTGGTATTGTCTTATCAGCCTCAGTTTGCTCAAAGATCTGGCCTCAGACCAAAGATGAAGTCCTTAGCTGCTACAAAATGTCTGTCCTTTTCCCTCTGAAATGTCCTGGGAAACAGAAATGACCATAGCCCCTGCTCTAGCTCCTTGGGACACAAGTGAATCTCATCAGGGGAGAGATAAGGCCTGTTCTTTTCTTCGTCTTCCTTAAAATGTCAATAAACATCTTCTATCTTGGGCTATGAGTCCAGTCATGCACCCACATAATGACGTTTCAGTCAACAATAGACTGTGTGTCTAACAGTGGTCTCAATATTTGTCCCCTAAGAAGGCAGTAGCCATCGTAATAGGATAAGTACAGCCTGCACAGAGAAGAAAAGGAGAAATATGAGGAATGTAGTCATTCCCTGTCTACAACACACACACACACACACACACACACACACACACACACACACACACACACACACAGTTTAACCTAAGTGATTGTGCCTGGAGTATACCTGACCGGTGATTAAACAGAAGTAAAGACAGGTTTTATTTTTATGTCTGGAAATACTCAGCCAGTTGGAGCAAGACTGGTCTTTGCAGGGCTCCGGTCATCACATCTACACAGTTCTATCGGGTTCTTTCAGCCTGATGCAAATTCAGTTTCCCTTCCTGTTTGGAAACTCCCCTAGAGAGAGGTTTACAGCTGCTGACTTTGTGCTTCCCCGAAGAAATCAGGAAATGCATTTCAAGGAAGTTGAGAGAAAGCTTGGCTTTACTGAAATTGCTAGTTCCAGAAAGCTAAAGATCTTTCTGCGTCTCTGTAATTCAAAAACTCTCAGTTTAAAGTAATCTAGACCCTGGGGCCTAACGACCTGAGCCCATAGAACAAATGTACAATACACAGCTTAATAGGAGAAAAGGTACATTTAATTGCAATTGTACAATAGTCAAACTGCGGAAACTCATAGACGGCCCAGGCGGTTGCAGCTTAAACGTACAGGGAACAGAGCTGCGAAGCTTGTAGCAATTGTAGAGGAGGGTTGAACTATAAAGGAGGTAAATAGAACCGAAGCATAGGCAATGGTCCTAGACAAAGGTCGCCTGAGTCCTAGGCAGTGTGCGGTCAGCTCCGGTCTCCTTGTAAATTACTCTTGTGGAAGATGCAGCTTTTAAGTAGCTTTGGAAACATCAGGAAAATCACACTCTCATGCTTGGGGAAAGGAAAAGATGCCAGAGACGCGGACAGGATAGGAGAAGGTGAGATAGACCCTGGTTCTGAGTGTTCACAGTGGCAAGCGCTGTACTGTTAGGCTCCATTTTCTGAAACCCAATAGCTTTTCGTTTCTTCCACCCCCCGCCCCCCATTCCTATCCACCTTCAATTTTCAATTCAGATGCAGCCCTGCTTAACTTCCAAGATCAGATGAGATGGGGCATGATCAGGGCGTATAACTGGACTCTTTCTTTATATATATGAAGAATGCACTATTTGCGAACTGTTTTCTACCCCTACCATATGTAATAATTTTGCCCTAATAGTTTTAGTTGTATTTACTGAGAACAGGGTTAAGACTTTCAGACAAACACTGCAGCAGACTTCCCACCAATCCTTTTTTCTTGCTAATTGGCCCAATGATGACTTCTATAGCTTTGCCCTCCTTCCCTTCCCAGCACAAGATCCCCCACTAGGATGAAGTAGTATGTTATTTAGTTGTCATGGGTTTCTTTGGTGTGGATATGAAAAGTTTTCTTGGCTTTTATCGAGTATTCTGACTTAGATTTTTGAGAAAATAACTTCTTTTAAAAACAAAGTTAGAACAGTCCTTAATTTGCATTTGTCTGATATCTTCTGCTGATTGCATTTAGAGCAGAACAGTCCTTAGGGATGCTCTAGCCCTAGCCTAACCCTAACCCTAAACACATCCAGAAGCACACCTTCTGTGCCATCTCTTTCTCAGTTGTCACCTTAATCTTATTTTCTGGATTGTTTACACGTAGTTGCTAGGGGTTTGTTGCTATTGGTTTCTAATTAGCATATAATTAGAGTGATAGGCTTCCCTATGGAATTTTCATGTATACATGCTTTGTTTAACCGCAGACCATTTCCCTGACCTTCATCTGTGTTTAAATCCTTCTACCTCCAGTATTGCCCCTTCACTTTTAAGCCATATTCGTTCCATTATTCTCCTGCCCTTACTCCTTACAACTCTTTCCTTCCCTCTTCTGGGCCTCTTTCTAGTTCCATGACCTCACCCACTCCCCCATAAATACACACGCCTAAGAGTTAGAAACTAGGATGTGCGTGTGTCAGGAATATGTGCTATTTGTTTTTCTGGGTCACTTATTTCACTTCATATATTGCCGAGTTCTCTCCAGGTGTAACCGGTTAGAATGCAAAGAAAAGGGTGGTTTGGTTTTTCCCAGAGACCAAATGGTGTAAAGACGCCCCCTTGTGGAAGGTTAGGTTCTCCTTACAATCAAATCCAAAGAGAACCTGTGTTTGATAAAGTTCTTTGTTCTATAAAGGGCTGCATATGTTCATTTGTGATGGGAAGCTGCTGCCTTTGCTATGAACAACAGGACCAGTAATAAAATTAGGAATTATGTTCTTCACAGATTATTTTTTTAAATATCCTATTAGATATATTTATTCTATTATTTTATGTGCATGCGTGCTCGAGCTACATGTATGTAAATGCACAGTATGAGTGCCTGGTACCAAGGAGACCAGAAACGAGTGTTAAAGTCCCCTGGGACTAGAGTTACAAAGGTTACAATCCACCATATGGGTACTGGGCATCAAACCTGGGTCCTGTGCAAAAGCACCAAGATCTCTCAAATGCCGAGCCAACTCTCCAGGCTCCAAGATTATCTATTCTTGAAAGAATTTTGGTTTAATTGCTTCAAGATGCATTGTCCTATAAAAAGATCATCTCATAAGTTGTCCTTTCATCAAAATCTGAGGCTTTCTCTATTCAAAAATAGTATTTGTCGTGTTAGAGTGACGGCTCACGGGGTAAAGGCACTTGCTGCCAAGATCGAGGAGCCGAGTTCAATTCCAGAAGGTCACACAGTGGCCCCACACAAATAGATGAGTTTAAAAAAAGAAAAGAATATTGAATTAAAAAAAACAGTATCTGTGGCTCCGTCTACCTTTTCTGGTAATCATATAAGTAAATATTGATATCCTGTAGCCAATCAGAATCTGGTGTTATCAAAATCTACCTTAAAAATGTTTTTCTGGGCTGGAGAGACAGCTCAGAGGTTAAGAGCACTGAGTGCTCTTCCAGGGGTCCTGAGTTCAATTCCCAGCCACCACATGGTGGCTCACAGCCATCTGCAATGGGATCCGATGCCCTCTTCTGGTGTGTCTGAAGACAGCAAGGGTGTACTCATATACATTAATCTTAAAAAACAAAACAAAACAAAAATAAAAAACACTCCACTGCTTGGGAGAAATGTCCTACTATTTTTAGATTTATTTATGGTTTTATGTGCCTGAGTGCTTTACCTTCGTGTATATATGTCTACCGTGTGTGCCATGTGCAAGCTTGGCACTCATGGAGGCTGAGAGAGATTATCATGTCCCCTTAGACTGGAGTTACAGACAGCTGTGAGCTGTCTTATGGGTGCTGGGAACCAGACCCAGGTCCCCTGCAAGAGTAGCAACGCTCTCCTCACTTATCCCAGTGACTAGTCCCCAGATCTACTTTATGAAAGAAATTATTTTAACGTTAAGGAAAGAAATACTTTGCAAATCCTCAGGAGAGCTATGGTACGTGTCTATAAAAGGAAGCTAGACATGTTTATAATGTCTACCCTCAATGAGCTCAAGAAACACTGTGCAGTTGATGGGGATAGGGAGATGTGGCACTTACTCTCCGGGGCCTGGGGTCTTGTTTGGAGCGATTCTCTGAGGAGTAAGCCTACCGATACTTGGGAAGAACATTGCAATGGAATTATATGTGCCATAGCAAACCCTGAACATTGTGTTTAAGCTACTTGGGTACCAAATTTACTTATTCATTTTGTGGTTCTGAGAACTACAGAAAAGATAGGACTAAGGGGAAACAAGGAGCTTCTCTACAGAGGTAGTAAAACTGTTCATTACCCCACAAGCAAACCTGACAACCTAAATTCAACCCTCAAAAGTTGTCCTCTGAGTCCACTTCCGTCTTCTCTCTGGCCAGTGTGTTATACCCCAACCCCGCACCGCTCCAGTGGAGGGAACCCTGAGAGACTGAAATCCTGAATGTGAATGTGTATTGTTCCCATGGGCACAGCCATGTGAGGACTTCAAGGCCACAAACTCACAGACATTGACAAAGCTGGCTGCCTTACAGGGCAGGCTCAAGAGGGATGGCAAATCTCTCCTCTGAAGTCCGAGTATGAGTGATTATGATTATGACTGAATAGTGTGTGCAAAGACTAGCTACTGCTGTTTCCTCTTCCGGGATGTTCGTAGGCTGAGACTCCCACTTGTACTGAGCCTCCTACCCCTGCGCCGTACCGGATGAACATGCTGAGATTCCGGGTTGTGGGAACCTCTGGCCTTGACTTTGCCTGTTCTTTCTCCACTACCTTGATGCCCCCAATCACAATTATGGACCCCAAGCCACGCAACCCATGCACTCAATACAGGGCTGTTACAGAGAATCACTGTGTCACTGTGACTAGACACGTTGCTAACTAGACTTCCCAGAAGCAAAAGAAAAGGTGTGTATAAAGGACCGTGCAGGATGCACAAGCTTGTAAACAGTAATACTTCTAGACTATTTTAATGCATAGTACTCTTTGTTGTGAATTTCCAATGACTCCTTGAATGTTCTAGAACGTTTGTGTTGATTTTGTTAAACTTGGGTGTCCATGTCTATGGTGGCAATTAAAGCAGGTTTTGTCAGCTTTTGTTATTCACATGTTGTTTGAGTTTAATCTGTGTTATTGACAAGGACTAGAGAGAAGGCTCAGAGGTTAAGTTGCCTGCTGCTCTCACAGAGGACCTGTTGATTTCCCAGCACTCATGTGTTAATTTACAGTCACCTGTCATTCTAGTACAGTGTATCTGAACTCCTATGCTGGCCTCTGTTAGCATTTTGTCTAAGCTCCACCCCACAGTTACCTGGCAACAGGCAAGTGCACCTGACTCACTATAAAAGGGGCTGCTTGCCCCTCCTCTCTCTTGCTCTCTTGCCTTCATGCTCCCCCTCTTTCCCCATTCCCCTCCCCCCACTCTCCATGTGCTCATGGCTGGCTCCGCTCCTCTTCTCTCTCTCTCTCTCTCTCTCTCTCTCTCTCTCTCTCTCTCTCTCTCTCTCTCCCCCTTTCTCTGTCTCTACTACCCTTTCAACTCCCTTCCCCATGCCCTGAATAAACTCTGTTCTATACTATACCATCATGGTGTGGCTGGTCTCTCTGGGGGAAGGGATGCCTCAGCACGGGCCTGCAGAGGCACCCCCACCCCTTACCCCATACCTGACTACACATCCACCAAACATAGTCCTTCTCTCCTTGTCATTTTTTTTAAATTTATTTATATTTTATGTATATGAGTACACTGTAGCTGTCTTCAGACACACCAGAAGAAGGCATCAGATCTCATTACAGATGTTGTGAGCTACCATGTGGTTGCTTGGAATTAAAATCAGGACCTCTGGAAGAGCAGTCAGTGCTCTTAACCACAGAGCAGTCTCTCCAGCCCTCTCCCTATCTTTTTATAAAACACAACAGCCTCCAAGAGTACCAAGTACATATATGGTGCACTTACATACATGTAGGTAATGCACTCACTCACACACACAAAATGAAGATAGGATACATTAAAAAAAATCTAAGATGAACCAATCTTGTCCCTTTTTAAATTTTTTTTCCACATGGAGAGGTTTAATGAGAGAAGAAGAGGAGAGGAGAGGAAAGGAGGCCAGCCATGGGCACACGGAGGGAGCGGGGTAGAGAGAAGGGACAGGGAACAGGGGAAGAGCAAGGAAGAACAAACAACAAGCAAGAACACCTTGTCCATTTTCATCTTTTGACCTGCAGCCTTGGAGAGAAGAGAAATCTGCTGGGCACTAATAGAGTACAGAAGAGAGCCTCAGTGACGAGATCTGGATCAATGGCTGAGTGAGAGGTGGAGAAGGTGAAGGGTCCACCAGATATATGTGTCTACTAGACAGAAAGGGGGTGTTTTGCTGAGGAGGAGTTAACTGGACATTATATCCTATAGATAAAAACGCTTCCAGGGATTATTAATTCCCAGGGACTCAAGTTTCAAACGCATTCTCCCTCCACAGACAGCGTCTTAAACTATTTCATCCGGAGCACATTAGATGCTATGGCTACCCAGCGATCCTCTCTGGAAGGTTTACTTCTGCAGCACACTTTACATTTCATAAATTTTCATGCCTGTTTTGCCCTAGACTTTCCCTCCATGGGAGCCGCTTCCTGGTCCTTGGCTTAAGGATGTGTGAAAACGAGGCTGGAGAGATTACTAAGCAGTTTGGAGTTGCTTACTCTTCCAGAGGACTGAGTTCCATTCCTAGCACCCGTGCCAGTTAGCACACTGTGGCACCAGCTTCAGGCAACTCCACACTCTGTCTACACGAGCACCCATCTACACATGGCATTCAGACATACACATATACACGTGATTTTAAAAAACAGAATGTGGGGCTGCGTGGCGGCAGCACATACTTTAAATCTCAGCACTCAGGAGGCAGAGGCAGATGGATCTTCATAAGTTCGAGGCCAGCCTGCTTTACAGAGCCAGTTCCGGGACAGCCATGACTAAACAAAGAAATCTCGTCTCAAAACCAACCAAACAACCAACCAAACCTATAACAAGAAACAGTCAAAATGGAGTTTGAGTTCGTTTACACTTCTATCCGTATAGCTGTGCTGTTCTCAGCCTTGGTTAGAGAAGTTTTTCTTGGCAGCAGGTAGCGGTGACGTAAACTCAGACACTGGAGTGCTGAGACAGGCAGCTGTGAATGCTCACCCTCAGATGGGACATGCGTGTCAACCTGCCTCCTCCAAACCTAAGACTTACGGAACATTGAGGAAGACAGGGTGGAAAGAGTGGGAGAGCCAGAGGCTGGGCAGAAGCGCTGTGGGATGCTGTCTTCTGGACATGGCCTGGCTAATTCATGTTGTACTCACTGAAGCCTTCACAAGGTCTAGCCAGTTAAAAATCCCAATGTGGATACAGCAGGGGCTCCCAAGGCCCTACTCCTAGTTAAAGAGCTATTGACAGTTGACGGCCACTAAGGAAGAGGCAGTCACTTTTCTTTGGAGTGCGTGGGGGGTGTGTGTGTGCCTCATTGGATGACGTCACATGCGTGCATAGGTGGGTAGCACTAATTGAACTCAATGAGTCAAAAGTAATGATAGTAAAAATGAGAAGATGAAAAAGAAGCCACGGAGTTGAGATTGGGATGTGTTGGTGAGGTGCTGCAGTAGTGGGAGATGGATTGCCAGAGGCACATTATATATACATATATATATATATACACACACACATATATATATACATATATATGTGTGTGTGTATGTGTATGTATATGTATATGCGTAAAATTTTCAAAGGGTAAATGAAATGTTATAAAACTTGTGGAAATCTAAAATGGGCTAAAGAATTGAGATCCTGGTTCAAAAACAAACAGACAAACCCTGAGTCAGAAAGCAGGGCATTTGCCTGGCATGAGCCAGACTTAGGCTCAATCCTCAGTGCAAAAGAGGAGGGTCAGATCTTAATCATTAACTGAAGATCACAGGACTTACGAAGACCTTTACTCTGCATGTACACTTTGGCAAAGTGAACAATGGGCCTGGATTTAATAGGAGACAAAGCCATCGTTTGAGTAAATCAAAGAAGACATTTTTTGGCCTGTTTGTTTTGATTTTTGAGACAGGGTCTCTTTATGTAAGCTGGCTGTCCTGAAACTCATGGTGTAGAGCAAGCTGACCTCAAAACCACAAAGCTCCACCTGCCTCTGCCTCCTGAGCTCTAGGACTAAAGGTGTGTGCCACCACTCCTGGCTGTAAAACAAAATGGTGTAGATCTAAAGGTGCAGGGGAGTCTGAGATTCGGGAATATGTAGTGCAGCTCATGTCTGTTCAGGCACTCACATCCTAGGGCTCCTCAGGTGGCAATGACAGTAGGCACACAACTAGGAATGTCGAGCACAGACCCTCTTCCATAGCTTCACTGACAGTTCAATGACCTAACCTTGCAAGCACAGTACTGAAACTGCCCAGGACGTAAGCCTTGCTAGGGTATATGTCTGTTGGAGACAACCACTCCTTAGCAGGTCTACCTTTCTTTTAGAGTATTTATCCATAGTGCATATTACGTTTATAGGAGTAGAGTGAATGACTACATGTCTAAATAAAATTCTTCAATGATCTTCCTCATGTACATATAAATTCATGTGTGCATGTGCGTGTGCATGTGTCTGGTGGGTGCACATGTGTGTGTGTGTGTGTGTGTGTGTGTGTGCATACGCATATGTATGGTGTACTCATGAGTATGCAGACCAAAAGTCAGGTAGCTTCATCAGTCCCTTGACACCTTGTTTTTTGAGACAGTCACTCACTGAATCAGCTCATTAATTTGGCTAACTTGGTTGTCTCGGAAACTCCAATGATCATCTTGTCTCTGCCACTTTAGCAGAAGGACAACAGGGATGCATGTATCCAGCATTTACATGGGAGTTGCAGATGGAGCTCAAGTGCTTGCACTAGCATCACTTTACTGACTGAGCCAGTTTCTCAGCCCTTTGTTAATTACTCTTAACATTTTTATAACACACATACATGCACACACACACACAAACACACACACACACACACACACACAGACGGATGTATGGCATGTGCATTCCATGGTGTGCATGTGGAGAGGGTCAGAGGAAACTTCCAAGAAACGGTTCCTCTTTCTGTCATGTGGTCCCTGGGGACTGTACTCAGGTTGTCAGCTTAGTGACAAGTGCCTTTACCCACTCAGGTGGTCCTTTGTTTGTTACTCTTAACCTCTCCAAGGTTAGGATCCAGAGCTTAGATCAGATATAATCTTGAATTTCATGCTTGTGGAGCTAAAGCAAGAGTCTGTCACCAATGGTTTTGGGGGTCACACTTGGAAGAGCTGTAAATTTAATTCACAGATCCAGATTTATAGTTTGAGGACAATCCTCTTCCCACACGAAAATATTATTAAAGATAAAAAAAAACAGAAGAAAAGGAAAAAGAAAAAAAGGAGAAAAAAGAAAGAAAAAGAAAAGGAGAGGAGAAAACAGGTGGATCCAGTGCAACCTCCTGGGACAGAAGAGGGGTCTGGATGAGCACAATTTGAGTTGGAAGGAGGTTGCTATCATATAATATTTGACTTCACCTAAGCTGCTTCACTTGCTTGAGCTCAAGCTCACATCGAGGATGAAGGTAAATTACCAATGCTGATGGTAAAAGTCTGTGTATACAGCTCTGTACCACTGTAAGGGTTTTTCATGCTTTCCATGTGACGGGGACACTATCTGGGTGTGTGCGTGTGTGTGTATGTGTTGGGGGCAGACCAAGGTTACTTGTAGGTGTTATGAGGCAGGTGCAACTCAATATTGCAGCCCACTAATCAACCGAAATCCCTACATACGAAAGTTAAAAAAATTGTAGAAAGAGTGAAAAATTTCTTCCAGAGGCTACAGAGATGGCTTATTGGTTAAGAGCACTGGCTGCTCTCCTAGAGGTCATGAGTTCAATTCCCAGCACCCACATGGTGTCTCACAACCATCTGTAGTAGGATCCAATGATGCCCTCTTCTGGTGTGTCAAGGACAGTGTGGTCATATACATAAAATAAATTCATGAATGTTTTAAAAAAAGAAAAATATCTTTCCTAGTCATTGATTATCTAATTGTGTAGTAAAAAGTCACCCTGTCTCTATACTACATTCCAGAAGATGAATAGTGACTTATTGAATAGTGACCCGTGTTAACCACTGTTCCAGACAAGTTTACAAACATTATCCTAGCAGTTACAGCTACAAATATTTTCCTACCTGCCATTACCAATGTTACAAACATTGGTGCTGTTTAATCCCATTTTATTGATGAGGAAGACAAAGCTTTAAGTGGATAGGACATCACAAAGAAAACAGATTTGTGTTCTCAATGCCTAAAGCATCTTAATGTTCAATAGACATCGTCAGAGTGTGAAGCTGGAGGGTTTAATCTTTTGGAATATATATAGTATGTTCAAAAATTATTTATGATCTTCCTTCCTCCCTTCCAGGGATGGGTCTTATTTTAAAGGAAGTGATAAATGAATTGCTAAGACTTTAGAATAAGTCCATAAATAGGCACAAAAAATATCTTGCAGCTAAAAGCATTTCTTTGTATAGGAAATTAAAGCTTTGAGTGCATGCCAAGCACTGACAAATAAACCTCAAATCCTCGGCTGCTGCTTATCCTCTCGGAAGCCGAAGACGTTAATGAGTTTATCCAAGAATTGGTTGAATGAAGCAAATTTTCCCTGAGCTGCTTGATTGCTTGCTGTTGTATGGATTATAGGTTACTGGAGAGGGGTCACAGTTGGCAGTGCAGCTGATGGGCCTGCAAACACGGAGGCCTCATAATGAAGGAGGGAAGGAAAATCACTCCACAGAAGGGATTAAGGTTCTAATTGGTTTTCTCAAGGCACTTGCAGACTCTATTCAGGAGCTAATTTTGAATTTTAAAGAAATATTTGATGAGTGCAGTCATGGCCATTTATGGTTCTCTATTTTACATTCATAAATATTTATTAGATACATTACTGGGCTCTAAAAAGCAGCCTAATAAATATTTACCAAGAACAGCCGGCTATTAGACTTTTTAACTTAGTGCTTCCGACTGTGTTAATTTTGGCCCTGAATGTGCCAATTATTATGCTTGCTTAGGGACTCTGAACTTGAAAGGGAGAAGTGCCAGAGTAGCAGGAAGTTATTTAAAAATTAACAAGAACACGCTAAAAGGAAGTGGTGACTCAACTCTTCCTCTTCTTGCCAACCACCTTCCTCTGCTCAGATCCTCTTTCCTCTGCTGACATCATCATTTCTCCTCTGCTGACATCATCCTTTCTCCTCTGCTGACATCATCATTTCTCCTCTGCTGACATCATCATTTCTCCTCTGCTGACATCATCCTTTCTCCTCTGCTGACATCATCCATCATTTCTCCTCTGCTGACATCATCCATCATTTCTCCTCTGCTGACATCATCCTTTCCCCTCTGCTGACATCATCATTTCTCCTCTGCTGACATCATCCTTTCTCCTCTGCCGACATCATCCATCATTTCTCCTCTGCTGACATCATCCATCATTTCTCCTCTGCTGACATCATCCTTTCCCCTCTGCTGACATCATCATTTCTCCTCTGCTGACATCATCATCTCCCTTCTTCTGACATTGTCATCTCCCCTTTGCTAACACCATCATCTCCCCTCTGCTGACATCATCATTTCTCCTCTGTTGACAGTATCACATCTCCTCTCTGTAGATTAGATTTGTCTCCCATTAACTATTGGAAAACATTATGCAAGGAAGCAGGGACTGCAAAGAACCCTTGGATGGCTCCATTTCTGAGTGGCATGGGCAATGAGTAGGGTTATAGCGCTGGCTATTTTCTATAGTGAGCCCCATTGCCCATGTATTACAAAAGCATGGTACCTGTGTGCGCTGGGCCTGCGAGCTGCCTAGCCACATGTTTTGCCTAGTGTTCCTGGTTGCAGGACTCTAAGTCTGGTCTGACGTTCCCAGTCCTTTGGATTCTAGGGTCTACTGAAGTTATATTCTCAATAGGTTTTTCTGTTAAATAAGCTGGAGTCTATTTCTCCTGCTTAGAAATAAGAACATGAGAAGACGGGAATATTAACTGAAGTTTTAAGAAGCCTATGTTAGGCCCAACCCCACCCCCCAAAATCCCATGAATTAGACTTGGTGTGTTGTGTAATTTGAAAACCATGTGTTAAATTACTAAAGTTCATGGAAAAAAAATACAAATGGAGCCCGTTCCAGTTATATTTCTTTCTCCCACCTTTCCTAATTATCAAAGCAATGTCTTTGAGATGACATTTTTTTTTGTCATTATGTTTTACAAATGCTATTCAGTTCAAGGGAAAAGCAGGGATTAGGGTGGGAAAAATACTACTCCATAGAAAACATCTAGTTTATGGTCTTTTTCCCCTGTTTTTTTTTTTTTTTTTTTTTTTTTTTTTTTTTTTTTTTGAGACAGAGTTCCATGTAGATCAGGTTGGCCTCAAGTCTATTGTATAGCAAAGGATGCCCCCTGAAGTTTTGATTCTCCTACCTCCACTTCTTAAACGCCTTTCTTATAGACATATGGTCCACTCCAAACTTTAATTTAAAATTTTGTAACTTTCACGATACATCACTTGTGACAAGCTGGCAGGAAAATATTTATTCCATAGTTCTGAGAATAATAGTGCAGCCTGGGGGAGAAAGAAATCCTTGAAGGAAGACAAAGGAATCTTTCCCTTTTTCTCTATTAATACTCTTACAGAACAGCAAATGTTCACAATAACCTAGAGACACTCACAGTGGTATGGGTCATATGACTACCATTAAAAGAGAGACATTCATCCACTGATTCATCCACTGACAAGAGGTTTCACTGGGCCTTTTAGATTTGAAGATGTGGGGGGTGGAGCTCTTACCCTTGCACTGTATAGTCCTCATCCACATTTAGTGAAGTGTGTGTGTGTGTGTGTGTGTGTGAGGTGTGTGTGGTGTGGTGTGTGTGAGGGGTGTGTGTGTGTGTGTAGTGTATGAGTGAAAGGAGAGTGAACAGAGGTGTGTGGGAGTTCGAGAAAAGAAAAGTGCATAGGAGAAACCCAGGGTGTGTAGGAGAGTGCAGAATACATGCAGCCTCAAGTTAAGAGAGAGAGAGAGAGAGAGAGAGAGAGAGAGAGAGAGAGAGAGAGAACGAACCTCAAGCCTTGAAGCTTGCCTGTCAGCTTATACTCAAAAATGTTGTCTGTGTGTGTTTATTATGCACCTCCCAGATATCCCTGCTTCCAGTTGAGAACCCACATCCTGTATTGAGGCTGGACCCTGACACAGAACAAATTGCTAGCGTTAGTTTGAGGCCAAGCAGAGAAATTCAGTGAGAAGCTGGGAGAATCACATCAAATCAGTCATCTTGGAGAGGAGTTTGAGCGAGAACAGCTGAGTTGAACCAGCCAGCCAGAGTTCAGAGAGAACTTTCTAGGGTGAGCTTATTCAGCAGTAAGCCTCTTAGAGGACAATTTCATCAGGCAGACAAAAGAAACTTTTACAAATTATTCTAGATGCCCATCTAACGGATAGAGAAAATGTATGTATATACAATAGACTATAATTTAGCCATTAAAAAAAATCATGTGGGCTGGGGATTTAGCTCAGTGGTAGAGCGCTTACCTAGGAAGCGCAAGGCCCAGGGTTCGGTCCCCAGCTCTGAAAAAAAGAACCAAAAAAAAAAATCATGTAATTTGTGGGGAAAATGGGTAAGAACTAAAGCTTACAAGTTAAGCAAAATGAGCTGGACCTAGAATGACAGGTAGGTAACGTTTTCTCATCTGTGGAGGATGATTGGTGGCAACAAGGTTACAGCAGGAAGAGGAAGGGTGTGTAATGGGAGCAGATATGGTCTACCTACATTATACATATATGAGTAGAAGTGTCATAATAACACATAATTCTGTAGGTGATGGTTTGAATGGGAATCGTCTCCATAGGCACTTATACTTAAATGCTTGGCTCCCAGTTGGTGGAACTGTTTGGGAGAGGTTAGGAGGCGTGGTCTTGTTGGAGGAAGTGTTACTGAAGGCATGCAACATTTCCACTTAGCTCCCTCTGCCTCGTATCTGTAGACTATGATGAAAGCTGTCATGTACTGCTCAGTGCCATGTCTACCTGCCTGATGCCATGCCTCCCTCTTACCAGGATGGTCATGGACACACTCTCTTTAAGTCCCAAATATACTCTTCTTTCTTTAAGTTGCTTTGCTCAGGGTGTCTTATCACAGGAACAAAAAATAACTAAGACACTGTAGAAAAATATACATTGATAAAAATAAAACACGATCCATTGGAGTTGAATGGTCATTGCCGGGGTTCTATGCTTATAGATAATAGGATTTCTAGAAATAAAAAATTTTAAAAATTATCATCTGAAATGTATTAGCTGTAAGAATGTGAAAGCACTGTAGTAAAGATTTAGGGGTGGGATTGGAGCAATGACAGAGCAGTAAAGAATGCTGGCTGCTGTTCTGGGGGCCTGAGTTCCATTCCCAGCACCCACATGGCAGCCCTCTACTATCTGTAGCTCTGTTTCCAAGTGACCCGGCACCCTCTTCTGACCTCCACAGACACCAGGAATGCTCATGGTATATATATATATATATATATATATATATATATATATATATATATATATATATGTATATATGTATATATGTATATATGTATATATGTATATATGTATATATGTATATATGTATATATGTATATATGTATATATGTATATATGTATATATGTATATATGTATATATGTATATATGTATATATGTATATATGTATATATGTATATATGTATATATGTATATATGTATATATGTATATATGTATATATGTATATATGTATATATATTATATATATGCTCATCTATATAAAATAAAAATAAATCCAAAGAAAAGTAAGTCTACATATACAGGATTATCACAAAATAAATAAAAGATAAAAATCCCTCCCCCAATATTGAAAAGAAAAAGAAAAATAGGGAAAATTAGGGAAAAATATGAAGCCTATAGGTAATCAACTTTGTATTTTTCCTATCACCTAAACAACAGTAGAGATAATATTATAACTGTAACTTAATCACCCATCATCCATTAAGAAAATGCTGCAAATATAACCCAGCTGAAAAACACCAAGCCTCGGATTAAAAATCTGCTAGGTTCAGATGAAAATATGCAATGTTTGGCTGAAGAAATGGCTCTGTAATTAAGAGTGATTGCCTTTCTTCCAGGGGACCTAAGTTTCATTATCAGCCCATGGGAGGGGGCTCACAATTGTCTCTACCTCCAGTTCCAGGGACATTTGACACCCTCTTCTAGCCTCAGAGTCTTTATTCTTTTTTTAAAGTTTATTTACAGTGTACTCATGTACACTGGACTATCTTCAGTCAAGCACACCAGAAGAGAGCATCTGATCCCAGATGGTTGTGAGCCACCATGTGGTTGCTGGGAATTGAACTCACGACCTCTGTTAGAGCAATCAGTGTTCTTGACCACTGAGCCATATCTCCAGCCCTAGAGTCTTTAACCACATTATACTGTTGCAGCTCCCATTACAAAATACATAATATGCAAGATTCAATCTAAAACGTTTGCTTCCTTTTTTTCTTGGACAAAGAGCACCTTTTTACATGTTATTAACTGATTTTTTTCCCTAGAAGATAAATGTGAAGAATGTTAAGTCTGGCCGAGGAAGTACCTGTTGGACTGTGAAGGCAGCATCCTGCCAAAATTCTGCAAATATCCTCTTGTTTTCAAGGGATGTCTGGCATCCTTGTTCAGCAAATCTCCTTCATCTCCTCTTTTGGTTTAGCCATATTTTGTAACATAATGTTGAATACAGCTGCTCCATGTTGAGTCATTTCTTAATGTCAGAAGGTTTTCTTCCGGGCCATTAAAACATTTACAAAAACTAGAGAGCAATCAGTATTAACACTGTATCATAGGGGGAGCTTGAAATATTAAATTGTTAAATTGAATTTAACTTCCCCAATCTATCGGCAATACTCTCCAACAATCCATTGCCAGATATTGCAAACCGATGATGCTATCTGACCGTAATTTCAGTACTTCCTGAGTTACCATGAGCTAATAAATGTTCTCTCCCCTAATCCCAAGGGAGCAAAGGCCTCACTGCAATGCACAGAACCGAGCCCCATTCCAATCACATCTTACTGAGAACTCTTTGTTGGTGAACAACTTGATCAACTAAGGTAACCACAGCCGATTCTAAATCAGCGGTTTCAGCATGTAGCATACCACCTATATGTCTTTGGATGCTTCATAATTTTTCTGAATCCGAATGCTATTCTACAGTATAAGGTACATTTTGAAGGTGTGGACGCAGGGCTATCCAGCAGTTGCAGCTGCTGCAGTAAAGGCAACAACTTCCAACACAAAGGCAATCGTGACTCCAGCCATTCTTTAATCCTTTTCTTCACTTGATCCAATATCACAAAGCGTAGACATGGGAGGGGATGCTTCCCAGGCACGAGCCGTCTCTGCAGGAATCCAAACACCAATCTGGGTTTAAAGTACATAAATGCTCTGAAGCTCGAATTAGCGGGTACAAGAACGATTGGAATAAGACACATAACCTTCAGATTGGTTCTGAGCAGTTTTGGCAATCGTAGACAAAGAAGGAAGACAAACAGATGCCATGGTATTGTGAGATACATGATTTTAAAACTTTTGGTGGATTCTTCGCGAATCTCATACCATGCACTCCAATCCCACTCACGTCCCTGTCCCCTTCATATCTGCCCTCCGTTCTTGCACCACTCCTCAAGAGAAAACAAAACAAAATAAACAATAAACAAAATAGAAAAATGCAAAATGAAGTAAAGTAAAAGGCGTCTCACTGTGGAAACGGCAGTGTGCTATGATTTGTCACACACTTCTTTGTTTGCAAATGGTCTTTGCAATGAGGCATTGGTCTAGTTCAAGGCATCCGGCTTCTGTTACACTATCAATACTGGATCCTTTCTGGGACTCCTCTCGGATATGCGGTTGTTGCCCAGAGTCGTGGAGGACCTGCAGCTTTAGATTGGCAGGACTGGCCCCTTTGTGTGCTCCAGCAGTTCATAGATGGGGTAGAGGCTGGGGTGGGCCAACTTAAAACCCTGGATCTGAGTCTAGGTAGAAGCTCAATTGGTTTACCCACCAATTCTCCTGCACCCATGCCATTAGGGCCAGCTCTCCTGCTTTGCCCAGGTGAGGGACAGTGGGCAAGTGGCAGGGCCAGCTTTCCCATTCTTCAACTGATTCTCCCATGCCTATACCACAAGGGCCAGCTCCACTGTGCTGCCTCGGCAGGGGTGGGGGCCACTATCCCAAGTGCTGTAGATGGGGAGGGGTGGGGCCAGCTCTTCAGCTCTCCTGTCCTTGGGGCCAGCTCTCTCATGCTGTCCAGGCAAGAGGCAGGGCCTGGTCTCTTGTTTGTAGCAGTTGGCAAATATGAACTATCCCTTAGATGTAACTTTCAAATATGAACTTCGTGGCCAATCCAAAAAGGAAATCCTCCCACTTCTATTTGATAAGATGAATTCAAATTTAAGCCCTCTTCACTGGGGGAACAAAGAACCTCTAGTGTCATAGAGTCCTGAAGTCCAATGAAAGTCACGAGTCTAAACTAGAATAGTGCGATCTCCCAGATGCATCCCTCTTAAAGCAGGGTTAATTAGAAAAGTTCTCTGTCTCATTTACCTGAGTAGTGGCGATGGTTGGCAGGAGTGCGGGAGCCTGCAGAAGATAGACGCATCCCCTTGGAGCTGTAGTTATAAGCCATGCTAAGTTGTTAATATGAGTGCTGGGCACTGAACTCTAGCCTTCTGCAAGAGTAGAATGGACTCTTAACCACTGAGCCATCTCTACAGACCACTTCACTCTCTTTATGTGGGTGCTGGGTATCCAAACTCAGATCCTCATACCTGCATGGCAAGCACCCTACCGGTCCAGCCATCTCCCCGCCCTCCAATTCTAAGGATTCTGTTGGAGTTCTTAGGTCTCTCATGTATAGAATCATATCATCTGCAAATAAGAATATTTCAATTTCTCCCTTTCTTATTTGTATTGCCTTTTTTATTTCTCTTGTCTTACAGCCCTAGCTAAAACTCCCAACACTATATTAAAAGTGGAGAACATAAACAACCTTGTCTGTTTTAGTAGAAATTAGGCGTATCTTTAAAAAAGTAACTATAATTTATATTGTAGTTAAATTTCAATGTTTATTGTAAGTGTTTTATAAAACACATATGATTTTTATGGAGCTGGAAAGGTAGCTCAGCAGTTAAGAACATCAGCTACTCCTTCATAGGACCAGAGTTTGGTTCTCAGCCTCTGTGTTGGGCAGCTTAAAACCGCCTGAAACTCCAGCTCCAGGGCATCTGACATCCTCTTCTGGCCCCCCTCTGCACCTGCACACATATGGCGTACACTCACTCACAAAGACACACTTAAATATAAATAAAAATACACCTAAGCAATTTCCGTTCGTTTTTTTGTGTAATTTGAGATCCTGTTGAGCTCACATATTAGTTCTAGAAACTGTTCTTGGGATTTCCAACATAAACAAAAATGCCATTTGCCTTTGGAGGCAGCTTCGTTTTCTTTTCTTATTTAAATTTTATGTACATACTTTTAATTTCTTTTTCTTGTCTTATTGCAGTGGACTGGACTCCTATCGTGCTACGAGTAGCGGAGTACATATTTTTACTTCTAATTTTAGGGGAAGTATAGGTTGTAACTATTTTTTATTAAATTAGGGACACTTTCCTCTGTTCATATATTTTAAATTTTATAGTTATATATTATAAACTATATCTTATAGTTTTATATATAATATATGTAATATTAGTTTTATATTTTGTCAAATGCTCTTCTGTGTTAGTTGATATGATTGTGTGTGATTTTAGCCTCTCAAGTCCATCAATGAAGTTAATGTGTTGATTCTTTAATACTGATAATATCAATCCAGCTGGGCCCTCCCCCATCACTAATTAAGAAAATGCCCTATGGGTTTGCTTATAGCTCCATCTTATGGGAGCATTTTCTTAACTGAGGCTCCTTCCTCTCTGATGACTCCATAGATAAAAAAACGTCTACACTGGGGCTTGAGAGATGGCTCAGAGTTTAAGAACACTTGTGCTTACAAGACATGGCTTCAGTTCCCAGCACCCACAAGGTGGCTCACAACCAAGCTGCTGCCTTCAACACTCAAACCTAACAATTCTTAGAAATGTTCTTCCTTTTGACATAGATGCTGTTATTTCTGTTTCATTTATTTTGTGAATCCACTTCTGAGAAAAACTATGTCCGGATTATTTCTTTAAGAATAATAATTTAATTTAACGAAAAACGTTTTATTTTTCGCTTACCATTAAAATAAGTACAGTGTCTGCAATATAGTAGAAAGTTTTCAGTTTTTCTTCTTTCTTTTTATCAATTGTTTAGTATTCGATATTCCTAGGTTGTCCATGGTGACATTTATAGTGGCCATTTATTTTTAGAAGGGTCCATCTATTTTATGTATATGAATGTTTTGTCTGCATGAACATATATGTACTAAGTTTGTGGCTGGCTGGTACCTTTTAACTAGTGAGTGTGCCATCTCTCCAAGAGCTGAGCAGAGCATTTTAAAGGTATGGGGCGGTGAAACGGGTGGGCTAAGCACAGAAATAAAGCCACTATTCAGAGCCTGATCGGCTCACCCTGCCTCAAGTATCTCGCTCCCTCCCTAGAGCCCGCCCATTTCTGCACGCTTGTCCTTTGACTCCGCCCACCCACCTCCTTCGCCTACACCCTTCAACACGCGGGATTTCCGGTCTTCCTATCGCGAGATCTCCCTGGTGGTGGTGTGGCGCTGTGGGAACTGAAGGTGCGTCCCGGCCAGCAGGTTGCCGGCTGTTCGTGTCTTTTGCCCTGTCACGTAAGTGCTGGTAGGCTCTCGGGGGAGATCCGGCTCCTGCGCCAGCAGTGGCCAGAGCGGGGAGCGGGTCCGCACTGTACCTAGGCCGCGAGCTGCCCGCGTGGGCGCTAGTGCGTGGGTGCAGGGCAGAGGCCGGCTGCACGCGGGGAGGCGACGCTGAGGCGGGCGGAAGGGCGGCGCGGGGCGGTGGCTCACGGACCCGGGTCTTGCGTGTCGGACGCCTGCCTCTGATGCTCAGGAGACTCGACCTGATCATAGTCTCTCTGCTCCTTCCTCCCCTTAATAGGCCCCGAACCATGGAGTACATGACAGAATCTGTTGACCGCAGCCCGGGACACATGTGAGTTGCGAGCCCTCCTTGAGCCTTTAATGTTTCCGGATCGTAAAAAACTTACTGAGAACAATTGGGAAAAACTGTTAAGTCTTGATCCCGTAGGAAGTGTCATCCAAGAATGGTTCTTACCAGACGTCCTTCTAGAGAGACACGGCTCCATGTAGTCCACAAGTGGACATGTTAGTTTGTCCCTCAGGTCCTCTGTCATACTAGCCACACGGTGCTCAGTGCCCCTGTGCAGCTAGTGGCTACCACTGGGAGATCATTACAGTTTTCTTTGGGCAACCGTGGGTCACAGTGACAGAGGTTCACAGACTTTTCGTTCACAGATTTTTGAAATCTACTTTCTATGGACTCCTGTTAAGTAGGCCTGGAATCCACTCTGTAGCCAAAGCTGACCTTGAGGGCCTGTTCCTTCAGCCTTAGCCTCCCAAGTGCTGCAATTGTGTCAAACCTGCTTCACAAAAACTTTCTGCCTCCAGTGCACCGGAGTTATACTCCTGTAGTCGTAGAGCATCAGGAGGCATAGATGCTCTTCTGGTCCTGTATTTTAGTCTATGTTTCTTTTTAAAACTAATTTTTTAACATAAAATGCTGGGCTTCATTATGTTTTCATGTGTATATGAGGGTCCATATGTTTAACATTGTACAGTGTTCAAATTTACCCTACCACTGTCCTGCCCTATTTCCCCTACCCTTCACTGACCTCTTTCCTTTCCTTAATAATCTCCTCTCTGTTTTCATGTTATGCGTACATTTTCCTTTACTGTCCATTGTGGGTCCTAGTAAATGGGACCTTCACATCGTACAGCTAGTGCGCAGAACGAAAAGGGCACCAACTAGCCCAGTCTGATGTGTCCTAAGACTGAGGAGAAACTGATCTTACATATACTGTTTGTTTCTTTTGGTGGTTTCTTTTTGCTTTTGAGACAGTCTTACCATGATAAGTCTGGCTTTCCAGAAACTCGTAGAGGTCTGCCTGCCTCTGCCTCCCAAGTGCTGAGTAAAGAGAGATCTGCACTGTCACGCACACCTGGCTGTCTTACATACTGTTGAAATGGAATGCACTTTAGTTTTTTTGCTATCGATGTTTTACTATTTGCATTGCTAATTATTTTTCTTAGTTTTCCAGTTTTAAAGAAGGGATGATGAGGGGCTAGAACATTCTTATCATTCCGTGAAGTTCATTTGCATGGCAAAGTTGCACAGTGCTATGTTTAAGCATTTTCAGAATTTGTAGCCCTTTGATTTTTGCTGATGTTCCAGGGTTCTTCACTCTGTCTTTACAGTTGCCTTTTTCTGCCTTTTTTTCCTCTTTGAGACAGGATCTCATGAATCTCTGGCTGGCTTGGGACTCACATATCTATGTGATTCCTGATAGTTAAGAGGAAATAGATTTCCTTTCACACTCAGCTTGTCTTTTAAAAACAAACAAACAAACAAACAAGCTAGTATATTTTATGTGTGTGCTTGAGTGTGTATGTGTGTGTACCAAGTGCATGCAGAAGGCCATGGAGATGAGAAGAGGGGTAGATTCTCCTGGAACTGGAGTTAGGGATGGTTGTGAGCTGGAAATTGACCCCTGTTTGCATGAGGTGGAAGTGCTTTTACCCATTGACCGCCCCCTCCTTTAAACAGTAGAATCTTGTAGGTTTTGGTTTGGTAGGTTTTTTTTCTTTACTACTAAATTTATAAAATCTAACTGGAAAAAAATTATGCTTTATTTTCTCAAGCTTGTGCTGTGAATGTGGTGTCCCAATTAGTCCAAATCCTGCCAATATTTGTGTGGCCTGTTTACGAAGTAAAGTTGACATCAGCCAAGGTGTTCCAAAGCAGGTCTCCATTTCTTTCTGCAAACAATGTCAAAGGTACGGTACATTACTTGCTTAGCTTCCTTCAGTGGTCTTCATACAGAGAGCCTCTGTGGCATGCTGAGACTACAGCGAAGTACACAGAGTGAAACATGGGCTGTTGAGATTTAAGTTTTACCTGGTTGATGTTATTAGGGATTTAATAATTTGCAGTTTCATACTGTGCTTTCTACTGTCCTACTAATCTGGTAAGGATAGTAAAGTATTTGTATAAGGAAGTGTATATACTGACTCTGACAGTGGAAGATGCCTTGGAAGAGCTGATGTTTCATTCCTTGCTGAGTTTCATTTCTTTCGTTGTTGGCATAAGCCATTTACATCTATCAATATGTCTATTGAGAGACATAAGCTTTGCCAATGACTATAAAAATTATATGCTTGTGGCTTCCCAGATAGGTTTAGAACTTGCTTTGTGAATGTGGAGATTGTGGACCTGTGTAAGAATTCAAAATGTATTTTCCCAAATCTTTGTGCATATATATATGCCCATGAATTTAGTGCACTATTTTAGGGAGTTTATACTGTGTGAGTCTGGTAAGTATGAGGCTTTTGGTTGTTACAAATATTTATTATTAAATAAATGGTGGGGTTTAAAAAGTATTAGAAAAAGCAGGATTTCTAATATTTTTTGAATCTCCTATCAACTAGTTTTCTGTTATGCTTGAGTTTCACTTTTCTGATGAGAATTAAGGGTTTTTATTAGATGATAAATAGTATTTGAAACACCCTTTGAAAATACTTACAAATGGTTTTTATTGAACAAGAAAATCGAAACAAAATCAGAGCATGTAGCCATTTAATAACTATGTCAAGAAAGCATTTACATAAATCACGTGAAAGTATTTAACGAGCATCATTAACTGCGTGTACTAGACCTTGGAAGACTGGGTTAAAAAATTCTTAATTTATAGAAAGGATTTCTATTTTACTTTAATGAGGTTTAGTTAATTTAGTTTTTTTCAAGACAAAATTTCTCTATAGCCCTGGATATCCTGGATCTTGCTCTGTAGACCAGGCTGGCCTGGAACTCAGAGTTTGTCTCAGCTTCCCAAGTGCCGGGATTAAAGGTGTGTACCACCATGCTTGGTTTACTGAGGCTTATTTTGAAAACTTGTGTTTTTCAGCTTAAAAATTGAAATGAAACTTGATGACTAAATTTTTGATATACAGTTCTGTGTGTACTAATTTTCTGGTTTTGTGTGAGAAAAACATTTCTCAAAGATTTTAGAAGTATAAAATAATTTTAGTGTTATTGAGATAATTCTTACCTTCAAAGAAATTTTGGAAATATTGCCATCTTTAGTGGAATTTTTTTAAAAAAATAAGTCTTTAATTATGTATGTGTAGCTATGTGTACATTTAGTGTCCCTGAAGGCCAGGGGCATTGAATCCCCTTAGAGCTAGAGTTACAGACATTGTGAGCTGCCTGACAATGAGTGCTAGGAACCCAACTTGAGTCCTCTTAACTACTGAGCCATCTCTCAAGCCTTCTCTACTGGAATATTCTACGTATTTATTTATGTAGAACACTTCGGTATTTACTTTGTATGTATGTGCACTTTGCATATGGTGGTCACAGGACATACTAGTTTTGAACTAGAGACAGTGGTCTCATGGGATTTTAATCTCTTTGGGTTAAAGCTCTAGAGTAGCCTTGAGTATTACTCCTGTTTAATAATCAGCATCATTTATGCCTATCAATGAAAATTGCTGTTTTTTTTTTTTTTTTTTCTGAAAAGTGGCAGGCTTTAGAATGTTATCTTCTTTCAGATATTTTCAGCCACCAGCATCATGGGTACAGTGTGCTTTAGAATCCAGGGAACTTCTTGCTTTGTGTTTGAAAAAAATTAAAGCTCCTCTGAGTAAGGTAGGTCAATAGTTAAAATTGCTATACTTTTTCACTGAAACACTTATTTTCAGAAAATCCTTTGCTGTGGGTTTTGCTTTGTTATGGGTGACTGTTGTTTGTTTTTTCTCTTACGTTCTTTTCCATTTGTTTTTTTTTGGGGCTGGAAATTGAACCAAAGGTCTTTGCTATAAATTTTCAGATACTCTACCACTGAGCCATTTTAATATACAAAGACACACACTCTTAATTTTTATATTGACCTTTGTTAAGCAGTAGTATTTTTATTTTATTAGAAAAATTTGTTGATATTTTTAAATTTTATTGTTGTGGATGCTTTGTCTGCATATATGCCTGTGTGCAGTGGCAGAAGAGGGCGTTTGGTCTCCTGGAACTGGAGTTAGAGATGATTGTGATCTGATTTGTGGGTGCTGGAACTCAAACTTGGGCTCCTAGAAGAACAGCAAGTGCTCTTACCCTCTGAGCCATCTCTCCAGCCCAGGAGTATTATTTTTAAGTTCTGAAATCTTTCAAGTTATTGATCATCTGGCCCTTGGATTTCTAATTGCCTGGAGGGAAGCAGTGCAGTCGGTCAGGATGGCTAGAGAGGGAAAGGAATGCTCCATTGATTTTTTTTTTTTTAAACAGTTCTATTGTAAGTAGAGAACATAGTAAGAGGATTTTAGGATTTTAGAATGTTAAATAGATACAGAAGAGACTGAAAACTATATGGAAATAGGACTGTAGGAAATGAGAGGGAGACTGAGGTATCTGGAATGAAGGGTGAAGGACTCTATAAAGTTGGCAATTGCTTCTCTAAGAGCTAGTGTGCCGAGCCTGTTAGGAATTCCGGAGTGGACGTCAGGGTGTTGACATCCTGCAGACGGTTCGAGGCTCTAGGAGAGTAGGCAGACGTCCTCAGTGCTCTGTACATCTGTACATTCCCAGCTAACTCCTGCTCACACTAACTGGGGCCGTGGGGTCGGGGGTAGGGAAGGGTGCTTAGGAACTGCTTATGATTCTGACTTAATTTCTTAACTACTGCAATTTGGTGTAGCTCGCTCAGTCATATTGGGTGGGTTTTATTCTTGAGTACTGCATCTTCCTTGGCTAGTCTTGTTCTCACCAGATAGTATTTGATACAAATATAGTCTGTTTGTTCACACTTTTCAATCTGATATTTAACAGATTTTTCTGTGTACCTCCAGACCAGTATCATACTATCTACGTATGTATGTCATAGATGCCAGGAAGAGCTTCTTCCATTTAATCTGTTGCTAATAAATTATATTACCTAGCTACTTTAGCTAGATACTTGGGTATTGTACCAGTGTATATTCTCTTCCTCTTTTTACTACATAGGTATTCAAATTAGAATTAACCTTTTTTCTTTTTTCTTTTTTTTTTTCTTTTCTTTTTTTCGGAGCTGGGCACTGAACCCATGGCCTTGAGCTCGCTAGGCAAGCGCTCTACCACTGAGCTAAATCCCCAATCCTAGAATTAACCTTTTAAGTAGCTCTTGCTTTGCTTATTTCTGGTTCCTCTTAGTTCGGGTTCCTACTTTGATTATTACAAAGCCTCCATTCTTGTTCTCGGTCTCTTTGTTAAAGCTTTCACTCTAGCCTTACTGCATTAAGTTTAGTGTATCAAGAATAGCAAGCTGTTTTTAGTTCCTGATCTAGCAGTATTGCAATTATGTAGTCAGTACGTCAACATTTCCCAAAAGAATGTTCAGCCCCCTACCCATAGACGGGGTTTCTCTGTGTAACCCTGAAACTCATTCTGTAATCTTTTGCCTGCATGTATGTCTGTGTGAAAGTGTCAGATCCCCCGGTTTTGGAGTTACTGACAAACAGAAGTGAGCTAGGGATTGAACCCAGGTCCTCAGAAAGAACAGCCAGTGCTTGTATCCACTGAGCTATTTTTCTGTCCTCTAAATGTCCATTCTTAAAAGGAAAAAATAAATAAAGAAGCCACAGACTAATGTAGAAAGGTATTAACTTGAACAGAAGCTTTTTGTCTGTGTGGTTTTTCTTTTGGGCAGTAAAGACACGGGTTCATTTTATGAAAATGTATATTCTGTTTGAAAAGCAGTCTTTTTTTCTTTAAATAATTTTTTCCCTCTAAAAACTACTCTTAATTCCTGCTTGAATCACTAGTACAGTCATTGGGTTGCCTTTTCATTTGCTGCTATTGTTGCCATGAATTTAGTGATTTATAGTGATGAATTGTAATGATGTTAATCACCTGTCCTTTCAAAGATCTTATGGTCTGTTTATTTTTTTCCTTTATTACATCCTGACAAATTTTCCTCCTTTTGTTCCTCCCAATCCCTGCCACCTCCCTTTTTTCCCCAATCCACTCCTCCTCCATTTCCTTTCAGAAAAGAGCAGGCTTCCCATGGATGTCATCAGAATAGAATAGAATAACAAGATACAGTAATAATAGGCACAGACTCCATCAAGGCTGGGCAAAGTAACCCAGTAGGAAAAGGGTCTCAAGAATAGGCAGAAAGGCTAGAGACACTTCATAATCCCACCTTAGTTCCACAGAAACATCAGGCTGACAACCATAAGATAGATGTATGCAGAGGACCTAGTGCAGACCCATGCAGGCTCCATGATAGCTGCTTGAGTCTGTGTGAGCCCTTGTGAGCCTGCGTAGTTGATTCTGTGGGCCATGCTCTCCTGGTTTCTTCCATTCCTCTGGCTCTTCCTGCCCCTTTTCCAAGGGGTTCCCTGAGCTCCAAGACAGGGACCCAGTGGATCTCCAATTTTGGCTTGCTCTCTGCCTAATATTTGGCTGTGGGTCTCTGCATCTAGTCTCATTAACTGCTGGTGGAAACCTCTCTAATGTGAGTCAGTTTATTAATGAGATATTTAGTCAATTTTCCATCCCGCAAGTGGGGCTTACCTTTCTTTTTCCCTCTATTATTAAAGGTTCGGCTTGTTGACGCAGGCTTTGTTTGGACTGAGCCTCATTCCAAGAGACTTAAAGTTAAATTGACAATTCAGAAAGAGGTAAGCTGTTCATTTTTTCTAAACATGGGTACAGTGCAAGTAGTGAGAATGAGGGACTAGTGTTAAATTATTTTATGGACTAAATGGCTAAAAAGGAAGAATAAAATCTTAACCTTAGTCTTTTGTTATCTTTTGGTCATCTGACACGATTAGGTAACTAGTAGCTACAGTTGCTCAGAATTAGTGTGTTCAGTAGTTTCTTTAAGTTTTGTTTTTGTTTAAGGTAGGTTCTCACTAGGTAGTTCTTGGTGGCCTAGAGCTTACTTAGTAGGCTAAGCTGGTTTCGAACTCAGAGAGATCCTCCTGCCTTTACATCTGAGTGCTGGCATAAAGGTGGTATTCACCATCATGCTTAACCCTTGTTTGTTTTTTTTATTACCCATTCTTCTTTCTCTTCACCCATTTATATTCTTCTAAAAGTGAACTCTGTGTGTCACATAGACATACATGTATACATACACATCATATACAGATGTATACAACTTAAAAAATTGTTTTTAGATTTAGTTCTCAAACTCAGTAGATAGTTGAGAGTGATTTTGAATTTTTGATAATCCTGCTTCTACTTCCCAAGTGTTAGAATTATAGGTGTGTGGGAGCATGCCTGGTTATATGTGGTGGTGGGAATCAAATCCAAAGCTTCAAGCATGAGAGACAAGCACTGTGCAATCAAACCACATTCCTATGCCACATTATTAAAAGAATATGTTCACAACCACTTTTTCATGAGGTAGACTTAAAAAGGTCCTCTAATCATTGGAATTCCACGAGTGTGCCTTTCTTAAAACAGTGTAGACTCTGGGGGACATGGCTCGGTACAGTGCTTGATCAACATGCATGAGGTCCCATATTTAATCCTTGGTTATGCTCTTCCCACCCCCTTCCCCAATTATGTAGTACAACTTAGTTTTATAATTTGACTTTTACTTATTGATGTTCTTAATGTATTTATAAAGCATTTTAAATTACTTTTTTTATGAAAGAAAATATTAACTGTTGAACAACCAGGAGTGATGGAGTGCAATCCCTTTCTTTTCCAGGTGATGAATGGTGCTATCCTGCAGCAAGTGTTTGTGGTGGATTATGTTGTTCAGTCCCAAATGTGTGGAGACTGCCATAGAGTAGAAGCTAAGGATTTCTGGAAGGCTGTGATCCAAGTCAGGCAGAAGGTACTGAAAACAGATGAATGAATCCCGAATCTTGAATTTTATCACTGTCCATTTTCTTTTTTTTTTTTTTTTTTAAGATTTTGTTTATTTCATGTATATGAATACACTGTAGCTGTCTTCAGACACACCAGAAGAGGGCATCGGATCCCTGTTACAGATGGTTGTGAGCCACCATGTGGTTGCTGGGATTTGAACTCAGGACCTCTGGAAGAGCAGTCAGTGCTCTTAACCGCTGAGCCATCTCTCCAGCCCCACTGTCCATTTTCAAGAGCCGATAAATCTTCTCAGTTCCCTAAGTCCTTTAGGGTCTTGGAATATTAAACTTTAGAACTACATTAAAACTATCTTATGTTTTAGTTAATTTTTAAAGGATTTTTTGTTTGAAGAATCAGTGTGTTATATCAGTAGATGATATATATATATTTATACTATACTAGTGCTTTTTCGGCATGTAATTTATTGATTTTATGGATATTTAGACTCTGCACAAGAAAACATTCTACTATCTGGAACAGTTAATTCTGAAATATGGAATGCATCAGAATACTCTGCGTATCAAGGAGATTCATGGTGAGTTCAAATTTAAAAGAATCTGAAACAGCATCAACATTTTCTTTTAATTATTCAAAATTATCTTTCTCAGAAGTTGAAATGGTTGCAAAAATTCTTTAAAAAATTCATACAAATGTGTGTGTAAGGTGAAAGCAACTTTAATTTCCTGTCTGCACTGTCCACTGAGTGACTGTATAACCAGCTACTCTGACCTCTGTTGGCTGACGTAAACTCACATGCCGTTAGTGCAGTGCAGATCTAGAACTGTCCCGTGTCTTCCCTACACTCTTCCGCCTCTGCCCTTGATGTTCTTCTATCCCACTTCACTTACTAAGCGTTTAGTTTATGATAAACTTCATTCTTTGTGCTTGGACTAGAATGATACACTAATATTAATTCTTGCTTTCTATGTGTTGCTTATTTTGATAAATAATAAGCCAAATGACTCCATTAATGTGTTGTAAAATACTACAAGAAATTCATCAGAACCTTGTTTCATATGGGGAAAATTACTCTAATTAGAAATACTGTTTCTTTGTATCTTATATACCGAGTATTGTGATAAATAGAATTCATTTTGAAGTCAGTAAATAAAGAGGAATGAACAAATAGTGAATATCTGAATAGAATTTTAAAACTTGAAAATGTCATAATGGCTTATAAGTTTTGCCTCATTTTCTGTCTTTTGCTTTGTGGTAGGACTTGGCATGCAGGCTTTGCATGACTGCCACTGAGTGACACTACAGGCCAGTAGCAGTCACTGTAGATGCAGCATATCTATATATGTTTGATAGGGAAATTAATAACTTAGAATACAAGTATTTTAAAGCAAACACAAGACCTGCTAACAGTAGGTTTTGGATGTTGCTTGTTACTGTTAGATGAGTTGTTTTCCTAAGTCACATTTTAAAATACAGATTTACTGGTGGTGACTGTCCTTGAAGAAATGACCAAATTCCTTAAATGAGAAAAGTAGTTATTGGAGAAATTTATGCCTCTAGGTTGAGTGTATTACTGGTAGGCATGGGGTTGTCTCCATCATGAAAGATAGCTTAGTAATGTCTTGTGTATTAGTTTGTTTATTGGCTAATACCCAGGCAAAAGTGTGTTGATAAAGAAACTAAGCTGGGTGGTCCTGCATGCCTGTAGTCTTGACACTTGGGGGTTGGAGGCAGGAGGAACAAGCATTTGAAGGTCATCCTCTGTATAAGCAACATATGTCTGCGCAACATAAGAGTCTGTTTTGTGAAAGAAAAAAAAGAAGTATGAGACAGGGAACACATTTGTATTCTAGCTAAAGACCATGGTAGAAATTATTCCCACAGAATGCTTTGTTGTCAGAAGACTGGGTACATTTTAAAATTACTGCCAAACCCCAACACTGCAGGTATAAAAACCCTTCTTTCAACTAAAGTCTGTTTTCTTTACTAATTTAGTTGTACTTTTGTAACTCAAACAAAAATAATAATTGGAGCTGGAGAGATGACTCAGCAGGTAAGAGCTGGTGGTTCTTTTAGAGGACTGAGTTTGGTTGCAAACCCTTGTTTTCAGTGGTTCAAAATCCACCTGTAATTACAAGCTCCAGGGAGTCTAATGCTTTCTTTATCCTATTGGTACCTTACATACCTGTGCGCATGTGTGCGCGCGCACACACACACACACAAATAGAAACAAAGGGTGTATTTAAGAATCTAAAAATTCAAAGTATGTGTAAATAAACAGACCCTCCTGTACTTTGCCTTTATCCATGTGCCATCTCTAAAGATAATGTAATTCCTTAAAACAAAATATACTCTGAAAGTTCTAAGTAGTTGTCCTCATGTAGTGTTTCATTACTTTGATTTTTCTTTAACACATTTGGAAAAATTACCAATAATGCATATAGTTCCATTTAATTATTTTTAATTGCTGTCTGATAGTCCTTAGTCACTGGATATATAAATTGATTTATAATTGATATCAATTTGAATGGACTTCTAGTTATTTTTTACCCAGAATAGCATTGAATAATTATTCATATGTTCGTCTTTGTGCATGTATAATAGTTTTTCTTGGGAATTGATTGAATTGGAATGACTGCACAAAGAGAATCCAAATATAAATTTTGATGTCCCACAACAGTGCAAGTATACTTTCCCAGCACTAGTAAGCTTTCATTTGTCTAGATGTTTGCTGGTAATGGTTAAGAGAGTTACAAAGTTTGTCTTTTATTTTTCTTCAGTGTTATTAACTGTGCTTTTGAAGAACTTGTCCATTAAGCTATTTAGTTAGGCACTTCCTAGGCATAAGTCATTTCATTTCTTTTTAAGACATTGATCTCTTTCACATAGTTCTCCTATTTAATAATAATTTTTCATTACATTTATTTATGTATTTTTGTTTGTTCGGCCATATGCCATACTGTGGAATTTAGGAAACATCTGTCATCTTCAGGCATCTTTTGACCTCTGTCTTTGAGGCTATACTTATAGGTAGAAGTGCTGAGTTATATGGAATATTTATATTGATGGTTATGTTTGAGAAACCATATTTTCAAATGGCTGTGGTCTTTATATTCCTGACAGAAGTGTTGAAAGGTCCCAGATTCTGTCCTTTAATTGCTTGTTTATAGACATTGTAGAGGGGAGTCTGTAGTGATATCTTCCTGTGGCTTTTCCATTTCACTAAAGACTAATGATATGAGGCATATTCTACATATAAATTTATTGCCTATGTGATTTGCAGTATTTTCTCCTAGACTGTCTTCCTTTTCTAAATGTTGTTATTTTCTATTGTAAATACTTATTTCTTGTTTTCTTTTAAAATATATTTTCGACATGTATGAATGTCTTGCCTGCATGTATGTAAATGCAACATGTGTGTGTAGTGCCCACAGAGGCCAGAGGAAGACATTAGATGCTTCCTGGAATTGGACAGATGCTCCCTGGAATTAGAGTTACAGAGGGCTGTGAGCTGCCATATTGGTGCTAGAAACTGAACCAAAGTCCTCTGCAAGAGCCTCTTAAACTGCTTAGACATCTCTCCAGCCCCAGTTTTCAAGTTTGATGAGGTTCAGTTGTTGGGTAACAAGTTTTCCCCGGGGCTGGGAGGTGCAACGCATACATCTACTCACCCCAGATAGGGATTCCACTATGGACCAAAAGTTATGTCCACCACCAAAATTCAACTTGTTGAAGCGGTATGTTTTATTGGGGTTACTGACAGGAGTAGAAACTACTCAAAGTCAGCTGCATCACCAAAGCTCTCAACATGTGTGACAGCTCAAAAAGCTGGGAACCAGGACCATACTGTACACACAGGCCACTCAGCAGGTTGAAGAGTGTTCTTTCTAAGTGACTCATCTGGTCTAAACCTCTTCTAGGCACTTAAGGTTACAAAGGTATCCTATGTTTTATGTGCTTTACAATTTTAACTCATAGATCCTCACTCTTGAATTGATGTGAAGTGCCTAAATTCATCTCTTTTGGGACTGAAGAAATTATTCTTTCTCTATTAAAAAATGCCATTAATTGCTAAGTTCTGTTGATTAAATATCATAGCCTATTTCTGCAATCTCAAGTTTGCATGAGCTTATTATTTTATGCTAGTTCCATACTGTCTTAATTTTATGTCTAGAAATGTTAAGTCCTATGAATTTGTTTATTTTCCTTGGTATTGTTATACCTACTATGGGTAAATGAAGTTCTTATTTAGGTCTCATAAGTCCTTAGCAGTAGGTTTGTACTTGAGTGTTCCTTTGTTGATAGTGTTAAATGATTCTGCACTGAGATAGATATTGTTATCAATGACTGCTTTGTTCAGTCTCAGTATGTAATTTTTTCATGCATGTGATTTTAGTCATTTTTCTTGGCAGGTTTCATTTATTTCATTTATTACATAAGGTATTCTTTTTCTCTCTTGGCCTTGAATTTTGTTCTTGTGAATTAGTACGAATCTTGTTTTCATTTGTTAACATTTATTTTATTTGATTTTCATCTGCCTTTTTGCCAAAGAAGTCTTAATTGATATTCCTAAACTGTTTAGGCTATAATATTTTCTAATAGTATTGTGATGTGGTCCTGAAGAGGAAAACTCTTCAGAACTGTTTTTAATATTTTTTTAGATGGTCTGGATTTTTATTATTCTTCAAAACAGCATGCTCAGAAGATGGTGGAGTTTCTTCAGGGTACAGTTCCCTGTAGGTATGTTGTAAACCTAAATTTGTAAGTCCAAGGATATGGGAATAGGAAATATATAGGTCACACCTGTTCTTCAGTTTAGATAACTTACTTTGTTACAATAAAAATTTTAGTATGCACATTTAAACAATCATGAAATATTGAGTAGTCCATTTTATATTCTATTGATAATGTTTTTTTCTTAATAGATACAAATCATCACAAAGATTGATCTCCCAGGATATTCATAGTAACACATACAATTACAAGAGTACTTTTTCTGTGGAAATTGTTCCAATATGCAAGGTACTTCTTTTCATGTAATTAACTCTTATCTATAAGAGAATAATTTATTGGTTATAATTTATTGCTCCTGGTTTCCTATTGGCTGACTAAACAATAATAACTTCTTTCAATGACTTCTGACATGTTTAATTTTGTTAAAGATTCAAAATATATGTTTATAACTATGAATTGGAATGTCCTTTATTTCGGTGTATTATGGTGAAAAGATTGGACTGGTGAGATGGGTCAGTTCTTATAAAGTGCTTGGCATGCTAGCCTGACAAATTAAGTTGGATCCTTTGAACTCATGTTGTTAAAGGAGGAGAGAACCAACTCCATAAAGTTTTCCTCTGATATCAGCATGTACACCTTCATGGACATGCATTTACTTACATACACACACATACACAGAGAGAGAGAGAGAGAGAGAGAGAGAGAGAGAGAGAGAGAGAGAGAGAGAGGGGCAGGCAGGCAGACAGATAGACAGACAGACAGACAGACAGACTGTTAAAGGTGGCCAGCTTTGATACCACAGGGTAAACTGAGTTTGGCATCGAGTTGTGGCGTAGGCGATTTGGGTCAATACTGAAAGCATTTGACTCAACTCACCTGGGAAGAAGGGGGCGGCTGCCTATGGCAGCCAGTGTTTAGAGAAAAAGAAAAGGGGGAAATTAAACATAAACACACACAGAGTGGTTGAAGTAAAGGCAGGCTCCAGCATTTTATTTTTTCTCTTAATCTTTTTCATATCCCCCTTTTTTTATGATATTTTTTCTTTTACTCAACATTTTCATCATTTCATTTGAACACAAAACAACTATAAAATTGTTGATGATACTCCAACATTCTGCTTATCATACTAGGTATGCATATTTCATTTTGAGCGAGTCACATTTTCTATACTCAGAAGCTTCCTGTGGCTAATACCTGCCATCTTGCTCAACATGTAGATTTTTCAAGAAATCTTCTGAAGGCTGAATATTTGCAAAGGCAAAGAAATATTGTTATTTTTGTTGTGATCTGAGAGCTTGCAGATGCTCTTGGGTGTAGATGAATGGCCAGAAGTAGGAGTGAGTGGTAAGCCTGCTTCATACCCCTTAAGACAAAGTTTTCTGTGTAAGAAAATTACCTCATAACCACAAGTTACACATTATTTTAAAAACAATCACTGCAAAAACATATTTTTTAAAAACAGATTTAAATTGTCACATGAGGAAATTACAACAGGATTGTTGAGTTATGTTTTTTTTTTTTGAAGCTTATATCAAACTAAACAGTTCTTGTCTATCTATCTATAAGCTCATTGTAATCCAAAAAGCAGTAATTGTTTTGTCATAGATTAACAAAGTTTAAGCAGGCCAAAGTTTCTTTATGCTATGGAACAGGTCACCTATTTTCGACGTCTTGGTCAGCTAGACTGGCTAATCATCTGTTCTGTGTTCTTACACTCATTCTAGGATTGCTTATTCTTTATTCATAACCTTTCTATTTCATGAACACTCCTAAAACCACAAGACCCAGGGACTCAGGCCCAGCCTAGAGCGGATGCTTTCTTTGCTCATCAACCCTGTCCCACGCCTATTTTTCTCACCTCTACAATTGTGTGCTTGTAGTGCATGAACACTCACTGTGCTCCTTTCTCTAACTCATGCAGCTCTTGCCATTCTGTGAGGAAGAGGCACATTTCAGTCTTGATTCTGACTTTAAACTTTATTAACTATCCTAACTTGCCAAGATTATTTATATTAAGATTAATTTCCTAAAATTACTTATTAGGAATTCCATAAAATCATTAATTCATCTAAACAGCAGTATCTCAAGAACTTTCATCCTCATATTGATCTGCAGGAAACTTGCCCAACAAGTTGCTCTCTCCCAGGAAGTAATCACACCAGGCTACAGGCTGTGAGGGTCCACTCACACCAAGCCAAATAAATGAGGAGTGTGACAGTGACAAACCTGAAGAGCACATTAGTAGCAAGAAGCAGTCCAGGGATGAAGTCTCTAGGGCCATACCTTTCCAGAGTGCACCCATTGTAGCCTAGCAAGTGTCTCCAGGGAGCTCACATGCCCACTGTAGCACACCCTACATGGTACCCACCAACACACACACACACACACACACACACACACACACACACACACACACTAAATTAGCAAAACCAAGAGTATTGTAAAATCTTATAATCCACTTTTATCAAATATTGGAATCCTATTGAACATATAATATCATGAGCTTTTCACATTATAAGGAATGATAGTTAAAAGTTAGTAAGCCATTTTGGAATATGTGTGGGTAAGAGTTTTGTATATGTAAGAGAAATGTATATGAATCTTAGAAAGTTTAGATAAATGATTTGTCCAAAGTTACATAACCACAAAATCATGAAGCCACTCTTTGTCCCTAGGTCTGTGACTCTAGGTCTGTACCTAGCCTTGAGATTGTTAATACTAAAATAACATAGTACAGTGCCAAGGACAAAAATGACAGCTTAAAATAGGGTTGGCAGGCTTCCTGCAATAGTATTTCTGTTAGTAAATGTTTGTGCTTTCAGTTCATATCTTAAGTGCAGCTGTGAACTCTGCTGTTTACATGGGTAGTGGTGGATGATAACATGAAAACAAATGACACTAGCTGTGTTCTAGCCGAAAGTAGTTATCTGATGACCACCTTTGCCAGTCCTCATTTAAAAACAATAAAAGCCCAGATAATGCACATTTAGGTCTGACAGCATATTTAGACTTTGCATATTAAGTACAATGTAAGGAAGTATAGTATTAAGGCATGTGCACATAATTATGAGTTCCTGCAGATGCTAAACTCCAGGGATGTACAAATCCCTCATAAAATTGTGTAGTATATGTTATAGAATACTTAAACCTAATGTATATGCTATGTAAATGGTTTTTAGTTAATCTGTATTTTTAGGGAAAGCAAAAAGACTACCTGTTTAGTATAGGTGCAGTGCTTAATAAAAAATACTGTGATCCACAGTTGAGTAACCTAATGGGTATGGAGCACCTTGCTATGGAAGGCTGACTACATACGTGTTTGTCTTGGGAGCTCCTGATTCAAAACCAAAAGGTGTTACTGTATAGTCCACTTCAGTGGAAGCCTTGAGTGTGCACAGGTACAGCTTTATGACCAAGATTGTTATTTTTATTTATTTTTTGTTGTTAAGGTCTCGTTCTTAAATCTTTGAAGAATTGGAACTCAGATTCTCTGACTTTGCTTCCCAAGTATGGGATTAGAGGTGTATACCACCATGCCAGCCATTTGTACCTTTCAGTACAGTTAAGAAGCATGCAAGTAACCTTGTTGGGTTGTATAGTAGCTTCCCAGAAAACTGTGGAAGATGTGACGTTTTCAGTCATTAAAATTTGGTCTTTGATTACATACTCAAACATTTAACTATTTAAAGAGAAACTTATTTTCCATTGAAATTCGGTTTTGTGAAGATCAAAAGAAGTCTGTCAGAAGGAGATTTAGGAAGTCACTCATTTCTTAGTGTTATACTGTGATTAGAATATACACTATATTAACATACTGAATGACGTGCAGGTATTCATGTTATAATTAAATTGAAATGAATTTAACAAACACATGGGTGTGGAAGGTTGTTTATAAAAAAGAGTCTTATACACATTACAGGTAAGACAAATGGGCCCATGTTAAGAATGTGTAAAGTGTGTAGAGAAACCGTGAAGCTCTGAGTTGTGATTCTTAATCTGTTGGCCCAAGAATGAAAGATAATGTTGTGGAGCCATGCATGCATCCTATGGGCTGAATCATGAGGCTGGTAATTCTACATACATTCAGACAGACAGTTTGGTTGGGCAAGGAAGATTTTATCAGGTTTATTAATGAGTGTTTATGAGAGGTTGTTAATTTAGAATTAGCCTTATTTTAGATATTATTTCTTTTTGCCTAGGATAATGTTGTCTGTCTGTCACCAAAACTGGCACAGAGCCTTGGAAATATGAACCAGATATGTATTTGTATACGAGTAACTAGTGCCATCCATCTCATAGACCCAAATACCTTACAAGGTAAGGTTTGAAACTAAATTTAGCTTTGGAACAAAATTGTAAGAATTTGGCCTTAGGGTAAACAGTAATCACTCATGGCATTTATGTTGTTTAGTCCCTATCTCTTATTTTTTAAGTGTTTTTTTTGTTTTTGTTTTGACAGTCTCATGTAGCCTAGGCTACCCTTCAATTCTTTTTATATCCATTCAAGGATAACCTCCAGTTCCTGCCCCTCTCCCTTCTACCTCCCCAGTACTGGGATCACAGAGGTGTGCCATGTTACCGAGTTACGTAGTACTAGAGATTGAGCACAAGGCCTGGGGGATACTAGGTATACGTGTTTGTCAATGAGCTGCATCTCCAGTCTCAAAGGTCATTCTTGATAATACTGTTTTGGAAGACTAATAGTAAAAGTTTAGTACTTTAAGATATTAGAATTATAAAGCATTATATTCTTTTTCTTTTAAAGAAACAATTCTGTGAACTTTTAGATAATTCATACTTTTATTCCTTTCATTTTTATGAAAAATTTCAGCTTTATGTAATTTTTGTCACTAAGTTTTCTGACAAATGTTTATGTGCCTGAGCACAAGCATTGGACCCAGAGCCCTGTCTGTGCCTGCTAGGCAGAGACTCTGTTCTTAAATTATATGCCTAACCTGCAAGCATTAGTTTTTAAACAGCTATTTTAAGTTTGGGGATATTTGAGCTGTGATATATTAGGATTCATAGTTTCAATTAGAATTTTAATTTTTTATCATTATTTTGGTTATTTTTAGGATAGCTATATAAACCATTTTTTAAAAAAGGAAGACCGCATGGTGATAGAAGTTTTGGTATTTGTCTCCATCTTTTTTCTTGTTTCTTATAAATTTTCTGTTATTTTGCTATTTTTCAGAAACTTATTGATTATGTCATCAGCTAAAGTCTATTTGCAGTAATAATAACTATCTGCAGAATGCAGAAAAGGGCATTCTGATCTATTACACCAAAGTAGGCTTTGTGTCTTAATCTCAGCAGCGAGGGGGACCAATAACTTTCTGCATAAAATTCCAGCATATGAAATCACCATAAAACTGATTGGATTTGGTCTGTGGTATTCAGATTATAGTAACAAAATAAGATACAAATATTTTTGACACCTGACATTTCCCTTGTGCCATGGAGGTTTGGAGCTCATGTATGGAAATCAGTGATGACTTAGAATGACTTCATTTCTTGTCCTGTTACTTCCTGCTTGTTATCTACATATTTCTGATTAACACAATAGATGACTTGGAGATTTGTCAGCTGTCTTGCTAATGAGTGTTTTGCTCATTCTTAGTTGCAGACATTGATGGGAACACCTTCTGGAGTCATCCTTTCAATAGTTTATGCCATCCTAAACAGCTAGAAGAATTTATTGTGATAGAATGCAGCATAGTCCGAGATCTGAAGCGAAACGCGGGGGCTGGAGTGATATCAAAGAAGGTAAGCACCACCTATCTGCTTTTCTCATTTTGTGGTAATTGTTCAGTTCTTTTAGAATTTTTTGGATTTTAATTGTTGGTTTTTATAAAATGTGGAGACCAGCTACAGTAAAACACCCCTGAGGTTGGTTAGTTAGTGAGGGGCCAGAGAGATCACTCGGCAGGTAAAAGTGACATCTGATGACTTGAATCAAATCCCTGGAATCCACATTACAGTGTTTTCCTCTGACCTCCAGATGTGTGTTGTGTGCTATGGCATGTGCCAGCGTCCCCTGTCATAAATGCACTAAGTACACACACAAGTAAGAAATTGAATTTTTAAAAAGTGAAGTCATTGTAGCAGGTGTGGTAGTGCATCTTGTTAGTCCCAATACTCAGGAGGCAGAAGCATTTGGATCTCTGAGCTTGAGGCCAGCATAGTCTACACGTCTTGTCTCACAAGAAAATAAAATTAAGTTTAAAAAATGGACTCATTATGGTAAGGTTGATGGACTACAGTCTGATAAGTTATTTTTTTTTTTCTTTTTGTATTGGGAAAGGCCTTTTTCTTTTTTTTAATTTAAAAAAATGTCATCTTTTCCCTTTGTTTTGTTAGAGGGAACCAGGTGGACAATGTCTTGACTTTCAAATCATCACTAACTATGGAATCATCCCTAGATATTTGTACATCATATAGATCCTTTCGAGTTAATCGCATTATCACTATGAGAGCTACATTTGGCTTATTGTCTCAAGTGTTTTGAGGTTTGTTCAGACTAGGTGGAGAACACATTAAATTATATAAATATCGTAATTCTTAATCTCCAGTGATAATGCCTTCCTGTCTTGTTAGGATACCAACTTCTTACCCTGAAAGTGCACATATTTTGTAGAATATGCTACTTTCTGGGTCTCTATTACTGTTTGCTTGTAATGCCCTTTGACTTCATTTGTTGTGTTTTCTCTAAAGTAGAAGGACATTTATATTTTGGTAAACTAAAATAGTTTATTAGAGTGTCTAAGAGATGATGAGTATTTTTAATTTTATTTGGGGAGAGGGGAGCTGTGCATGTGTATATGAGTACATGTAAACGTCAGCGGGCAACTTGAAGGAGTTGCATCAGAGGATCAAAGGCAGATCATCAGACTGTTGGCATACTCTTTCTCTCTGAGCTATCTCTCCAACCCAGTGGGGTCTGCCTGTTTGCAGTGTCAGTGTTTGGGTGAAGTTCATAGGTTTTTCTGAACTCTTTTTTTCTTTTTAATTTTTATTTTTTTATTTTTAAGTCTTGGGTCTTACAGACATTTGCTTAGACTGTTTTCTTGCTTTAAGATTCTTTTGCCTTTTTAGTTACTTTTTTGCTCAGTCTGAGTTAGCCAGTCTCTATGAAGACATTTTCCTGTGAAAATGCTATGTGTATATGTTACGTGTGTGTGTGTGTGTGTGTGTGTGTGTGTGTGTGTGTGTGAGTGAGTGTGAGTGTGTGCATGTGTGTGTGTGTGTGTGTTTCAGGGGGAAATGTCATTGTTTTATATAAGTTTTGGATTGTTTTTATGGTTTCCTTTGGATTAATTTTCTGTATTTCTGATTTGGTAATTTGTTAATTTTCAGACTGTTTTAGAATTCTGGAAAGTTGCAAGCTGTTTTAAATGCATATTAAGTGAGAAAAAAAGTCATTATTATATTTAATTTTCCCATGAAACAGTTTCTTTTTTTTCTGTTCAGCACACCCTTGGGGAAGTCTGGATCCAGAAGACATCTGAAATGGATACAGATAAACAGTATTTTTGCCGGACTCACTTGGGACATCTTTTAAATCCTGGAGACCTGGTGTTGGGGTTTGTTTTATTTTGTTGTATTTTAACTTGCCAGATAGCATTGCAGGTTTTCTTCAGGAGCCAATAAATGTTTAAAATACTAAATTTGTTAATTTCAAAAGATTTAAAAGTTTTTAAGAGCCTTTTAGCTTATTTTTATTATTGATCACTATAATCCCATATATTAAGTAGAAGCCTATAGTTGTTCCATTTGGGCCATCATCTGAGTGTCATTTATTCAGAGAGTTTGACAATTAAAACACTGAATTTATAGAGTTAGATAAATAGAGCTCTTGGTGAGAGTAGGCAGTTTTTATGGCTGTGAAAATACTTCACTTTTTGGAACCAGCTAGGGCTGAAGAGATGGCTCAGAGTTTAAGAGTCTGTACTGTACTCGCAGAGGACTCAGATTTCGTTCCCAGTCTTCATATCAGCAGGTCACAATCCCCAATAGTTCAGTTCTAAGGGATCTAACACTTCTGACTTCTAGGCACTTACACACACATATGTGTATATAAATGCATGCAGGCACATACATACATGCACATAATAAAAAAATTAAAAAAAACAAACCAAAAACCTACCCAGCAACCACAGTCTATACGTCAGACGGAATCCATCAAAGTAAGTAACAGTCATCATGCATTTGAGGTCATCAGTGTGCTCTAGACACTGGTTTTATTCCCAGAGTTTGAGTTCCATTTACAAGAGAATGAAAGGTTGTTGTTTCTTGTATTAACTATGTAGACTCATTCAGTTGAATTATGTGGTTATGGCTGCTTGTCTGTCTTTTTTTTTAACAAGTATATGGCAAAGAGGGGCCACAGTGGACAGTGAAAAACTTACAGTGCAGTGTGATCCTGTCGTGAAATTTTAAAATTCTCTGTGTATGTTTTGCCTGCATGTATGTTTGTGCCTGGTGTTCACAGAGGCTGGAAGAGGAGCTTTTTGACTTTTCAAGACCAGGATTCTCTGTGTAAGCCCTGGCTGTCCTGGGACTAAATCTGTAGACCAGCCTCGAACTCAGAGATCGATTGCTTCTGTCTCCCTATTGCTGGGTTTGAAGTCATGAGCTACTACCTCTCAGCTTCAACACTTTTATAGTGTGGAGGATACAAAATCTTTGACTTAGAAAGATAGATGTGTATGTGTAATGCTATATGTAGAGTAAACTTATACACAGAGGACCCTCCTTAAACTTTTCATTGTTTATATTTCAGATTTGATTTGGCCAACTGTAACTTAAATGATGAGCATGTCAACAAAATGAAATCAGATAGAGTTCCAGATGTGGTAAGGCTTTAGTTTTGTTTTGTCGTTATTGTTGTGCCTGTGTTAATTTTTAGAATTTATTCAGTATCCCTCCCCCAATCAGTTTTCGTTTTCATAGCAAAACACTTGATAATGCTAGACCTGGTGGCATTGGCCTACTATTACAGCTACTCGGGAGTCTGAGTTGGGAGGATCCAAGTTCAAGACCTACTTGGATTAGACAGTGACTTTGAGACTGGTTTGTGAAAAGAGACCCTGTCTCAAGACATCCCGAAAATGGACAAGAGGACTTATAAAATGAAGAGCTTGCCTAGCATAAGGCTCTAGCTTCAGTCACCCAGTGCTGCCAAACAAAACTCAAATGCAGTGATAAGAGTGCAGCTACATTTGTACTTAGGAATGGCAGCTTATAACATTTATTCAGGCAGTCTTAAATTAGCCTAGTTAATGTATTTTCTCTACTTCACAGGACATTTAGAATTGAGACCATTATTCAATATTGGTACAAATTAGAATTGAAAATTATCTTCATAGTGTCAACTCTTGGGAAAGAGTTTTACTTTGAAAAGTCTATAGTTATAATGTATGTGGTTTAAAGTTCATAATCAACAGTGAATGAAATTAAGGATAATATATCCTACGCCTACTTGCTTAATCTTTTCAGAATAGTCATAAATGTTTTTAGCTATAAGCAGAAATGAAGTTCTGGTAATAGGTTCCTATTTCATCTGGTTGTTCTTCACTTGATAAAATCGAAAAAGTCAGGTATGAGAATGTTTCAGTGAGTTTGAGTTTAGATTTGTTTCAGTTAATGTGTGTGGATGTCTTTCCTGCTTGTATTGACGGGTACCCTGTGTGTGCAGTGCTGGTGGAGATCAGAAGAGGGTGTTGTGTCTCCTGGGACTGTAGTTAGAGATGCTTGGGAGCCACCCTGTGGGTGTTGGGAATGGAATCCAGCTCTCCTGCCAGAGCAGCAAGTGTCTAACCACGGAGTCCTTTCTCCAGCCTCAGAATTGGTATTTATTAAAAGGCCAAGTGAGGAGATCACTAGTTTTCTTAAAAATGTTCTAGTTTTATTACTACATAATATTAAATGTTACAAAACTTGTAAATTTTCTAAGTGCTTAGTACTGTGAAAAAGAAAGTCTCTATCTGTAATAGAGCTATTACATCAAAATGGGCTATATGAATGGTGGCTGAAAATTGAAATTTGAGGAGAAAACAATGCAGGTTTTGGGTATTAAAAATTTAACATTTAGTCACTTGAAATTTTCAAAGTTAGATAAATAATGCTCAAATGCATCCTCACACTGTACGAGTTTTAAAAGTCTTTTTGACACTGCCTCTTGATCTCTACACCTTTCTCCTGAAATGTAACTGCTGCTATCAGTTTGATTTTCTCACATGCCCAAGTTTTGAGTTTTTTCCTCTACCACTGTGTTTCAGTGTTTCATAACTGCAGATATTTCTGTTTACAGGTCTTGATTAAGAAGAGCTATGACCGTACCAAACGCCAGCGCCGTAGAAACTGGAAACTGAAAGAGCTTGCAAGAGACAGAGAAGACATGGACACAGATGATGAAAGGTCCTGCTTCCCTTACGCCTTAAAAGTAGTTGCAAGGGAAATCCTTAGAAATTCGTTTTACATTGTAAATTACTGATATTACCCAATAGATCTTTATACTAAAAATTAACTTTGGATTCTTAGAAATTAAATGGAATCTACATAAGAGAATCCATGAGAAGATATAATGATATATAAGCTTAGTAATCATTCCTGGGTTATTGTCTTTATTATAATAATGTTAATGTAAATAAGTTCAAGTATAATGGATCCATCACCTTGTGAATATCACAAATAGATGATTTGCCTGTGTCTTAAGCCTAAAAAAACAGTTCATTCACTTTTGATATTACTTTTCAGATAGCAAGCAGAAGAAAAATGTTTTTAAAAAGTATTTATTGAATGAATTAAAATGTGGCCATAATTCTGTATGTGGGTTTGTCTGTGTGTGGGCTGAATTTGTTTTGTTTTAAGATTTTTATTTTTATGCGTGTGTTTGAATTTGTATCTGTGCACCAGCTGCATATAGTGCCCATTAAGGCCAGAAGGAGGTGTCCTGTTTTCTAGGACTACAGTTACAGCGGTGAGCTGCCATGTGGGTGCTGGGTCTTCTGGAAGAACAGCCAATGTAAGCCATGTAACCAGAGTTCCAGCCCCTAGAACCAACATAAAAACTGAAGGAGAGAACTGACTCAATAGCTTTGTCTCTGGGCTGTTTCTTGGGCTGGAAAGGTAGCTCCCATAGCTCAGAGTGCTTCTTGTTCTTCCAGAGGACTGAAGTTCAGTTCTCAGCACCCATATTCGGTGGCTCATAGTTGCCTGTGCCTCTAGTGCTAGACCATCCAATGGCCTCTTTAGTCCTCTGTGGGTAGCCTCAAACATCTGGCATACACACGCACACATGCACACACACATACTCAAATATTGTTCAAATACAAACCAGAACATTCCAAGTTGACTGTAGTTTAGTCAGCTATATATTTTGCTTGTCCATAAGAATTGGGTTGGGTTGGTTGGGTAGGATAGAGGTGAGAGGTGAGTTTTCAGTGTCTTAGATCACCTTAATACTCAATATTATATTAATATTATATTACAAGAAATTTGTTTTCCAGCCTACCTACTCAATTAACATCCATATTTGACCTTTGTGAATATATAATACTTAGTACAATGCTCAAAGTTTCTTTTTCTTACAGGCAATATCAAGATTTTCTTGAAGATCTTGAAGAAGATGAGACAATTAGAAAAAATGTCAACATTTACAGAGGTTGGTGTTTTAGTATTGAAGTCATATTGTAGAAATGTAGGGTGTTTGGTGTTTTAAAACTGTTTCATAAGTGACTTTTATTTGTCTTATAAACTAATATAGTTAGGCTTTTACCTAACAGATAATAAGGAGCAGTAAAATTTATTGAATGTTCTTGCATATGATGCTGTTGTTTCTTGTTTCTGAACCTGATCCCTTAAGTTGTTAGCTCTTGTACATATAATTTGATCGTTTATTCAGTATTTGAGAACTTGCTGTGGGTAAGAGCTGAGAGCTTCCTCTACAGTATAATTGGTTAATAGTGATAATGGTAGGAGCTCCTGTTTGTGCATTTCCAATTTGTATATGGCACTGATCAGTGTCTGCTTCCTTAGATTCAACCGTCCCTGTGGAAAGTGACACAGATGATGAAGGAGCGCCTCGAATTAGTCTGGCTGAGATGCTTGAAGACCTTCGTATTTCTCAAGATGCTACTGGTGAAGAAGGTGCATCAATGATGTCATGATGAGTCATATGCTGTTTGCATATCTGTGAACTTAGGAAGTTGGCAAAATAATCTTGATTGTATAGTACATGTATTCCCTTATATTTTGGGGTTTTTTTGTTTGTTTTTTTCCGGAGCTGAGGACTCCCTTATATTTTGAAAGGAGCAATTTTACCTTAAACTTGAATAAATTACTATTTTGATTGTTCACTTAAAGTGTTGTAAAAGTTTCATGATTTAATTGATAGATAATAAGAGATTAGATGGCATGCAATTTTTACTGATATTTAGGCCGCCTCATGTATGCAGTTTTATTGGTTTGATTTTTAATATAGGAGGCACTGTAGTATTTTTACTACTATAGTAAAATCTGGATTTAGATGACTAAAAGGATTCTTTGGGTATTAACAAAATATTGGCGCATAAACACACGTCTTACATTGGTTTTATATTGATTACTGTATAAACATACAAAAATATGTATGAATCACTTTTGATATAAACTAATAGATTTTGGTCCACTTTAGATCATTTTTATGTCATTGGGATAGGAAAATGAAGGTTCAGTTGATCACAGTTAGGAAGCTTTTTATTTCTGCATAGAATTAGTACCCTCATCCCTTTTCCTCCTTTCTGAGATGAACCCAAGGCCTTGTGCTTTAAAGATGATGTTCTGTCCTGAGCTACAGCGTTAGCTCTGCACACACACAGAATGAACTAGATTTAAAATGGAGAGGTGTTTAGGGAATACAGACTAGTTTTATTGGTTAAGTAACTTTTATTTTTTTATTCTAACTTTGACAGCAGCTTAGAGTGATAGCTTGCTTATATTTATAAAATGGTCTGGCACTTATATCAAAAATATGGTTTCAAAGTTTTGGGTTTCAAGTTGGGAAGGAAGACTTTCTATAAGTTTCTGTCATTGAACATAACGCATCTTCATCAGCAAGAATATGATTGTAGATGATGGAATAGGAGAATCTTTTATAAAATCTAGAATAAAGCCTTCCACGTTCTGAAAGAAGAGTGTTGACCCAGAAGTAAACAATTTGAAAATGAAGTTTTATGATCTCGTTTCTATGAGCAACATCAGATTTGCTAAACATACCTCAGTGAATGTCTTTACTTAGGCTCTACATACCATTAGAGATAGAAACTAGTGCTTTTAAGACTCAACTACTAAATTTTTGCAGTTAAGAATAAAGGCCCACATGTCCTGTAGTCCTTCATTTCTGTATGCACATTCATCTAAAAGGTATATTCTGTCCTGGTGCCAGAATGATGGGGATGGCTGTTCTTCACAGAGGAGCATGACCACAGCAGTTTCTCACTTGTTTACCTCTGGCTGGTTTATTAAGATTTTAAAGATAGTATCTAAAGCAGTTTTCTAAAGAGGAGTTGTTCATTTAAATACTTCAGTGATTTTCCCATTGAAAAACTTTAGCCTTAGAAACAGGTATCAGAGTTAAGCAGCTTTGCTAAGTCTGCCATTTCAGTGAGTCCTGTGGTACTCTGATTGCTGTTCCAGGGCTGGTAGTGGGTTGGGAAGCTAGCCAATCTTATTCAAATGCACAAGAAGTTGAGTTAAAATTAGCTTTGTAAGTTGCTATAATATCATTGTGTGTAATGGATAAACACTTGAATGCTACTGCTTTGTTTTCAGAGAAGTATGATGAACAAGGAATAAGTTGAGGGAGAGTTGCTTTTTCAACTAAGATGCTCAGCAGCATTAAGCCAATACTTTGTCATAGTAGAGTGTGGAATCCAGGGACTCCAGGGCATGCCTTCTTAGATGATGTGAGTCAATGGCAGAGATTTCTCTCCATTCTTGATTTTTGAAAACGTATGTGTGGTGATTTCTACTTTAGTTTTTTTTCTACTTGATGCTTTTTTCTAACTTTCTTGGCCTGTTCTAGCCCAAGAGACATTTTAAAAAACAACATTTTCTCATAATTTCAAATTTGTAGAAAGGTCCAAGAAGAACACAGATTTCCTGGATAACTTTTACCCAGATTTGGCAGATGAATCATTTACCTTGTTGGTATTCTCTTTCTATCTTATTAGTTTTTAATTCAACCATTTCAAAGAGATTGGCTGGGGGTTGAGAGAACTCTTGCTTATGGTCTAACTCTGGACTGAGTACCCAGCATGTCACTCCTCTCCTCCACCACCACCGCCACAACCAAAAAAAAGAAGGGTGATGCCTTTTTAGCATTGGCATGCCCCACCAGCACCCAAGTGTTACATGTGTTCTAGGATAGCTCTATGTCCCAAGAGTGTTGTGTTGCAGTATCTAGAAGTTGGACAACTCTGTCAGAGATTAGTACTTTTATTCTAAAAACAAGAAATTCTTTAATAGTAATTAATATACCATTCAGAAATTAACACTGACTCTAAACTTTTACTCAATCATTAGAATACCGAGGTCCTGTGGGTTGGGGATTTAGCTCAGTGGTAGAGCGCTTGCCTAGCAAGCGCAAGGCCCTGGCAAGGCCCTGGGTTCGGTCCCCAGCTCCGAAAAAAAGAAAAGGAAAAAAAAAAAAAAAAAAAAAAGAATACCGAGGTCCTGGCATTTGTCTCTGTAAAGTCCTTTTCAGAAAACTTGAATGTAAGGTTCTGTGTTACATTGGCATCTCATATGTGTTTGTTTTGGACCAGCCCTTTCTTTAAGAGTCTGTTTTCTTTAATTGACATTTTTAATAAAATCCAAGACAGATAGGTATCTTACAGAGTGACCTCTGTTTGGCTTCGTCATCTTTTCCTGTGACTAGATTGAGGTCATAGTCTTTTGGCAGCACCACCCTAAAGTGATGCCACACATGGTGCATTATCATAGGTGCGTGTGCTGCCATTAGTCCAAATGCTCCCAAACTGAACATTCTTTTCTGGCTTCCTGTTCTGAGGACAAGCTTTTCTTCATGGAGAATTGTGTGTTCATTTTTTTTAAATTATTGCAGACCTTAAGTCACCCCACAAAATCTAGTATGGCTTAAGTGTGTGCAATCATTATTATTACTTGCTCTTTTTTAAAAAAGATATATTTGTTTAATGTATATGAGTACATTATCACTGCTTCAGACACATCAGAAAAGGACATTGGATCCCTTTACAGATGGTTGTGAGCTACCATGTAGTTGCTGGGAATTGAACTTAGGACCAGTCAGTGCTCTTAATCACTAAGCCATCTCTCCAGCCCTTAGCCAAATTCACTCTTTGATATATCTGAAATTTTACATGTGCAGATTATATAATCACAAAGTTCAGGTCAGCTCTAACACACACACACACACACACACACACACACACACACACACACACAAACATACACCCCTTTATTTTTAAATTTTTCCTCTATTCCCTTAGCAATATCTCATCTGGTTTCTGAACTTAATTTGCTTCTCCTAAAGTAAATGTGTGACATCACATAGTACGAGGGTTATTTATTTATTTTCCTCACTTTGGTTTCTTTCACTTAGCCTAGTTACTTGAAGTTCATGCCAGGCTACATATTTCCAACATTTCCTTTTATTTCTGACACTACACAGTATAAATGGACTGCATTTACCCATTCCTCTGTCAAGGCACATTTGTTTTTAGCTTTTGTTCTTAAAACTGCTGTGAAGATTTCTGTACAGGTTTTTATGGCTGATTTGTTTTTGCTTTTTCCCGTAGTAAAGAACTGGACAGTCAGTTGAATCTGTGGATATAGTGTAGTGGTAGTATACTGGCTTAGCTTGTGTGAAGCCCTGGCTTTGATTCCCACACCAGAGAAAAACAATAGTGACTTCGGATGGGCTTGTTACGTCCTACAGTGAATGTATTTAATCTTACAAGAATCTGCCAAAGTGCCTGTGCTGTTTATTGGGTTTCAGATCAGCAGTGGATGAGAGTTTCAGTACTCTCTATCCTTGACAGTGTTTTTAAGATTAGCCTGATAGGGTTTGTGACCTTTTTTGAGTGTCTATGTAATGCCAAGGACTGGTTCAGGGCTATGTACTTTCGGCAAGTAGTCCAGCATTGATCGACATCTCCAGCCCTCTTTTTGTGAATTTTTTTTTAATGGGTATTTTCTTAGTACTATCCTTTCATATGCTAGTTATCTATTTGTCTCCCTGGATAAAACGACTTTTCAGATCTTTTGCCCATTTTTTTTTTTTTTTTTGAGATTATAATTAGAACATTTCCCCCTTTCTACCCAACTTTCCCATATATTCCTTCCCATGCTCCTTCAAGTATGTAGCTTCTTTTTTTGCCAATTGTTATTGCATGTACATATGTCGATATATATGTATTCCCAAATGTAGCCTGCTCTGTTCTTGTATGTATGTTTTCAGGGCTGGCCATTTGGCACTGGACAATTGATGTACTCTTCGCTGGAGAAAACCACGTCTCCTGTTCCCAACTTTCCTCAGTTGTTTGTAGTTCCTTTTCTCTATTTTTTTTTTAAATAGTATTCATCTTAATACAGGGTGCTGTGAAAAATAATATAGACCAGGCCACACAGACACTGCAAACTTGGATGTTTCTGGAGACTAGAAAGTCAAGATCAGGATTCCATTATGATTATGCTCCAGGGAGGGCCTTACAGCTTTCCTGCTGAGTCCTCACAGGCACAGAGCAAGCCCCTTCTGAGTCAGCTTGGAGCACTAATTTCTTGATAAGGGTGCTACTGTCATGACCTAATTACTAATTACCTTCTTAAAGCTGTAACAGGATTAGATTTTATTATGTAAATTTGGGGAATGTACATTCAGCCCATAGCAGGTTGTTTGCTCTTATTGCTGCACAATTAATTTTTTTAATTTAATGCTGAACTGACCAGCGGATGCTCCTTCAAGTTAGATTCTAGTTTTTTGACATCTGTCTTTCTGCTATATAAAATGTTCAGGGTTGGGTTGTGGTTTGGATTTCTTTTGATCAGGCCCTACATTATACCCTTGCCTTACTTTGCTTCATGAGGCACTGCTGTTTCTTAGACACGGTACAGCTCTCAGCTGACTCACCTGTTTGAAGGAATCATGAGAGACTTTCATAAAAGTCATATATGTAAGGGTTGATTATTCTCAGCTTCTCAGTTTGTCACACAATAAGTTTTTTGTTTGTGACAGGCAGCTCATTCTATAGATCAGGCTGACCTCAAACTCAGATCCACCTTTGCCTCCCAAGTGCTGGGGTTAAAGATAAGTACCACCATGCCTGGCCTTCTGTCACATGTTCAAATAACTTGACCAGTTCGAGGAAGGCAGGCCTTGATGAAGGCAAGAGATCTGTCAAATATTTCTAATTGGAAAGTACTGTGGTGAAAGTACTCAGCGAATTCTAATGTTGGGGAAAAGGCTTAATTTTCAGTGAGCTCTTAGGGGTGGGGCAGTCTGGGTAGCCACAGTTCTCTAGCAGGGCTGCTTGCATTTATTGTGCTGGGGTTAGCAAAGCAGGTATGCTTCTCAGACATTTCCTTCTTTCAGTTTCACATAGATGCGTACCTATAACTTCTTCACAGTACTTGGAGGTAATATACATTAGTGCTAGTTTATGAAGTGTGAAATAAGCAATTCTAGGCAGGCCTTGTGATGCAGATAGAGAAATAATAGGGTATAGCTCAGTGGTATAGCATCTGTGTAATGTGCTTGAAGCCTAGGTTTAGTCCTCACTACTGCAAGACAGAAAATTGAACCCCTCCCACCACCCCGGGGTCTTAAGCATGCTAGATGAATGCTTATTACCCTGTAAAGTGACTCCTCCCCCGCCTTCCTTTAGAAGACAATCGTTGTGTACTGTTCATAGCAAAGAGGTAGTGAGTTTTTCTATTCACTCCTGAGAGTAAAGTCCATAAACTTTGAAATTCATTTTCATGGCAGATTTGTCCTGTGTATTCTTAAATCACTTAACTCGGCATGGATTCATGGGTATATATTTTATATTTTGTATTATGATCTTATACTGCTTTATCTTGTTAGACTTATCCTAGCTTTAGCCATTGAGAGTTCAGTTACCTCCTGTACTCTTCTGATTGGCATAATGTGGTGTTTTTGCTGAGTGTTTTCTTTCATTTTGAAATTACAAAATGCCAATGCTTTGTCTTGTGTATTTACTCACCAGAGTCAGTGATTTTCCCTAGATCTTACTATACTTAATGGAAAACAGTTCAATAAAACATTATTTAGGCAATAGGTAATACTACTACAAGAATCCACTTGACTTGGACTATGCATACGCCCCTCTTCTAATACCACACCTGGCATCATCCTAAAACTATTACCTGCATGTCTACACGCATAGACTGCACCTTGCAACCTAGGGCCCCTACCTGCATGAGTACACACTCCATTCTGAACATTGGGATATGTGTCTCCTACCCTTAGCAACCATCAAATACAGACATTCTTTTCAGTTATAGTCCAGTTACATCCTGGTACAAGAGGGTCAGATCTGGCCTACCCTGATTTCTGAGGCTCTCTAGAATACCATGACCCTCCATAATATAGCACCTAACCCTCAACCACAGTATTTCGACTTGAAGACACTCAAGTAAGACGTGTCTGGGCATCTGACCCACAGAAGCTAAGAGAGCAAGTGCTATTTTGATCATTAAATCTGGGGAGGTTGGAGTGGGCATTGTCTGTTGGCTAGCAATAGGTAGCTATTGTATGTATGTTCAAGGTCTCCAGAGTTCTACCATCAGTATACACGGGTTTTTCTTTCTTGACTTTGCCAAACATTTTTATAATATTAGACTTTTCCATTTTAATTTTTTGTCAGCCTGGAAGGTGATAAAAGTGGTATTCATTTTAGTTACATTAGTTGATAACATTGAATAACCTTTCATTATCTAGATACTTGAGATTCCATTTCTGAATGTTGATTTGAAGGATATTACTTATATAAATGGCTCTTGGTGGGTTTGGACATTGATATATCCTGCTGTTAGCCTTTACGAAACAAGTTTCACTTTGATGTAGTTAACAGTTATATGTTCTTTATATTAAGATTTGTGTCTTACTAGGTAGGACCACTGACATCTGAAATTTAGATTTTCAAATAGTATAAAGGCCTTTGTATTATATATTGTTGAGAACGTAGCTGGAGAGATGGCTCAGTGGTTAGGAGAATTGGCTGCTCTTCCAGAGGTCACCAGGTTCTATTGCAGTATGCACATAGTGCCTCACAACTCTGTAAGAACCCTGTACTTCCAGTTCTAGGAGGTCTGCTTCCCTTCTCTGGGCATCAGGCATACATGGGACACACAGACATATATGTTAGCACAATACTCATACACAAAAATAAAAGTAGTTGAGAAGCCAGGCGCAGTGGTGCATGCCTTTAATCTTGATCTGGGGAGGCAGGGGCAGGCAAATTTTTGAGTTTCGGGAAGGTCTACAGTCTATATAGCTAGTTCAGGCCAGCTAGGGGTACATGGTGAGAGCTGTTTCAAAACACACAAATAAAACATGGAGGACTGACTGGTATGATAGCTCAGTGGGTAAATGTTCTTAATGTCCTAAATCCCTGGGAACCACATGTTGGAAAGTTAACTCTGATTATGGAAATATAAATAATAAAAAATATTGTTGAATGACTTGAGGTCTGGTTGAGTATTGCTTGCACAATTTGAATTTTCATGTGTGATGTCATGCTCTGCTTAGTGCTTTATAAGTAATTGGAACCAGTCAGAGTCTGTATTAAAATGAGGTATATAGCCCTTGAGTAAGGCAATGGTGTGGATTTTGGCCTTCTGAAACTAAGATAATGAAGGACATTATCAAATAATGGAAATGTTTTCCTACCTTTTGTTTTTAAGTGAAGCTCGGGTTGGGCAATGGTTTTGAGTTGGTTGGAGTGTCCACCAGGTGGCGGTGGTGACTGACGGTACTGACGTTGCCATCAGTCTTCAGGAGGCACCAGCTTCACCCTGGAGCAGTCTTGGTCCTGTGGCTAACAGCACTCACTTGATTCCTCTGTAATCACATGAGTCTCCCCACTTGAGAGGATCAGGATATTTTGAGTTTTGCTAGGCTTTGAACAGTGAAGCTTTTTAGATATTTTTTTTCTTAGTGACTTTTGGGTTATAATTTAAAGCTAGGTTTGGAAGAAAAAATTTAAAATGTAGATCATTCAATTCAGGGTTGTCTTTGTATTTATATAAACCCTACACATTTACAGAAAAAATGGAAATAAACATTTTGTTGCTTAATTTCCTATGTTGAATTGATGATCATCAGTATTGCTTACCTTATTTACTAGAGTATTTACTGATTATATAAGTTCTCTTTTCTCATGATAGGACCATAAAGACGAAGAAAGGTTCATTAGGGATTTCTATGTCATGAGAGCTGACTTTAATCTCCTGGACTCCAATTAGGGTCAGAAAGTCACGGAGCCTCCGTGGCACCAGCAGGAACCAGACTGGTTACCCTAGAGATTGCCATTCACTCCCTGCCCTCCTGATTAGTTCTTTGTTATTTGTGCGATGAGAGGCGAGCTCGGTGACCATTAGGTTCTCCACTCACGAGAAATCTCCAGATTCTTCCAGTTGCTGTTTGCTTACACTTAGTAATTCAATTGTTGGCTACACTTTCAAATATTATACTCATATTTTCTAAGTGTGGCCATTGAAGCAAAGGTCCTCCAAGAGGCTAGTTTGGTGAGGGGTATAGGAGTTGGGGTTAAAAAAAGTAGTTTTGTTGCAAATCAAAACAACCCTGAGATTTCACCTCACACCAGTGAGAATGGCTAGGATCAAAAACTCAGGGGACAACAGATGCTGGCGAGGATGTGGAGAAAGAGGAACACTCCTCCATTGTTGGAGGGATTACAGACTGGTACAACCATTCTGGAAATCAGTCTGGAGGTTCCTCAGAAAATTGGACATTGAACTGCCTGAGGATCCAGCTATACCTCTCTTGGGCATATACCCAAAAGATGCCCCAACATATAAAAAAGACACGTGCTCCACTATGTTCATTGTAGCCTTATTTATAATAGCCAGAAGCTGGAAAGAACCCAGATGCCCTTCAACAGAGGAATGGATACAGAAAATGTGGTACATCTACACAATGGAATATTACTCAGCTATCAAAAACAACGAGTTTATGAAATTCATAGGCAAATGGTTGGAACTGGAAAATATCATCCTGAGTGAGCTAACCCAATCACAGAAAGACATACATGGTATGCACTCATTGATAAGTGGCTATTAGCCCAAATGCTTGAATGACTCTAGATGCCTAGAACAAATGAAACTCAAGAGGGATGATCAAAATGTGAATGCTTCACTCCTTCTTTAAAAGGGGAACAAGAATACCCTTGGCAGGGAATAGAGAGGCAAAGATTAAAACAGACACAGAAGGAACACCCATTCAGAGCCTGCCCCACATGTGGCCCATGCATATACAGCCATCCAATTAGACAAGATGGATGAAGCAAAGAAGTGCAGGCCGACAGGAGCCGGATGTAGATGTCTCCCGAAGAGACACAGCCAGAATACAACAAACACAGAGGCGTATGCCAGCAGCAAACCACTGAATTGAGAACGGGACCCCCGTTGAAGGAATCAGAGAAAGAACTGGAAGAGCCTGAAGGGGCTCGAGACCCCATATGTACAACAATGCCAAGCAACCAGAGCTTCCAGGGACTAAGCCACTACCTAAAGACTATACATGGACTGACCCTGGACTCTGACCTCATAGGTAGCAATGAATATCCTAGTAAGAGCAGCAGTGGAAGGGGAAGCCCTGGGTCCTGGTAAGACTGAACCCCCAGTGAACTAGATTGTTGGGGGGAGGGTGGCAATGGGGGGAGGATGGGGAGGGGAACACCCATAAAGAAGGGGAGTGGGGAGGGGGATGTTTGCCCGGAAACCGGGAAAGGGAATAACACTCGAAATGTATATAAGAAATACTTAAGTTAATAAAAAAAAAGAATTATAAAAAAAAAGTAGTTTTGTCTTTGCATCTTTTCAGCTCACATTATCAAATTAAAGGCAGTCTGAGGCCCCTGCCAAAGACAGGTACTACTCCCTGAGGAACATTTATTTTACCATTATGGCACTTGTCACAGTGGTGGCCTGGAAACCTCAGGTAGATGCTAGGCAGCATATGGTCCAGAAAAGAGGTTCTTAAAAGCAAGTGTTATCCTTCCCTCTTTGATTTTAGCTCATCTTGAAAGTCTTCTGGCATTATATAATTAAGGTTGCTGCCTAAGTCTGTTTACATTTAAATATAGAGTAATTGAGTTTTATATAGCTGAGTTCTTAGGAATGTAATGACTATGTAAATCAAGTAAAGACTTTAGTTTGCTTGGAACTTTACCCAGAATTGCTCACTACCATCAACACTGCTGTTGGCACATGAGTGACTGATAGACTTTAGCTGTGTATCTTAGCTTACATTCATAGCTGTTACCTCCATGATACTCAATACAGATGAAGCAATATGATTAGAACTGTTGTTGCCCCCTCCCCCTGTTTTTGGAAGTTATGCTGATGTGGAGTTTACTTGACTTTTATTTCAGGGTAGTAAGTGAGGCTTTAAAAAGCCATTTACTGCAAAGGTGCAGTAGAGAATTCTCTCCTAGCTACATTTATTTTACAATAGAACATGTTATTTGATGCCTGCTACCAAGTTTTGTTAAGACACTCACTGGGTTTTCATTTGTCCTTTGACTGCAGTATAACTTTATTACCCCTCCAAAATGGGGCCTACCCATAGTACTACAGAATAGCAGAGACTAGGTGGAGTAGAAGAGAGTAGTGGAATTTGAACAAAGCAAATACTTTGTAGGGAAGGTCCAGGATGAGTGCTGGGAATAGCTGAGGACCAGTGGGCAAGCACTGAACAAGCATCTTCCTCGTCCTCATCTCTTCCCCTCCCTCTGCTCCCAGTGTCTTATGCCCAGGCTCATCTCAAATCTGCAGTGAAATACTACGCCTAGCTCCCTCCTCTTCAACTTTACATAACTAATATCCTGTTCAGGTAAGTAGATACTTTGTCCTACTGATCGTTAAGAGAGGTGGCCCTCTGGCTTTCTCATGTCCCCGTAGCGTCCTACTGGTTATGCATGGATAAACTTATTCTCATATGGACTTTGTCTCAGTCTGTAGCCTATACATTACTTAAGTACTGTAAGTCAGCGAATCCCCTGGCTTACGTCTACACCCATGTGTGCAGACCAACCTGGATCTCAAGAGAACCTTTGTTCTCTGGCCACCTACAGAACTGGAGGAGATGTGACAGGAGACTCGTCACTCTAGAGCCTCAGGCAGTTCTGGACCCTCCCTGAGGTACCAGGACTCACCCAGAGTACCTTGGGAATCCCTTGAGCCCCAGAATGAGGAGGCATAGTACAGCTGGGCTGCATGAGTCATTAGCAGGACCTAAGGAAGGTGGTCATAAGGCTACTTGCTTCTCATCACTGCCCCTCTGGTTCTGATGTGGCTTCTTTGATGGATCTTGGGCCTTTTGTGGTAGAGGGCAGCGGTTAGCAATTGCCTATGAGAAGCACTAGGCTCCTTTTCTGAATCAAGGGCTGGCCCTTAGTCTTGGTAATGAGGTCGGTTTTGTTCATTTTATATGGCCCCACTCCTGAACCACCTGCCTGTTTCAAGTCCCAGCTCATTAGTCACTTTTTTTCTATAGTTTTCAATTTTAATAAAAATTTATGCCATGAAGTATTGTCTAGGTGTCATAGCATTTTATGTTATTGCTGATCAAACCCACAAGCATCTAAAATGTGTCTGCCTAGATGTTTTAAAGGAGCTATAAACTCACCAAGAGTAAAAGTTGCTTTTTTTCTTCTGAGTGTGTGTGTGTGTGTGTGTGTGTGTGTGTCTAGAACAGAAGTTAACTTTCAGAGTCATTTGTCAGGCACCATTCATCTTGTTTTTTGAGATTGGGAGGGGGTCTTTCATTAGCCTAGAGCCTACTGAGTAGGTTAGGCTAGCTGGCCAGTAAGCACTAGAAGTCTTTTTGTCTGTCTTGTCTAAGCACTGGCATTACAAACAAATGCCCCCATGCCTGACTTTATAATCTTGGGGTTCTGTGGATGGAACTCAGGTGGCAAGCACTTGATGAATTGAACCTTCTCCCCAGCCCCATCAAAAGGAAGTTTAGTGTAACCTGTCCACCTGTTCCTGCACTTGCAAGCTTCCCATAATGAGTAGAATAACATGCTTACTAACTTACTTTCCTCAAAGGACAGCAATTTGAAGACCAAAGACTGCTACTTCCTAAGTCATTATTTCAACAAGTATCTTGAAAGCCACCAGTCAAGACACTTGAAGGTGCCAAGTATGAAGTATAAATAAGACACACATGTTTCTTACCTTTGCAGAGCTTACAGACCTCTCCACTTTTGTACCTCCTCAGTTCATTTCACTGTTTCTGATAAAGCAAATGTTGCCTCAGGTGATGGGGAGCTGAGCTGGAGCCTTACTCACCTGACGGGTGCTACTGCTGGGCTTCAGCAGAGGGCAGAAGCACCTGCTCCTGCAGCCCTTATCATGACTGCATCTAACACTCCCTCATGGCTTAGAACTGGAGTGAGCACAGCGGTGGCCTTGGGTACCTATCCAGTCGCAGTTTGGGTGCTAGGAACATGGTTGGATCTCCTGGAGTAAGTTCCCAGGCTAGGTCAGACCAAGGGTGAAGGAGGATCATGTTTGTTTATTTCTAGTCCAGTGAGCTAGGAAATGGGGGGCAGTTTTCAGAGTTCAGACAGGGAGGGAGCTTAAGCTTGAATAGGTAGGGAGGAGAGGAAGAGAGACAAACACCGATGGGATCTAGGCTGGAGACGATCTAGGCTGAGATAGGGTCTTACTGTGGAGCTCACACTGGCCTGTAACTGATGATCCTTCTGCCTCAGACTCCTGGGAAAGATGTGCCATCATTCCCAGCTCAGAGCTCTCCCTGTGGATTGCTCAGCTTGCTTATTAAAGAGCAGTGTTGTCTATTTCTGTAGCTACTAACCCTTACTTTAAAAAAACAAAGGAAAAGAAAAGAAAAAGGTCTTAAGTGTTTTTCTGCCTGGTAAGAGCCTATAACCTAGCTATGAGAGAGGAATCGCATCTTTTTTAAAAGAATTGAGTAGGGGGAAGTTGACTAGAAACTGGAAGACTAAAATGGTGGCCTCTGTTGGAAAGGGTTGAGTCTGTGGGAGCTAAAGGGTGGGAAGGCTGTGCAGGCTGTTCAGAAATCCATGCTCATTCCCAGCTAGCAATCTATAGAACACAGAACCCACAGGGAAGCCTGTGTTCTGGCCGCAGCGCACACAAAGTGACAATGATAGGATATGGAGCTCAGTGCAGCTTTATGCTTAATATTTTCTCCTTCTGCATGTCTTAAAAATGGTATTTGTTGGGGAAATATTCCAGCTCATATACTTGCACATGGGAGAGCTCACGGCTTCTCAAACCCTGCTATCTGGCAAGGGAGAGGTAGGCACAATCCAAGGCTGCTGCACATGGATTGGCTTTGGGACCGACTGGGCGAGCTTCCCAGTTCCACCTGCTCTCTGACTCACTGTCTGCCTTTGATACCCTTTCTGGGGCACGTTTTCTGTTCTGCTAGATTGCTTCTCGCTGGCCGAAAAGACACCCTCTCACCAGTGACCTGTGCAGGCATGTACCTCTCATTAATAATCAGGAGCCCTGGTGCCTCTCCAGAATGGTGCCTCTCCAGAATATGCACCTTTCCAAGTCCTGTAGTTCACACTGGGGAGCCTGGTGAGTGTCTCCAAGGTTCATGGTACATAAGGTACCAGGGACTGGCTGACCTGTCTTTGTCAGGTGTCATGACACAGCTGCAAATGAAAGCCTGAGAGCTACTTAGAGCAGCTGCATGAAGAACTGGCAGTTCTTCACTAATATACGCATTCTGCTTCCTTCTCTGTATTTGTTAAAACACAAACACAGAAGTTCATTTAAGCTGGGCATGGTGGTCGTGTCTTAATCCCAGCATGCAAGGAGGCAAAGGCAGGAGGAGCTCTGAGTTTGAGGCCAGCCTGATCTAATACTAATAGAGAGATCCTGTCTCAGAAAACAAAATACAAACAACCCCATCCTGAGTAATTCTAGCCCTGCCTTGTAGAAAGTGATTGTTACTGATTCTAAGCTCACTGAAAGACTGAAAAATGGTTTCTGCCACCAGATTGCTTTTCTCATCACCACATCTCTGACACTTCTGACGTGTTTTAGAGTTGTTACTACAGGCCCCAAAAGTCTAAACTTGGGCTGGGTCACCATTTGAATGTCTGGTTCCTGTAGGCATGAGGAGGGCTGCCTGTAATCAATCAGCTGTGAGGTGGCACATCTGTTATTGATTGATTACCTCCCTCCACTCGTCCATGAGGCTTTAGTCTCTCCTGCTGCTTTAGCTGTTAGTGTATAAGATAGAAGTAGCTCTTATTCAATAGAGGGGGGTAGATAATATGGGTATCTATAAAAAGTCTTTAGTAGTCAACTAACAACTACCCTGGGCAGTTGGGATCTCAGGTAGACCTAAACGTTTCTCAGGGTGAGCTCATAAGTCCAAAAACCATGTTCTGAGTTGACATACATCACTTTACAAGAACAGCTAGCCAGAAGCCGAACTATAGGAGCCAAAAAGCAAGGTCGGTACATTTAGAGACGATGTACATCTGGAGTACATCAGAGGCTAGAACTATGGACTTCGGTGGTTTGGGCATTTGCTTTAGTTCTGGCGGGTGCTGCTGTCTACCTGCTGAGTTTTGTGGCTTGGATGGTACTTCCAACATGGAGTTAGTTGTGCCGAGGTCCGCAGTCCTTATATCAGACAGAGGAAGCAGACAAGTTGGTTATTGGAATATGAGAAGTGCTGTAGAGAAGAGTCAGGGCAGGGGACGGTTGCTGCCAGTCTAGACAGGCAAGTAGGAAAAGCATGTGTATTCTTACTTTTGACAGTACATAGGCTAGATAAGAATGCTAGTACATATTGCCCCAGCCTGTGAGTGTTTTGATTTTAAATGTCCTGTAGGAAAACCATAGTGTTGTGAGAAAGGAGAAGGACTTAGCCATACATATCATGGAGAAAGCATTTCAGCCCAGCAGAGGGAGACCGAGGCAGGAGGTGTGTGGTGTGTTGAAAGCAGACTGGTGACAGCATCAGTATTGGTGAGTGCTGTGGTCTCTTGCTGGCCAGACACTGTGAGAAAGGCTTTACCTCCACTATCTCATGAACCCTCCAGGATTGCTCATTTCCCATTCACAGAAGAACAGACGGAGGCCAGACCGGCTGTGTAAGGTGTGGAGACACCCTGGCTCCAGAGTCTTCTGCCATTTCACCTGATGAAGGGGTAGCTGGAATTGCTCATCCTGCTGTAGGCTGCCACTTTGCTTTAGGACAGAATTCTCTTCTGATTTCAAGTTGGGCTGTAGCTGGTTCATTTCAAGCGTAAATTTTGTATTGGGGACAGTGACTGCAGATCTTGACTTTACGTTAATCATTGGATATTTAAAGACCCTCTCATTTCTTCTTTTTAAAAATTTATGTGTATGGGTATTTTACATGCATATAGTTCTGTGCACCACTAGAGTTGTTGTAACCTCAGAGACTGAGCTGCCACGTAGGTTCTGGGAATTAAACCCAGCTCTTCAGGAAGACCATCCAGTGCCTTTAACCACTGTGCATCTCCCCAGTTCCTCTTTTTGTTTCTTAATATGATTGCATTTCATAGGTCAGGATAACTCCTTTGTATTCTAGAAATAGGGGAAGATGAATGAATAGAAATATACTTTATTTTTAAATAGGGTCTCATTATGTAACTCTGGTTGACCTGGAACTTACTTTGTAGACTAGGTTGGCCTGGAACTCACAAGGATCTGCCTGCCTCTGCCTTATGAGTGTTGAGATTAAATATATGTGCCACCACACCTAGCCAGAAATACACTTTAAAAGAAAGTACAGAGTACTTAGTGGTTTAAAACTAAGAACTTTGCTGCTCTAGTTCTGGCAAAAGCCACTGTTCAGCCCAACCTGGCAGGAGAAGGCTTCCTGTTTCTCCATTCTTTAATCCAGTTTGGTACAGCATCAAACTCTAGTGCTTGGGGTGGGGTGGAGTTTGGGTGGCTTTTGATCAGGTATGCAGCTGCTTTCTCACCTCAGGACCACCCTGCTGCATTCTCAGCACCATGTGCTGTGGACTTGTCTCCCCCTCTCACGTCATTTTCCTCTGTGCTCAAGTATTTATTCATTTTCTTATTTTCCAATCCTGTCCATCTACTGACTAGACCAACCCTGGCTAGAGAGAGAAGTGTAAGGATGTATAGGGAAGGTCACTTGTAAAATGCACCTTCCTGCTCATTCTTCCATGTTGCCTTCAGGTTCACCACCAGATGATGCAGAACCTCTCTGGGATGGTCAGCATTCTCTCCTGAAAGAGGGTGGCGACACAAGCTCCTAAAGTCTTAGAGGGCTGGCCCCATCAGTCTTCTTCAGGGAGGCTCATCTTGCTGCTGGTGCTGGAGGAATTCAACCTCTTCTGGGGATGGTCTGGCAGTGCGGTGGTGGCTGGGGGTGGGGGGCAGCAGTGAGAGACTTCCTTTTTCTGTTAACTCTTTCCTGAGTAGTTACAATATGAACAATTCCCTCCTTTTCACAGAACTTTCTCTCCCCTCTCCTCATTCTATTTTTCCTCACATCACTTGGATGTTGTCTGACTGCTGTAGTGTACATTCACTTGCTAACACTGTCGGGCACAGTCCACAAGGACAGGAGATTTTCTTCTCTGAACTTGCTGTGTCACAGCCATAAAGAACAAGCTGGCACTAGAAGCACCTGTTAAGTATTTATAGATTATAAATGTTACAAATCAATCCATGGTGTGTGTGTGTGTGTGTGTGTGTGTGTGTTTGTGTGTGTGTGTGTGTGTGTGTGCGCGCGCGCGCGCGCGCTGGCGTATGAACCCAGGGTCTGGTGGATGCTAAGCAAGCACTCTACCACTGAGCTATACCCACAAAACTTAAAACACTGGAACATCTATTATATTCCTGGCCTAATCTTTGCCTTTAGTCTTATGTGAAAGGAGAACAAGTCAACAGCATAAGTGAAATTCACCATGCAAAGAGCAGGGGTCAGGGCTGGTATTGGAAACACAAGAATCCTGCAACAACTGGAGACTGGGACTTGGGGTTAGAGAAGGGAGCAGAGGAAGCTACCAGCCAAGGGGTTTATATGACACTGTGTTCTGAGGCGGTGGGGTATGGGGCACTCTAAGCAGGAATTTGACATGAGCAGATTCTCTTACCATCCCCACTGTCAGCATTTGAGTAGAAGGACAAGGCAGCAAAAATCAATCCTCACATCAGATCCACGATGTCAGCGAATCGGTGGTTTGAGGCCTGAAACTCTTGAGTCAGAACCAGGCACAAGATGAGGCTGTCCTCAGCAGTTAACCTCCAGCGTATCTAGTGAAGAAAGCAAGCCACAGGCACAGCCCTCTTCAAATACAAGGCTGGAGTGTCCTGTGGATCTGAAGAGGCAGCACTTGGTGAGAGTTCATGTGGGTCTTTGTAATGCCTTCTGGAAGTTTCCTCTTCACTGTAAACGTCAGAAGGAAGAGAAGCTGTGAAACTCCAAACAGTTTAACGTCAGCTTCTGCTATTAGAACCACTCTAGAGTGCAGGGGAGGAGTAAAAGCCCTGTTCCCCCCCAGTCCCCATACACTTATTTCATACATACAATTTGATATTATTGTTTGGAGACAGAGTTTCACTATGTAGCCCTGGCTGACCTGAAACTCACACAGGTCTGCCTGTCTCTATGTTCCAAATTCTGGGATTAAATGCGTGTACTGCCACACACAGCCCCTACGTATACAATTTGAAATAGCACAAACAGTGCCTTTAACAGTTGGAGGAGGTTTATTTATTTTCTTTTTAAGTTGAGGTCCCTTTATGTTAGTGTTCTCAACTTCCTAATGTGTGACTCTCTAATACAGTTCCTCATGTGGGGACCTCCAGCCATAAAATCATTTTTGTTGTTACTTTGTAACTGTAATTTTGTTACTATTATGATTGTAATGTAAATATCTGTTTTCTCTTGGTCTTAGGCAACCCCTGTAAAAGGGTCAACCCCCAAAGAGATTGTGACCCACAGGTTGGGAACCACTGCTTTACATAGCCCTGGCTGTCCTAAAACTCACAATGTAGATCAGGTTAGCCTCGAACTTACAGAAATCCACCTGTTTCTGCCTCCTGAGTACTGGGAATTAAAGACAGCATTCTAGGCCGTGGAGGTTTTTTTTTTTTTTTTTTTCAGTAAGGGTTAGTGAGGGTTTTATTGCTGTGAGGAGGCGTGATCATGAGCAGGCAGACGTGGTGCTGGAGGAGGAACTGAGAGTTCTACATCTTGATGCAAAGGAGACTGTGATTCCACACTGGGCAGAGCTTGAACATAGGAGATCTCAAAGCCCGTCTACACAGTCTACACTTCCTCCAGTAAGGCCACACCTACTTCAACTGGGCCACACCTCCTATGAGTGCCACTCCCTATGGCTAAGCATTGAAACACATGTATCTATGGGGCCAAACTAATTCAAACCACCACAGTGAGTAAGCAGAAAAATGAAAAGTGATCAAAGGACCTCACTTGGCCAAATCTGTAGTTTGTTGAGATCCAATTCTTGGACATTATGTGTCATTCTTGGGTCAATGGGATGGCACTAGCATACCAGTGTACTCGTCCAGCCAAGCCCACCTGAGTGTAACGGGCTTCGGAATGCATGCTGGGCCAAGGATCTGTGCCTCGGATGAAACTGCCCAGATAGGAAGGGCACACTGGCTGCTCTCACTCACTCGGCTTTCTTTTGTCGGTCCTGTGCGTGACACCACAGTGGTAGCTACATGCCTACCACCCTGAAGGTGCTGCCACTCCATGGAAATGTGTTTAACCAGAAATGAAATTTGTATAAAATAGAATGTGCCTAAACTTCAGTGCTTTAAGCTTTTCTAGTTCCAAATTTTCATCATCTAGGTGGAAATCTGGAAGCTTTCCTGCCCCACTCGGTCACTAACCTTTGTTCTGTCTCCACAGAACCACCAGACAAATGGGATGGCAGAACCTGCCACCGTGGTGTCTGCTTCCTTTCACTCACTGTAGCATTTCTGCGCGTGTACCTCAGAGCGTGTGTCAGCACTGTTTTTATGACCAGGTAATGTTGCATTTCATCTCTTCTCTTCACCATCATTCCTGGCTCCAGAGTGGTGCACATGAGTGTCCTGCACGATGCTTTCAAGAGAGGCAAATGCCAGGACCTCACACCTGCTTCCAGAGTGTCCAGCTTCTAACTGTGGTAGTGAAGCATGCCGCCATTGGTGGATGTGAGCTGAGAGACTGTTGTAAACTCATAGTCAGGCCATGGAGTCGTGAGTGATAGATTAGATGAGTATCTCAGGGACTAGAAAAAATGATATGATCCCAAACGTCAATTTAGTTTCATTTTACTGATGATGTCAGCTTGTGTCCTAGCCCATGCCAAGAAAGACAAAACTACACAGAAGAGAATGAATCCTGGACCTACTTTTCTAGTGCTATAAGATATACATATAAATAAAATACCTCAATTGACAAAATGAAACATTGTACTGCATGCATACAACATCCGTCATTCATCTGCTGGTGGACATTTTGGCTGTTCTCACCTTTTGGCTACGGTGACACTAAGTGCACACGTATCTGCTGGAGCATCTGCTTTTTTATGATTAAGTACCAGTACATGGTGCCCACCTGACATAAGACAAATGGGCAAAGCAGTTCAATGGAGGAAAAGAGTTGTTCTCACAAATACATTGGAAAAATGAAACACCCAAAGACAAGCAAGCAAAAGAGCCAACCTCTCATGATCTCACCCTCAGTTCTCACGGTTCCTCAGAGATAGATCACAGATCTACATGTAAAAGAATAAAAGCTTTTAAGAGCTGGCAAAATGGCTCACAGGGTAAAGGCACTTGCTCCCAGCTCTGAGGACCTGAGTTTGATAACCCATGTGGTAAGGAGAGAACAAAGTCCCTTAAGTTGTCTTCTGATTTCCACCAACCCTATGTGCACAGAGACACACAAATGTAAGAGCAACATCTAGGAGAAAGGAGAGGGGAAACTTGCTTACACTCAGAGCTCCATGAAAAATTCTTAGAGGTGACACTCACCATGTCACTCATAAAAAAGATGACAAGTGGTTTATATCAAACTTAAAATATGTGCTGAGAAGACCTTATTATGACCCTGAAAGACAAGCCTCAGAGTGAGAGAAAGCATTCGTAAGCTACCCGGTTGACAACTTTTGAACTCAACAGTTAACAAACAAACAAAATGAAGAAACAAAAAACAAAACCAAAAAAACTAGAGCTCAATTAGAAGACGGGCAAAAGATGTGGAAAGATACTTCAGCAGGGAGGAGCTACAGATGGAAAAGAGCCGCCTGAGAGGGTGCTGAAGAGCAGTCGTTAGGAAAGTGCTAATTAAAGCCATAGTAAGTACACAGTGCTTATCCATCAGATGAGCTACTGTGGTGGCTGCAATGCCAAAGGCTGGGGAGAAAGCAGAGAAACTGGATTGTTCAGGTATTCCTGGGGAAGTAATGACACACAGCCACACTAGGGAGACAGCTCATAAACTTCTTATGCAACTACATTTGTACTTAGTGGAGAGAGTCCACATTTTTACACTGTAGCATTTAGTCCAAACTCACGCTCTCACAAGCCAGATGTAAACAGATTTGGAAATCAGCTTTACTGTTCTAGTTCAAGGTCAGGAACAGACAAACTCTGCTGCATCTATGCCATGAGCTAATACTCAGCAGTAAAATATGAGCTGTTGGCATATGGACCAACCTGGATCTCCAGGGCATTATACTGAAAAAAATCTCAAAAGGTGACATGTTGTATAAGTCAATTATGTGGCAGTTTTTTGAAATGAAGATGGAGCCATGAATGGTTCCACAGAGGCAGGGGCAGGCAAGGAGAGTGTGAACACAGAGGCGGAGCCTGTGCAGGCTCCCCTGAGGGATGGCAGCCTGTGATTGTGCTGCTGTTTGGATGGGGAATGTCCCCCACTTCAAGGGTTCAGTTCCTAACATGGCAGTATCATAGGGTAGGACAAATGTTAAGAGACGTGTTTACATATGGTAAAATGGACCACAGGCCTGGTCCAAAACAAGCTTGTTTTAGATCTCAAAGAGAGCAGTAAACAGCTTGATCCTCAGTGATGGTGACATCCTTATTCCCAGGACTTGGGAAGCTAATGCCAATACAGGGGGATTGCCGTGAGTTTGATCATAGCTGGGGCTGCATAGTAAGAACCTGTCTCAAAATACCTTCATATTGTAGAGCTTCAGAGGGAGTTCCTCACTGGGAGGGGAGGGATTTGTTGTATAACCCCCACCCAACCCCCACCCCTGAGCCCCCATCCTCTATCCCCCCACCCCCTCATCCTCCCATCATTGGCGGGGTCCCAGTGAGCTGAACTCATGTGGCTGCAAGCTCTGCTAAGATGTGAGCATTTCTTCTGCCCTCGTGATTTGATTTGGAAAGATGAATGGAAATGGAAAACCGTGTGCTGCTGACAATAAAGGATATTGCCTCAGGTAGGAATACAGCAAAGCATTCGAAGCCAACAACAGCTCCATTCTGTGTTTTCTTCCATTTACCTTTTGTGCTCCAACTTGGAAGAGACCAAATAAAAGAAATGCTAAGGCCGCATGCAAATAAACCCTGTACACAGGCCATTGATGTCAGGGTTTATTGACTTAAGTGATTTCTAGCTTCCTTTATTTTGCCTTGCTTTATAGTCAAGGCTGTATGACTAATGAAGTTTCACCACATCTTTGCAGACACTGCCTAATTAATACCTCAAGAGAAGGCTCGAATACCCCTTAAGTACCTGTGTAGAAATGACTCCCTGACTCAGCCAACTATTACAGGGCTTATTCAATTTCAGACTAGAAGGAGCCTCACTTCACATGTGGGGAAACTGAGACCAGAAGAAAATGCTCCCTTTCAGAGAACAAGTACATTCCATGGTGTTCATTTGCTCATCTGGTTGACTGTTGGTTTCTCTGGTGTACTCTGGGACGGAGCTGGATGTTGTTCTGAGTGTGCTGGTGTGTAGGAACAGATGTGTTTTTGTTTTTTGTTTTTGAATTTTTTCTTTACATGTAACTGATCTGATTTTTCTCATAGTAGCTGAGAGAAAGAAGGAACCAGTCTTTAAACTTGCTGATTAATTAATAGATTTCTCATAATTGCACCTTTCCTATAACCATAGTTTTCTCTCTGTGGAATATCCTCCTTTTTATTATTTTAACGGCATTTTGAGACGGGTCCTTACTTTGCAGCCCCAGCTATGCTCAAACCCCTGGTAATCTTCCTGTATTAGCTTCCCAAGACCTGGGAGAGGTATGTGTCACCATGCCAGGCTCAAACATTAACTTAAATGTCAACTCGGATCAGGGTGTTTGCTGCTCTATTAACACCAGTTTACTCCTGTTATGCCCTGGTCTCAAGGATGCTCACTTTTCTGATGAATGTTTCCTCACACACCTTTGCCAGCCCAGTCTATTCTTCTGTAGAGTTTCTTATTTAGAATATCTTCTACCTGCTTTTTTAGGTTCCCTTCCTTAGTTTCTGTTCCTTAGACTACTTTCAAATGTATTTTTTTCCTGATCCTCTCTGTGATGATACTGGGAAGCTCACCTGACCTCAGGGTGGCAGGGAGAACAGAGGCACAGCTAACCGACTGCTTTCTGGCTGCACTAGATGCTCCTTAGTCTAGCAGTCTTTGGTGGCTCTGGGCACTTGGCTATCCTGCCTCTGGACCACACTAGGTCTGTTCTCTGGATCTAGTTGGTCTGAAGATCCCTTCTGGAGACTCAGACTTCCTTAGTGTCCTATGTTGCCAATGTTCTTTCTTTCTCCCTGAGCCTGAAGGTTTCTGATCCCTTCATCCTCAGGTTCTTTGGGGTGATCTCACTGATGCTGCGTTTTATGTTTTTTGGTGTGTGTGTGTGTGTGTGTGTGTGTGTGTGTGTGTGTGTGTGTTGTTTTTGCCAGGAAAAACAGTACCTTATCCTATCCTTCACGATGCAGGTGTGAAGTGCTACTTCTCTTCTGTGACCCCTGCTAACCAAGCACAGTTCTGGGAAGGAAGCCCCTCTACATCACAGGACTATATAGCCCTTCGGTTGTAACTGCCATCTTAGCTACCAGAGGATACCTGATAGCCATTCCAGGACATATAGATAAATATGGTTAAATGGTTAAGATAGTTAGCTAAGCCTGACTTGCTTATGTCCAATGCACCACTGTCCAGACTGTGTCTTAGTGACATTTGACATATTAATAGTCCATTCTATCTGTCAGCCAGTCAGTCAGTCAGCCAGCCAGTCAGCCAGCCAGCCAGTCAGTCAGTCAGTCAGTCAGTCAGTCAGTCAGTCAGTCAGTCAGTCAGTCTGCCTGCCTGTCTACCTATCTATCTTGACTGTATGAATGCAGGTATATGTCATGGTTCATATATGGAAGTCAGGGGATAACTCTCAGGAGTTAATTTTCTTCTGCCAATTTTCTCCAGGGATTAAACACAGGTCAAAAGATGAAGGTCTGTGGTAACTTTCCATGCCAAGGTGCCTCATCTGCCCATATTAATGGTCTTTTATAAAGATTTATTTTAGTGTGTGTGTGCATTGCTTGAGTGCCTGTGTATATGTTTATGGGTACCCGGTGTGGTTTTTGGGAGCTGACCTTGGCCCTCTGGAGGAGCAGCTAGTGCTCTTAACTTTGGAGCCACTGAACCAGCCCATATTAACAGTTTCGGGGAGAGCCAGCTACACTCTGGTTAGCTTAGCATCTCTTCCTGCTGCCTCTGGCGTGGAATCCACTTGTCTTGCTGTTGTCTGAGACATGCTTCTGTGAAGGCTAGTAACAAAATTGTACTCTGTTCAGTTTTGGGGCCTGTCTGTCTCTTTGGCCTTTTGACACTTTCTACCATTGGCACCCAGTTCATATAGAGGGTTGTTGTTGTTGTTGTCGTTGTTTGTTTTTTAAATGAAATACTGCCCTAAGTTATGGCATTTCCCCATAGATGACAATGGCATCTTGCCTCTTTGCTACCAGCCTCTAAGCTCTTATTGACGTCGGGACGTTTGGCAGCAATTGATGACACATTTTCATCTGAAAACTTGCTTTCCTTTCTTCTTTTCCTTTCCTATAAAGTTCCTTGCACTTCTTCATGGTGGTTTTCAAATAAGTGTAAATTCTGTTGTCCTTTTTTCACTTCTCTTGACATCAACAGACCTTCATGACTCCATGGAAACCTCTGTATAATGTACGGTACAGTGAGGCTGTTTGCAGAAAGCTGAACTTGGAAAGGCCACGTTACCTCTGCGGTTGTCAGGAAAATCCCCTATTTCAAGAAACGTTTTAGTTTCAGGCAAATCAGGGTGCTGGTCACACTACTTAGGGGTTTCGTGATGCGTTTTAGTGGTCATGATAGCTGGTGAGTTCGGGTGGTTATTCTCTCTCCAGAGGCTGCAGTTAGGCGGTGGCTGAAGATAGCCTTGTCTTGAAGACTTTATTGTTTATGTTGCCACTTTGACTAAGCCCAACTGAACAGCTAGCAACACACACAACAGGGAAAGCTGTTGGCAAATTGCATTTGTTGTAAAAAGGTAGCCAGAAGATTTTCAATTCCAGCCTTTTTGCTTTACAATGAAGCCTTAAAAGAAGCGTTGCAGGCTGGGGGTGTAGCTCAGTTAGTCTCACAAGCATGAGACGCTGGGGCCAATCTCCCATGCTATGTAAGAGTGAGGGTGGCGGTACATCCTAGTAATTCCAACACTGAGGAGGTGGAGGCAGGAAGGTGAGACATTCAAGATCATTACTGACTGAAGAGGGAGACCAGTCCAGGATACATGAGACCCTGCATCAAAACAAAATGAAATAAAACAAAGCTAATCTGATTTTTTTAAAAAGAGAGAGTGACATCATCGGGGGCGAGCCTGGAAAGTGGATCAAGACATGTCCTCTTCAGTTACTCTCTACTCAGTTTTGAGACAGGGTCTCTTATTGGAGCTGGAGAGTTCACTGGCTTGACTGGCTGGTGAGTGTGCTACAGGAATTCACCTGTTGCCTCCCCGTGCTAGGATTGCCCCATCATGGTCGTGCCTAGCTTTACACCTAATCCAAACCCATGTCCTTAGGGCTGTGCATCAACTGCTCAATTCACTGAACCATCTCCCCGTCCTCTATTTTGAGACTCTGCCCCCCTAAATCTTTGCTTTTCTTCTGTATTTTCCCCTTCTGTCCATTCAAGCACATAATGTCATTTTGGTTGTTGTTGCTTTGTTTTATTATTTCTTTCTTTTATGAGGTAATTTAGTTGGGAGAAAAGTAAAATGAGCTGTGTACATCTTCGTGACCTTGAGAGCACTGATAGGTGGGGTATGGACCAGAAAGCAATCAATAACATCAGTAACATGTTGGCCAGAAACCCAAAGAGAAAAGAATCTTTTGCAATCAGAGAGATTGCCCAGAGCCAGAGGGAGGGGACTTAAGAACAGAGCACCAAAGTTACAGGGCAGAGAGAAAACACTCCCTGAATCTTTCAACACCCTTTGACTTCTTTTCCACCAGGCTCTAAGAGACAAAGAGACAAAATTCTTCATGGAGATTGCATCTTAGTGACAGCACGTCCACGCAGACATCATTCTAAACACCGCGTGTATTTCTTCACACTACACCCTTAAGTTAGTTGTGTTATTTCTAATTCACGACTGAAGAAAGTAAGTCCTAGTGATGCCACCAATTTTTCTGATTTCACAGATAGTAAGTAGCAGAACTAGAATTCACACCCAACAAGATGGGCTGCCTTTCTCTTAAGTGCTGCGGTATGCTGTGTCACATTTCTAGGGAGGGTTTTGGGAAGATTGAGATGGATACTGGGGCAAGTGTACAGGCATAATCCCAACCACATAGACTATGCAGGCAGTAGACAGATCCTCAAGTTCCAGTGGCCTCTCCCTGAGTTGGTGTATGTTCTGGGAGCTATCTACCCCTGACACTTTCCATTGCCTGAGACTATGAGACCACAGACTCAATAAAGGACAAAGCCCATGGTTGTGTTTCTATCTGTCCAGTAGTGTGGAATCTCAAAATAGAGTTAAGTTAAATGAGAGGAATAGAAATCACAAGCCAGGGAGATGGCTTAGTAATGAGTTTCCTGCTCATCTGAGCACCAAGTTCTCATTCCAAGTACCCATATAAACAGCCAAGCTCTGTGCTATACATCGGTGTCTTCCTTCTAGATTGCTGTGTCAAAGCACCATGACCAAGGTAACTCACAGAAGAGCTTATAGGAGGCTTACAGTTCCAGAGGGTGAGTTTATGACTGTCATGGCAAGAGCATGGCAGCTGGCAGGCAGGCAGGCAGGCTTGGTGCTGGAGCAGTGGCAGAGAGCTTATATCCTTATCTGCAAGTAGGAAGCAGAGCAGAAGGGGAACACTGGGAATGCTAAAGGTTTTTGAATTCTCAAGGCCCATCCCCAGTAATATACCTTCTTCAACAAGGTCACAGCACCCAATCCTTCCCAAACAGTTCCACTAACTGGGGACTAAGTATTCAAATATATGAACCTAAGGGGGTCATGCTCATTCAGACCACCACAAGCTGTAATTCTGGTGCAGGGAAGATGGAGACTATGGATCCCTGGGGTTTGCATGGTAGCCAGTCTAATCAAATTAGCAAGTTCTATGTTCAGAGGAACCTTATCTCAAAAAAGTACATGGAGAGTAACTGAGTATTCTCAAAGAACCTCAAACTGAGGTTGGTTTCTGTTGTGATAAAATGTTCTCACCAAAAGTAACTTGGGGAGGAATTGCATTTTTTAGCCCACTGATATTACAGTCCAACCTCATCGAAAGCCAAGGCAGGAAGTAAAACAGAGTCCATGTAGGGATGTTGCTTATTGGCTTCTGCCCCTTGATGGCTCAGATTTCTTTCTTACAGAGGCCAGGCCTATCTGTCCAGGTACAGTATCATCTACAGTACACACACACACACACACACACACACACACACACACACACACATACACACACACACACACACACAAAGAATAAAGGCTGTAATGTAAAAAGTTAAAAATCACACAGGAATGAACTATTTTATGCAACTCTGAGTTGTGGACTGAGATCTAGCTAGATTTATAAGAAAAGTTCTGTGTGGCCAGGGGCCAAGGTTAAAACCCCAATTGTTACCTTACTTTTCTGTCCCTGAGTTTTATTTATTTATATTTTATTGGATATTTTATGCATTTAGACTTTAAATGTCATCCCTTTTCTTGGGTCCCCCATCTCCCACCACTCCTCTCCCTGCTTCTGTGAGGATGCTCCCACTCCCACGTCACCATGCTGGCACTCCCCTACCCTGGGGAATCAAACTTTCACAGGACCAAGGGCTTTTCCTCCTATCAATGCTGGACAATGCCATCCTCTGCTACAAATGTGGCTGGAGTCATGGTCCACCTATGTGTACTCTCTGGTTGGTGGTTTAGTCCCTGGGAGCTCTGGAAGCACTGGTTTGTTGATATTGTTGCTCTTCCTATGGGATTGCAAATCCCTTAAGCTCCTTCAGTCCTTTCTCTAACTCCTCCATTGGGGTCCCCGTGCTCAGCCCAATGGTTGACTGCAAGCATCATCATTTGTATCGGTAAGGCTATGGAAGAGCCTCTCAGGAGACATCCATATCAGCTCCTGTTAGCAAGCACTTCTTGGCATCAGCAATAGTGACTGGGTTTGATGGCTGCATATGGGATGCATCCCCAGGTGGTTGCCCCTAGTTTTAGAGCATCATAAAGGAAGAACCTAAAGATGGAGATGCAAACAGATCAGAATGGTTTTCCATTACAAGAGAGCTGTTGTAAGTCTGTGTGGGAATGGACAAATGTATTTGTTTTAGTTAGGGTTTACTGCTGTGAACAGATATGATGATCAAGGCAACTCTTTATAAAGACAACATTTAATTGGGGCTGGCTTACAAGTTCAGTGGTTTAGTCCATTCTCATCAAGGCAGGAGCATGGCAGCACCCAGGAAGGCATGGCTTGGAGGAGCTGAGTTCTACATTTTGATATAAAGGTTAGCTAGGAAGAGAGTCTTAAAACCCACTTCCACAGTGACACACTTCCTCCAACAAGGCCACACTTCCTCCAACAAGGCCACACTTCCTCCAACAAGGCCACACTTCCTCCAACAAGGCCATACCTCCTAATAGTGCCACTCCCTGGATCAAGCTTATTCAAACCACCACAGTGTGCTTGCAATTTATCATTTTAGAAATTAATACATGGTATGAAAATATAATTACTTACTGATTAGTGGATACATATCAGAAGACCTGGTCCCCTTGCCAAACATAGTGGTATCTACAGTAGAGTGTCCTAGACTACCTGCATAGGGGAAGACTTTCCAAATCTCTTAGTTATGATAAAAAGACTTACTACTTAGTGGTTATACATCCAGACAAAAGAGCATGTTGTGATGTGCTCTGCTAACTCCAGCCCTTTAGCGGAGTCAAGAGGATTGCTTTAAGACTAGGCTTTCTGGGCTGCAGAACAATGTTATGTTACAACTAAAGTAATACTATATGCCTCCTGCAAGATGCTGGCACTAATGCAATGGCTTTTATAGTCAACTTTTTCTACTTTTTTTTAAATTAAAAAATTTTACACAAGGTTTATCTATCATCTATCTATCTATCTATCTATCTATCTATCTATCTATCTATCTATCTATCTATCATTCATATGACATATATCATTTAAAGACTTACTACTTAGTGGGTTTATGCCCAGACACCCCAGCACTGAGGTGGAGTTTTATATGTATACAATATTCTCTAGCTCTCCTGTCCCCTGTACTCTCCTGTGGTATGTACAACCTTCTCTTACCTCAGTAACCTTTGTTACTTTTGAAAATTTCAGTCTGCTTCCATCTAACATACCCACACATTATTTTATGTGGCAATGTAAAACATAGGAGCTAAAAATAAGAGAAAATATATACTATTTGTTTTGTGTATGTACCTGCGACTGTGTGTGTACGTAGGCCAGAGCTTTGGGTGCCATCTCATAGGTATTGTCTACTTATGTTTGAGGCAGGATCTCTCACTATCCTGGAGCTGGGCTTACAGTCCAGTAAGTCCCAGAGGAAAGACCTGTCTCTGTTTCCCCAGCACAGGTTCTGACGAAAAATAACCCCAAACCCTCAGGCCCTTGTGTATGTAAGACAGGTCTTTTACTGACTAAGCTATGTCCAAAGCATGGAGTTTGTCTTTCTGAGGTGTAAGGCCTTTTTCTTTCTCATGGTGGGAGTCTGGAACCTGCCAATCAGTTTTGGTAGTTCATCCAGGTACTATAATTTCCTTGATTGAGATGGGTTACTACAAATAAAGAATTATTGACTAGCTTGCTTTGCTTTAGTCTAAGTTGCCTTCTCTGGGCTGTGATGATGTAGTGTACCTACCTCTTTTGGGGGTGGGGTGTTGAGGAACATCCCTGAGACTGCTGCTCTTTGAAAGCATCCTGTTGCTATGACTCTGCCTTACTATGGGAATGTAAGAGTCTGAGAGTTGCTGAAGGAACAACCCAGAATCAAATAGTATGTAAAAGCAGAGTGTTTATTCTGCAGAAATAACCAACATGCAGAGGTCAGCCATTCATATAAAATGTCCATGACCAGATGAGCTTTCAGGCTCATTTTAAGCACGCTAAAGGAAGTTTAGGGATGGTTAGGTCATTTTTAATATGATTGGCTAGGTAAGCAGCAGTTACATTAGTACATTTTTCCCCCTTGCCACTTTCTACCTAATTAAATCTTTTTTTCCCCACATCTTTAGTAAATTGGGTATTTCTTATTTACATTTCAAATGTTATTACCTTTCCCAGTTTCCATGCCAACATCCCCCTAACCCCTCTCCCTCCCATTCTATATGGGTGTTCCTCCATTACCTCCCTCCCCCCAACAATCACGTTCACTGGGGGTTCAGTCTTGGCAGGACCAAGGGCTTCCCCTTCCACTGGTGCTCTTACTAGGCTATTCATTGTTACCTATGCAGTTGGAGCCCAGGCTTAGTCCATGTATAGTCTTTGGGTAGTGGCTTAGTCCCTGGAAGCTCTGGTTTGGTTGGCATTGTTGTTGATATGGGGTCTCAAGCTCCTTCAGCTCTTTCGGTCCTTTCTCTGATTCCTTCAACAGGGGTCCTGTTCTCAGTTCAGTGCTTTGCTGCTGGCATTCGCTTATGTATTTGCCATATTCTGGCTGTGTCTCTCAAGAGAGATCTACATCCGGTTCCTGTCAGCCTGCACTTCTTTGCTTCATCCATCTTATCTAGTTTGGTGACTGTATATGTATGGGCCACATGTGGGGCAGGCTCTGAATGGGCGTTCCTTCAGCCTCTGTTCTAAATTTTGCCTCCCTATCCCCTCCCAAAGGTGTTTTTGTTCCCCTTTTAAAAAAGGAGTGAAGCATTTGCATTTTGGTCATCCTTCTTGAGTTTCATGTGTTCTGTGCATCTAGGGTAATTCGAGCACTTGGGCTAATATCAACTTATCAATGAGTGCATACCATGTGTGTTTTTCTGTGACTGGGTTACCTCACTCAGGATGATCTTTTCCAGTTCCATCCATTTGCCTATGAATTTCATAAAGTCATTATTTTTGATAGCTGAGTAGTATTCCATTGTGTAGATGTACCACAGGCCTTAGAGAAATACTGGGAGCTGTCTTCTCTGGGCTGTGATGAAATAGTGTACCTACCTCTTCTCTCTCTCTCTCTCTCTCTCTCTCTCTCTCTCTCTCTCTCTCTCTCTCTGTGTGTGTGTGTGTGTGTGTCTTGAGAAACCTTGACTGATTCTTTGTGAAACTGAAGCTTAAGGCCTAACATGGCTGCCTGTTCTAAAATAAAGTGAGTTAGGTCCTCTCTGGAACCCAATTGTTTTGCTCTTTCTAGAATTAATGGCAGACTAATTGACCTCCTTTGGAGATGAGCAGTGTGAATTTTTGGTCCACACTCGTGTGCTGTCTGATACTTTTTCTAGTAGAGAATGAAGCCCTGAAAATGAGGCCCTCTGCTCTGACCACTAACACTATTCAAGAGACCAGTATCTTTCAGTCTATATTCCCAGATCAGCAACTATCACAGGTTTTGTTTGCAGACAGAAACCCTTTCCTTTGTCCCATGGACACGTGGTCATCTAGTGTCAGATAAATTGTGTATATTCCTCATTTTTGCTATAATAAATCTCCACAAACAAGTAGTTTAAAACAGTACAGATTTATCTATGCTTTTGGTTGTGAGTTTAGCCCTTTAATAGCTGAGCCATCTCTCCAACCCTACAGATTTATCTTAAGATCTAAATCCCAAGTGGGATTCATGGAGTCAGGTGTTGGCAGCACTGGCTTTTCCTGGGTCCCTGGGGAGGAATTCTTTGTTCTCTACTTTGTGGTTCCTTCTTTTATCTTTAAAGCACATTGCTCCTGTCTTTGCTTCTGACCTATTTTTGTTCTCCTATCACCTTTGTCTCATTGTACACCTCTAGATAATCTAAGATTATCCCTTATTTCAATGCCTATGATTTATAGGAGAGTAAGGTGATTGGTTCATAGGAATCAGGAAGTGAAGAGTAAGTTAGCAAACTAGAGATTCCTCTGACTCCCAGCACATTCAAGGTCTTAGGTAGTTTGCATTTATATAACAATGTGCCCTGAAACAGGTGATCTATGAACAACATTAATGTGTTGCTGATAATTCCGAAGGCTGGGAAATTTACAATTATCATGCCAACAGTTTAGAGACTTCATACTGTGTCCTGTGTGGTGGAAGAGGGCACCAGAATCCTTTTGGTCTTCTCTTTATAATTATCCTTTATAAGGCATGAATTTTTACCTTGGTTAGCAGAACCCTTATGTAATCATGTTCAAGATCTCCCAACTCTTATATTTTTTTTGTCTGTGAGCCTATCCTTTAATGGATGAGCCATCTCTCCATCCCGGTCCCCCGACATCTTTACCAACAACATTTTAAAGATTAGACTTCAACACATGAATTTTTGAGGGAGAAATATTTAGAATACCGTAATTGGGCATGTTTGGCAGTCTTCCCTTGAGGAGAGTACCACCCAGGGTCCAGGAATACTCATTAGTTTCTGTCCACCATGGTGCAACATGTAGACACACTTGGCTGTGTTTGTTTCCCTTTCCATTGGTGATTTTTAATGGTAGCTCACATCAGTAATCCAAGTGTCCAGGAGGGCGAGGCAGGAGGGTTAAGGACATCCTGAGCTCTACAGCAAGACCCTGTTCTGAGAGTCTTTATTGTTTTTTCAGAGGACCTAAGTTTGCTTTCCAGTCCTTTGTTGCATGGCTCATAACCACCTGTAACCCCAGCCCCAAGGTATCTGACAGCCTCTTCTGGCCTCTATGGGAAACTGCACTCATGTACATACCCTCACACAGGCAGACATACTTAAAATATAAACTTTTAAAAACTTCACAAAAACAAAATAAAGCACACAACCTCCAACCAAGGGAGCAAAACAAAACAAAATCCCAAGCAGAATTGGGCAAGGTGCTCTCAGCTACTTTTTCTGTGTGTGTTTACATCTAGAGGCTAGCATTGAATGGATTATGTACCACCTAAGGGGGCCTCTTCCTAGGCTTGCTGAATTCTCCCCATTAATTTCCCTCATGTGTGAGACTAAAAACAAACATCAATCCATGATGCAGTTTTAGAACTGCAGGTCTCATAAGCCGAAGAACTTATTTTTCCTTGCAGTGACAAGACACCTGCTTAAGGCTAGAAGGGCTTGCTTTGGTTGGAAGTTTGCGGGTATGGTATATCATGGTGGTATACACATGTCAGCAGGAGTGTGGCAGGTTGGCCACATTGAATTTCCAGTCAGGGAGCACAGATGACTCCATCAGGGAATCGAGTACACAAAATAGTGCTATTCATGATTAGGGTGTGTGTTCCAACCTCAGTTAAATCCACTAAGAAACTCCATCAGAGATACCAGAGGTCTGCCTCCTAAGCCATTCTAGACCTGCCAAGTTGACAATCAAAAGTAACTATCACATTTATAATGTTAAAAATATTTTAATTTTAATTATGTGTGTATGTGTTTGAGCTTGTACACATAAGTGAAGAGCTGAAGAGTTTAGAAGAGTGCATTAGATTCCATAGAGCCGGAGTTACTCATGGTTATGAGTTGTCTGAAATGGGTGCTAGAAGAGCAGCAAGCTCTCACTGCTGCTGAAGCATCCCTTTACCTCCACATTTCTGTGACTGTAGGCCTAGATCTTTTGAAACCTACTTTAATAAGGGTCCTTAAATGCTTCAACTTCCTTTATAGCCCAGCAACCTAAGGTAGGGAAGGAAGATGGCTAATAGGACAAGGGGGGATGTAGATCTGTTTAGAAGTAGTTCTTTGGGGGTGATTCCAATCTTTGTTGTCAGCAGTGCAGTCCACTAGCAAAACAGCAAATCGGCAGCAGCAGCTTGGTCCAGAAGAAACCAAGAGGCTCAGCTGATCAACAAGTGTTTGCTGAAGTGGCAAGAAGCAGCTGGGACACCACCAGAAGTTCTTTGGTACGTTTCTCTCTATGAAGTCACAGGAAGCAAAGATCAGAGAAGAAACAGGCAAACCAACGCAAGAGAGTCGGCAGTGAAGACCGGTGTCAGTGACGGCTGATGAGACCAGCAAGGTGAACCAAAGGCAGAGCGGTCCACTGTCTGCTGGATTATATGTATACTCTCTTTAAACACCACATCCTCTCGTGCATCTGCTCTAGCAAAACACTGCATGCCCTTTCATCAGGCAGCTTCCAGAAAAACACCATGTGTCTGTTCTCACTGAAACATCCTCATAAGACAGTTTCCAGAAAACAAAACAAAACTAAACAAGAACCACCACAAAGACAACTGAGTCTCCAATAAAACCAGAAATTCCCACTTTATGTGATGTCATCTAGAATTTATTTTTATTCTAGGTATATGTCAACCATTTTGAATTCGGTTGGTTGTAGCACTTGGGAATCTTCCAAATTAGAAATGATCAACATTGCATCAACCAATAGAGGTTATTCGTTTAAAGCTGATGCACACAAGTCTACAAGTATTCTGGTGCATGGTGCTCTAGCTTGAGTGCCTGGGGTTTGGAGATATGATGTGTGAGCTCAGTGTGGACAGCCATCGCTTCTGGAAAGGTCCCTGCTCAGTACCCTGACAGTTCTCAAAGTATGCCCTTCAGATTGCAGATGTTGACCCAAATCCATGTACAATGCTTAGACATTTTATTAGCATATATAAATTCTTCAGAGTGGTAGTTTTCACTGTGACTTTTCATATATGTGAATAATGTGGTTTGACCATATCTGTCCATTAGTCTCCTCTCCCTTCTGTACCCCTAAATCCCTGTGTCCTTCCTCTCCATGGTCATTGTTGCATTGTTGATGCCTCTGCCTGCTCTGCTGGTCAGTCAGGTCATTTTCATAGCTTCTGTCTTTGTGTCTATACACCAAGTGTGTTTTCCGAGGCATTGTAAGTCCTTCACAGTTAAGTAGACTCCATCCCTCATTTCCTGAAAGAGGAGCTCAGATGTTTTGTGTATGAACACATCATAATAGCTTTCTCTGTTCTGTTTTTCATCCCTCACCCCAGCATGTCACAAAACATCAAAGCCAAATGTAATGCTCTGTGACAATAACTGTCTGATTCCATTCTAAGAATTCATTTCTGCTTCATTTTTCTTTGAATTATCGTGAATGTGAGTTTTCACTGTAAATGACCTCATTCGCTGTTAGGAAGCACTATGGTTATAAATTACAAATACAGTCGCGGCATTTGCTCATCCCTGACTTATATGAAGGGAAGATTCAATCAATGTTTTTCACCAGAGTGAACCTAATACAATAAGAAAAATGTAGATACAGTGACATTAGGGGAAAGCATTATGCATGTGGTTATGAGCAGAAAAGGCAAACAAGATTTAACTATGTTAACTGCAAATGGATATATTCCTATGGGAGGAGTTACTACAGCTGATGGATGTTATGAAGTAGGAAAACTGTGTGGAAAAAAAAATCATCTTACATCTGTTGATTTGTTGTTTTTCATTACGCTGGAGAAAGAAAAAAAGGACAAGGAAAATCCTGAGGGCAGTGGGAAATATTATAAACCTGGTGAGGAAGCCGCGCTGTGGTCCAGTGAGAAGAAAGATGAAAGACCTAGGAAGCAGAGAGCATTTATAGCTGAGTGCGAAGGGCGAGCCTATGTCACTGTTGCAAAAGAAGAGCATTGATCGAGCTGGCAAGCATTGCTTTGGGTAGTTGCAGTGACCCAGAGCACCAGGAGAATTGTTCTGCAGAATGGAGGCTTCACCAAATTATTCATTGGCTCTGCTCTAGGCTTGCCAAAAGGCCAAAGGTTAGAGTGGCTTGGGGAAGGAAAGCACATGTTCAATGCTCCACAGCAGCACAGAGTGCTGGGTGCTGAGGTTTTACGTTGGGGCTGAGAAAGTAAGATGAGTTTGTTCTTGAGCTGAAAAGACCTTATAGAGCCAACAGTCCTTTCCATGAAGACGCACAGGGAGGTGGGTATGCTCTTTCAATAACCAGCGATTCCTGCTTCCGGGTATTCCCATTTCAATGGCATATGTTTTAGTGATTAAATATTATTTGATCTTTAGATTAAAAATCAAAGAGGAAAGAACCTCCAAACGGAAGCTTGCTCTGGCAACCAATACTAGTCTTAGAATGAAAAATGTCCTCTTTGGTTTGTCAAGATCGATGGGAATATATGGGGTTTTAGAAAGTGGGGTGGGGGGCGTGTGCTGTGGAAGATAGTGTGATCTGCAGTGGGGATGCTGCTTGGCTCGACAGTCAGAGATGACAGTCCTGTGTCCCTCAGATACCTCAGCCCTCAGGTGGAGGCCAGAGTCCAACCTGTGGGAGCAAGTTCTGTCTGATAACCATGTGGATCTAGGGATTTCACTTGGGTCATTAGGTAAGTTCTTTTACCCAATGAACCATGTTGTTCTTCCTTTCTTAATGGTCCCAAATTTACTATTGACATTTAAGGATGAGGTATCACAAAAAGATCCTTCTTTCTGATATCTCTTGAAAAATACACTGACATTCCCCCACAGCAAGGAGCAGTAGAAGCTGAATAGAAGCTGCTCGGTTTTAAACAAAGCTAATTTATCACTGTCCCTGCCTTCATACCAATGGTTCCCTTTTCTTCAGACAGAAGCTAGGTGATAACTGTCACTGTCAATATGACTGCACAGGTGTTTGTAGCATAGTGTTAAAATATATAGGAATATTTCTTGTATCTGTCTTGTGACTATCAAGAATATATGAAAGAGAGTGCAAGGTGCTGCACTGTGGTCTGGAGAGTTGGCTCATAAGTTAAAAGCATTTGTTCTTATAGAAGGCTTGGGTGTGTTTCCCAACTACATGCAGTTCACAAACATCTGTATCTCTAGTTCCAGGCGATCCAAAGCCTGCTTCTGACCTTCAGCAGCACCAAGACTGAACTCAGGCACATAACCTGACATGCATGCAGTCAGAACATTCATACATGTAAGATAATAAAATATTTTTTTAAAAAGATGCTACACCATTCAGGAACAATGGAAGGTGTGTTTCTTCATGGTTGTGAAGGGTATTTCATTGCTTTATACCCTCATCAAACATATCCGTACAGAATTCACCTGCCTGTTTTACTCATTTAGTTCTTGTAGACTTTGGATTTAAGATCTCTAGTTTAGTTTTTACCTAAGATCTCATCTTCAGGCAAGGATCACCCCTGAGGCTGAGATATTTCATACCCTAAAATACAGTCTTCTCAGCGAACATTTCTATTATTAGAAGCTGGCCAGAGCCAGACTGTGCCAACATTTCTCGACCTCCCTCATTTCTGGTCATGTCACCCAGTGAGATATAGGCAGAACATACAGAAGACCTGAGAAATTTTTAATGTATAATTGGTTTAGCCCTTACCTGTATTCATATCTTGGCATAAACAAGTTAGCAGAAAGTGCAAAAACCATTTGGTGCCACCAAGCGATAGCTACAAGGGCAAAGGGCAGCTTGTGAAATTACTGAGCAGAAACACATTAAGAGTCTGGATCCTTAGGTGTGGTTGTAAAGCTAAATCAATTGCTGAATATAAGTAGGTTTGTGTAGGAGAGAAAATTAAACCCTTTCTTGTATTAATATAAGCCACGGCTGCTCAGCTTTTCCATTGCTAGCAACGAAAAGCATCCCCAAGACATTTCCCTTCCCATCCTGCCACTCATACGCAAGCAATGTTTCCCTCTATTTCTGTATCCACATCTGCTGAATTATGCCATGAATCCAATTCAGTTCATGTTGGGCAACATTTGCAAACATTTTTGCTAACATTGCACTGGGAATTCCACAATGATGAATAAGACACATTTTTTTTTAAATCTTAAAATTTTTATTTTACTGATTGGAGAACTGCTCATATGCACTGATAATCACAACACCAAGTAGAATAAAGATGACATCACACGAGAAGTGTGGTCTCTCAGTGGCCTTTGTATAGGCATGAAGAAAGTGAGCACTACCATGCCTAGTTCCTGACTGGAGTCCTTGAAAGAGATTTTCTGGAGAGGACGATAACTTGAGATGAGGACTAAAGGCTTCGTAGATTTCTAATGGCTCGCTTTCCAGAAAGAGGTCCTGATAGGAAGAAAGATATAGGGCCAAGAAACCAATAAAACATTTTGGGGAGAGTGGATTCTTTGGCCCTCCATTCCCACGCTCTAAATCCTTCCCCTCCAGTGAGTCAATCCCATTCCAGTCCCACAAGCTCCTCCCTGATAGTGTGGCTGTCATTCTCTTAGCCAGTTTGCCAACTCTGCTGAAAAATTGTTTCCTTAGAGATGATGTTTCTGAGCATCCAACTCAGGTGTATTTTACCTGTGACTGCCTTGCTCTTACCAGGTGCATGATCTTTATAAAATTCGAGTGTGTGTATATTTAGCAACTGAATGGATGTTTGTTCTAGCGTGTTCTAGGCAATGGATCAGCATAAGGAGCTGTCCTGGTTAGAAAAAAAGTGTGGAATTACCAGAGTGAATGTAATCAAATACATTTTAAGACTTTATTTTGTTTTAAAGTGTCTGGGTTTCTGTGTGTCTGTGTGTAGGTGTTTGCACATGAGTGGCACAGTATTTATGGACGCCTGAGGAAGGTGTCAAGTTCTCTTGGAGTTGGAGTTACATGTGGTTCTGAGCTGCCTGATGTGCCCGATGTACCTGTTAGGAATTGAACTTTGGTCCTTTGGAAGAGCAGTATGTGTATTTAATGCTCCAAATCACCTCTCCAGCCCCTAAATAAGAATTACAACACAAATAGTCAAGTCACTTGCTCATAAAGGACAGAAAATAATCAAGTAACATTATTTACTATGATATTGAGTCCTTGAGAAGAAATAAGGGTTATTGCGCAGATAAGAACATGAAGGCAAATAAAAGAGAAGAGAAAGTGCGTATAATAGTGCCTGCCTCAGAAGGTGTTGTAAAGAATGTATATGTGGAGGGCTATGAGGAAGGAGTGACTCAGATTTGGCACTTAAAACTGTTGAACTTTAAAACTTAGAACCAGGGGAATTTGTAATTTCTACATGAGTTTTCACTTAACACAGGGAAGGACAAGAATCAAATGTATACAGCTGAAGGGATGGCTTAGAGGTTAAGAGTATTTATTGCTTTGTCCAGAGGACCCACATTTAATTCCTAGCATCCACACAGTGGCTCACAACTATCTGCTACTCAGGTTCTAGAGGATGTAACACCTTTTGACCTCTCAAGGCAAAACACTCATATGCATAAAATAAATGAGAAAAATATAAAAACTACTGCTTGATTGTGTGTGCGTGTTTTGTGTGTGTGTGTGTGTGTGTGTGTGTGTGTGTGTGTATGTGTGTGTGTATCAAACTGGGTCCTACACTCACTAGGTTAGTGCTCTACCACATCCCTTGATGAGTTTTGACAAATGACACACGTCCATATAACCCAATTCAACAACAGAGTATCACAAGGAACCTTAAAGCCTTCATCCTTTCTCCTCATCACTTTCCAAAAGTTTTGTCCATTTGTAGAACACAGAGAGGAAAGCCAGAAAGCACTGTGCACTTTTTTTTTGTGCTTGAGGCTTTTTGCCTTCTTGAAAAACAACATAAGTAATGGAGCATATTCGTAGGTTCAGAGAAATAGTGTTCTAAATATTTAGATTTTATCTATTAAAATCAGAACAGGGCCAGGAGAGCTGGATCAGTGGGTTAGGGTTATTGTTGTCAATCTTCACTACCTAAGTTCAATCTCTGGCACATACATGTTGAAGGAGAGAACAGACTCCACGGTTTTGTGTGCTTTTGGTCAGCTTGACACAAGCTAAGATCATCAGGGGAGAGATGTTGAGAGAACGACACCATCAGACTTGTCTGTGGGAGACATTTTCTTGATTGATGTAACAGGGCCCAGACCATGGTGGGTGGTGCTATCCCTTTCAAAGTAGTCTTGAGTAGTGTTAGAAAGTGGTTAAGGGGCTAGGGAGATGGCTCAGTGGTGAAGAGTACTGGCTGTTCTTAACTGGAAGAACCAGGTTCCCAGCACCCACATGATGGCTCATTGCCATAAGTCTTATTCCTGGGGATCTAATGCCTTTGTCTGACCTCCATGGGCACTGCCACATGTGATGCACAGATATACATGATGGTAAGAAAAAATTTAAAAAGAAAAGAGACTGAGCAGTCCACAGAGAGCAAGTCTTGGTTTGAAGTTCGACCTCCAGGTTCCTCTGTTGACTTCTCCCAGTGAAGGTCTGTAATACGGAAGTGTAAGGTGAACTAAAACCTTTTCTCCCAAGAGAAAGCAAACTAGGAGAGCCAAGCTCTGATACTTACTTGGTCTCAGTACAGCGCACCCCTCAGCAAACACACAGAATAAATAAATAACAGGGAAAACCCAAATCAGAACGGTTGGTTTTGTTATTAGAAAATTGATATTTCTTAGGTCTTAACAGTGACTGTTATTAAATTGTGCTATATTTTATTTCATATTATATTTTATCTATGAATGTGTATACACACATGCAAACATACATCCATGGAGCTCAAAGAACTACTTTCAGGAGTCAGTTCTCTGCTTTTGTCACATGGGTTATGGGAATGTTGTCAAGCCGTGTACTCAGCCATCTCCTTGGCTTTCCAGACTTAGTTTCTACATATCATGTTTCAACTAGGAAAAGTGTCGAATGTAAATAGCAGAGTGGGAAATCGGATGGACGTACACAGTTAACCTGTGCCAATTAGTGAGCCATATTGTTGAACTCCACCTCCTTTAAGTAGGACAGGTTGCGAAGTGCTGGCATCTGCCATAGATTGCTTTAGTAATGGCTTCGCCTACCACTTTAGGAATGAGATTAACTGGCCACACAAATGAGTAAAGCCATGGGAATGCCCTGGGGGTCTGGGAGTACTTTGGGAACACCCACACAGCTCCTGCTCTGTGCGGATTATGTCACTCTCAGCTGACACCCCTGCAGCTGCACTAGCAGCTTAACCTTAGGTGACTGCACTGGGCTTCATCTGTGGTTGTGGCTGTTTACTTTCATAGATATCTATTATTTATTATGCAAACTTGACACAATTTACTGTTGGTGAATAGTAAATTAGTGCTATTTTTCACCTGTCTATGGCATCATTGGTCGTTTGAAATATTTGTGTTGAGTGAACCATTATGGAATAGGATTAATAAAAACATTGTATGTAAAAGAATGCTTAAAAAGCAATTAGGTCCATATTGTAGAATATCAAGTGCCATTTTTTTTTGGTTCTTTTTTTCGGAGCTGGGGACCGAACCCAGGGCTTTGTGCTTCCTAGGCAAGCGCCTACCCTCTACCACTGAGCTAAATCCCCAACCTCAAGTGCCATTTTTTTCCCCAGCACAGATGTGACACAAATGCATTCTCATCTCAGTCTGGGAACAGATAATAAAGCAAAATAATGATACTTGGTGACCCAATTAGTGTATTGCAGTTGCTTAAACAGGAGTGTGTGGGTGACAGGTTACTTAGAGAAGCATGGATGATTCAAAGGCAACTGTATCACTGAAAGCTCTATCCTGCATGGGTGACAACTAACAAAAGATGGAATACTGAAATTCACCACATTGCTTGAAGACAGCTAGACAGCTCTGAGAGTCTCTTCCAAGCAGCTTGAATGATCTGAATCTCCTTAGCAGTCCTTACTGTTTTACCTAACACTAGGGAGAGAGGAGCCTATGGTTTCTTCAGTTTTAGGGACATCCTGGGACTTCTGAGTTGACTTTCTAAATCTTACTAGCCACCTTTTAGAACTTCTTGAGTTCTAATGAGCTTCTCTCCAGGGTTTGTGTGCTCCCTAAGCTAGTGAAATGGGAACCTCTAGTGAGAACTTAGCAATATTCAGTCAGGCAGTGAAATGTGAGAGTGGAGGGGCCAATGCTAT